>NC_133438.1:23017740-23617740 GCF_011762505.2 Arvicanthis niloticus
CTTGGCACACCTGGCACTCAGGTTACCAGCCTATGGAGGGCCATGCCTGGCCATTCCCAGCTGGATGCTGGGAATTTGAACTTGGGTTTTCAGGCTTGCAGAACCAGTGTTTTCATCTACAAAGTAACCTCTTCAGCCCCTTGACCATTCTTGACCACCACTAGAAGAGACACAGGACTGTCAACAATGACAATCCTCCCCTACCTGCCTTTTTTGGAATTCTTTACTTAAAAGGACAGGCAGGGGGTAACTGTCTGTCGAGCAAAGAAGCTTTCTCTGTGAGACTGGTAACTAAGTTCTGCAAGCCAAAGCAGCCCCTAAAATGTTAATATGATTTTAAACTGTAAGAAAAATACCCTTCTAAATTAATAAAACCTAGGTTTTGGTCTTTACGACAAAAGGTTAGTGTTTCAGTCTGCCTTGTGTGGTAAGGAGTATCCTAAAACCAAGATGTGCTGACAGAATCATAACTTGTCACTTAAAATGGAAAGTAGTAAACAGACTGAAAAAAATGGCTCATAAGATCATTTCTATGGTGTGGTAGGTGCTACACCTAGGAAAGCCCAGAACTAAAATTGTCTGCTACAGAGGAATTTGGATTCTGATAGGAGGGGTAGCCAAGGCTGGGGGTGGGGGTGGGACACTTGGATATTTGACTTTGTCACTTTAAAATGCCTGTGGCTTGAGCCTCGCCAACTATGTCCCTGTAGTATTCTTTCTGTGAAGGAAAACGTAACTGCTAGCATATCTACATCCTGAGCAGGAGGGGAACGAACATGTTATTCAGTAATTATTTTGTGAGTCTTTTGGGTTTGGCCCAATTGAATCAAGTACTAGAACTCAACAGAAAATACATCTCCTCTCCTGAATTGTAGTTAAAAGAGGTGAAAGCCACCATTTACTAGGAGAGGAGTAGGATCTAGACACACCTGAGGTGTATCTCACTCACAAAGCCTTCTGTGGTTAAGCCTCCATATGGATTCGAGTTTTAAAGCTATGTACGACCCTTCTCACATTATAAACATTAGACGAACCATGTCTGCTTCTTAGTGTTTCAGAATTACTTAGCATTTTCTGTTTTTGTTTGTGACCTTTCTTTTGGTGTGTGTGTGTGTGTGTGTGTGTGTGTGTGTGTGTGTGTGTGGTTTTATTCACACTTCAAAACTGACATGTATACCTACAAACAGCCCTGATAAAATAAACCATTAAGACAGCATCTTTGAGAACAGCTTGTAGAAGCAAGAAGGATAAGAGAGCCTATGTGCTCAGCTCCTGACACAATAACGTGATTCATTCTCATGATTCATCCTCACATCCAGATGGAGCCCCTTCATCCTCACACCCAGATGGAGCCCCACTGCATTCAGCTGTGGCTTTGGAGGGGAGGAAGCCTCTCCCTGTCCCTTCAATGACTTTCAATGACTTTTTTTTTTTTTTTTTTTTTTTTTTTTTTTTTTTTTTTTTGCAACTGTTCATTTTGGCTGTTGGTGTCTCCCCAGCTGGAACTGGACATTCGTGTTAGCAGAGAACCGAATGTCTCAGCCCCACTGCCTGAGCCTCATTGTGAGATGTGAGATGTGAGTTGCTGTATAGGGTGCTGTTCCATTGGTGTTTATTGCTGTTTGGGTAACAGGAAGAAACCTGGTACTTTTGTTCTGTTCAAACACTCATCCTATTCATGGGCACTGTTTATATCAGAGGAAAATGTTCTTGCAGAGAGACCAATAATTTAGAAAATACTTGAACAGGAGTTTGAATGGCTTCTGTTAGTGTCTCTATTTGTACTCTCTACTGCCGAGTACAATGCAAGTCTGTCTTAAAGTGTTCTCTCTTGCAGGCTTGCTTTATTGTGAGCCAAATCTTGTTCCCTGTGCACAGAATAAAACCACCATCACAAACAAAAAGGCTGAAGCATATAATTCTCATTCTCAACTTCTCAGATAATAGGAAGACCTACAGTGACAAAAAGCACATGCGAGCCCATCTGCAGCTTTCATTTTCAAAACGAGTTAAATACAATCAAGTAAACCATGAGATGTCATTACAGATGTATTAGGGAGCACTGAAGCTCATTTTCTCCAAACACATGGAAGTTTTCCAAGTGAGAAAACGGAGTTGAGATTTGGAATGCAAGAAGCCTCCGCCTGGCTGACGGCCTGTGGGGTTCCCAGACCCTCCCTCTACTCCCCGTTATGATTAAACCACTACTACTAAAGACAGGAGGCAACTCTTTGAGATGTTACTTCCGGCAGACAGTGGCCTAAGAGCCCGTAGCATTCTTTGTGGAGAAGCGACAGCTTTACTTATCTAGCAATTGATTTTTATGTCCTTTCCCAGACTCATTGTCCCGAGTTGTGTATGGAATTTCCCCAGCCAGGACTTGGAGAGCGACAGTGGCATCTTCAGACATCTGCACCCCCTGAATCCTACTGGCTTTTCAGAGTCAGCACTAAAGATGATGATGAAGTCTGCCGGTCTTTCATCATAGTCCCTACCTAGTGCTGATGTTGATCTATCCACATTCTCAACACAATTCAGCAATCAGATAGTCAAGGTCCCCTAGGGGGCACAGCAGTCATGCAACTACTTCTGGTTGGTCGGTACCAACCACGAGATGCCACCCAAGGCATCTCCCTCTAAGATAGAGCTCCAGTGCAAGGGAGAGCCTTGCAGAGATGTATCACTTTCTGGTAAGGGGAAGTGGGTGATGCAGATCTCTGGGCTAGCAACACTGTGTCCTTCCCAGACTCAGTTGTTCCATCCAAACCCGAGCTAAGACGTCTTAGGCCTTCTCTTCTGCACAGGGTACATACCTATTCACCATACCGGGATGGAAACAAAGGAAGGCCAAGCCCCTCCAGTTCTCAGGTACACAAAAGAGGTTTGGCCATCACCCTTCTCCGGGGTTTTGCCTTTATTGTGAGACAAGGCCCAGAATTCATCGTTTTCAGCCATCTGTGTCTTGAGTCCCCTGATTTCTCCTTCTTCCCTCTGTCAAAAGTCTTCACTGTAATCCTGGGGATTGGAAGAGCTCCATTCGGTGTGAAACATCCTCCCTACCCCAGATACACCACCCGATGTTTGAAAGCAGAAAAGTCAAGGGACTATCTTACTCTGTACTTAAATCCTGGAGGAATAATCTGAGAAAAGGAAATCCATGGGGGAAATCAGGGGAACAGAAAGCAGAGAGGGAAAATGCAGATGACCTGGTTAGTCTTAACATTGTTTTGTAATATTTTGTTTTTGTTGTTTGGAGTTTCAGTATCACGAGGGGACCCATAGGGTTCTAGGAATTCTAAGAATATGAGGATTGAAAGGCTCTCTTCCATGTGAGAAACTGTGTTTCCCAGCCTTTACATTCGACAGCCTTTACACAGTACGTTATTTTTGTGTTTATTTTTATGCAGCTGAGGATGAAATTGAGGGTTTTGTTCACTCTAGGAGCCTCTGCACTGGAGATCGGACCTTGCTGTTAGGGGTAACCGGTTGGGTTTCACCTCACAGTGTAACACAGGCCGACCTCAAGAGTTCACTATCTTCCTGGCTCAGCCTTTTCAAGGCTGGACTTATTGGGATTTGGTTTGGTTTGGGTTTGTTTGGTTTGGTTTGGTTTGGTTTGGTTTGGGGGAGTTGGTTTGGTTTTTTTGGTTCTGGTTTTTCTACACAGGGTTTCTCTTCCCAGGGTTTCTCCATGTAGCTCTGGATTTCCCGGAACTTGCTCTGAAGACCAGGCTGGCTTCTGCCTCTGAAGTACTGAGATTAAAGGCTTGTACCACCAGCAGCCAGTCAATACTGGGATTGTTAACACAACATACTCCACCACATGTATATAGTCTGGCTGTTATTTTTTCCTCCAGTACTGGGGTTAAGCCTAGAGCCCTATAAAAACTAGACAAGTAAGCTGCTGTAGCTGGGATTTGCTTCTTGTGGGTTCTTCTTTTTCCCATCTTTGTCCCCCACCCCATATACATTTCAATCCCTATGGAGAGAAAGGATAGGGGGGAGAGAGAGATCCTAGGATCCAATTTCTTTCCTTTTGTTTCTTCTTTGACCACAGCTACTAACAAACCACAACCAGCCTCCCTAAAAGACAACCAACCACCAACCCCACAGGGGGTGGTGGTGCCAGCATCTATATACCCTCTGAAAAGTTCCCAGAATTCCAAAGTCACACAATCGCAAAACTGTCTGCAGACAGCAAAACCACGCATCTGCCAAAGTGCAAGGCACATCACAGTCAGCTGCTGCAGACAGTCAGACGCAGCCCCACCTCCCTACACCTGGGATCAAAACCAAAGCACATTCTTATAATATTTCTGTGTTTTTTAAAGAAACCAAAATTCCAGAATTATCATTACAACCTGTCAATAAACTATATCCACAGTCCACATGAAATTACCTTAAAACATCTCAAGTAAGTAATCCTTATAACTTTCTATATATTCACTTCTAATAGGAACCCCGAGGTTCATAATCCTACATGTAACTGTAATTGACTGGACCTCAAACAACAACGATGCCACCCCTAATGTCTTAATTTATCACTAACTTAAACATGAATCTACTATTTTCTTTTGAAATCTGTTTATATGTCTCATCGATCTATTTTCAAGGTTAATACATTCTAAATTTTTACTACATAAAGTATAAACTTCTCTAAACTTTAGTAAAAACCCTGAATTTGAAACATCCTTAGAAATGTAGGAAAGTAGCCCATGTTTATGATATCTATAGAAAGCACTCATCCTCTGGGCCACATTGTGATGTGTGAACATATGTGTACATATATGACATACATGTCTAGGTGGGGTCGTGTATATGATGCGTATGCATGCATACAGAGGTCAGAGAATGACCTTGGTTGCTTGTCCTTGCCTTCCAACTGTCTAGGACAAGGTCTCTCTTTGTTGTTCACTGCTGTGTAACACCGAAATGACCCATGGGCTTCTGGGAATTCTCATGTCCGACTTCCCATCTTGCCCTAAGAGCAATGGGATCACTATTGCATGCTACTGTACCTGGCTTCTCTGTGGGTTGGGGATTCCATCTCCCGTCCTCACACTTTCATGACAAGTGCTTTACCAGACTGATCCTATCTTCCTACTTGTAATTGTATCTTTTATAACTGTTCTGTCTTCTGAAAGTATAGGGATGGTTGGGAATCAACTCCACACTCAGTGTGGATCCACTAAGATGTTGTCTATAATTTTTTTGTTATGTTTTATTTTTGATGGTTTCATACATATATACAATATATTGTGATTTTTCTCAGGTTAAAAAAAAAACAAAAAAAAAAAAAACAAAAATAAAAAAACCAATGACTGATTGTTGGCTCTTGGGTTTAGAGGAAAGAATTACCCTGTGTTACATAAAGTGTAAAGATTGTTTCCTGTATGGTGTTAAAGCCACTGACTTTTTTTACATTTGTTAGCAAGAAAAACAAAGCAACCCACTCATCCCTACTTTAAGTGGGATTCTCTTAATGTCAATGAATCAAGTGGAAAGTAAGACCGTCCACAGGTATGAGGCAGTGGACCCAGTGCAGGCAAAGCTCTGCCTGGGTCCCGCGGAAGATTTTCAGACTTTCAATGTAGCTACATATATTAGAGTATAGAGGCTATGCTAAACACTTGGCACGTTATAAACCTTAGACAAATCACTTCTGCTTTTGAGAGTTTCAAAATTACTCGTTCTCTATGCTTTCATTAACTCGGTTGTTCACATTGCTTGCACAGTCGTCAAGCAGTTAGTGAGCACTTTCTGCATACTGAGCATTGAGGCAAGAAGTCTGACTATGAAATGACTCTTGTCTTCATAGTCTAGTGGTAGATGAGGAGAAATATAAAAGTAAAGTGATAATTCTGAAAACTGCTGTCTCAGTTACGGTTTTACTGCTGCGAGCAGACACTATGACCAAAGCTACTCTTATTTAATTGGGGCTGGCCTACAGGTTCACAGGTTCAGTCCATTATCATCAAGGTCAGAACATGGCAGCATCCAGGCAGGCATGTTGCAGGAGGAGCTGAGAGTTCTACATCTTCATCTGAAGGCCACTAGGAGAAGACTGGCTTCCAGGCAGCTAGGAGGAGGGTCTTAAAACCCATGCCTACAGTGACACACCTACTCCAACAAGGCCACACCTCCTAATAGTGCCACTCCCCAGGCCAAGCACCACCACAACTAAGTTCCTCCGTAGTGGTGTGTCTCAGGAACCAAGAAAACATGTGCAAAGGTGGAATTCTGCCTAGAGCAGTAAGAGAAGTTTTCAGGAACAAATAAGAAGTGGTCTGTGTGGAACAGCAGGGAGGGGGAGTGGTGAGAACTGAGCACATTGTGTTTGATGAACTATACTAGTCATCTGTCTATATCAGCACCGTCTGTAAATGAGGAAGCTGTTCTGCCTCCCAGGCCTCTCTGGTCCCCCTTCTCTATTTGTCCGTCTAATCTGCTCTCAGAGAGCTTCACTGAGGTGTTGATTAGCAGGCTGTCTAGTGTATTTAAAGAAAGAGTACATCGATAACTGCAGTTCAGTTTTGAGTGAATTGATTGGTTTTTGCTGAGGTCCCTCTCCGTTCCTTCTGGTGAGGGTTTTTATACAGTGATTACCTAAGACTAGACAAATATGCTCTGAAGTGGTTTGCCTCTCTAACGTCGAGAGAGAGAGAGAGAGAGAGAGAGAGAGAGAGAGAGAGAGAGAGAGAGAGAGCGCTTTCACCTCACACCACTGAACAGTTAATGGCTACTTCAAGATTAAAGGACTTTGGGCTGATATTTAAGGCTTCCTGACTTCCTTTCCTAATATTCTCTGAAATACAATCTATACAAGCAAGTCTCATAACTGTTGACATTCCTCAGATTCCATGTAAAGAACAGGCTATAAAAGGCATATCAGGAATAAAATAAAAACTGGAATTCGTGAGTGTATCTTAATGAGTATTTCCATTCAGCTCTCATCCCTTTGTAAATTCTGAGCTGTAGTAAGCAGAGATTTATCTCCCAAATGCCACAAAAACATCTACTTCTTAAGATTAAAAGAGAAGAAGAAGAAAACAAAGCAGACATATTCAGAAGCAGATGAGCCACACAGGAAGCTAATGACTCAACGCTTTTAACACTTGCAGTGGGTTGACTTGCTCTTAGTTGCTGGCATGGGCAAAGGTTTAGTTGGATCTCAGTCTTTCCAAAATGATCCCCACTGTCTTCGGTTACATCGTGATGGCACTCCCACTACTGTGCCCCAAATACCCAACCCTCTGCCAAAGTTCTATTAAAGAACACAGACTGAAAGCAAACATGTTTGATACCCCCAAACATCGTGTGCATATTTCTTCACTGGTGTTGCTTGCTTTATTTCTTGACATTTTCTCTTCCTCAAAGGTTCTTTGGCTCAGACGGGGCTAAACTTAAACAAAGCCATACCTCCGTTGCCAGGTCTTTGTAGCGAAGGCATCTATAAAGAACAAGCATGCTCCATTTGCTGTCCATCTGACTCACAGTAGATCGAAACAGCTGCAGAGGCCATGCCAGCCCTCACAAGTGTTATTTCTTATGAAACATATCAAGCCTCTGATCTTTAGACTGAAATTCTTAAAATTGGCAATCCAAAACTTGCTTCTCCATTAACCTGGCACATAAGGATAAAAGTTGCTTCTTCTTGCCCAAGAGCCTGAAGGTGTTCGGCAGATTAAACACCTTCAGGCCCAGCAGGCTGCAGTGCTAATAGATTTGATGCCACCAGCTGCTCTCTTCCCCACAAGAGGCTTGTAAGACTTCATAAATCACACTGACTCATTCACATGACCCCAAACCTCTGGGCTTATTTTTGCCTTGAAATGTTTTTTTTTTATTATTATTTAAATTGTTGACAATTTTATATGTATATATTATAATGAGGTTGACCCCTTGGCCCTATCTGATGGTCTTTCTACTCCTGCTAACCTACTTTTTTCAAACCAGCCCCCTTTTTACCTTTCGTGTCTTTGTGTGTGTGCAGGTCTTAGGAAGGCAGCCACAGGAGCTGCGTTACTGCAGCTACGTCATGCAGATGACAGCCTTCATAGCACTGTCCCTGTCCCGTGGACCCTTACAGTCTTTCTGGTCCATCTGTAATGTTTCCTGAGCCTTGGCAGAGGTTACACTCACTGTTGCACTTAGGGACAAACACTCAACAGATACTTGCTCTCAGCACTTGGCTAGCTATGAAGCCTCATAGAAGCCTCAAATGTGGCTCACTGCAAAACAAGCTTCTCCAACAGACAGACAGCAGTACCAGTCTAAGGTATAAATAATATACTTAGAAGGTTGTTTGGCCATTTAACTGTACAGTATATATGTAAGTTTACAGTATGAGGTATGAAGTCTTCCAGTAGAACAGGCCACACATCCAATCAGGAAGAGCCAAAGTTAACCTGCAAGTCCCACTCACCTGAGAACAAGTCTGGAATGCTGGGAGTTGTAGTTCTTGGACAATATGACTGCCACATGGGAAATATGGTGGCTTTATGGTTTTACCCTTAAATAGCCCCTATAACACATGACTCATTGCCACTTTCTGGAACTCCAGAGAGTGGACCTAACCAGTGTCCATCCTGGTCAGTATTTAATTAAAGCTTGCTTCAAATCTGGCTCAAAATTGTGGAACTGGTTTTTCTCTCATAAATCTCACGATTAACATTGGTTACGTCTAAAACAGTCACACTGCTGTTATACCAGTGGGCACATCTTGTCTGAAAGGTCAGTATTGGCACACTGTACTTAGTCTTTAATATGTGTGTGTGTGTCTTTGTGTGTGTGCGTGCATGTGCAAATATATATATGGAAATGGAAAATTTGCCTCTTGATAAACGATTAAGGCACCTCATTTCTACTTCTGCTCCTGGGCTCTCTATTTGACATGGATCATCCAAAGAAAGAATTAGATTCTGCTTTCCTTTACATACCAATAGCCAACCCAAACAAACTGTGCATTAACTATTCTTTTTCTTCAGAAATAGCTTACTTACTCAAGGATTTTTACAAGTGGTTAACTCCAAAAGCTTCCATGGCTGAGCTAATCTAGAGTAGTGAGTCTGTAGAGGACCAAAACCAAGGACACTGAAAAGAAGGGGCCACTGGGGACCAAAGCTTAGAACACAGTGTTGTACAGTGAGTTGTTCACAGTGAATTCTAATCATGGAAAGAATGAAGACCTAATTAAGGTCACAAAGAGTTCAGAGTACCAGAAAAGCACTCCATACATTTTAACTATTCCCAACTAGCCATGTAGTTTGTAAAACCATGCCAGGAAGTTTGGTAAGGTAGAGTAGGTTGAGACACGGGAGACTCAGTGGGCACACACCTGAGGTTTAGGCAACTCCCAGCTCCCTGCCAGACTCCTGACTTGGAACAAGTGCCATGCTTCTCACATAAAAGAAATGTGTCCTTTGGCCACATAATCTCAAAACAGTGTTCTCCATGCTAATGAGGTACCAAGATGCCTAGAAGGCTTAGGCAATAAACTTCCCTTCCCAGACATTCCTCCCTGCAAAAGGTATTTAATCTCAGGCCCACCCTGAGAAGTGGGGCATGGTTTATGCATCTACCTTCCACCATGACAACACACTGTTTAGAACCATGGACCACCTCTTTTCACCACCATCTTCCATAGGAAGCCATGAAGAAGGCCTTCCTTCACCTACAGAGCTGCAACCTAATCTCCCATAGATGGACCCTCTGTGCTCCCAGCCATCAAGCCTACCTCTACCAAGATAAGGACAATCATCTCCCCACTGGGACAAGCCAAAGCTTTCCTTGGCCCCCAGCCTCAGGGTAGATGCTGTCTCCAGCCATCGGCCCCCAACTCCGTCCTCTGCTCTTCCACGACTCCCAGCAGTGCCTGGATGTCCAAGAGTCTGAGAACCCCAGCCTGGGGACCCTGAGCCAGTTCCAGCTTTCCCATGTCTCAGATTGCACTTTCCCATCCCTGGAGCAGTGCCTGTGCACTTCCCTATAGGTCTGCACCTGCCCAGGCAGTGTCTGGGGTAAGTGCCTTCAAACTCCCTGAGTTGCCTTCCATCTCCCCAAGTGGCTGTGCACAGTGGCGGAGCAGATGAGGGCCTACAACCTTACAGAGCCATATAGTTCAACCAGTGACAATTATATCTACTTTCTGTGTACTTTGGAAAGCAAAGTACAAGAATCTGCCAGTAACATGCCATTTCCTGCCCAGTTGTGTCAAAAGGCCGACGGAGGTTTTGCTTGTTGCTGTGGGTAAGAGTATGAGTTTGGTTCAACAGTGAGATCAACCACATGAAGATGTTCTGTTCTAAATAAGCATCCATGAGATTGCTATACTACAGAAACACAATGTGCTACATCATGCAGCAAGTCTGTCAAAGTCTACAACTGCTGTACAAGACACAGTTCCTACCAGGCTGCAAATGATGCTCCAACAGCTGCTCAGCTTCAATCTAGAATTTGTCAGAGTCTTGGTGACAGTAGCACAGGTGGGTATGTAAAGTGGGTAGGTGTTAGGTAGCCATGGTGGGCGTAAGGGCACAGAGGTAGGAACCTTCCTCAATAAAGCCAGTTACACAGACAAGAAAATTATCTAAGAAATGTTATGATCTTGATTTCAAACAGTCTTTTGACTTCAAAGTTTCTAGCTTCCAGAAGATGTAATTTTTGTGGAATGCCTACCTGGCGGTCACAGTAACAAGCTCCACTAATCTGGGGGAGTGGATGAAGTTCTGAGTAAATGTGTACTGTTGACAGGAGCACCACCATGTTAAAGACCCCAGTGCCTTCCCCTAGTCACAATATGTATATTGGTCACATTTGTGGAAAGTGCTGACCACAGCTTCCTCCTCCCAGAAGTCACACACCTAAGACCTTCCGCCTACAGAGACTCCTACAGAGATTAGCTAGCCCTCCTCCTCATTCAGCTATATATAATAAATCTGCTGAATTCCCAGTACCTAGTATATACCATCAATGTGCACAGTGGTGCATCTGATCTGAGCTTTTCTCTACATGTGTCTGTCATTCCTGGCCCCTCAGCCAAGTCAGTCTCAAAGCTGCGCTGCTGAAGGCAAGCAATCATATCACCTTTGCTAATGAGGTTGCTAAAGTGATATTCAAAGGAATAATTCTAGAATAGTTTATATCTACCAAAAACCTACGATGCCAATGAGAATTCAAAGCAATATTAAAATTACTGACTTTTCATAAAGAACAAAGGGGAGGCTACTGTTGTAGTTGAGTAGTTCTAAGATAGAACTATTCTGATTAAAACTGTCTATGAAGATACTGCATAGAACATTCTACAATATATTACTCAAGTCATCTATGAAGTATATATCTAAACCATGGCCTCAACCTCTATCACATTATTTATATGTGCATATAGTGAAAATAGACTAGGATAGTAATTCAAGATAAACACATAAAGTAAAAGAGAAAGCAGTTGACAAAAGTCTTCAATAAGAGAAAATGTATCGAACGTTTTAACTTTGTTTTCCTTCTGGCCCCAAGAGCACTGAGGCTGGGGAATGCGTACCAATACTTAGGATGTTAAAGGTTGAGGCATCACAGTGGGAGCCAAACCCATGAAATTACCTGCTGTTCTGGAAAAACCTAGTCAGTTAAAGTACAAGGTTAAGAAAGGACGTTCGTGGTCTCAGGCCCCAGGAACTTAAAGAATGTCTGGTATTTCCCGGAAGTTGGTTACGATAGTGGGATAGCCTTAAGCAATGATCCTTGCCTAAACTTCCTGTTTTGCTATGCCTTATAACCTGCTGTCTGAAATAAAAATTTGAGAGCGTGATCAAAATCTTCGACTTGCTCTCCTTCTTGTCTCTTGTCCTTTCATTCGTCCGCTCCCCCAGGTAGGTCCTCATTGAATTCCCCACAGGTCGCAGGTCAGGCACAGTGTGTTATCCTTTCACAGTACAAAAGAAGCAAAGTGGTTAGACTAATCTGCCAAACACAGAGAGCTTTGAAATTCGATTTCCTATCAAATCCAGACTCTTCCCATATTAAGTTGATGAAAGGTTGGAAATCAAGTCACCTCTTTGAAATGATTCAGCCATTGGATACCAAATATCTGTACTGAGTGTAGACAGAAACCAAAGCCCTGTTGTGGATCCACCGGACAGGTGAGGCAGAGGCCCCTTCTTGGCCTACTGAAGTGTACATCCTATTTCTAGATGACTGAATATAAAGGAGGATGCTTGCACTTACCCTGCTTACAGTTCCTATTGAAGAGAAACAGAGCTATAAACAAATAGCTTTATCTATCCTAGCCATTACTACACTCAGCCAACTGCTGTTAAACCGTGAGGAAACTTTGCCAGTGGGATCTGAAATAAGAGACTATCCATGCAAACGGTGGAAAGCTGAATGTGCCGGTGAAAGAGAGATTTGTCAGAAGAACATTCCCGTAAAATCAAGGACAAGGGGGTAGCATAAGTAAGACTCTAACCTACTGCTCTGGAAACGTGGAGACTAGTTGATAGAGCTGGATGTGTGTAATATTTACCTGTTTCTCTTGACACCATGCCTCATTGTTCTAGAAGCAGACACTTAGCAAAATCCAAGGTCTGCTTAAATTACTTTCCATTCCATGCAGTCTCCTGCTGAGCTGGCCTTCATGGTCTTCACATTGAGAGCAGCACCGAGGGTTACTATACTCACTGTACTGCTTTTTACTTTAGAGCTATAGGAAAAATACCCAGAGTCCCTTGCCTACAGCTCCAGAAAAGACTCTCCATGTTTTCTAGAGAGGCAAAGTCCCACCCACAGGGAATGGCAGCTGGCCCAGTGATGGGACGGAATTTTAGACTACTATAAATTTTTACTTATTTAAACGTATGTATGTCTTAGTTACTTTTCTTTTGCTGTGACAAAACACAATGACTATGGCAATGTAGAGTAAACAGGATTTACTTGGGGCTCAGGGCTCTAGAGGAATAGGAGCTCAGCATCATCACAGTGGGCAAGTGGGAGCTTCTCAGCTCGCACCACAGTTGGCAACTTCATTGAGGAAGAGTGAGTATTCAGAGACAGAACTCAAAGATGATTTTCTTCTTTAATTGTTCCCCACTTTTTTTTTTTTTTGAGACATAGTCACCCACTGAACCAGGTAGAAGTCTCTGTGATCCTTTGGTCTCTGCCTTTCCTGTGTTGGAATTATAGGCATGTGCTGTTGTGTTGGGTTGTCTAATAAGTACTGCCAATCAAACTCACGTTCTTCAGTTTGTGTGGTGAAGACCTTACTGACTGGGCATTCCCTTCGGACCTCTTACATGAAGCTCTAGAGGGAAAAGTGGACTGTGGTGAGTGTGTGGGAACTCATCACAGTCCTTTCTTGCTTTTAAATTTAGGAAAGGATTTTGTTTTAGCTTTGTACTTGTTTTTTTATTTTGTCCTAAAGATCTTAAAGATGTCTTAAAGATGGGAGGCAATTGGCTTCGCTTCAGTGCGGTGTGATTTTATTTTACCCTTCCACTCACCAAAGTATCTGAGGATTAAAAGGGGGGGGGGGATTTTATACTATTAAAAACTGTGCATCCTGGGCTAACTTAGCAAAGAAAACTTAGATAATTACAGCTTTCGGACCTTATTTCTGTTTGGAAACCCTGACATAGACTGACTCTTCTAACTCTTGTGTGAATTTTTCATATGACTATAGACACACTACCACTATTGCCTGGTTTCTCTGCACATCATTTATCCGTTTGAGGCCTCGCTGCATATAACTTACTCTGGTTCCTTTCCAGGTCCTCTGTACCACTCTATTTTCTGATCTGCAATTCCAGGGTGAATAACTGATTCGTTGATATGTGCCCACATGTCTCTCTCGCTCTCTCTCTCTCTCTCTCTCTCTCGCTCTCTCTCTCTCCCTCGCCCCCCCCCCTCACCCCACCCCCGCTCAAGCTCATACACACATACACACACACATACTTTATTCAGCTATAAAGAAAATGAAATTCTGAAAGCTGCAGGAAAATTGAAGTGGAATATATTATACTAAATGAAGTTACTGTGCTGGCTAGTTTTATGTCAACTTGACACAAGCTAAAGTCATCTGAGAGGAGGGAACTTCAATTAAGAAAATGCCTGTATAAAATGGGGCTGTAGGGAAGCCTGTAAGCATTTTCTTAATTAGTGATTGATTGGGGAGGGCCCAGTGCATTGTGGGTGGTACTATCCCTGGGCTGGTGGTCCTGGGGTCTATTAGAAAGCAGGCTGAGCGAGCCATGGGGAATAAAGCAGTAAATAGCATACCTCCATGACCTCTGCATCAGCACCTGCCTCCAGGTCCCTGCTTGAGTTTCTGTCCTTACTTCCTTCACAAATGAACAGCAACATGGAAGTGTAAGACAAATAAACCCTCTTGTCCAGAATTTGCTTTTGGTCATTGTGTTTCATCACAGCAAGAGAAACCCTAACCTAACAACCCAGGTTCAGAAAGAAAAACACTGCATCTTCTTTCTTATGTAAGGATCGTAGCCTCTGGCTACTGAATATGTGTATTGAGTTAGGAGTAAGTGTGGGTAGAAGCCAGGAAACTAGAAAGGGGCTCACAAGACAGAGTTAAAAGAAACTGTTGAGTCTGAAGACACAGTGTGCTCACATAGTAAAATAAATAAGTCTAAAAAAAAAAAAAAGAAGGGATGAAGGCCACACATGGTGGTGGGCGCCTTAAAACTCAGCCCTCAGGAGGCAGAGGTGGGTGGATATCTGTGAGTTTGAGGCCAACCTGAGCTACATAGAAAGGAGCCAGAGCAACGTAATAGAATGACCCTGACAGGGTGGGTGGGAGATGGGAGAACAACTTACCTGTGCCATTTGAAAGTGGAAGGGAAATAAACAAAAAGAAGTTTCTCTAATGAACTTTCTAGAGTGCAAATGTATTTATCTCAGGATTTTCTTTAGATGGACTGACTTCCTGCTACAGTTGGTAATCCCAACCTGACATTTCTTCCTAGTCTCTGTGGAAGCTCAAAAACGACAGAAAGAGGATCCGAAAACTGGGTGTTCATGGGTATGTGCGTGTGCGCGTGCGTGTGCGCGTGCGTGTGTGTGTGTGTGTGTGTGTGTCCAATGTTGGAGATAGAGCCCACAGCCTCTTATATAGCGAGCAAGTTTTAGTCAACTCCTAAAACTTTGTAGATTTTAAAATACTAATGCATTCACTACCTTTGTAAGGAAGATCCTTCATATCAGATTCATTTATTATTTTATTTTATTGATATGAATGTTTGCCTGAATGTACATTACATGCATGCCTCATGTCCTCAGACACCAGGAGAAGGTGTCAGATCCCATGGAACCACATGGTTGTAAGCTGCCGTATGGTGGCAGGAACCGAATTTGGGTCATGTGGAAGGGTGGGTGACAAGGGCTCTTCCATCTCAGTCATTTCTACATTCCTCCTTTACATCTTTTGCTTTGTTTTCTTTATTAAAAATATCTTTTGTGACTGAATTGGCATAGATATAACTCATGAAACATTTTCAAGTCCATCCATTCTTGTTACATTCGTTTCCTGTGTGCATGTGTGTGCACTTTCTGGTATAAACAGGCCATAGTTTTTTAAGCAGCATCTAATCTAACCTGTGCTTACCTCAAGTGCGTTATACAGCAGAGGATAACCTTAGACTCCTGATCCTCCTCTTCCATCTCCCCAGTGTTGAGATAGCAGGCCTGTCCAATTATCTATATATCTGATTAATTTTTAGTTTCAGTTTTCTATTTTTACTTCCTATAGAACTTCTTGGTTTGACCTAAGAAGGAAACACTGGGATGGAGGAGCTGTGTTCTGAGCTACTGTAAACACCATTCCTCTGGCTTTACACTTGTTTAGCTCGTGGGTGGGGGGTAGTGGCCAAACAAACAAACATCCTGACTTTGCCAAGAAAACGATGGGTTTCCATGTGCCTGATGCACACATAAGCATATGTCAGCTTTTTCCTGTTCTAGGAGTCACGATGGAAACGCCTGGCTCCAGGGAGACGCACAGACTGCTGTGAGCATGGGACAGACTTCTGCACAGGAAGCAACTACGGATGGTCCCAACCCTGCCTCGTTGTCTTTTCTGAAACAGATGCTCTCCAGTAGAGTCCTCATCATCTCCTCCTATAAGCAGAGGAGGATGGAGTGTGTTGTCCTATCTGCCTGTCTGTGCAGAAGGTGAAGCAGAGGTGAGCATATTTTCCTTTTCCCGCTGTGGCTATCTTAGTTTCCACAAATGGATTTTTAGTGAATGGAAAATACACTTCAAATTCCTGTAATTTTTTTTAATACTCAGTACATGGCAAATCCTATCTGCTACCCCCACATGACTCAACCTTTATTTCTACCTCACTGGATATTTTATTCTGGTAATCCTTGGGCTAAGGTAGAATGGATAAAAAGTCTGGTTCCGACTTCAGAATCAGAATGCCAAATTAGACGAGAAAAAGAGACAGAAAACTTTGAATAATCAAGCCCTTTAGCTCAAGTTTAACCCACACCACATGTCAGTGAAGGGAAAGGCCACAAGATGGGCTGGATCATGTTGCTGAGAATTCCAGTGTCCTTTGTTTTAGTCCCTTATCCTGATGTGAATAGACGGCTGCTGCCGGTAAGTGAAGTCTATATTCTAAAGGACGTCAGAGGGCTCCCCAGCCCTGAGAACAATAAGCCATGGATGGAAAATGAAATATGAAGCCAAGCCAAAACCGTTACTACAGCTTTGTTTATTAAGCTCTGTGCTCATGAGATATTGTCAGCCACGATGAAATGTGACTTTTCTAAATGTTATCATTTAATGACAGAGAGGATGCCAAAATAAAACAAGCCACGCCCAGATGCTGATGACAGAGCAAACAAACACAAGTGGGCATTATAGCCACATTTACATAATAACATTTCTATACACAGTGCCGAAAGCAGGGCAGCTCTCACAGGGTACCTTTTAGAGACTGTCCTTTTACAACAGAAGGAGGTAACATATCTGTCTGTTGGCGAAATGTCATCCAATACCAATACAAAGCTTCCTCTGAATACACTGATTTAATTCTCATTTTCTTTAACTAAAAGTAGTATGAAGATGTTAAATGTTGAAGTATATAGAATTAAGAGTCTTAAAAGAGCCAAAGCAGTCGGTAACAGTGTAGCAATGAAATAAGGAAAGCTCACTGTGTAAGAACAAGGCCTTCCAGATCACAGCACTCTGTCTACACAGAGGCTCCAAGCAGAAAATGCATGGAAATCGTCTGCTTGGTGGTTCATCTTCTAAACCACCGTCTAGAACTTGATGGGGTCCATTTATGTTAGAGAGACTACAATGCCTAACCCACTTCTGCATGCCATCGTAAGGAATTCTTTCCTCTTCTCCCATCCAAACAACAGCAAAAAGAAAATAAAGACAAGTTTCACAAAATGTTTCCACGTTGCTAAATGTTTTGCTTTAAGAAATATTCGTCACACCAAAACCCATGAGATGTAGTTTGTTTGCGTGTCTTTCGTTTGAGTAGAAAATATCATCTAAACTAAAACTTGGAATTAAAAAATCTTCTGACGTGAGAGAGGGAGTCCCAGGACCGTGTTATCCTGTTTATAGTTCAGCCAAATGAGTTCCTGAGTTTGCTGTGACATACAATGGCGAGAGTCTTGCCAGTCGCCGTATAATCAGGGACTAATGATTGATCTCTTATAGAGATGATTATAGAGAATGATTATTATAGAGAATGATTGTTCCCAGTAATCCGTGTGCTAAAACCTTAGTTGTGGGGCTGGGTTAGAGGTTTGTTTCTTTACTTTAGAGCAGATTAGTAACAAGAACAGGCAACGACAAGAGAGGAAGGAAAGTAGGGATACCATTGTCTTTTTACTGTGGGGAGGATCCACTCACAGCTAGAGCATGAGGAGGTGATCATGGTAAATTGTTCTCCCATGTATAACACACAGATTACCACCTGGAATAGACTAGACTCTCAACACTTCTAAAACAATAAAGCTTCAGGTGGCATTGCGAATGTACCATCGAGGAGAAGAAACGGGCTTCACCCTCACCTTGCCTGCCATTATCCCTTGGGCATGTGTTGAAGAGTTGGAGATCAGTTGATCCACATTTTAAGACCATGTGCTCATTGGACAATATTCGGAGTTTGAGCTACAAATCAGAGGTTACAAAATAGCTGCTCCCCTTACTTCCATTAAGTCAATATAAATATAAATATAAATATAAATATTAGGGCCGAAGACACACGAGAAACGTGTCATTCTTGACATTAGTCATAAACTAATTAAATTGACTGTGAAAGCAGAGCTGCATTCCGAGGAGACTTCTTGTCTTAAAAAAGCTTTTGTCAAATTAAATTCCCAAGACAAAGGGTGCATTTTGCAAAGCTTGCTCTTTACAGATCTCTTAAAATCTTTCCTTCTAAAAGTACTGACAGTTGGCCACTTGGCTACACATCATGACTGAAAAGTTCTAAAGTGGTGCTATTTATTTATTGAATTATTGAACTATTTATTTATTTATTTATTTATTTTTGACAACTGCTCTTGGCTAATTCAGGAGAGATTGTGTTTCTCAAAAGGGGTGTGACTTGGAATTTAAAATGTTTGTGAAGTACTCATCAAGTTGTTAGACTTTTCATGCTCAGTGGTGCGGTCTGTGTGGAAGTTGTGTGGTGTGGTCACGTAGGATGGAAGTCACGCTTCTGGAACCCTTTATTCTTTTGTTATCTCTTGTCTGTTTATGGCCACCCAACAATTCCCTGCCCTAGCCTTTGACCTTTGATCCTAAGAGTCAGCAGATAACATAAAAAGACAGTAAACACACGGCAATAAATTACTCTTTGTTCATAAGTCTTCTTGAGATTTTGAGAGAATTGTAGCAATTAAAAACAACAGTTTAAAATGAAATTTTGTCAATGATGCTTGGTTTTAAATAGTCTGTTCTCTCCCTTTACCACTGATTGTCAAGAATTGGCTAAAAACAACTCTCCAGATGCAGAGTCTAAAACTGCCAATCAATCGCAGCAGTATCTTTTATGAGTTCCTGGATAAGCACCCTTCCTTCTGCTGGGTACTTCAATATTACCTCTGGTTTTTTTTTCCAGAACATTCTAACTTTACATGTGCAAAGCCATAGATGCCAGTTGGCCTGTACAAGAATTTACGAGAGACCAATACTGTCTCTACGAAATGTCTTCAGTGCGCATCACATCGCTTGGCATCATTCTCCCAGATGGTGGTACTACAAAACAAAGGGAGACAAGAGAAGCGATTCCCATGTGTCTGCCGGCTCTTATGAAAATGTCTCCCATGACCTAGCGTTTCAGGCTACTCGGCATCTGGCTACATGTAGAATTATTAAGATAGTTAAAATCATAATAGTTATCAGTTGCTTCTTCACATATGGGCTGAGATCAAGGGTAATTGTAGCCAATAGATTGGCTCCAATAATCACAGACCTTATCTCTAATAAAACACTTTGGTTTAGACTGCTGAATCATTTATTTGGTTATATTTCCCTGTGATTGGTTAATCTCACTACCTAATCTGAATGAGGCTGCTTTATAAATTGTGCCGGTGGAGATGTTACTGGTCCCAAAAGATCCCTCCCTCCCTCCTTCCCTCTCTCCCTCTGTCTTCCTTTTTTCTTCTTTTATCATTACTGTTGTTGGGGGTGGTTATATGCATGCCATGGTGTGTGTGAAGGAGAGAAAGGATAACATTGTGGAGTTAGCCCTCCCTTTCCACCTTAACACAAACTCTAGGGATTGAACTGCTGGCCTCATGAATTTGTGGATTGTGTGCTCACAGAGAAGCTACTGAGTTAACATCCTTAATAACCTTTGAACTACCATTTTGTGAGCTGGCTGGATGACGTATGTGCTGAGGATCTATACACACTATGCAGAGTTGCTTTAAATTATTATTGCCTCATTCATTCTGTGGCCCGTGAGCACAGCACTCCAGTGGACCCGTGCTATGTGGATGTCATTGAGACTGACATCAAGTATGTATGGTATGTGGATTCTGGAGTGAGTAGGATAAAGGGGTATATCAGGCACTTGTCTTGTTGCTGTGGTAAAATAGCCTGACAAAAGCTACTTAAGAAAGGAAAGATTTATTGTGGCTCAGAGCAGCGATGTGCAGTCCATGTCAGAGAGGTGACAGATCCCAGAGCATGGGGCATCTGATGCTGCATCTGTTGCCAGGGAGCAGAGAGATGCAGGATGCTGCTCAGCGCATGGGCTCCTCTGTAATCAGTCTGCTTTGATTCCCTGGCCCACACTCAGGGTGGGTCTTCCCACTTCATTAACCTAATCTAAATAATAGCTTACAGATGTGGTCAGGGATTTAATTGCACGATGATTGATTCTAAATCCTGGCAAATTGATAATCAAGATGAACCATGATAATGGAAGACGGCCTGAAACCTTCAAGAAGCAATACTGTCTTATGAATAAGGACTTGATTTAGAAATGAGCAAGCAGCAATAACACAGTAAGATATGAACAAGGGATGGACTCTGTCATATCTGCCTCAATTACATATGTTTCTCTGCATTAGTCAACAATACATGCTACAATCACAGCCTGAAGGGAATGATTAAGTATGCCACAGTTAATTTCCCTTTTACTCTTCCTAGCACATGAATAACATTGTTGTTGGTGGGGTGTTGGTGGTGAGGTGTTGGTGGTAGAATGTTGGTGGGAGGGTGTTGTTAATAGAGTGTTAGTGGTAGGGTGTTGGAAAGGTGTTGATGGTGGGGTGTTGGTGAGGTGTTGTTGGTAGGGTGTTGTGGGTGGGGTGTTGTGGGTGGGGTGTTGTGGATGGGGTGTTGGTGGTGGGGTGTTTTGGATGAAGTGTTGGTGATAGGTGTTCTGGATGGGATATTGTGGGTGGGGAGTTGTGGATAGGGTGTTGTGGATGGGGTGTTGTTGGTGGAATGTTGTTGATGAAGTGTTGGTGAGGTGTTAGTGGTGGAGTGTTGGTGGTAGGGTGTTGTGGGTGGGGTGTTGTGGGTGGAGTGTTATAGGTGGGGTCTTGGTGGTGGGGTGTTGGTGGAGTGTTGCTGGTGGGGTGTTGGTGAAGTGTTGGTGGTGGGGTGTTGTGGGTGGGGTGTTGTGGGTGGGATGGTGGTGGTGGAGTATAGGTGTAGTGAAAAGTCAAATTAAAACATCTACGTTCGACACTTTAGCATTTACATCATTTTAATTAGAACAAAATGTATATGTGAAAACAAAAAGAAATTGTTTTTTATGATCAGGAATGAGAGTAGAGGTAGCATATTTTGTTTCTTTGTTTTTGCTTTTAAGGCAGACATTGAATAATGTAAAGATGAATGCTGAGATTCATGCTAATAATTTCAATTGTTTCAGTTTTCAAAGACATTGTAATTACAAATAAAAGCATTGACAAACCAAGAGAATGACTCAGAAAGAAAAGAAAATGCTTTCTGTGTCAGTTCCGAAGTAGCACATTCCTTTCCCCTATTTGCATACTGGGCTCTGCATGTTCACTTTGTTCAAAGTGTGCTAACAATCCTGAGCTGTCTGCTCCCTGACCTTGCTAAGCCATTAGTGAGTGCGGTTCAGGAAGAATGAAGAGGAGGTGAGACACTGAGAGGTGATTCAAGTCTCTTCTCTCTGAAGACCCACCCAGGATCCTCTTTATTATTTAATTAGTAACAATGATTAATCATTTCTGCTAGTCTTTAAAAATTGTAGCAATATAGGTCATTTCCATTAAATTTTTCACCAGAGAGATGTCCCAATATTTGTCCTTGCTTCTGGTTTCTATAAACGTACACTGCTCTTTGTTAAGCAGAAGCCTGCTTTCTGCACAGCGAGTTCAGGGGTGGTGTTCATGTGTGTCCCTTCAAAACTACCTTCTCTTCCAACCTTCCATTTTTCACCTCTTAACTTGAGATCACTAAAAAATGTTTTACATATATCCTAAGGGATTTGAGCCTCTCCTTCTCTCTTTTATCTTGTGTCTTGAATTCTTTCTCCGTTATTCTAGGGACATACAATTGTAGTCAGGATTGAGCAAGGCCTCTGCAGGTGCCCTGTGATTTGTATTTTCAGGAAGAAAAATTGAATCACATTACAAGAACTCATCAGGTCTCTCCTAAGTGCCCACGTACAACTGCCAAGAGCTCAGCAGCACACTCTACCTCTCTCCTCCGAACTTGGATCGTCATGATGTCATCTTATGTCGTCATGACGTCTTGACGTCATTCTGCATCTTTTGATCGGAGCTGAGGCTCTGCCTTGCTTGGCTTTTCCGTTTGTTGGATTCCTGGTCTTACACTGTCAAGTTCCCAGAGTCTCAGTATCAGTGATGAAGTATCCAGTCTCTTGTATCCTGTCCTCAGAGACCTTTGTTATTTCAGGATGGTCTTCACTACTAAGCCACAGGTTCATGCCTTGTCCCATTGATCTTCCTCATTGATAACTTCATGGCCAGAGGCTGCTTGTAACCTCTCAACGACGCATTTGTGTTTCGGGCTCATTTACCTCTCCTTCCGTGCAGAATCATCTTCTAAAAGCATTTCCTGCTCCCCCATAAGATAAGTCGGGAGCCCATGCTGCAGGGGTAGAAATCTTACTGAAATCCTAAAAGTATCTTCAGGCCACACTTCCACGCCATCCTTGAGGACGAGGATGTAACTCTTAGCTGCAAGTAGTAACTAACACAGCTGTTACTCAACAAGTGTTTTTTTGTTTTGTTTTGTTTGGCTGAATTAAAATAAATTGAATTATGTTCTCTAAGAGTATGAATGGTCTGCCTTCCAGACATTTAGGTAGAACACAGAGAGAGGGAAGGACAGAGGAGGGGGAAGGGGGAAGAAGGGAGGGAGGGAGGGAGTTACAATTAGGAATGAGAAATTTAAGTCAAAGGTAGGTCACCAGGAATGACTGGCCTATCTAGGTTTGGGTAATCCTTTTTACAGAGAATCTTCTACAAAAATTCAACAAAATTTTCCCAGAATTAAAGAGTTCTGTTAGTAGCTCAAATGAAAATTAGTATTTCAAGAGACACTTGGGTTCGTTTCATAAATTTTGGCTAGAACTTTGACTTCTTAGTACTTCTTTATTTCCTTCTTGGAAAGAACTACCTGGGTTGTGGTTTCTGTCAATGCCCTGCGTCAGTCCTAAGAATGACGTTTGTTCTTTTAGGCTACAACAAGTACACTGGATTCTAAGAAATGACTTCCAGGCTTTTCGAGTGTCACTGTCTGGTTCTGGATCAGGCCTGTACCCTTTGCTTGAAGCACAAAGACACACACAGGGCTTTAGCCTCTGTCATGGATGCAGCCTGGCCCGTGCACTCAGCGTAGAGATTGCTCATTGTCCACATGTTTGTCTTCTGCTTTCGTTTCAAACTCACTATGTAGACCTAGCCACCCTGGAACTCACAGAGATCCTCCTGCCTCTGCCTTTCGAGTGCTAGGATTAAATGTGTGTGTCACCATTTCTGGCCTGTCCAAGTGTTTTAGACATTAGACTGCTTGTTTGCTTGTTTGTCTCTGTCAACTTGATATAAGCTCAGGCCATCAGGGATGAGGGAACCGCAGTCAAGAAAATGCTTCCACCACACTGGCCTGTGGGCAAGTCTTAGGATATTTTCTTGATTAAACTATTGATGAGGGTAGGCTCAGCCCACTGAGAGCATACCACCTCTGGACAGGGGAGCCTGAGGTGTCTAAAAAAGCAAACTGGGCAAGCCATGGGGAACAATCGAGCAAGTGGCACTCCTGTGTGTCCTCAGCTTCAGTTTCTGATTCTTGAGTTTCTGCCTTGACTTCCCCTCATGGCAGGCTGTAAGCTATGAAATGAAATAAACTGTTTTCTGCCCAACTTACTTTTAGCAATAATAGAAATCAAATCAGAGCAGGCACTCCAGATGAAAACACAGCCTGGATTAGGACGACGATGCTTGAGTGTTCTAAGTTCTGCTATCAGCTCTAATTTGGGGTTCAACACTTCTAACCTTGATTTCTCTACCAACCCCTTTTACTACTGAAATAGACTATGCCTGCCTCACTTCCCAGTTTACTTTGAGATCTGAGGAGGGAAAATGAGGGTGGGGTAGGTAAAAAGATGGCTCAGAGGTTAAGAGCATTAGCTGTTCTTCCAGAGAAACAGGTTTTGATTTCTAGCACCTGCATAGCAACTCAGTTATATTTAACCCCCGTTCCGGGGAATCCAATGCCCTCTTTTGGCATCTACAGGCCCTTTACCCACAAGGTGTACAGACACAGATATAGACAAAAATGTTCATGCGTGTATAACGAGTATGTTTAGCCTCTCTCTTGTCCCACCATCCTGCACCCTGCACCTGATTGAGCTTCTTACCATGTCTTCTCATAAGACTTTCAGAATCAAGCAATTCCTGGCCAAAAAACAAAAGCAAAATCATCCTATTCCTCAGTGGATTCGATGAAAACTGGTAACAAAATCAGTTACAACTCCAAGAGAAGACACTGGAGGAGGAGGAAGGTGAGTCTGTCAGGACTGACACAATGGCAAGACTGGGAGTTTATACTGAACCATGGTCATCAATCAATCCTACCAGATGGAGCTCAGCATTTTTAACTGGAGACTTGTTCGTGTCTAAATTGGGGGTGTGGTTTGTCCAGTAATAAAATTTAGAACCTTTAAAAAATATTTTTAAAGTATATATATGTGCAGAGTTAAAAAGTGCCGTGGCTATGAAAGGCAATGTTTATTCTGTCCACGTAGGACAGGAACTGTTACTCTAGCCTTTGCATTATAAGCTGGATGGTTCAGGTGATTTTGGCCAGAAAGGAAGGAAATAGAAGATGGAGTAAGAGGATTTGGCAAAAAGAATAGAAGTACCAAATAGTGTTACTCATTTCTCTGTGTGCTAACTTGGAACAGTTCTTAGTAAAAGAGAATCACTTTGTACCCAGAATGGTTTTCCTCCATCGTGAGAAGGTGGTTGAATCCTGAGGCCTGGGTGGAGTGAGTGGCTTCTCACTTATGCTTGACACTGGTCAACTCCCTTGTCCAGCTGTGGCCCCTCAGTGGCTCACAGGGTCCATCCTGCTTCTGAGAAAGTTCTGAAAAGCAAATCCTAAGGACACCATTCAGTTCTGCCACTGTGGCCAGTGGCATTGTGCCCAAGGTTGCAACTTAAGCAATGAATGATTTCCTGCTCCTAAGGTCATGCATCAAGCTGTGCAACTCCAGGAGTCGCCAGAGAGGTGTTGTGTTCCCCTGCTCCATCCGTGAGCTGGAGTGTTGAAGGACTCAACTGGTTTTGTTTTTTTAATTTTATTTTTATTGCACCTTCTAGGCTCCAGACTCACTGGAGACATCCTGACACATAATGCCTTATCCAGCACAATGTGAAGCCCTTTACCTAGTCTTATGAAGGTGCTGCCTTCCCTCCAGAACAAACAACGGAAATGCATCAGGAGGGCTCAGCTGCAGACAGAATGCACCTCGAAGCAGGAGCCACTTGGGGATTCCTCAGATGAAAGCAGATTTCAATGAACATTGTGTTTCGAAGCTTGCTTCCTCTCACCCTGCAAGGACCACAGAAGGAACATCCCACTTGTGGCTGCTGACACAAAGGAATGCTGGGGCTGAGAGATCTTATCCGGCCTTCCTGTGCCTCAGCAACAGAGCTCCGGTTGTGTCTTATAAGAATGCCTCATTGTTTCTTGGGGACTACTGGCTCCTTTGGGTGGGATCTGATGGCATCTCTGGAGTTGGAGGTAGTAGGTGGTACTGGGAGGTCAGCCAGCTACAGGCCTCGCCTTGTCGGCTCCAGGGAAGCCGAGAAGAGGAGACACTTGGCGTGGCTTTCCTGGTGGTGAACGATGCATCAATTTAAACACGATCTGTTTACTTACTAGTATCTTCAGTTCTACAGGGAGAAAGAATCAGGAGTGGTATCCAGGGTAACTTTGTTGGCAGACAGTGTTCTTTTTTTTTTTTTTTTTTTAACCGCCCCCTCCCCATAGCTGTTTGATTTGCTGTTGATTATTGACAAAACTGAGAAGCCTCAGAAAGTGTTTTGAAAATAGAAATGTAAGGATTGAAACCCGTATCTGGAGGGGTTTAGATGCCTGTTTGTGAGTAAATTTAGCTTGCATGACATAACCTTAAAAATGCGTATCTGTCCAATGAGGATAAACTTCCAGTTTTAAACCACTGCAATTATAATGAAGAATATAAATTATTAGCATTGGGCTGGTGAAAGAAGCCAATCTTAGATAATGTCTCCCTTTCTCAGAAAGTTTATGGTTGTCTTTCAGTAAGGAAACCCTGATAGTTATGTGGTTGGCTACCTGGAGAACAGGATTTTATTCTCTTCCTTGGTTTCTCCCTGTTCTTCGGGGCCTGCTGGCACTTGTGACACACAAGAATCCTGTAACTGTCAGTAACAGCATATAGCAGGGAGTAAGGATGACCATGACCTCTCTACAAAAGGAAAAAGCACTTGTCTGCCTGTGACTTCGTCCAGGGGTCACAGGATAACAGCATCACCAAACACCTTCTTTGTTCTGAACATACTGAAGTTTCCACATGTTGCCATTAGTTATGAACATATTTACCTCCCTTTAGTGAGCTATGGACAATTCAAAAAGGAGAATTCTACTTACATTCATCTTTCTATTTCCAGTGTCTAAAAAATATCTTGTCATATAGCTAATGACTGGATGGGTGATTGGATGCCTGTGTTATAGCGTCTACATAGTAGTCAATGAAGATTGATGTATCTAGTGAGTGGGTGGGTGGTTGGATGCCTGTGTTATAGAGTCTAACATAGTAACCAGAGGGAATTTGACTCTGGCTCTCTGTCATTTTTTGCATAACTGCACATGTAAATCATTGGTGCTTTTGTTGGTCTACCTCTAGAAGCACAGAATCCAGAGATTTTCAGTATCACATTGTTCAGCTCCTTTAGTTACAGCTGAGATGAGAATCTTAAGAATCACATTTAATTATAGTCACCATATCTAAGAAATAGGCGACAGCCTTTTGTTAGACATTTAGATCTTTGATTGGCAGTTGAATGCCCCTGCATTATGCTGCTTTCTCTGACTCTCACTGTCGAAGACCCAAAAGCACCCTGTGGAACAGCTGATCTGGGCAATGTGTGATTGGTCCAGAACAGAGAGAAACCAGTGAAAGGACAGGCTTGGGGCTTCAGCATTTTCATGCTCATGCTGTAAAGAAAACCAACATTCAGTGTCTCTCTCAGATATCCTACTCAGTACTTGCTGGCTGAAGGCTGGGTCCTGGGTTGCCTAGGTAACCTCTAGAGACAGTGCTGCCTAACTCTCCTCCACTGGAGACAGTTTCTGTTTGATGTGGAGGGATCAGGTCTTCAGAAACCCTATCCAGAGAAACATATTCCTCTCCACTTACTGGTGAGGCTGATCTAACGATTGCATCTCTAGATCATCCTGATACAAGAATGATCTAGACACACATGTCTAGACACACACACGTTTGATATCCCTTCTGATAACCTGATTGCTTCTTAGAAATGGGCTTATATCAACATTTGAATTGTACAAGCCAAGTAAATACAGTTTATACTATATTGATCATACTTCAGTAAAGTTTGGCTCTGTAAAGACTATATTTCAGGGCTGAAGAGATTGCTTAGTTGGTAAGAACACTGATGGCTCTTCCAGAGAACCCGGCACCTACATGGTAGCTTACAACTATGTTACTCTAGTCCCAGGGAATCCAATTCCCTCTTCTGGCCCCTGTGGCACCAGTCACATATATGGTACATAGACATACAAGCAGACAAGGACCTCAAACACATAAAATCATTATGCATATGTGGATGACAATAATAATAAAAAGTAACGAATTTAGGAAGGAATCAGGAGGAGGCAACTAAAGGGAAAGAATGTGGGAAGAGTTAGAGGGAAAAAGAAAGGGAAGAAATGATAGAAAAGAATATAATATTTTAAAATTAAAAACCATCATGTTTCGATAGAGGAAGCAAAAAATAGTAGAACATGAATGTGTGTACTTGTGTGTGTGTGTGTGTGTGTGTGTGTGTGTGTGTGTGTATGCATGTCTATTGTGTAGGTCCAAGGATTTAACCTTCTAAAATTATGAAGTGTACTGAAGCACCTCTGTGAGGGTATTATCCTCACATCTGATGTTGGAAATTAAAGTCTATGGGCATATTTTGTGTAAAAGAAAATGAATATAAAGAAGGAAAGACTGGCAGAACATCAGATACAGTTGGAAGTCATAAAGGCAAACAAAAATTTTTTGTCATTTCCTCTTAGTGATTTTTATATTGACAATATGGTGTTCTATAGGAGCAAGACCCTACACACACACACACACACACACAAACACACACACAGGAATGCACACATGTGTGCATATGTATACACACAGGCAAGGGAACGCACACACATGCACATGTGTGTACACATACTCACATGCACACACACACGCACGCACACAGACATGCATGCGCATGCACACACACACACACACACACACACACACACACACACACACACTCAGACCTGGTGGAGAGTTCTATAAGTTTACAGAGGATTTTCCAGAGGACGGTAGGTTGTGGCAGGCCTAGCTGCTACCTTATGCAAGAGATAAGCAAGCAATGAGAGGTAGCATTCTGAGCTCTAAAGTAACTGCCTGTTGTTTCTGCCTCCAGCTCTTGCCCAAGACTCACACTTGTGGTCCACCTACCCAGAAACACACAGGGAAGGGAGTTCTGGAAAACGGAAATCATCTTAATCATGTTTGCTCACAAAACAGCTGTACTTGCCAGTTTGAACTCTCCTACCTCTCCTGTGTCACGTTCAATTTCCACGTTAAGGTCATGCAGCTGCCTCCTCCCATCATGATGTGTCTCCCGAGTACAACCAAAATCACACTTACCTTAACTCCAGAAGAGACTCCAAGGTTCTTTTTCTTGACTTTGGAAGATGTTAACCTGTCACCAGCTGATGTGCACTTTCCCTTTGGTGTCCTATCCTATACACAGTAAGTTACTACACAGTGTATGACAAGGGGACAAGAGAGAAGCTGTACAAAGGTAAGCCATGAGACACTCATACTTGCATAATTACATCCACATAGATAACCATAACAACATGAAAAAGAAAGACCCATAATTATTATTTATGTCTGCATGCTCATATGGCCACAGATGAACTGTTACAGTCACTTTTTCCCATCTCCCTTCCAGTGAACGCTTGAGTTGGTGGTGAATCCTTGTGTAATGGTGTGAACCAAATCTTTTTTCTCAAAGGGTCTGGGTCATTAGCAGTTCTGCTAATTGAATAATTTGTTTTCTATTGCCTTTAATTACAGTTAAGGGAGGACTGGGGGCAACCTACAAGACCTTTAGCTCTTGAGCACATGCTTGTCTTTACTCGTACAGGAACCGTTTCCTTAAAATCACTCCTTTTTTGTGTGTGGATTAGATGTCATGAGTCAAGAAGCCAGGTGACACCCTAGCTCAATCAACTCATGTTTTGGACTGAAGCCTTCTTCTTTCTGAACCTAGTATCCCTGGTCCATGAAAGCCCATGCCTCAGGAATGCCAAGTATGAGATGTGCTCAGAAAATCACTAGTCATAGTAATGAGATGTGATTTCCTGACTCCTAAATCCTACTACAGGAGAAATAGAACTATGAATTACATGCTGACTTAGATCAAACTCTGCATTTTAAAGAACAGTAAGTGGGCCTTCAAAAGAATATTCTGTCAATCTATCAAGCTAATGAAGACCACAGTAAGATCAATAGCTGGCATGAGTCCATTTCTGTACCCCATTTGCCATGAAAGCAGTCCCGATCACAAGTGATACTGTGTGAAACCCATTATGTATCTGGTTTGGGGGCGAGGGTGGGGTTAGCAGAACTACTGTGGGGGTGGGGGTCAAATGCATATTCACAGTGAGTCTCTATTCTAGAAAGAGAAAACATGTGCCTCTTCCATGAGGAAACTGATCTGGTGTAAATTAATCCGCTAATAGAAGTCTATCGAGGAGCTGGGTATAGTGCCAAGTCAAGGGCTTGTTGTTGGCTATTTGAAGACTAGGCACACAGCAGGAAGTAAAGCTAAATAGGCCATGGTGTGTAAAGGTCTGTGCTGCTGTGACCATGTGTGACTTCCATCCTTTGCACCACTGCCACTGTCATGATTGACAGGAGTTGCTGGGAGAAAAGCTGACCGAGAAACACAATGGCTAACTGTATCCATTTGATGGCTAACTGCATCCACTTGATAGTTAAAACCCTCCTTCATTGAGAATTTTCACAAAACACAAATATTTAAGCCAATTCCAGCTCATGTGGAACACATATATATGACTAGCCAAGCTACCGCCCTGTCAGATTTTCTTTTCTGTAGTTTCAAAATCATGTTCCTTCTAATCCCTGGAACTCGAGCTGCTCTATATTTATGCTTCTGTACACTAGTGTATTCCTTTCTAGCAAAAGGAATAACCAATATTCTACTTAAAGTTTCCCCCTGCCCCATCACTGACATCCAGGCCCAACAGAGAGTGGGTGTTTGTATGTACTTGAGTTTTAGCTGTCTGGTTTTGAGTGATGTCTGTAACCTGGTGTTAGATTTCTCATTCCTCTCTCATTTAAGCTCTCCCATGAGGTTCACTGGCATAGGTTGAGGGGAAGATCAAATCAATACAAGTAGGACCTCTGTGTGTGGGTGCATGCGCATGCGCGTGCGTGCCTGTGTGCGTGCGCGTGCGCGCGCGCGCGCGTGTGTGTGTGTGTGTGTGTGTGTGTGTGTGTGTGTGTGTGTGTGTATACTTGTTCATTCAGCATATTACTGCCTTCCCACATGCTGAAGCTCAAGTCCCTGTACGCCACTGGCACCTAATCTCTAAGCAATACAATGAATACTGAGCTTTACAGATAGAAAACACTAGTGGGGTAGCTCAGGTCACACTGGGACTTGGTGATCCATTGCTAACAGCTCAGTCTCAACTATAGCCCAGTATCGAGACCAAAAAGATACCTCACAGAAGAGCCGTCCGAATCACGATGCTCCAAAACTGGCAGTGTAAGATCCTCTGCATCTTCTTGATCATCAGCTCCAAGGCCTGCCTAGTAAGCCTTGATACAGGCTGCTCATAGTGCCTCTGGCACCTCAGCATGCCCCTGGTCAAACCCTTAGATACCTCTGCAATTAACTTCCTACTCTTTGTCATGCAAATCTATTATCAGCTTTTTTTTTTTTTTTTTCATAGCAAAGGTTACTGTGTACTCATCAGAGAAAGAGCCAAGGAGATGACGGAGAAGCTAAGGGGAGATGGGTCAGCTTCAAGCCAAGGACCTGCCTCACAGTGGAGAGGCCAGCCAGCAGAAGAGTATGAGGGAGCTAAGTGCATTAGTGGGTCATGTCTCCCTCACCTTCCCTTATAACCTTTCTTGATAGCTCACCCTACTCAGAAACATACAGGAATTGTTGGAAATGTAGCTCAGCCTAGGCACCACACACACAACTTTGGGTAGATTATTTGAGGATAGAAACCTGTTTGAGATAAAGGAAAGCAGCTGATATGCAAAGGAATTCTCATGAATTTTCCTCAAGAACCTGTCTGAGAATTTTTTTCCTCTTACCTACAAAGCATTGATTCTATAGTGTGTGTGTGTGTGTGTGTGTGTGTGTGTGTGTGTGTGTGTATGTGTGTGTGTGTGTTTCCCACACATTATCAAAAGAGATGTTTTTAGAAACATACTGCTTCTTAATAAATAAATATTTAACAGTATGAAAATATATTCGCAGTAGGAGTATATTATTTATCAACCACTTTCCTAGTGAGATTAAATTTTGTTTAGCTTTAAGATTTTTCTTTTTTTTTCTTTTTTTTATAATGTTCAAAGAATTTGAATTTGCTTTTAAGTGTAAAAATGTGCTGCAGGCAGAAGGCTTTGTGAACTGCTCTTGCATGGTAATGAAGAGAAAGCTCAAGACTTGCTCTCCAGCTTGTGTTCCATGCTGCTCTGAGGCAAAGGACTGCAGAGCTTTCAGAATCCCCCATCCTGGGACAGGACAGCAGAGAGTCTTCTCCTATGCAGAGCAGTCCCCTTCTTCAAGCAGTCAGAAGCATTTTCCTTTTGTTTCTGGTCCATCCTCTCAGAGAAGACTGACAACCACTGATAACCTTTTTATTCATTAATTTCCTTAGAAAATGGTAAAAATCAAGGATCTAAGAAGACGCATGTGACCGTTTGTGCCAAGCTCCAAGGGGATCAGAAGAGAGTTCACCGTGGAGGACAGCTGCCGGGAAAGCAGACATGCCTGAGACTGATGGGAGGATGGAGCTCAGATCAGCCCTTCCTATCTCAGACCAACACATGATTTCCTGATGAAGACATTTGTCCACCCAACAATGCTGGTATTTCTAGCAATTCCCACCACAGAGTAACAGCTGTCAACACCTGCCCCAGATATAGAAGCTAGGAGAGACTGCAATCGGGAAAGAGACTTCAGTACAAAAACAACTTTGTCTTCTTAGGGACAAAATTGCTCCTCTCCTTCGGTTTGCTGACTATGTATCATCTTTGACAAGAAAGTAACTATGTGACGTCTAATGAATATAGTCACTTAATTAAGGAAGCAAGGAGTCATGCGGCTCTTCAGACAACAAGGGGTTCTATGCCAAAAGAACTCTGGTGGTTTTTCATTATTAAGGTGTTTGAAGTTTAAAATTTCAAATGAGGTGGGTGCGTAGAATCAGTGGATGTTAAGGTCACAATAGACAAAGACCTGAATAACTGGACAAAGAGGGAGGAGCATAGGAGAACGGAAAATGTTAGGGGACTTTTCCACCCATGGACATCATACACCCTCATGCAAACAAAGCTTTTGGACTAAGACTATTTTATATATATATATTTAAAAGTGATAAAAGATTTGCTAAGGCCTAGGAGGGATGAACAATGGTTCTTTTTTTTTTTATATAATCCTGCAAAATTCAGTCCGACATGCAGTTGGAGGGCAAAGCCTTTTGTTTTTACCTGTTTCTAAAAGGTGAGTTTCCTTTCTGGAGCCCACAAACTTTGAGCTGCTGTCAGAAGCCATAGAGCTTTGTCCTGCCATCCGCCCTTGTCCTGACTGAATCCCTCTCACTGTTAAGCAGCCGGCTCTGACAGGAGACACTTGGCTCAGCTTGTCAGAGAGAAGCCACCAGCAGGTTCCGGGTGTTGCTCAGCAGCGGTGTTCAGTGAGCTGCTCTCCACAGCGGCCTGTACCAGAGTGGGGTGACAAGGATTTCCTGACCACACATCTTTGCCACAAGTGTCTCCCTCCCTTCTTCCTCCACTGATTGTTAGAACCACTTAAAAGCAAAACACCCCAAATCCGTAGCATCATCAGACGCCTGAGCTCGTCTTGTGCAGATGCAATCCCTAAACTCTGTTGTTTAAAGTTAGCACTTAAAGGAAAGTCCACAAGTAGTTTTGTTTTGTTGCATTGTATTGTGTTGTGTGTTTCATTCAGCCTGTGGTTAATGGAACAGGTTGCCTTTTTAAAAATGCTATTCCCCTCCTCCTCCTCCTCTTCTTTCTCACCCCCCACCTCCTCCTTTTCTCTATCTGACTTTCCTACTGCCAGGCCTGGGAACACCATGAAGCTCACTGTGGTCATGTGCTGTACTGTCCTTTGGTGCTTAACAACCTTCATCGAGCTGTCACAAAAAGATGAGCTCATCGGGTCCTCGGATAACCCTGGGATGTGGGTAGGGTTGCTAGATTCTTTATTGACAGTTCCCATATGAAGAAAGGAAAGTTAATAAATTATATAACACAGCCAAGGTCCCTGGGTTGCAGTGGTGCAACTGGATTCCAACAGAAGCATTCAACTGCCTGACTGGCCCCCTGGTTTGTTTAATTTTCCACCTCTGTAGGTCGTGCTGATCCACCCCTGTTCAGGAAGGTTAAGTGCCTCCTCATTTGAATTCACCACTTCTCATGGTAAAGGTTAGCAAGATGGTAGCCACAGTTCTCTGGTCTCAGGACCTACACACATTTGTGAGGTGACAAATTGTTCTGTTTCTATGTTCTGGTTTCCTACTGGTTTATTATTGTTCTTCCTAGCAGGGATTTTCTATTTAAGTCATAATGGGAGCAATTTTTCCTAGCTCATTATTTTCTCTTCTGTGTTTTCCCTTCCTTTGTCTTTCTTCACACACCTCTTATCTGCTTTCCTTTTCTCTCTGCCTCTCTTTTTTCCAGCTTGTGTGTGTGTGTGTGTAGTGTGTCTGAGAGTGCATGTGAGTGTGTGTGTCTGTGTATGTCTTGTGTGTGTGTGTGTGGTGTAACTGTGTGAGTGTGTGACTGAGTATGTGTTGTGAGTGTGTATGTGTGTGAGAGAGTGTGAGTGTGAGTGTGTGTGTGTGTGTGTGTGTGTTGCTAATTGTATAGTATAATTTCTGGCTAAGGTTCAAGGGCTGAAACTATACGATTTCACAGGCTCTCTGTTATTTTGTCAGTGAATTCTTTTAATAGTAATTTTCTACATGAGTAGAGAATATTTACACTTGTCAAAGAACACATGTGGTAAAAAAAAATTTTTTTGAAGACAACGTAATCTGTAGATTTCTTCTATGGGCAGTGCCATTTGTTCCTTGTCTGAAACAAATGAAAGAATTCCATGGAAGAACATGGGCAGCTTAAGCACAGGTTGGTTTAGCAAAGCAAAGAGGGGATAGAGTGGGCTGTTTCAAAGGGACTTAGAAGCCTGGTAGATTCTGCGCTGCTGATTTAAGAGGAGCTTATGAATATTTATGGATGGATGGCATATTCATAAAGGTGAAGCGACCCTTCTCCTTCCCAAGTTAGGGTAGACTAGATCTCTTTTCTAGGGTATTTCTTTCATAATTCTCTTTAGATATCTATGGGAGGTGGTGGATGTGGGCTAGGGTTTCAAAGGCATATAGAAGTGATTTCATAATACACTCCATCACAAAATGTCTCATATTGATGGTGTTTGTCAATAAGTCATATACGGCAGGTTGTTGGCTTTTTTCCCCCTAAAACCAACAATAATAAGAGAATAATAAGAAGAGATAGGGGGGCATTGCAGTGTTGTTTCTCTTTTTATGCTTGTCAAGTTGAGTGCCACAGGTGAGGGGGTTGGTTAGATACCAGCTGAGTTCACTAACATCTTTCTGCACCCTAAAATCCATGGGCCATGTGATCTGAGTGCAACTGCATAACCCAATCATTTCTACTTCTGTACTTTTATCATCAACAAAGTTATACAACCTATATTTTCAATAAACTTTGACTGCAGGTTTCATTTCACATTCTTAAAATCATTATTAAAGCATCAGTCTGCTGAAATGATTGCACAAGCCTAAAGTGATGCTTCTGGAAGGAGAAATGAAGCTTCCCTCCAGGAGCCAACAGGTTTTTCAAAGAAAGTGTGGAGGGAGTAAGGCATCTATCTGTTTTTCTTCCCATATGAAAATGAGTATTCTGGGGAGTGCTGTCGACTACCTATTAAAAAATGCCGGCAACATGTATGACAGACAGAGCTGACTGCTTTACAAAACTGCGTTTAAAAATGAAGGGTTGCTTTTTTGCAACTCTGGGTTTTTTGTTTTTTGTTTTTTAATTTGGGTTGGTTTGTTGATTGGTTGGTTGGTTGGTTTTTTGTTTGGTTTTGGTTGTGGGTTTTGGTTTTGGGGGGTTGGGGTTTTTTTTGCAACCCAGGTTGTTCTGGAAGGGAGGCAAGCGTATGGTTATTCTTCAGAACTGTGTCCTGGCTGTGAAGTAAACAACAGAAAGGAAACGCTCAGAGAAATGCCTGAGAAGTGAATTCTCCACTCTGAGTTTCTTTACCTTTTGGGCAGTAATGGATGGAATGGCTGTCCATCCATGATATACTCCTGCAAATCATGTTTGTTTAAAACGACTTTAAACACTATGTTTCTCCCTTCAGGCTGAGTACCAAAGTGCCACTGTGCTATAGCAGAGTCTTCAAGCTCTCCTGGATGGGAAAGCAAATGCATCGGGCCACAGGAACTGAGAAATGCTCTCTACAGTCACTTTGATGACAATTTTATTTATGAAGCTGGTCATTTCATACACCCAAGTGCCAAAGCTAACAATGATGAATAACAGAATTACCACTGTCAAGCTCACTATTCCAGTAGGACCGAGTTAAAAAAAAACCAAAAACCAAAAAACAAACAAACAAAAAAACAAAACAAGGACCATGCTGCCAGAGCTTGAAGTCTTGCTCAACTGTCCTGAACGGGATCCTGGGTCTGTTAGGGGTGCCCTTGCGGGTTTTAGCTAGTAGACTCAGGGTGAGGGACAGTGTGTCTAGGACAGAACTGAAACTCTGCTCACCAGCTGAAACTGGTGGTTTGTAAAAACAAACTTCTGAAAAGAGTGCAGATGAATGTCACGGCAAGTCAAACTGAACTTGAGGTGATACACTGAACCCTATACTCCTAAAAGAACAAGGAGTTCCAAGGCAAGACACGCCAGGCTTTGAAAAGCCCACAAACAGAGCAGGACATTTGTAACAGACATTTCCTTTCCTGAATTGCTTGTTTGTCTGTTTCAGTATCAACTTGAGTGTGTGTTCTTTAAAACAGAGAAATTGTCTCCAAGTTAGGAAAAAAGAAGAGTGACTATCCAGACTACAAATGCATCATACATAGTGGGCTGTTCTAAACTGAAACTTAGGTGGATCTCAAAAACAGCCTGGAGCACAAACTTAAGTCACAGACATCGGTATACAGTTTCACCTATATAATGAAAGCAGGTGATGGTAAAAAGCCCATTTTCAGGACCCCATGCATAGGGTATACCCACGAGGAAACAATCTATTATGAAGATTAAAAAAAAAACCAGGCTTGCTCTCTTCTAGCAAGCTGGAGTAGAGCAAGATGGGAAGTGTGTTTATGCAGTGTTAGAGGACATCACAAGTACTGATGGCGTCATAGCTACTCCGGTAAAGAGTGTACAAGCGTACGCCCTTATATGACTCTTTAAATCGAATATATGACTCTTCAAATTGAATTAAGTGCATGGTTTGTGATTTGAAATGTTCTAAAATGAAATAATCAATTTCTTATGGTTTCCTTTCGTTTCTTCAAATTTGAGCATACCTCCTCTCATGGGGGAAGGGCTTTCACCAGAGGCAAGAATGAAGACACTAAAGGGGCAGATATGCAGGTAAGACTACCATAGGGCAACTACATAAGAGAAAGTAACACTCAGGGGAAAGTCCTTGGTTGAATAACTTGTGGGCATCTGTATGCAGCCCAACAGTCAAGGCGGTTTACCATCTGAGCCCAATCCTCCTGCTCAGCACATCTGGCTCAGCACATCTGGCCCTTCCTTATCACCTATGACTCCCTTGTGACCTTTTATTTCCTACCTTTGTGCTCTGGTTATCTGCTTCCTCTAACCTGTACTTCCCAAGCTCTCTCTGATCAACCACCACAGTTCGACCTCTTCTGAGAAAGACACCATGATAACCTCAATCCAAAATGTCCTGGCCCTTTCCTGTACTCAACAACAGCCCGGCTCTGGAAGCAGTTAACCTGTGCCCCTGATCACAGCCGCATCACCGCCACCAAGATCTCCTTCCTCCTAATCCCAGAGCTTGACAATATTCCTTGTCTTCCCTGGCAGGTAAATGATTACGGTATCCCCGGAAGAGGCATCTTTGAGGAAGAGATTCCTCAAAGTCTGGCTCCACCCCCCACCCGCCAACCCAGCAACATGCTCTTTCTTCTCTAATCTGTAGTTGGCTTGCCAAGGGCCTGATTCCAAAGCCTTCAGAGAATGCAATGGTATCAAGGGTCAGCAGGCTTTCCTGTAAAAGGCTAGGTAAATTTATTAAATTAAATTAGAATTTATCTACTAACTATAGACATCTCTCTCTTCCTCCTCCTTTTTTCTTCTTGTTAAAAACGTGTGTGTGTGTGTGTGTGTGTGTGTGTGTGTGTGTATAATTTTTTCAAAGTCTTTGTTCCTAGAATTTGTCTCCATCTAGCCTGTGGTCTGTATGGGTTGGCTGACCCCTACCATGAAAGAAAATACCTTGAATCTCAAAATGGTGTGTGGAACAGGGTCTCCCTACTTCCCCTGCTTCCCCCTAACATTTCCTTTCTCTACATTCTCTGCTGGGTTATGGAGAGTTGGATTTTTCCCATGTGTTTTCTTCAACCTACAGTTGTGAGGCTTTATGTTCAATAGCAGTAAGACCATAAGTAAATATTGTGACCTAAAAACTGGAGAGATTCATGTACCCTGATTACTTCTTTTCTCTCCCAGCTTGCTCATATTACCTAATTATCCTCTGCTTCTCTACTTTGCCTGGTCCTCAGCTAAAGAGCATCACGCTCCAACCAATCTTCCTAGTCAGAGCAGTCTGTTTTAGGGTCACAACTTCAGAATCCAACAGAAGGCCTCCCAGGTGGATGGAGATTCAAGGGACAACCTTGGAAGAGTGATAAGGGAAGTGTTTCATTGAATCTGCAAAACTTGCAGCAACTTCAGGAGCATCTGATGTGTGGAATAAGCAATGCATTGCTTAGAATCCTCAGTCTTGTGTTTTACCTTCTGAAGTTTTAAGGAAAGAAAAAAGCAAGCAACCAACAACAAAACAAACAAAATCAGAAAACAAAAACATTCCACGCCTGTTACGTTGCTTCCCTTGTCTCACTTCTGGCCTCTCTGAAAGCCCTCGTGGTTATGTGACTTTGGCCAGTCAGTGGGAAGAGGAATGAGGTACAGAAGAAGTATGTCATCCTGGCTCACTCAGCATCTCACCCCCGCCCGCCCGAGGACAGCGCACTGCCCTCCTACAAAGGGAGTTCAGTTTCACCTGCACCTGCCCGCCCTTTCCCTCTAACATGGCAGATTGCATTTGTTTTGGTGACTTTTCCTTCCTAAGATGATTGATGTTTGTTTTGTTCCTTGAAACTGCAGACTTCCTCAAGATCAAGCTGTTTTCTTTCTGAAACACACTCTGTCTTCAGTTACTTACCTACGAGGCTTGAGGGGCACAAAACAAACACCAACACAGAGAGAACACCATTCTTCTTGGACCTGTTCTTAAAAGACACTTCCAGACTCAAAGCACAGGTCACTTTCTGTATGGTATACAAAGAGAGACATTGTGAAGCAGAATAGCAAGGTCACAGTTTATGGTATGCTTTATAAATAATGAGTGAAGGGAAACTCAGATTCCCAATTTCTGTCTGCACTGCCAATGGTAAATATTTAGATACTGAAGTACTAATCACACTGATCTGTTTTATTAAACTGTGTACACACAACTGTACTGCACACATCATGCCCTACAAATTCATACAGCTTTTTCCTTTCTCTTCCGTGTGTGTATCTGTGTCTCTGTGCATGTGATATGTATGTGTGTTTGTATGTGGGTGGGTGCTCATGTGTGTGCAGATGCATATGCATGTATATGCACGTGTGTAGAGGCCTGAGGACTCTTTCTCCCAATTCTTCTTCCTTATTCTTTGTAGCAGGGCACTTAATCAAACCCAGAACTCACCAATTATACTAACCTCAGGAGCCAGCTTGCTCTGTGGATCCAGTTTCTACATAACCAGGCTGAAATATGACTTGCCCTGCCAATCTAGCATTACACGGATTCTGAAGATCCATCATTCTGGGGTCTGAATCCAGGCCTTCTCACTTGTGTGACAAGTGCTTTTCCATAGCTGGCTGAGAAAAACCTGCTTTATGTTTTGGATTGGTAAACCTACTTTACCCCAAAATACTACTCATTTTACATCTTGATGAAAAAGCCTTAGATTACAGCTCAATTCTTGGCAACTACAAACAATGTATTATGAATTTGTTTGTGTATGAGCTTTGACTCTACCAAATTTTACTAGTTGATAAGCTGATGTCAATAAAATACTCAGAGCTTCTGTGTTAACTTATCCAGTTACTCGGTCCTCTGAGAAACTGTCCTTGTGAGCAGCAACAAACTCACACCTGCATAAAAGCCGATATTTCTGGATGTCCTGAGGTCTTGTCTTCAGTAGCTGCATCCTTTATGGTATCGTCCAATGGGGTAGGCCACTTGGTGTTCCACACCTGAATCTGAAGGTTTCCAGGACCCACAAATGGGAGTCAGAAGCAGGGAAATTATGAATCTGATGGAAGCCATTCCACAAGTAAGCACCTATGTAGTTTGTCCAAGGTTAGTACACACTGACCTTAAGAGATTGATTAGAGTTTGTTGTGTGTCCAATCTTCTACCAATCATGTAATTCAGTTACTTGGAATATAATTTAATAGACAAGACTAGCTCTTCCCTAAGTTTCCAGATGTGTTTATTTCAGAGAAAGGTTTCTGCTCATACAACTGATTGATCAGGATGTGTAGCCTGATGTTACACACGTCCCTCCCCAACAGAAGAAGAACTCTTCAGGCTTTGAGTATCTCAAGAAAGACCTGGGCTCTTGTTCACTTTTGAAAGAATCCACAGAAAGCTCCTGCAGAGAAACCATCCTCCTCCAAAGTTTCTCATTCGAAACTTGGGTCAGTCCCAGGTCATTCTGGGAGCTGTGTGCATTTGTTCTTTTTCTGAATCACAGATTCTGACACATTATTTCGCAAGTTCTTGATCTTTTTTCCCCTAAAGATTGACAGACATTTGGAAAAGTTAACAATTCTGTGAGAATGAATAGGCTGATGTCTGAAAATAGGCAATTGTTATTAAGGTGTCTTATTTTTAAGATGACTCTTCCAGGGGCACTAAAAATGCAGGCCTGAGCCTAATGTTCAAAACGTGCAAGAGCTTTGGCCTTGAGACCTTTGCGAGTTTTCATTTTGTCACCAGTGTTTGGGTTTCCCAGAGACAATCACGTAGATGCCACCATCTTGTAATATAAGTTCCAGAGAATTTATTAAGAGAAGACTCTTGGGTAACTCTAGCTTCTATGACATCCAACCATATTTCATCAAATAGCTATTTTCTCCATCACTTATGGTACATTTTAAAAATAAACTGAAGGATGATTGTCTTGTAAATGATCTCTGTGTCCTTCGTGATCTCATATGATCTAAACAGTCACTGACAGGAATTCTTGATTTTTCTGTTTTCTGTGTTTCTTTCAGCGATAACTTGTTTTATATTTGAGTACCTGCTAAATTATGAACATTGCCTTATAATCCATAAAACAATGTTTTATGGCGCACTGGACACAAAATGAATGGAAGCAAAAAATGAGTATTTATTTCATAGATGAAGAGTTCCATGCCTTGGCATGTTTTCTCATATACCTATAACTTTGTAGAAAATAACCTGCCAGAAGTTGGACATTTCTTTGTAAAGCCATACACAAATGGAATCAAGAAACAGAAACCTTTTGTGCTAAATGGGTGTGGTGACACACACCTGTAACCCCAGCATTCAAAATGCAGGATAAGGAGCTTGAGGTTTGCTTGGACCACTCCCATCCATCCCTGTATCCCATCTTGGGATCTTAGTGTATAGGCCACCCTAGAATGACCTTTCAGGGTACCCAAGTGCATCCCCTGTGAAATAATTCTACGTGCAGCACTCTTACTGCATGACAGTCCTGGCCTTGGGTTGTTTAGAAACACTCTTTGCATTGAGGAGTGTAAGCTGTCTCCTATCTGTGTGACAATTCAGCACCAGAATGGTGTGGGACAAGTTAGGTGGTGTCTGTATCTGTAAAAGACATATTGATGTCCCAGACAAAACATAATTAATTTAAAGGTCCTCATAAAATGTGAAGTATGTTCTTAATCCCCAAAGACCCCTGACCTAACAAGGAAGAACTATTTTCTGTAAGTTGTCTTCTGATGCACACATACAAATTAATTAATTCAAATTTTTAAAAGAAATAAACTTTAAAATGAGATTTTTGTAATTAAAAACCTGTTGTACAGTAAATGGACTACCTTTCTATTGGAATTCCTTACTTTGGCTTTAAATACTACTTCTATTGTTTTATCAGAAATGCTTGTAGGAAAAAGGCATTCATGTATACATATATACTTATTATATACAGTTTCCATGTGTGTAAGTGTTCACATATGTGTATATGTGCACATGGAGACCGGACATCAATGTCGAGCACCTTCCTCTACTGATCTCCACTTTACATCTTGAGACAGGGTTTTGTCCTGCGCCCAGAACTCACATACTTCATAGGAAGAGGAGTAAGCAGGCTCCGGGGTTCTTCTGCTGGTACAGCCCCAGCACTAGGATCACAAGTGTGTATCACCATGCCTTTCTTCTCACATCTGCATCTGGACACAGGTTCTTATCCTGTCCTGGCACGCTCTTTAGCAATCAGGCCTTCCCTCCCTGACTTCATCCCCCAGTGCCCCACAGTGGGAGCAGGCCTTTGGGAGCACAGTGGAGATGCACTGTTGAACAGCCAACTCCAGGCTTGCAGGGAAAGGTGAGAGAATTCAAGACCAGATGGGTTGGTGTGAAAATGATGGAGAGATATTGTGGGTTCTTAATTCTTAGCCTGTATGGTAGTTGGCTTTCTGGTACTGTGGCAAGAAACCCAAGAAAAACAAGTTAAACAAGGAAACATCTTTTAGTCTCCTGTGTTAACTCAGCTCCATTGCTTCTGGGCAATGAAGACTTCAGAATGAATAAACCGGAGAATAAGAGGCCTCCCCCAAGAATCCACTCCCCCAACTGGGCCCCAACTATGTTTCCGCCTCTCTCTAATAGTTCCTCAAATAATAAACTGATAAGGTCAGAGCTCCCATAACTCAGTCATTTCTCTAAAGCCCTGTGAACCCTGGTGCAGGAGCTTTTTGGATACATTTCTGAGCTAAACCAGAAAGTGTGCTCAACTGAAATGCTAAGAGCCCAGAAAACACAGGACTGAAATATATTCAGTGGTAAAATTTATTTTTAGTGGTTGCTTTACCCGCCCCCCAATGACATCACATGGAAAAATCACATATAAATGTATGTGTACGTGGGTATCTGTGTGCGACGTGACAGTAGCTTTTTATTACATCCTTTGTAATGCTGCCATAGCAAGATCAGTTTATACTGAGTGTCTTCTCACAAAATAGTTTATGTGCACTTTTATGGTTCCTGGATAACGCGACTGAAACCTGCACTGTGCTGTGTTTCCTGTAGCTGTAGCTTCCTCCCTGTCTGATCTGTGCACAATCCATAGAATAAACAGGGAGACGCAAATGGATGTGCCAAAACAAGAGTGAGCATTGCAGAAAGTCCTGCACAGGGGGGCAGACCATTTCCTGTCTCATACAGAGGAAGACCTCACATCATGGCGTGTCATCTATGCTGTCTGGCTCAGTGTCTCCTAACTTCCTGGAACAAAACCAAGCTAAACAAAGCAAAAAAATGACAATTTCTCTGCGTGTTGGAATGCTAAACCCCTATTACAGGGACACTAAATCTTTCAACCTACAGAAGACTGAGCCTTCCAAGATGAACAGTGGTGTTTATGGTTTGTTTTTAAAACTTAATGTGTCCAATAAGTAGCTCACATATTGTAATAACAGATTTTAATGCTATTCCCCAATTCTGCTAGGCCTTGCATCAAGAGCAAAATGTTGGCTCATGAAAATTAACCTTTGCGTTTCATTTTTTTTTTGAAAATGGCTTAAACAAAATTCATTCTCCCTTAAAGAGCAACTGCGCATTAGGGCGTGAGCAAGTAACAGAAGGGCTGGGTAAAATGGAAACCAACGTCACTTCATACTGTGAACTTGTCAAGCTTTCCCAAGTGTTCTTGTTGGTACACTTGATTGCCTTTGTAGGAAAATGTCTCTTATGAAGGAGGGATTGTATTTTCTCAGCTCTTTCACTGGTGGCCATGTTGCTAACCTCATTGTTCAATCTGTAGGAAATTTGGCATTATCTGTCAAGCAGACTAGACTTGTATAGCTCACTACTGTGAAAGGGATGACCTTGGTTCTGGATAGATTGGGGGATTCATGTCAGGTCAGATTCAGTGGTGTTCTCATGAGAGTGCAAAAGGGAAGAATAAGGTGTCTCCAGGGCAAAGGCACAAAGGGGACTCACGGGACAGGAGGATCAAGTACACGCGTGTATAAGAAAGATCTAGCCCATTGACTCTTTAATACCTATGTTTAAAATATTTCTTTAAAACCATATTATTGAAACTTTTCCACAAAGTTTTAGGACAATAATTGAAATCGTTTTTGATGTGCCTCAAGTATACAAGATGCATCGAGAACAGAAAATTAATCAACCTAGAAGAAACTGTAGAAGAGTTGCCAAATCCAGGGAGTACACCCTGCCAGCAGAAGTCAACACAGCTTTCTGAGTCACTGGTAGCCGTGTGGCCTGCATTACTTTGTGTGTTTACTTTGCTACACCTCAGCCAGGCCCCAGGTCCAATTTATAGCACTTTGAAGAAAAAAAAAAAAAAAAGAGGTGCAGAATTCATTTCTATTCAGTTTTCTTCGTGGACAGATTCAGTGACAGCTGCCAGGTGTCCTCACTGTTGCGGCAGATCAAGCTACACACCTCCTTTAAATCCTCCAATTCCTATTTTCTTCATATAAAATAAGAGTTATAAATGTAACTTCCTTTTTGACAAGGTTAAATAGGTTAGTCCTTGAACAGTCTTAATAGTGCTTTGTGTATCAAACTTGGCACTATGAAAAGTGTTTGTTTTTTTAAGTTGTTGTATTCAGGAAGGGTGGAGACCTTACTGTTCAGGTAGATTCTATGCTTACTTTACAGATAAGGAAAAAAAAAATCCAAATTAGTAAAGTTCAGTAATTCCACAATAAGCTGCAAAGCTGAAGGAAGATGTTAAGTGTTCAAAGGCCCAAATCAGGCTGTGCCTCCTATACCATGATGGCATACAAACTAGGCATGGAGCAAGAAAAAATGTTCTGGAATGGCCTCTGTGCCCAGCTCGGACTCAAAGGGACCTTGGCATCTTCTTAGCTCTTCCAGCACCCTGCCAAGCATGCAACAGGGTCCCTCCTAGAGGGACCCAATGAGAAGATTGAGGTGCCCGTGTGAATATCAGTGTAGGCTCATGTCTGGAATGAGACTATGGTTTCCTAGAGTTAATTCTCCATCAGTTTTGAAGCACGGATGCTGGGCCCTTGCTGAGTCACCCTCCACATTGCACAGAACTCTGGAGGAGATCGCCGCATATCTCATCTCCAGCCCGACGACCTTGGACAGGTCCTTTACCTCTTCAAGGTTGAATTAAGAGAGTGCTCAGGCCTCAGCCTTAACTAACTTAACTCTGATTGCACAGAAGGAAACTATGAAATAGTTATTTGTTAGCATTCCATTGAAATAAACCATATATCAGGGGGAGGTGGCAATCTCCTAAGTATAAAAATTAAAGGTGAACAGTTTCAGATTAATTCAGCAATCCCACTCAGAAAACATCTTGGGTCGTATCCTAGCAATGTCACTCTCCAGGGAGAAGCACTATGTTCTAAATTTTAGCTTCATGGCTTAGCCTGGCCTATTTCTGAAATGTATACCAAGGAACCACATAGTATATATTCTTCTGTATGTAGTTTCTTTCTCAAGAAGTATGTTTGTGAAGTCTAGCCATGTTATTCTATGTAGTTATAGTTTGTTTTCACTGTGATATATGTACATATATATATATGTGTGTACATACATATATGCACAGAAATATGTGCACACATATAGTGATAGGCTGAAGCTCTTGTTTTGTAGAGTTTTATTGCAACATTGTCAGTTTACTTCATTTAAATATTGTCAATAGCAGCTTTTGTATTTTGATGGCAGGTTGTTTATAACCAAGACTGTGTGGATGCTAACATTGTTACCACTTACAAGCATTGATTGAACCTCTGTTTTGTGGTGTCATACCGTCTGAGCATGCTAAAGTGTCTTTCTTTATTCATCTTCCTTGTGATGACCATTTAGATCCTTCCCAGTCTTGGTGTTATTACAAACACTGCCTTTGTAAGCATTCCTGTACATGTCCCTTGAAGATGTTACGGCTTAGTGTATGGAATTCCTACTACTTAAGTCTTCATTAGATTCCAATATACGGCCATGCTTGGGAACTTCTGCTTTAAAGGTATAGTGTAATCCAACATTTTAAAAACGTGTAGAAAAGAAGGAACACATGAGAAACAGAAACTGAACTTGGTGGGTTATAAATGCATATATACATATATACATATTTTCTATATACATACATACATGAATACATAAAACGGAGAGGTATTTGGGAGGTGGGAGGGATCTGAGAGGTGTTAAGGGAAGGATAATAAAGACATTGTATGAAATGGACAAAGAATTAAATATATTATAGAGTTTTTTCTCATTAAACTTGTTTTAATGGGTCTCAAAATTCTGTGATAGATTTTTAGTCAAGTTGTTTCCATTAAAAAGTACTGATTTTGAAAACTAATAACTTAAAACTGCCACACACACACACACACACACACACACACAATTGTCCACAAAACATTCTTTCCTTCGGAAGGTTTTACGATGAGTTGTTATCATTAACCAGTCTTTTACTATTAAACTTAAAAGGCCGATTGAAACAAACAGTTCTGAGACTGTTCTTCCACCACTGATTTAGAGAGAATTTGTTCCAGACATGAGATTGATAATGAAACCCCATTTCTTAGAACAAGTCTGTTTTGACTGTTTTTTTTTTTTTTTAAATCACTTCACCTTGTGAACACTAAGTTAGAAGAATCTTTACTTATTCTAAGTCTCTTACAAAAGTGGCTTTTTTCCCTCTAGTGCCTAGTTGTATATTCCAAGAACAGGAAATCTACTGTTTTGAGAGCATTGGGAGAACGAGGCACTTAGGCCCTTCGTAGTGTAAACTGAGGTCTCAAGATACTTGTTGTTGGCCCTAGATAGGCATCTTGAACTGTAATCATCATCATGTATTTCAAGCTGATTTCAAAACTGGTGCCATGGCTGTCGATGACCATACCTAACAATGCCTATCCACAGGGACTACTGTAGCGATACAAAATGAATAGAGTGAAGCAGGGTTTGTTCTCCTTCTGACTTTATGGCCTTTGCTCCTAGAGAGAAGCAAATGTCTCTCTCCTTTTTAATCATACCAATACACAGAAACTCATGTGGCTGGGTTAAGTCCACAGCTCATGAGCAAGAGATTTAAATTAATTTAGATCTAATTGGTGCTTGTTTGAGACTCCATCTCATTAGTTACATGAGAGTCAGGTGTTGGTCATTCGGAAACCTACATTTTTTTTTTTTTATATTAAGTGTTTATATAGAACCTGAAAATTGACTGGGAGTATGAGGAACCTCAGTAACCATAGAGAAGCTGACACATCTTGTCTAGGTGTTTTCCACTGGTCCCAAACACATTGGCCTCTGTTGTAAGCCATGGGAGATGGTCTGATGGCTTCTGTGTCGTGCTTGGGCTTTGGCAAGGCCTGCCATGTTGCCTGAGGCCCTGCATGATGCTGTTTACTAAGGAAGCTCATCTGGAGGCTCCTGCCAGCATCCCAAGCCTTCACTCAGAACTGAGGTCCAACTTTCCTCAGATTTTTAGAACCCACCAAGATAACTGGGTTTTCCCACTTCCTCAAAGTGTGCTAGTGGCTATTGGCGTGAGGGTCCTTGTCCTGGGTTCATTTCCCACACACGAAGCTTTCCTTCAAACGGATTCTTGTCTCCTCTCAGCCTGTATACACTAGTATGTGTCTATAATCCCCAAACTCCTATGATAAGATGGACAATAGAGATAGGAGAATCTTCAGGACTTTGTGCACTACCTAGATTGGCATATGCCAAAGGGAAACCCTATCTCTTTCAAGGTAGAAAGCAAGGCACCAATACCTAAGTGTGTCTAGTGACCTTCACACGCATGTTGTAACATGTCTATCCCTGTATTCTCACACACACACACACACACACACACACACACACACACACACACATTAACTGATTTTACTCCTCTACTCCATGAATGATTTAGATACTGGGCTTTTTGACTACATTATCTTTATTTACAAATGCAGCCCTCCAGGCTTAAAAGATAAAATGACAATTAATTAAAACAGGATCACTTAGCATATTACTCCATTTATAAGCTGGAATTGGCATAAAATGGCTCATATACTCTGCTACCTGTTATTGGATATATCTAGTGGAGAATTCTACCTCAATAAGCCCTGCAGTGGGCTTTTACCATCATTTGCTTTGTGTTTATTCTGGGTAGTGCTTGCAAGAAGACTATTTTGGTTAGGGACACTGTTCTTGTCCTAGAGAGGAAGTGAACACACTGAGTCTTGTCTCCAGCCCTGGAGCAGCTAGACAGGTCAGACAGACAGCTCTGTCAGCCAGGCTCCAGGAAGGGCTCTCCTGTCTCATGGAACAACCAAACAATTGTTACTGTTTACAATGGCCCATATGCCGAAGTATTCTTAGAACAATAAGGAAAGGGAAAGTCGGCCACCAGGCAGGAAAGAAGGCTTTCAAGGCGCAGCAAGCTCAGAGAATGTTCATGCCCTTTAATCGTAAACAGCTGGTTGCAGTAATTATCTAAATAACAATGCACGGGTGCTTGCCATGCGCTGGACACTTGACATACCCATTGTCCCTGATCCCATAACCATTCCACCAGACCAGCATGACCCCAATCTAATCTGTGAAGAAACCAAGGCACAGAGAGATGCTAACAACGGAAACATGTTTCCAAGGGTGCTCAACGTTCTAGTCAAGTCCCAACTCATCTAAATCGGGGCCTACATATTCTTAGCTACTACTCTTAAAAATTAAAAGTAAAGAAAAAGTTTATACGTCTTTGAAAATGAATCCATAATCTTGTTACTAAAAGCACAAGGCAGTACAAAGAGCACCGACAACAGTTTGAAATATGCTCTTTTTGAGTTCCTCTGAATTTCACAAAGGCATTGGGAACTTGAAGAAAGCGTGCTAAATGCTGTGTGTGACAGCCTAACAGCTTTCCTTGCTGTATACATAATGGATACCCTTGGATAGCTCTCCAACTATGTAAATGACACAGAACAATCTCTTGTTCTGCTTATAGTAACTTTAAACCTTAAAGAAATGTGTGCAAAGACTCCAATTAACAATATCCAAAATAGTAATTTGCTGGGCAACTTGGGTTATTTGCTTTACAAGTAAAATGGGGCTTGAATGTTTGGCTCAATGTTTCTGATAGCTGCTATAGAAAGAAGAAAAATATTTTTAACCTTAAAATGGGTTAAAAGAGAACATAATAGAAAATGTAAAATGTCCATTGTATTGTTTGAGGGTCATTCACATGAATACACATCAATTACTGTTCTTGTTAAACATGAGAATTCACTAGTTTTCTGGTTGTTTCCAGCTATCTTAGTAAGTAAGAGTCTTATGAATTTCTTAGTTTCCCCAGGACTCAACCTGTACATACTGTATACTTCAATACACTCAGGAGCTATTTGCATGAGAATATCTGATGCTACCTATTACACTCTCGTCATGCCAATCACTTGGGATCTTCTGGTTCTTGAGTTCTACTATAGCTGCAGGAATATCTACAATGTAGAGGTGGTGGGACTCATGGGTCCTTGGTGAACTAGCCTGCCTCCACCTTAGGCTTTAAAACCATCTTATAGTAAAAAACCAAACTAGGCTCATTCCTGTTACGATTTAACCTCCGTTGCTCAAAGATTGGGCTATAATCCACCTGTAGCCTTAATGACAAATATCTCTATATTGTCTGTTCCAGGAAATGGCAACCATACTTTTATTTCCAAAGATGGTTATAACCACCCATTGTTATGACTACCTTAAGACCACCTTGCAATCATGCCTTTGTTTCAAAGAGCTGTAATGTCCATCTTGCAACCCTACCTTTGTTTCAAAGACTATCTTGTTATGATCACCTGTTTTATCCTGCTTCTGTAACCTCATCTATTTTCCCTGCCAATTCCCCATTTGGAAACCCCCTACCATAGTACCAACTTAGATAAGGACAAGTGAAGCATAGGCAGAGTCATAGTGGCCTGACCCCTGAACCTTCACCCAGCTGATACCCTGTTTTGAAAGATATCTGTACTCCCCCTGAACACCTATGCTCCTGTGTCATCCCTTTCCCCACATCCTGCATTTTTGTGTTTATAACCCCTGTGTTAAAAAGTAAAAATTATGATTTGATAATAATAAAAAAAGGAAAAAGAAAGAAATGAAAAGAAAAGAAATAACACACAGTGTCCCCCTGACTCTGCTGACTTAGCTTCTGACAATCCATTTTCTTGTTCTCAGAAATACTTTGAATTATAAAATGTTATTGTGGTTTTTGTTAGTATGCTGGGTAAAATAATTTTTATTGATTTCATTTTAAATTTCAAAGTTTGTAGTGAGTTAAAATGTCCTTCAACATAATTATAGGTCATATTTATTTTCATATTGTAAAATGCAAGTTAATCTGTTGAACATTTTTTTAAAAATGGATTCCTTTTTGAGAATTTCATATATGAGCATTGTATTTACATATTTTTTTTCTTTCTCTCCTTCCTCCCACTCTTACCAACCCCCAAAACTTTTCAAATATATCTTATTTAATTATTGTTCATATATGTATGTATATATGTATACATGTATAAGTATATATATATAAACAAATACTGATAAATAAAGTGTTTGGGAGAAAAAATTTAAAAAAAAAAAAAAAAAAAGGAAACCCCCTACCCCTGAAGTATAAAAACCTTGTCTTCCTCATATCTAAGGCTGACCTCTCAAGCACCACCTTGGGGGGAGGCAGCTTGTGTACACAAATAAAAAGGCTTGCTCTGATCAATGACTTGCTTTAAGTAATTTGGCTATGATGGTTGGGTCTGTAGTCATTCTCCTTGAATCCTTGGACTTGATATTCCACTAGCTTTTATTTATAGCATCCTTGGGGTTGAGTAAAAATCCATTTGTTCCTGCCATAGGACACAGAATTCTGAGCAAATAAAAGAGATGGAAGAGAAAGATGCCTTGATGTGAAATGAGATGGTCACAGTGTGCAGTGGACCTCAGGAGGAAGATACATTAGAACAGGGAAAGAGTGCACAGAGGACATTTAGGGGCACACCGCTGTTCTGATGTTCAGTTTTCACCACGGAACACTGCTGCTGTCTTAGGTTTCTCAGTCCAATGAAGCAATAATGAAGCATTTTACTATTTCATTACAGTTCCCACAAGAATATCAAGTATGCTATTTATCACTTGTCCAGGTACAATTACCAGTCATTCTCTGTACAATGAGAACATATACTGTTAAACATTTTCAATGAGATATCCAAGCCTAGAATGGTGAATCTCCATTAAAAGCGTAATACTTGCAAATTAATTGTACAAATATCTCATATTTAAAGTTCAGGCTTTTCAGTTGATTAAGTCTTAAATCTTCAGTGCTTGAGAAAAACGACTGCATAATTATCCCTGGCCATGGAAAAATAAGTACCTCAATGCATGCATTTGCACTGGTGGCTCCAGCTGCACAAGTCTGTGTCATCCATGTACATAGGTATCTTCACATGGGTTGATAAGAACACGTACCGTTTTCCTTTAGTATAAGCCTCAGATTGCTACCATTTCCCACCTGACCTAAACCAGCCTGCAGATGAACCTCAAAACGTGTTTCATAAACTGTTCAAAGATGTTAAAGTTCCAGGATCCTGCAGGGTAACTTAATGTATAAAGTATTTGTAAGAAGTATATATTACATAGATAGTAGTGTAGATCAGAATGTATAAATTTGACTCAATGCATGCTTTAGGTTCTAAGCATGAGATTGCACATGTTTACTGTTGAGTCCTTGCATCTGGTGCTAGGTGAGTGAGATGTTAAGGACTGAAGATAGTTTGTCGCCTACAACCCAGTCTGTTTTAGACACTGAGTGTGCTTATTTAGTGTCTCACTACCTAGTAACATCATTGCTGTGTGTGTTACACGGGAGTTAAATTTCCATGCAGAAAAATAAATGTCCTGAATTCTCAAATTGGTATTCTTTATTGTTTAATATATATCATGTATGTAACTTATTTAGGAATGTAGATCTTACTGTATATAAATGCATGCTTTTAGGATTATACTAAGATTTCATTAGAAGCAGATTGTATTGATAAAACTGTAACTTCAAAATGAATGTTAAATAACATGACAGATTTTTTTTTAACACATCTTAAAAAAATTAAAAAAAAAAAAAAAAAGAACAGGGAAAGAATGGTGTGGACCAACTTGAGCCTCCCCTTCCCACAACACACAAAATAGATGTGGGCTCCATCACTACCAATATGCTTGTTTTGAGATGGTCTCTGGGAAGGTATTTAGGTTCAGATGAATGATACCATGGAAACAGAGCCTTCATGATGATGAATACTTACAAAGAGAGACAACAAGAGGCTCATTTCTCATTGTCTGCTCTGTGAAGACAGAGAAAGTGGCTATCTTCAAGCAAGAAGAGAGTCTTTGCTAAGGAACTGAGTTGCATCAGACAACATCATGACCTTGGATTTTCCAGACTCCAGAACTGAAAAAGGAAATCCTATAGTTTAAGGACCTACTCTATAGGATTTTATTTTCATAGCATATGTCTTTTAACAGAAAAGGGGAACTAAAAGTTGGCAGTATTTCAACATCTTCTACTTATTGTATCTTTGTCTTTTTATTTGTAAAGTTTCCTTCCCTATAGCAAATAGCAGTTGTTCTCACATTGCAGTCTAGCAAACCACAGAAATCTCCAAGATCCTCTGAGAAGGCCGTGAGATCGAAACATTTTTAATGATTTCCTGTTCTCACTATTTGACATTTGCACTGATGCTGCTGGTGAGAAGCAAAAAGCACCTTGGCCATTGAGGAAGTGCACAGTGGCACCAGAAGGCACCCACCATTGTGCCACCCACTCCCTGTTGTGTTAAGGAAAGAGAGGAAGAAACTCTGTTTCACCCAAAACCTTCCTAAATAAATCCGTGTTAATTTTAGACATCTCAGCCTTTGAAGACAGTGCTCTGAATGGCACAGTGGGGTGTCCGGAAGGCTCCTCTGCAGCCTACTGAAGTTTCAGGACTGGTTTTCTCAAAGACTTCTATATGCAGGACTCTCAATGTGTACTTGGCATTCTTCCATGGGATAGTGTTAGCATTAGAAATATCAACTGACAAACTATGGGTCTTCAGAGTTGGAGATTTATTTATTTTTCCTATTTATTTGTTTGTTTGAGACAGAGTCTCTCTTCTCTCTTCATAGCACTGGCTGTTCTGGAAGTCACTATATTGAGCAGACTGATTTTGGAATTGTAAAGCTCCACTTGCCTCTGCCTGCCTAGTGCCGGGATTAAAGGTGCACACCACCTGACCTGGTGACATTTTTCTTAAAAATGAACAAAATGGGTTGCGTTTGTCAGTTTTAAAAAGAATTGCCTTGTCGGTGCTTGTTTTGAATGATAAAAATCTTACATTTCAAGTGAAAATTTGAATTTCAGAAAAATTTCAACTGCTGTTGGTGATCTGCTTGATTTCCAAAACTGTGTTGTCACTTTGATGGAACAGGTGAGACTGTGAAGACTTTTTAATATGGCTTTTTGATAGTGTGTAATGATATATGCCCACATTTTCAAGCTGTTAATATCTAGTTGAACCAAAAATTTAAAATATGATTTAAAATAGCAATAGTTTTTTCTTTTGGCTTGTAACATAATATTAAAGGAGAATCCCTGTAGTTACCTGAAAAGGTTGTGAGAAGAGTCCTACCTTTTCCATATTCAAATAAGTGACAGGTCAGATTTTCTTTATATGCAGCCATGTGCCATGCAATCATGTGACCACATCCATGAGATCAATCCTGTGAGATCACAAGGTCACAGCCATCTTGATGTAAACAAGAACACTCTCCTATGTTCACATGACAAAATCGCTCAGTGATATCTCATGTCACTGGATCAGTGATTGTACTTCAACGGGGAAAATATGCCAAAATGAATTTAGAAATGATATAATTTAGGGATTATATAGGGATTTTGAAATGATGCAATCTAGAGGTCTTGTAATGATACAGTCTAGGGGTCTTTTCTTTGCCAGTTAAACAAATAAAAAGTAGGAAAATATGAAGTGCAGCAGGTTGCAGCAGAGAAACAGCAAGCAGCGCAGACAGAACCACCAGTTGAAGACAGGTGTTTATCAGGGTTGAGGAAGCACAGACACACAGAGAAGACCTTCTGTGAAGCAGAAAAACCAGGCCTGGGAGTTTTCAAAGCCCCTGAGTGGTGTTTCTCCCCTACTTTATGGTTGGTCAGTTTGAAGACAGACAGGATGGCTTGTTGGTCCACAACTGCCTTGTGGACAGGTGATGAACTTGTTGAGACTGTCCATCAGCAGGGGGCCTGCCAGTGGGAGACTAAAGCCTATAGAGCCTTTGTTTAAGCTGTCAGGCTCTCAAGTGAGGAGAGTGAGGAAGAAGCCAGTCGTGTTGGAAATTTACCTCCTTTATTGGCCTGGGTGGTACCTTCCCAGGGATAGTGGTCCTGAGTTCTATAAGAAAGCAAGCTGAGCAAGCCATGAGGAGAAATCCAGTAGGCAGCATCCCTCCATAGCCTCTGCATCAGCTCCTGCCTCCAGGTTCCAGCACTGTTTGAGTTCCTGTGCTAGTTTCCTCCAATCATGGAGTATGATCTCAAAGTATAAGATAAATGAATCTTTTACTCCCCAATTTGCTTTTTGGTCATGGTGTTTCGTTGCAGCAGTAGAACCCCTAAGACACCAAGCTTATCCAAACACTTTCTAGCACACTGATCTCATTTTAGCTCACAATCCATCATGCCATGTGAATACAGAGTCAGTTCATAGATTATTATATTTGTGTGGGAATAATAATTGCATAGACTGACTTAATCACTAAATGTGCAAAATAATTCATCTAATTTGAATCAAGTGAGAGACAATTCATATTTTAAACTATATTTACCCTTTAATGCAAACAGACTGCACCATAAAAGGAAAAAGAACTAAACAGAGATTTTATTTGCATTTGCATTTTCTTGTTCAGTATTCAGATAATAAAAGCAAAGCTGAATTTTAGGTTATATAAGAATAACGTATATACCAAAATATACAACTCTTTTCAGAATATATGATAGTTATATAGAAGACTTGATCTTAGTGATGGTTTAGGCTTAAATTTCAGTCAAATTCCACCAGTTACCATAAGTCTAGAACTTCATTCTCTCAAATAATGCCTGAAATGAGCTTTTTAACTACGAGTGAAAATATCATTGTTTTTAAGACTTTTGTATACATACTCATTCATTTGGTATCTAAAAAGGACCTTTAAGATTTTTGATACCCTTTTTTCCACTTAAGTGTTGTTTTTTAAAAAGCAAAACCAAACCAAACAAACAAAAACCCACCAACTCTCACCGGCCTCCGGGTGTTGATTCTATGCCCCCCCCACAAGCCCCCTAGTTATAGCTATACACGTCAAAACTAAGCTTACAAACTACATATGCCAAATTCAGTGAAATTCAAGTAAGGTAGAATAGTTAGGTGTGACCAGTGGTTCGGCTCCCAGGATATAAAAGCACTTTTAGTAAGCATCTCACAGCTCCGTCTGTCTCCACAGACCCCCTTCCAGTCAGCTGATGGGAATTGCTACATTCACTTGCATATTTTAACCATACTGAAATCAGTCTTCTCATCTTCAGGATACAGTGATATTGTACAGGCAGAAATCTTGTTCTCCAGGCAATGATATTAAGAGGTGGACTGGAGGGAAGTATTGTAGCTCTGCCCTCTGAACTGGTACTCTTGCTCTTTTGAAAGAGGTCTATAAGACACCCTCTGATCTTTCAATCCTGTAATAACAGAGTCAGGGAGAGAGAGAAATAGAGGGAGATATATAAAGGTGTGTGCCTGTTGAGTACAAGCACATACTTGCCATGGTGTGCATGAATTCAGAAGGCCAGCTCAGATATCAGTCCTTATCTTGTTTGAGGCAGAGTCTCTCTTTGTTGCTTGCTGCTGCACAGCCTACTCCAGGCCAGCTGATTGGGAGCTTCCAGGAATTCTCCTGTCTACAAGTCCACTTCCTGAAGAAGGAGCACTGAGGTTATAGGAATGTACAACAGTGTTAGACCTTCAGTATGACAAGGGCTCTGGAAACTCAAACCTAGGTCCTCAGCGTATACATCAAAAACTTTACCCCTGAGTCATGTCTGCAACCCAAAAAGGTTTCCTCTAATGAGCCAGGAAACGGATTCTCATCAGACACCAAATCTGTCTTGATCTTGGACTTCCCAGCCTCCAAGGCAGTAAGAAATAAATCCCTGCTAGTGTGAGCAGCCCAGTTTATAGCATTTTGGGAGAACAGTCCAATCAGATCAGCACCCAGAGATCTTAAATTTAGAGAACATTGAACAGTGATCATCTGGATGATCCTGAATTTAATCACATAAGTCATTTGTATTATTTTCAGAAAAGACCCCCCTCCAAAAGAAACCAACAAGAAAATAACAACAATAACAAGGAAAATGTAAATATTTAAGGAGCCACACCAGTGCCAGTAGTGGACCTGCTATCTCAGCATGTGGACAATGGGAGAGTGTGATGTCGAACTGGAGGCCAGCCTGAGCTATAGAAACATCCTATCTGAGAGGGTCTTAAAGTTGACTTTATGCCTGAACCTAGAAATATGAAGCTTTCCAAAGCTTTCCATGTCCCCTTATCGATCACAAGACAGAGATGCCTAAAAAGAAGGTCATCTACCTAGCTCCAATACACATTGATTCACACTCTCTAAGAGGAAACAGTTTATATTTCCCCACTAAAAATATATTAAGCTTCTATGTAAAGGATACTTTCTTGCAAAACTTATAAAATTCCAGTGGGTGAATCCCGGCAACACCTCTCCTATTCTATAGTCTTAACACAGCATCAGCAACATCTACCACTGGGGGTCCTACAGCTCCTTCCCTGTTCAGGTGTGAGCTGAAAATGTTTGGGACATTCTTAGCATGAAACAGAGGTCATATGCACTTTACTATGTAGACTGGTTACTAAGCAGCCTTTTATGGACAAGAGTGCCATTCCCGACTAGAAAGAATGGCAACAAAAGAAACTCCAACATTAAGCAACTTCCAGTATCCCATTTTTTATTTTAAAAGCAAGTGAGACATTAGTTTACTTCTCTTCTAAGAGAAAGGTCCCGGTTTTTAAAATTCATTTTCCTTCAGGTCAGATATTTTATTATCTTTTCTGATGATAAAGATGATGATGGAAGTTGGTCATGAAGGCAGAGTACTCTCGGAAATGAGGTGTAGAATGTTCAAGACTAGCTCTTGCCTCCCAGATGGAATGTCCAACTTCTAGACTTAGAAACAGAACTGGGTCCAGAAAAGAACAGCAAAACACTACCTCACTTTCTGAATCTCTTCACCCAGGAATTAAAGTGTGGGTAATATTTGCTTGGTAAAACCAAAATGTCTTAAGGCTTTCCAAACCTGCAGAGAAATTCACCTTCAGAGTTGCTAAATGGTTTATAAGCTTCACTAGTATTCAGTTGTATGATTAATGCTTAGAAAGCTGTTAAGTGCTCAAGAATCACTTGTTGCTGATTAATTATAATTATTAATTACAGAATGGAGAGGGCATTGCTTTCAGACAGAATCTTGCCTTATTTCCATTCAGACTAAAGACATGAGTAATTAGCCACCCGACCCTGCAGACCCCTGACATAGCTCTCTTGCCTCTGACATAGCTTCCACTTGCCTCTCTGGTCTCCTGCATTCTTTCACATTGCCCCGACTGCCCCTCTCCCCACCCCTCAGTTAGAATCTCCTCCTTCCGTGATTGAGTAGGCCAGCTTGGACATGAACCCAAATTACCCGGCCGTTCTTCTAAGTGAATACCAGGGACGCAGGGATGGCTGGCTCTTGCAGTGCCTCCCCATGCACATATCCTACATTCATCTCCAGGAACACACTTTTACCATCAAACTTTGAGCTCTAAGGACTCCCTGAGCAAGCAGTCATCTTGAAGTCTGAGTTTTGGACCGCTTTCAAGAATGTAGCTATGGAATCTGGGCCCGAGCACTGAGCAGATCCAGGGTGGCAGCTCTGCACCCAATCTCACAGAACCCAGAGGAAGCGGGAGCTCCCAGGAACTCTAACCCAGGCAGTATCTTAGGTAAGGAGGCAGCAACACCTGCCCCAAATAGGGAGTAACTGAGACCCACTGGGACCCAGGAATTCATTCCGGGCTCAGAGCACTGGTTCCTTCAGGTCTGTGCCCAAGCACTGAGCAGATCTTGGGCCCTAGCTCTAACCCCAGTAGTAACAGCCACCCCCAAACAGTTCTGACACAACTAAAATAATAGCAAATACAGGCTGCAGCCAGAGACAGGGCAGGTAGCACTAAGGAGATCCAGATGGTGAAAGGCAAGTGCAAAAACATAAGCATCAGCAACCCAGGGTACTTGCCATCATCAGAACCTAGTTCTCCCACACTAGAATGTACTGAATTCTCCATATCACCAAGAAAGCAAGATTCAGATTTAAAATCACTTCCAATGATGATGATAGAGTACTTTAAGAAGGACATAAATAACACTCTCAAAGAATTTGAGGAGAACACAGGTAAACAGGTAGAAGCCCTTAAAAAGGAAACACAAAAATCCCTTAAAGAATTACAAGAGAACACAACCAAATAGGTGAAGGAATTGAACAAAACCATCCAGAACATAAAAATGGAAGTAGAAACAATCAAGAAATCACAAAAGGAGACTATGCTGGAGATAGAAAACCTAAGAAAGAAATCAGGAGTCATAGACACAAGCATCACCAACAAAATACAAGAGATAGAAGAGAGAATCTCAGGTGCAGAAGATACCATAGAAAATATTGACACAACTGTCAAAGAAAATGCAAAATGCAAAAAGTTCTTAACACAAAACATCCAGGAAATCCAGGACACAATGAGAAGACCAAACCTAAGGATAATAGGTATAGATGAGAGTGAAGATTCCCAACTTAAAAGACCAATAAATATTTCAACAAAATTATAGAAGAGAACTTCCTTAACCTAAAGAATGAGATGTGCATAAACATACAAGAAGCCTATAGAACGCCAAATAGACTAGACCAGAAAAGAAATACCCCTGTCACATAATAATCAAAACACCAAGTGCACAAAACAAAGAAAGAATATTACATGCAGTAAGGGAAAAAGGCCAAATAACATATAAAGGCAGGCCAATCAGAATTACACCAGACTTCTCACCAGATACCATAAAAGCTAGAAGATGCTGGACAGATGTCACACAGACCCTAAGAGAACATGAATGCTAGTCCAAGCTACTATACCCAGCAAAACTCTCAATTACCATAGACGGAGAAACCAAGATATTCCACAACAAAACCAGATTTATACAATATCTCTCCACAAACCCAGCACTACAAAGGATAATAGCAGGAAAGCACCAATACAAGGAGAAAAATTATACTCTAGAAAGAGCAAGAAAGTAATTCTCTTCCAACAAATCCAAAAGAAGATAGCTACACAAACAATGCCACCACTAATAACAAAAATAACAGGAAGCAACAATCTCCTCTCCTTAATATCTCTTAACATCAATGGACTCAATTCCCCAATTAAAAGACATAGGCTAACGGACTGGATACGTAAACAGGACCCAGCATTTTGCTGCATACAGGTAACCCACCTCAGTGACAAAGACAGACACTACCTTAGAGTAAAAGGCTGGAAAACAATTTTTCAAGCAAATGGTCCTAAGGAACAAGCTGGAGTAGACATTTAAAAACTCCAGCCCGAGAACACAAAGGGAGGGACTCATGGCTCCACCTGTATAGGTAGTTGTGGGTGGCCTTGTCAGGCATTGGTGGAAGTGGAGGGCCTTGGTGCCTGAAAGTTTGGATTCCCTAGTGTTGGGGAATTCAAGAGCAGAGAGGTGGGCATGGGAGGATGGTGGGAGCACACCCTCATAGAAATAGGAGGAGGGGAGTGGAATAAGAAGTTGGGAGGAGGGAATGGGAAAGGAAGTAACATTGAAAGGTAAATAAATAAAAATGTCCAATTAAAAAAAAACAGATAATGGGTCTGGCAACTGTAGTTGAGCAGTTGAGACTTTTTGCCAACAATTTATTATGGAGATTTTGTACAATCCTCAAGGACAAGCTATTGTGGAAGAGACCCATGGAACTTTAAAAAGATTCATGAGACATACTGTTGCTGAGACAAAAAATGTTGGCAACCTGTGACCTTGCTGAGAGCCCTGACAAGGGTGACTGGGGAGCTATATTGGACATATGTTCCTGACCCACCTTTGCTTGACTATATCCCAGATGGGACAAGCTGCCTTGCCTCAAGTTCTTAGACCTTGTGGGATAGAGAATTGAAAAGAGAAATTATGTCTCTTGTACTCTTCTTAAAGGTGACCAGCTATTAGGACTCAATCATGTACTGGTCTAAAAATCAATTCAATATGGGACATAACAGTCTACTTTTGGAAGACTGGATCTAGACTTTGTCAGAGACATATCTGGAAGCTAGCTGTAGCTCTCTATGATGTTAGGATAACAAGAGATAATGTTGGGACAGGATCTGGATTATAGATTATAGATTAAGTAGGCTTCAGACTCTATAGATTATAGATTAATATAATCTATAGATTAATATAATCTATAGGTTATAATCTATAGATTAATATAATCTATAGATTATAGATTAATAACTCTCTTCAGACTCTATAGATTATAGATTAAGTAGGCTTCAGACATGAAAATAACCTTGGGGTAGGATAGGGAAGTAGGCTCAGATACTTTGGTCATCCTGATAAGCCTTTAGAAATAGTGATCATGGGAGTGTTCATGAAACTGGGTTTAATGCCTTGCTTTTTCTTTGACTATTTGTGTTTATTATATTGCTTGTTACTTGACTATTTACATTTATTATATTGCTAGACTCTCAACCTAGAACTGACCTTAGTACATGCATGTAATCAAAATGGTATAAAAGCATAAAGGAAGAGGGGGTATAGGATAGGGGGTTCTAGGGGGGGAAATGGGGAAAAGGGATGACATCTGTATTGTAAATAAATAAAATATCAAAAACAGTAGCTATATCTTTTGCTCAGGGCTAATGTTATTACATTTGTATTATTGACTTTACCATCCAGCTCTGAGCAATGATTCTACTTGAGCCTCCTTATTGTCTTGACCACACAGGCAGACCAGCAACCCCTCTGTGGCCTGTCTACTGGATGCCTGCTTTGCAAGTTTGCTGTGGCCATGTATACATGGCACTTTCCAAGAAGCCCCAGAGCAAAGTCAAAACTAAGAGAGTGGTGCGGACCAAGCATCTAGCAAACCCCCTTGTGGAACCCTGGGAAGGATGCTGAACAAAATTCCTGAAATTACCCTGGACAAGAATTCTGAAGGGAAGCCTATATAATAAAGTGCAATAAAAGGGATATATCATCATCCCTAAAAATGGAATGATCCGGAATTAACAGTTAATCCTTTATTGGCTCTTTTTATAGATAAGGATCAATGACTTAGCCAACAAAACTCTTAGGAAATCTTAGCAAAATTAGAACCAGAACCTTCCTCCCTTCTGGCTATACTGTTCTCATTTAATAAGTGTCCAGTGCCTGTCTAAACCCACGGTATTGTAATTTAACAATGCAGGAGTATATAACTGGTGTTAGGAAAGATATAAAAGATGTATTTCAATAGGTAGCAAAAGACGCCAATATAGTTTAAGAAACATACTAAACATATATCTCATTTCCTGTTGCTTTGGGGCCATAGGCTAGTGATAGGTACCTGATGCAGAAATATCTTGATTTTGGCTTACAGTTTAAGGTTACAGTTTGACATCTTGGAGAAGTCACAGTAATAGACGCTGGAAGGAACTGGTCACATTATATCCACAGTCAGGAAGCAGAGTAGTGTGAACACGGCTAGTCTAACTTTCTTCTCACTTTTACACAGTCCAGGAAGGGAATGACTCTACTCACTGCACTGAGCCTTGCCATCTCAACTGATCTAAGCAAAACAACCTCACAGGCATACCCAGTTGTATGGCTTCTGGGCAATTCCAGTTCTCATCAACTGAGGTTAACTATCACAGTGTGTATTAACTTTTTAAATAATTCAAGCTTATCTATGCTTATGTGGTAATAGGAATATATATAAACAGCTTTTGTAAGAATTTAAAAGTACAGGTTAAGCAACCTAACCCAAAATTAAAAAAAAAAAAAAAAAAAAAAAAAAAAAAACACACACACACACACACACACACAATACTTCAAAACTCAGAAATTTCTTGAGCACTGATATAATGCCACAAGTAGTGGGTTCCAAACAGGGCTGTGAAAAAAATGTTGTATAAACCTTAGAAAAGACAGACAGACAGACAGACAGACAGTGCATATGAAACATAAATTAATTTCATGTTTAGACTTGGGTCTTTACCCCCATGATATCTCATTATGTATGTGCACATTTTTCAAAATCCAAAAATAAATCTAAAATCTGAATCATTTCTGGTCCCACTAATTTCAGATAAGAGATATTTAGCCTGTAATAGCTTATAAGTTGGGCTCAAGTTGAGACCTTGTGTTGAATAGTATGGAAAGTAAACTGAAAGACTGAAATTATTACAGGTGAGTTAGAAGACATGTCTGTGTGGTTAATATGGGACCCAATTTAAAAAGGCATCAGGAAGCAAAACTGTGGAATGTTTGAAGTTGTTAGCAGATTTCTGGGAGGAGGCTGGTCTTTGGGAAGATTGACCTAGCAATGGTAGTTCAAGGTAGGAGAAGAGGATGAAGGTGAAGAAATGATATGACGTGTTATTAGGTATTAGGATGATTTTCAATTGTGGAATGTTCTAAAATCTACTATATGATTTTTGAGTAATTTTAATAATTTCATCTCACAATTAAAATATAACTGTCACCTTCAGTTCTGCCATCTGTGGCTACAAAGGATCCAGAATGTATATTCCTACCACAAAGTTTCCATAGAAATGACTGAAAGCAATGCACAGCTGGTGCAAAACAAATAGTAGCCGGTGCTCACATAACCAAAGCTTCTTCATGTGTAAGCATTTACTAATCTATCGATATTTTAAAGATACAAATAACATTAAATACATTTTAAGTATAAACCCAAGATTCACCCCGAGTCCTAGTACCTTAACGCTAACCGTTTCTACTGCTCATACTCATTGTGAACTTTGTTTATGTGGCTCTCTGTAATATAAGAACAATTAGCCACCTGTTCTCAAACGAGACTTGCTAGTTGGGAGTTGGCAATATGATCGAGAAGTTTCTCCATCTTTGGGCTTTTTACGGACTGTATTAGGATAGCCCCTATGTGAGCCAAATGCTATCTAGTAGCCTGCAAGTTCATCTGAATGACCAAAGGCGTCAGCTACAGTACTTCTCTTGTGTGTGTGTCTGTATCCTATCTGCCAAATTAGACAGACATTAATCTCTCTAATGACTTGAACATTAAGTCATTTATTATGTCTTATAGGGGTGTGGAGTCTCTGCATACATAATTTAAAGAAATTAAACCATGGCTATTTATTGTTGAAACGCTTCTAAGATCCAGTTATCATTATTGAAAGAAAATGTCTTAATATTGATTCCATTCATATTTAGTCTAGTTACATGGACTGTGTGCACAGGTTTGCAATTATCCCCAGTGAGTCAGGCTTTCCTGCCTGGAGGCAAAGCTCTAGGCTATACTGAATTTATTCAGAAATCGTAGGTTTGTTTGTTTAAATAATCCTTTTTAACAAAGCCCAAAGACTTGAAAGGTAGCCAAGTACACTGCCAGACCATGGCTTCAGCAGCCATCTGATACTAAAAATATAAAAAGATCATGATTTCTAATGATCTTGATTTACATAAACTTATATACATATCTGTATTCTTGTAGACTTACAGAAGCTATTATAAAATTAAGTAATCTTGCTCTTGGGAATGGAGTGCATGCTAGAAGAAAGAAACCATTTTTATAGAGCTAGAAAGATGGCTCAGCGGGTCACCGCATGTGCTGCTCCTGCACAGGACCTGAGTTTGGTTTTCAGTACCCATACTGTATGTGTGTGTGCATATGTGTGCATTCGTGTGTAAATGTATACACACACATATACGGTACACAGACATGTGCACAACTGTCTGTAACTCCAGCTCCAAGATCTGATACCCTTTTCTAGCCTCTGGGAGCTCCTTCCTGCATCCACATGGTGCACATAAACTCACACACACACACACACACACACACACACACACACTCACACCAATAAAATAAATAAATAAAAATTTAAGATAATTGCATTTTAATAAAAGAACAAAATCTATTTTCAAGAAGGACAGATTTTCAGATCTATGTTCATTCAGTCAAACCGAGGCCTAATATAAAAAAAAAAAAAGCCCATCCCACTAGAAAAGAAGAAGATAGACATTTGTGGTATTTTGATATAAGAAACCAAAACTGAGTAAAACTTTCTGCTTCGACTGTGTTGCCAACCGTCTATGTGACACTCATTTTTAAAGAATAGAGTGGAAAATAACTGTGTGGTAAGTGATAATATCCTCTCTCAAGATTAACAATGCTCCCTGTTTATGGGGTTTTAGAGATTCCAGAAGCTTTTGCAAAAATATTTTTACCACAAATTAATTTTTCTTGTATCATACTTTCTGAAACACTCATGTATCAAATACCTTTTGAAACTAAAATTATTCTCCAGGACAATAGTGATAATAATGAAATAATGTTCCACCAAAGTTACCTCTGCAAATTCTCAGAGGCTCTTGTGATTTACTAACTAGTCTTACTAAATTGGTCAGTCAGGTCACTGAAGACTAGTGAAGAAAGTAATTTTGAATTCTCAAGTCAAGCCAATAAAAACTCATAATTTGAATGTATGGCTAGTTATCAGTATGTTGCTCTCTCCAGCAGCCTGTGCTGATTTTAGCAAAGCTGTCAAAAAAAAAAAAAAAAAAATCCTCCAAAGGATCACACTCAAGCTGCTTCATTGTTTCAACTAATGTATTTGATCTTAGTCAAGTTCAGAGATTCCCATCAACCTTGGTCCTCCGCCGACTTTGCTTGGCACCTAAGGCACTCTCTTAACAGTAGAGACAAGTATCTGTGTTTTCCTGTGTCCATTTCATTTCTCACCAGGATGCTGCCATGTCTAATGAGCTTACAATTATTTTTCAACTTCTTTCCATGAAGTGATCTCTACATGGCAGCTGGGGAAAGAATGGGATCAATCCACCCTCAGAAGGTGAAGTGTGGGTCATGTGACGAGAAAGGAGGTGGTGAAAGGGGTATTGGACGAAACTCTCCACGAGACTGCTAAACTCAGTATCATATGTCTGTCTCACTCAGGGTCTGAGAGCTCCCATGATCACAGGATACTAGGTCATGGAGTCAGCTCGGTTTCTCCTGGATCAATAACAGGGTGGAAGAAGGCAAAGGGGAGGAGAGAGGAGGCAAGCAAGCAACACGGAGAAATGGAAGAAAGGAAGGGGAAGAAAAGAAAACCCACAAAGGACTAAGAAAAGGAAAGAGTAAGAAGGAAGTCAGGGCTTTATGCCCCCTTTCTATTTCTGTTGTTTGAGAAATAGTAGCTTTCATGTGGCCAATAAAGACGGGTTTTGTTAAAGGGTGACATAGCATCCCACCAATGTCATAGTTTCTGAAGCTGTGTCTCCACAGTTACTAATCAGGCAATCACGGTGTAGTCAAAGAACTACATAAAAGTATAAGCTACTTATGTCAAAGAACAACACGATCACGTCGTGCTCGTGATTGGACACCTGTGGCTCACCCTCTGGTTCCGTTGTTAGGCAAAGGTGGCACGCATGTAAGGCATGCCGAGGCCGTGGATGGGCATCTGCCTGCTACTCCGGCACTCTCAACTCAGTAAACACCAGCAGCAGCCGCTTAGGTCCAAGTCTGAAAGCCTCAGGGTACCGTAACCCGTTTTCCTTATGCCAATAAAGTGAACGAAGAGAAAGAAATCTCTTTCTGACTGATGGAAATGAGCCAGGGATGCCAGCCCAGCCCTCCTCCTCGCCTCCCCTGGATAAAACTTTCTGCTTCCCAGGCCTCTGTTATAGTAACAGCAGCTTAGCTCTCTCTTCCGCCACAATCCTGCTTGTGTGATCTTTCCAAAACACTGGCACATTGAGGTCCATTCGCTAAGGAGCTTATGCTCCCTGTGTGCCTTGCCTTTTCCTGAGGAGAAAATGTAAGCCCCTTAAGCAAGCACCAAGAACTTCTGTGACTTGTGGCGTCTTTTAACTCTGCAGTCGCCAGCTTTGCTGACACTTTGTATGAAATGGCCTACAATCCTGGACCCGATCACGTCCTTTCCTGGGGCCATGTCCGCGGCTAGGCGGCTTCATCAGCCAGGTTCTCTTTCGCTCTGTAACCAGCTGACGGGCATCAGCTCTCCCGTGACATCTCACTGCTCCCACTCGACCCTACAGGCCTCCTGCGCCCACAGTCTGACATGCTGCTTTGGCAGCTACTTCCCTCTTCCACTGTTACCTTCTGCACGGAGATACCTGTCGGAATCTGCTCATTTCTGTCTTCACACTACATTTTGAACTCCTTCCGGTGGGCGTAGAACAACAGAGTAACTCAATTAAGTACACTTTTGTCAAATATTAATGAATTAATAATATTCACTAAGATCCAACATGGTAAAAAGGAGGGGAGGGAGAGGGGAAAAGGAGGAAAAGGAGGAGGAGAACGGAGAGGAAAAGGAGAGATAAGAACAAGAAAGTTGGGGCAGATGGCTATGAAGGGGGAGTTGTTTCTCTGTAGTGTTAAGTGATTAAAATAGCAAGAAATCAGAGCTGGTTTCTAATCTAGTGCAATTGACTTGCCTTTGGGCAAAACGGTTTGCCTGTTTCAGTGTCGGCTAACTGATCTATAGATAATAGAAACTTCATAATTGTTTGTAAAGGCAAATGAAATATTATAAAGTACCTACAATATTATAGAGGATATATTAAGACTCTAATAATTAAGGATTTTACAACTAAGAGTTCAGTAAGTGGGAGCCACAGCCCCTGGAAGTTGACTACTTTCTGATTTGGGGATCAACCAAATCAGGGAGCTTAGCCTAGGAGTGTAAGACGGGAGGGTTAAGCAGAGAAACCACGCTGGCCCAGAAGTGATGAAACAGAGGAACAGCAGAAGGAAAGAGGGGTCCTCACCATGCTCTGCCCTCTTTTACTTTGTCTTGTTACACGGTATAGAGATTGGTTTAGTTCAAGTTGTGGAGGGTCCAAGGGCATACTTTTGTTGGCATTTAGTCTGCTCCGATGAGGCTCTCATAGCGTCATGTTGGGGCCCCGTGCAAGAAGAGATCACAGTGCAACATAAGAAGCCACGGGAAAAGGAGGGGCCAGTAATAACCTCTTAAAAGATCACACCATGTCTTAGCATTACCACTCTGGAGACTAAAAACTCGACATGCTGACCTCTGGGGAACAAACCCCATCCCAACCACCACAGTACAGTGACTTTCTTTCATTTTAATTTTGGTTTTTTTTTTTTTTTTTTTTTTTTTTAAGGAAGTTTTCTGGAAGTAAAAAAAAAAAAAAAAACCTCAATTTCCTGGGAAGTAGGATGTTGCAATTTAGTAAAATAAATATGGCTTTGGTCCTAGTGAACATGGTCCTGTGAAACGACTGCGTGAAGAAATCTCACCTAGCTGGGAAGGTGGAGTGGGAAAGGTAGACAGAAGCGTGGAGAAGGGGTGGGGCTTGCGTAGGAAGGTGGCGCTCTCCAGGGTGCTCACAAGGGCAGTGTCCAGGCAACGGGTCAAGGAAAACAACCAGGAGGACATCAGCCCAGTTTATCCTGGCAGGAGCATGGCTGAATTCCATTCATTGCCTTGGTTCCCTGTGGTAGCTCTTCAGCCAGGGGACAGCGGCCATGCAGCTTGCCCGTGTGAGGGCCTCCAGACACATTAGCAATACTTTGTATCCCTTTCTTTGAAACACTCTTCTATAATTACTTTTCTTTCTCAGGAAGACTGTCCCACTGGCCCTGAGCTAAATTTGGTTTTCCTGATTCCACTCCTTTCTTATAAAAACAGCTTGGTATCTACATTAAGCCCCACCTCTGTTGACTTTCAAAGTGGCAAAAATTCTTTTTCAATTAATTTTAAAATCTTCATACAAGTGTATGTTGTATTGAGCATACCCCTTTCCCTATTCCCTGTGTCCCCCTATGTTGGGAGCCGACTTTTAGCAGAAAGTGGCTAGATTATCTTTGCAGCCATCTGGAACCATATACCCTGATAAGAGATTTGGTTTTCAATAGCCTACAACAGCTGAAGCACACTCTGATATCCCACATATTTTGTTTTGCTGTTTATTGCCCCCAGCTGCAAGGTGCACGTGGTAGCCACGCCTGCAAGGCATGCAGTTCACGTGCTATCCACGTCCTATCCAGGCCATATATGCCTGTAAGGCGCACGTGGTATCCAAGCCTGCAAGGCGCACGGTGCACGTGCTGTCCACACTATACACGCCTGTAAGGCTTATGTCATATCAACACCCGCAAGGCACGTGGTATCCATGCGCCTACAAGGCACGTGGCAAAAGCATATAAATACCTCAGAATTCCCTTCAATAAGAGAGACTTGGTAAGAGACTTGAGACTTGATCAGAACCTCTGTCTTGTCTCCATTCTTCCCATCTCTTCCCCTTCAGCCCCACTCTCTCTTGACCAGAGCACTTATCCCCAAAGCGTTGAGGCAGAGCACGGGTCCCAACACTTTGGCCCCCAAGAGTTGCAGGCCACAACACCCCTAGGCAACTGTAGTCCTTTCATTTTATACATACACACACTTTATGTATCTATATAAAAATTTAGGCGCTACAGATGAGAGAAAGCATACAATATTTATCTTTCTGAAGCTGGCTTACTTTAGCTGGTAGGATAATCTGCAGTTGTGCCCATTTTCTGCAAACAACATAACCTGGTTCTTCACTATGGCTGACAAGAATTCCTCTGTGTACATACTTCACAAATGAAGACATGAGAACCAGTTAGCCATTTGTCGTGAGTTTCTTTGAGACCTAACACATAACACCACATCTTCTTTCTTCACTCTCTGTTGCTGGACATCTGGGTTGGTTCCAGGACCTAGCTAGTTGGAACTATTGCTGCAGTGTGTACTCTTTACAGTAGTATCTCTGTAGTATAAGCTGCCTTTGTAGTAGGTTGACTGAAGGCCCATCAAGAATGGTAGAACTAGATCCTTGTGAAGACTTTAGTTTGTTGAGAAACTCTTTTGTCCCTTTTGAGACAGAGGCTTGTGGATCCCAAGGAAACCCAAGGAGGTGGTGGCTCTGAAGTAATTTATCACCCCAGAGCTCATGCCATCGGTGGTTACAAATGTTCAAGTGCTCCCCTTGAAGCTGGGAAGCTGGATCAGCAAGGCTACTCACATACTGACCTTTCCAGGCATCAAGAGCCAAAGATTACCAGTTCTGGTCTTCTCCTTCAGCTCTGACCCCAGGATTATCCTTCAGTGCACTGTACCCTCTATCACACACAGCAGAGGAGAGTAATGTTGGTGTTGACAAAATACACAGCTGTTCCAGGGCCCCATACAATGCTGCTTGCCTTGTTGCAGACTTTGCAGCAGAAAGGGTGGGAGGCTTTAAAGGACAGTCACCCTCAAACGCTGTCCATGCAGGAGCACGCAGAGAAAAATACTAAAAATAAACATGCCAGCTATGTGTGGAAGGTCATACTGCCTTGCAGCTGGCATGTCCCCTAAGTCCTTACTCCTTAAAGTGCTGTCTGTGGACAAGCAGCATCAGTGTGACCAGCAAGCTTCCAAGAGGTGCCGAGTCCCAGGCCCCAGCCCATGCCAACAAACACAGAGTCTGTATTTTAACAAGATCTCTGTTGAGATAAGCACACTGAAGTTGAGATGCCATATTAACCATCAGATATAGGTGAGATGCTATCACACTCTCACCTGCACTGGCCCTTAGATGTTTCCTGGTGTTGTTGGGTCTTATTCCACATTAGGGCATACACCACGGCTGGCCCTCCATGGGAGCCTTGGAAGAAGAGTGTGGGATGAATCTCTCTTCTTGGTCAACTTGACTGTTGAGTTTGCACTAAGCAAAAGTCTAGTGACCAATTTGAAGAAGGCCCCTGACCATTAGTTAGAAACATTTCCTAAAAGAGAACAGGGAAAGTTCAACTCTCACCTCTTAAAGTCAAGATTTAGTCCCTATAATGCCATCCACTTCCGAAAACATGAGAGTGGAGCACTCCGATTCAAAGAAAGAATTCATCCAGACTTTCTTCTTTGTAGCCAATTCTATATGTTCTCTCGGAAGCTGTGGGTTCAGCTGGACTAGTTAATGCTCCTGGGGTCTGTAGGCCTTTGTGGTGGTGGCAAAGACAGCACTTTCTGATGTATGAGTTCTCCACTTTTGCACTGATGTGAGCTAAAAACAGGTAAGTTGCTCTGACTAGGAGACTCATTAATTAGTGAGTTCAAGGCCAGCCTGAGCTGTACAGTAAGACTCTGTTTCAAGGGTTCAAGAGCCGGGAATAGCCCAGAGCTGGAACTAGCTCAGAGGGTGCCCTGATCTTCAGAACTGGCATAGGCTTGTCTTGGAGAGACAGTTCTACATTAATGATCCAAGCACTGTGGAGCAAGGCTCCCTGGGTTCGAATCCTAGCTTAACACAGATCAGAAACCAGGAAGAACTGGATATAAGTACTTACCGTCATTTTGTCGGATGAAATAATTTCTAGAAACCTATCAGAATGCCAGTGTCTTGGCATTAAAGAGTATTTTGAACTGACTGAGAACTCGAGACAGGCTTACTGCAGAGAAAGTGATGCTGAACCATACCAGGACCATTTGCACTGGGCATGAAGAGGACAAGCCAAGATTTCTTGTTGCTGCTTCTTCAGCCTTCATCTCTTGGTTCCCTGTGTGGGCGCATCCATTTCTCCAGTGTAGAAGCATCCATAGCTCTCTTGTAGGTGCATGGCTCCTCGTGTAGGCACATGCTCCCATTGTAGGCGCATGGCTCCCATTGTAGGCACATGGCTCCCCATGTAAGGGTATTGTTCTCTGGTGGCTCCTATCTTGATGTCCCTCCCCTTTGCTTCGATTCTCCCTTCTCTTTTGGGTGAACTCCATCTAGTTCTTTTCCTATTGCTGTGAGAGATGCCTTCATTAAATTCTTTCTTTGCAAGGAGGATGGAATGCTGGAGTCAGCATGAAATGATCTCCATACAATTGAAGAGCTATCTGGATAGAACCAAGAGATCAAAGAGCCATATGCAAGTGGAGAATTTTAGCACTGACATCTCTCTTTTTAAAGATATGCTAATTGTAATAAGGCCTTTTTTAAAATCAACGAGTACTTAAATAGCTCCCAGTAAATCTGAGGGTTTGCAAACAATACTCTTGGTGTTCTATCTGGTGAGTCAGCTCCTGGGTGACATCCTGCTCTGGGTGTCATCAGGCATGACTCTGGGAATTAGTGCCAAGAGAGTTAATGTGGTTCGAGTGCTAAGAAGACAGGTACCCTATTTTACAGAGTGCATATGCATAAAAATACATGAAACACTTGCCCTCCTATCAAGCACAATTTATGTGGGGATTTAGAACACTTTCAGATGTTCTATGAAAGTCAAGAAGTTATTTTTAATTCTTCTTAAAGCAGTAGAGATCCTTAACAAAAGTTTATCTAGAGAAGTAAAGAAAGAGCTGTTCGAATAACACAGTTATGAGAACGCTGAGATGTAAAGACCATCGTATGACGCCGACAGCCAACTCTAAAAGCCTTGGTTTTCTTTAATAACAGGGTGCATAAAAATCTATCCTATATTTTGCTGATAAGGTTAAATGAGATAATATGTATGGGACACTTAGAAGCATGCCTACATTGCTATAAGAAATGCCATAAAGTACATAGTCAATAACTGCTCAGTAAAGCTTAGCACACCCAAACTATCCAAAACTCTTAAGTCCATGAGGCTTCTCCCTGCCTATACCCTGAATGTCCGTCACCAGGCGAACATTTACATTCAGAACACCTAGGGCATGGTAAGAACTCAATAAAGTGCAAGAGTCTTCATCATTTCTACCAGACGAACATTCTAATCCATTCATCAAATAGTTTGAAAGCATTTAGGCATCTCAGTGATTTGAGAGACACTAAGGAAGATAGTCACGGCATAGCTGTTTCGAATGAGAGGAACATAGCTTTGAACCAAGGCAGCTGGGTTCACAAGACATTCCCAAGGTCTGGCCTATTAACTTCCCAGTGGAGAAGGTGGGAGAGCTCATGAACTGTATGTATAATGGCTCCCAGAGACAGAGCTCACAGTACCTCATGAGAGCCTCACAAGACCCTTCCCATTGCCAAAGTTATATAAGACGTAAATAGTTGACTAGGTTAGGATGCTTTGATACAATAGCTAGTGGAAGGCTCTGAGAATTGCTGAAACAAAAACCTAGACTCAAATAGTAGGCAAAGACAAAAAGTGTTTATTCTGTAGAAACACCCAGCATGCAGGGGGTCAACCAGCCAAGCTAAAATGGCAACCTTGAGGGACACCTGCAAGCCCTTTTAAAGCTAGTTAGGAGTTCTCCAGTTGTGGCTGGGTCACCTTCATCAGTTCATTGGTTGAACTTATGGTATGGGATATATGTACACTTCTGATTGGTTTGTACCTTGAGGGAGAATGGGTTACCTTATAGGGACTTTCCCCATATTTGTTGTAAGCCCCTGGCGAGATGTCAGGGATGTTGCTGATTGGCTGTTCTTTTTCTGCAGTTCATCCAAGAAACCTGGACTGTCCTTCTGGGAAACTGAAGCTTAAGTCCTTACATGGCTGCCTGTCCTAAGATGGAGTGAGTTAGGTCCTCTCACTAACCAAGTCACTCTGGATTTTTTCCAGTGGTACAGCTTGTCCTGAAGCATGATGTTCTAGGTGGGACTCTTTAGCATATGTAAGTTCCCCAAGGGATTCCCCAAGACTATAAATCCCGTGTTCTTAGGAGCAACTTATTTCTTCATCAAGTTGGACGTGGATAGAATGCTTCCTTTGATCTGTCAGTGCCCTCTATGTTTAGGGCGAATGGACTTTTTTTTATGAGTCTTTAGGAACAGCCACACAACAAAGATGTACTCATGTCACTCGCTGAAGTATAGATGCAACTGGTTTGAGGTGAGCTGAAAGTGATGACAGAGATCGGCTAAGAGTTTGAATTTAAGTAAGAGGTAGTGATGTACTAGGGCAATCCAGGGGTGCTAAAACTTGGGGATAGCAGACAACAAATCAGGGATTGTAGTTTTAAGAACTTAGAGATATTTATCAGACATCCAAGTAGAAGGTCATAGAGGATGGAGGCAGTTAACATATAAAATAGTTACATAAATGTAAGTACATTAGAGCTTGACAACTAAACAATGAATAAATACTGAATTTTTAAAAATGTATAGAAAAAAGAAGCAAAACCCACATTGAGAGCTCAGGGGATCCAGCTCTCAGAACTTGGAGGATCACCAGTGACCAAGTCCCAGAAGCCAATGCCCTCAGCGGACAGTCTACATGATCACATATGTCTTACTTAGAACCTATAGCTTTGTAATTACACAATATATCACATCTTAAGTGTGACCCTGAGTGAGTTTGATCCTTTAAGTAGCAAGCTGCCTGCTTGCTTTTCTAGGACACATCTCTCCTTTGACTTGAAAACACCCACAGTTATCTGGAAGGGCAGAGGTGTCACCCACAGCCTGACTCTTGTCTAGTACAGTAGCTACATGCGGGGAACCTGAAAAAACATAGAGGGAGGCTGAGATTTCTGTGTTTACCAGTCCACTGGTGTGGTCTTAAGCATGGCTGTGGTTATCACTATCAAAGTGCTGTGTGAAGAATGTAAACTGACCATTAGACTACATAATATCACTGGGAGAGTACAGTTTAAAATCTGTTGTGTGTCATGCACCATCTTTAAAACTCTGGCATGGGAAGGTTTTTCTGGTGAAGGAAAAGCAGCTATAGAATTTCCCCTTGAGTTTGCCGCTCCAGCTCATCTTTCTTTGCTTGGTGAGAATATATGCTTTTAATGAATTTCCTGTTTATTTGTTTACCCACCAGCAACCATTAACTATCCATAAATTCTCAAGAAGTGGAGCCTCATGAAGAGCCACTATTTGCTCCACAGTGAATTCTGACTGTCCTGATCTTGGGCAAGTAAGCACATATGTCAAGACTTCAAGAGTACAATGACCTTACCATGCCTACAGGACAACATTCCACCTGTTCCTCTGGCTCTTATAGTCCTTCTGTCCCCTTCAATATCAATATCCCCAGAGCTGTAGAGGGAGTGGTATAGATGCTACATTCAGGGCTAGGCATTGTGAGAAATGGTCACCCATTCCTCGTACATTTTTTTTTTCTTTCCAATTATGAGTCTCTGGAATAACTGCAGCAGGTGCAAACAGAAGCTTCTGTAATCCAGGCTGAGAGCAGCACCTGTCTTTGGGCATAAACACAAATGTTTAGAAGGTAGTATGATGGGGACAGGTTGTCTACTTGATAAAACAAGAGTAATAGCTTCCCCCGAGAACCCATGACCTGACAAGCAATGGGTCTTTGACCAAGTTCACGGTACCAGGCATGAATCTCTCCTGTGAATCAGGTCTCAAATGTAATCAGAAAGTAGTTGGTTGCTGCCTAGTAGTCATGCCACTGCTGCAAAATTGTACATCTTGCTTGGCAGGTCAAGTAGTGTAGTATACAGTTTCAGTGTAGTTTTAAGCTATTCCCTTTGCTCTGGAACGGGCTGCTGCTACCATCCTCCACCGGGCATCCCTTTTGCTCGACCATCTTTAGTTCTGAAAAGTGACCACACTACCAGCAGCCCTCCCAGCTTCCCTTTGAATCTACGGATAAAAGATACACACACAGTTTATTCCTTTATAATTTGCCTTTTTGGCACAGTTGTTGGACATTACTATCTCCTGCCTGGAAAAGCATGCCCTTACCAAGTTATTATCTTCGTCTCTCCACATGCCCTAAACTTCAGTGGCTAGTCCCACCTAGCCCCTGTCAAACATCCTTGGCCACCTGTCTGTAGTAGTGGCCACAGGCCCCAGCTCCCCTGAGACCTCACATGGTTACTGTGTTCTTCTTCCTCCAAGGCATGGCAGAAAACCTCCTCCCTCTCCTTGTGTCTGCCTTTTCCTCCTGGGACCTGGAAGTCCTGCCCGTACCTTCTATCTAGCAATTGGCCCCTGGCTTTCTTTACTGACAAACCAAGAACTGATTGGGGAAAAAAAGGACCTTAGCATTAGAACCGCCCCCTTCATACAGGATCCACAGTTCTGTAAGATATATATTTTTTTTTATTTCACTTCTCCTCCAGAGCAAGCTGAATAGCACCTTTCAGCATTATGAAAGCAGAGAGGGAACTACAGACCACTGGGAAGGATCTGAAGTTAAGATCAGAAAATTCTGAGCAACCAGCCACTTCAGGTAGGGCCAGGATTACACATATTATAGAGTTTTCACGGTGATTACAATCCATAACCAGATGGCGAGAGCCATGAATAGAAATTTCCAGCTCTAAACAAGAGGTTCTGGCTACATGGACCACATCTTCTCTCTATTCTCCCTATCTGGATAACATTGATTATCCAGTGACCATCTTGTTAGGTCATCTCTGACTTCTACCATTCATATCTCAATGTTTAATGTCACTGCAGCCTCTGGTCCTAATAATCCCTCTGATGCTGGTATGCCTCGACAACCACCTCTTCCCCTCTAGTAACAGCCTTGGAAGATATACCTTGAGATACCACACTACAGGTGAAAGGATCCTGTACCACTGGATCAGTGGATGGAATGGAGTCCCAGAAACATATCAGCACTTCCTGGACAAGAAATAAGTGAAATATTTTACTGAGTGACAAAGACTTCAGGATTGATTTTTCCCTCCACTGTAAGCATGACCCAACCTTCCGGAGGCCATGCAGAAATAGATTTCTAGTAAAGAGTTGTCAAAAAGAATAGAGGCCAAGATCAGTAGCCCAGTGTCCTCTTTTCTTTCTGAATAGCAGATGGCACTCTGTTATTGACAGGGAATGTATTCCGAGTCCCTCATTGCTTGCCTCATATTTTGGATAACACCTATGTGCTCCCAATACATTTATATACCATGTTTCCCCATCCTTTGCAGTGTTGCTCTACAGTATCACAGCTAATCTGCCTTTCCATGGTTTTTACCCTAGTCCTTCCTGGGATCATTACTTTTGTATATAGGGGTAAAGCAAGCATTATCAGGTAAAGCAAGCACTACCTGACCACAAGCCCGGTGCTGCTGTGATGCCAGCCTCATAAAGAAGATAGTAAAGTGGCTAATGGACAGAGAGTACATTGTGATAATTGAGCGGATGGTGGGGGATTCATTTTTTTAATGGAGCAGTACCGTATTCATAACAGTGTGTCTTGAAACGAATCTAAGTAGGTAGACCGAAAATAGTGGTCTATGGCAGGGCCTTGCATGCTTCTCTTATCTGAGTCCTTGGAAGGTCTTAAGGTATTACCCTCGATTCTTAGACAAATGCAAAAGAGTTTGACCCCCCACACACACCCCTAAAGGAAACAGCACACACCAGGGAAATAACCACTCCAATTAAGGGACAGCAGCTTCAACCAGCCTCCCACCAGCAGCTGCAGCTCAAAGCTGGAAAAACACTGAAATTATACATCCAAGAATAACGTCTGACAGTTCACCACATGTAACAGTATGCTATGTGGCCCCTTTTTAAAACGTCGAATAGTAGTAGCTAATGTAAAGAACTTGAAGTATGATTAAAACTGCAGAAATACGATTAATTGTAATTCAATTAATTGTATTGTAATTAATTAATTGTAATTCGATTCTGCACCTAAAATGGGATGAAGGCCCAGAAGAGACTCTCTATGTACTTGCCATAGCAGACACCCCAGGGTGTTGAGACTGGGGGCAACTCTGAGTGAAAAACCATGTACTGTTTTGGTAATCATGTGAGGGAAAAGTTGTTTTAAAAAATTGTCTTTGAGAGTAAAGAATCAACATAGAGATTTATTACCTGGGAGGTTTGTGACACTCTCTTCTAAGTACAGTGTCTAATATTGTGCTTCTGTTTGATACCTAGCCACCAGTTCCTAAATTAAATGAAAAACAGCTTTGAGCAGCCTCTCTTATCTGAGTCCTTGTGAGGTCTTAAGATATTAGTCCTGATTCTTAGACAGCAGGCGGAACTTTCTTGTCTGCTGCTCACAGCTACGTTAGAGAACAGAAAAGACTACAGTTTAGGAACGTAGCCACGCAGGAAGCAACTTGTAACAGACAGTGGAAACTATCTTGTAATTACAGCTGTGAAAAGAACTCGAGTAATTAAGAAAACGTTTTGTTCTCCAAGGTCTGGCTCTCCTGTTTGTTTGCTGGAATGACTTGGGTTTCTGGAGTTCACAACAGGCCAGAGACTGGTTCCTTAGCTCTAATCTGATTAGGACTTGTGTTTCTTTGTTCCCTGTGTCCTCGGGTGGTAATTTTGGCTGAACATCTCACATTTTTGCCTTGTGCCTAGGTACGGAAGCAGAGCTTTGCCTGTGAGTTACGTAAGAAGGTCACGGATCTCAGTCTGAAGTGCTGAGCGCATTTCTTCCCAAACCACCTTTACATGTGAGTTTTACTGACCCACAGGCCATAGCACTAGGAAGCACTTAGCTACAAGCAGAGCCCTGCGTTGTCCCAGAGAAACTAACAGGGAGACAAAGCTCTCCTTTTAAAATCCAAAGGAGAGTGTTCCCAAGTGTAAGCACAAAATTTGTAGTATAAATTTAAATATGTAAATTAAAATAATATATTTAAGATATGTGTTTATATTTAAATAACTAGAAATGACTTTATGAAAACTTTCTCTAAATCTCTTTAGTAAATTGGTAAGTAAATTTCCTTCATCTATATAGATATTTAGTAAATTGTTGATATAAATAAAGGTTGATCTGTGACCTGGAGTATGCTGTCAATACAGATAAAAGCATGGTAAAAGGGTCACTTATCAGAAGAAAGGGGCTGCAGTGTAAGCCCACTAATGTTAGAGAAATCACAGAACCATCTGGAAAAGGCTTTAAGTAAGATGTGAAGGGCAGGTAGGGCCCAGGAAAATATTATATATTGATAGGCAAGATCTTTGTACACAAATAGGCAGGAAAGACTGTTGTGGAAATGTCACTAGGTACCATGACAACAGTCCCACTAAAGAGTCCTATAGTGATGGACATATAAACATATACCATGTGATATCATAAACATATACATGTAATACCATAAACATATACATGTAATACCATAAACATATACATGTAATACCATAAACATATTACCATAAACATATACCATGTAATAACAAGCATATGCCATGTAACAACATAAGCATATACTATGCAACAACATAAACACATACCATGTAACAACATAAACATATACCATGTAATAACATAAACATATATCATGTAATAGCATAAACATATACCATGCAATAAGTCCATATAGACGTTCACACTCATTGAATCGTGTAGGAAGAAAAGCTATTTCTGCTATTACAATACTTAGAAGATTTATGTTATTTCCATAATGACACTGTCCCTTTATTTATTCAGGTCATTCAGGTCACTGGGGAATAAAAATGAAGTCATGTGTTAGGGTGGTTCTGAGTGGGATGTAAGACCCAGCAGAGGTGGCAGGCTGGGGTTCTGGATGGTTCTGGACTGGAGGCTGTGTGCTCTTTGGTCACAGAAGAAGCAGAGATTCTCACACTTTCCCCCCAGCATGCCATCATCTGAACATGAAGTCCTTGGCTCCTGGAACAGCAGACTGTCTAACAGAGACTCATGTGACCTGCAAGGACATTTTAATTACAGTTGATTTGGTAACATTTACACAGCTGAAGGTGTCTGGTTCATTAAGTACCTCCACAGAAGCTGAATATAAGAAACAAATGCCAGACTGGCCTTCGGCCTGTGAAAGATAGGCAGGTCATCTGATCAAAATAGACATGATGACAAGCCCTCAGATTTACTTCATCTAGGGACAATCTCCTCAGGTTCTGTAATGACACCAGAATAAACTGCCCTCAGTTGAGAGGAACCAATGTATCGTGTAAGAACCTACAGAAACACAGCTGCATGGCCGCCGCTGTACCCAGACTCCAGTTTCCATATTTGCGACACGGTGAAATAGAAAATCTTTCCTGATCTTAGGCTTCAAACCGCTGCAGACTGAGAGTGAGGATAAAATTAACCCTTCCTACCTAGCAGTGTTCAGGCCATGGCACTTAGCAGGCAATCCTAACGTTAACAAGCTTAGTTCCAGGAAGCACTTTCTGGACAAAATATACGACTGTTCTTTCCCCGCCAATCTTATTTTCTCAAATGTTTTATTCCAAAGCTAAAATATAAGCCATCTCATAAACTTATGCAAATTTTGTCCTAACTCCGAATGTTTTAGGAAGGAAGCACCACTTTGAAGCGTCACAAATATGCAGGCCTCACATTGCAAAAGGAAGCTGGGGGCTTCAATCAGTGATGGAGACAGGGATGACAACCCAGGCAGGACTTCCTGCAGTCTCTGAGGTTATTTTTGTACAAACTTCAAGCACCTCCTGCCTCTGAAGGTCAGTCTGACTTTGGGAGATGGAAATGCTGACTGGCCGTTAGGGGATTATCTACTTGGCAGAACAGAGCCAGGCTCCAATGCATCTTGCCCCTGATTTGAACTGGCTGGTGGAAAGCAAACATCCCAGCCACAAAGGCAGGATGGTGAACACGGACAGCCAAGCAAGACTTTTGTAGCTCCAAAAACCAGATATGGCTGCTTGGGAAATAATTGGGAAAGATGACAATAAAGAAGATGTCTAGTCTAATATGTACTTAGCATTGCAGACTGGGTTAAGATGCCTTTTTTAAAATGTGCACACATGGAAGATAGGTCAGCTATACTATGGAAAAAGCACACAAATTGTCCTCACCCTTTGATTCTTGACCCTTTCACACGTGCATAAACAGAAGCATTTACTTGAAATCGTCTGTGCTGCAAAGCACCATCAGATTGTGAGCTACACCTGAGTGGCCAATGAAAGCTGTGATCTTATTGGACAAAGACTAAATAGCACCACCAACCAAAACATAGTTTACTGTTAGAAATTTCCAGAACTTGACAGACAGAACCAAAGCAGAAGTGTTCCCGGTTGTCCTGTGAGCTGAGTTTCTTGCTGGTTTGTTTGTTTCTGTTTTATTATCGTTCTTGCCTTTCCAGATGAATAGGATCTATTTCTAAAGACAGTGATTATACAAGGTAGAGCAGTCAGGGGGAGATGAAGTGTAGGCAGAGTTGCTTGTCAAACCTTTGTCTGTATCCCAGTTGGCCTCGACAGTCCCTAACTAAACCCGACCTTTATTGCTAGCATTCTGTCCCTGAAAAACTTCAGTGAAAATACTCCTGTATTTAACAAAAACAAAAACAAAAACATTCAGCACCAGCAACCTCCCTGAAAGGCCCAGGTTCCTCCATCTCAGCCTGTGCCCTCTCTCCCTTGGCACTGCCCTGTAATGTACCCTTGGAAGCAGCTACTTAACCAGCAGCTGCGAGGAGTGCTGCTATCCCCAAACTTGTTTTGCTCCCATCCGCCAATGCTATGTGCACGCTCAGCTAGCGAGGCTGCCAAGAGGCTCAAGTTGGGAACATTAGCTGTCTCAAATATGTGATTTGGATTTCAAAACTGAGTCCTGTGCTCCTGGCACCCACAAGGTTCCCAGAAATTAGGGGCTTTACTGTCACTGTTTTTACTGCAGGAGTTTCTTTTGCACATTGCTTGTTATTTACCCGGCATTAAAATCTGACATCTGGAGGTCATCAGAAATTAAAGAGTTGCTTTCGTGATTTATTTGTTTTTATTATTGGTCAGTTCCAACCAGAAGCCACCTCTCCACAGCCTGTTACACAGTTTGTACCATTTTTGCTCCTGGGAGTTGTTCAGTGTTACTCAGAGGGAGTAACATTTACAAGACCAAAATGGAACCCATTTCTACACTGATTGGGCATAGACAGTACTAATATCAAACATTGCCATGTACGTAGTTGGTAAGTAATTAGCCGACCTAGGTGAAGTTCAAACTCAGCAAGTATGTTTCTTTAAGTGAGCAGAAAAGGAATATGAAAAAAAATTAAACCAAACCCAGAATATGCCTGCCAAATTAATTCTGTCCCCAGCAGTAGCAAACTCCTCACTGACGATAGATTTCTAGGAGAAAAAAAAAAAAAAGTAGTTCTCTGTGAAATAATGTTCAAGCTACAAAAGCAAAATAAGTAGATATTAAATATATAGATACTAAAAACATATCACCCCATTTTAATCTTCAGCTGTTTTCTCCTTATTTTCCTCAAAACAGCAAGGTAACAATGTAACAAAGACTCCATCAGCATACACAAACCGTATGTTCTTCCTTAGACAATCGAAAAGTACCGCAGCAGAACTTCCTCCTAGTGTTATATTACAATTCTAAACATGAACAGCATCACAAATAGGATGTCATTTTGGCTGGCGCACACAGGTATCAGTTTGCAGTCTCGCAAGCTAACTGAGTATCCATTAACCCTGAATAGACTCCAGAGAAGGGATGTAAATACCCCATCCACTTCAAACTGCTTCCACTGCCTGACAGAACACTTAGCAGGGAACAGAAAACAAACAAACAAAACAAACAAAAAAAAAAAAAAAAAAAAACCCTCCCGATTGGCTGCTTTTTCTGAGTATCATTACAGACAGCGACACGACTGTGAAATAAGGTCAGATATGACCCCAGGACAGGACTGCGCCTCTGGGGGAAAAGAAATCAATTATAACTGTAGACAGGAACTACTATGGGAACATGCCCATGTGTGGCCACAATTAAGTACTGTAAAACTCAGTATGGTATATTCAGAGTAAACCATGGTAATTATTCTTTGCAACTTGAAATAAACCAGTCTATAGGTTAGAAATATCAATGTAAGCTCCTTCCTTATGGTCTGTCTCCCCAGTCTGAATGTAATACTTTGCTCCTGACTCTTCTTGCCCTAGATCAGAGCCAAGCTTATCATCACAGATGTATGTCAACTTAGCCCATTGCATTCTGTATCCCTAGGAAACTGACTGAGAGCATTCTATAGCCTCTGAAATTATATTTTGTTATTCTATAGTCTTTGGATGCCAGAGGTAAAATATTTATCTCTTCTTTCAGCAGATAATACAGATCACTAATACCTTGAGATTTTAGTAGAATTGCTTAAAATGAGTCAAAACCTTCTTCTGTTTTAAAGAGTGATTGATTGGTGATCAGTTTAACAGCTTAGAAGATGATTTCTTAAGCAGAGACCGAAACATTTTCTAAATACATTTTCTAAAACCCCTTTGTGAATGTTCCATTCAATTAAAGAAAACTGAGAAATATTACTTCACAGTGCTCCCAAACATGAAAACTCAGATATTCCATACCAGTGAGGGCTGCCTTATCTCACATAAGTTCACATGCCTGATTCTAATCAGTGATCGATAGAAAAATCTTGTTATTGCTGGGACAAATGAGGAACACATGGCTGCTTACGAAGTGAGACTTTTTTTTCAAACACTAAGTTCTGGGTTCCTGAATTAGTGGCATATCTGTAATCAGCCCATGCACTCTGTACAAACAGCAGACTCTTGGGCCCAACCCCGGAGCTTCGGTTCAGTGGTAAAAACTGTGATGTGGGAGTCAAAAATGTACAGATGTGTTTTAGGTGGAGTTTATCTGCAGACTTGACTATCAAAAGATACTAAACACTGTTTGCTGATGTAGCTCGGTAGTTGCGGGCCCACTCAATATCCATGAAGCCCTAGATTCAACCCAACTAATTAAATTCAATAAATTAATTCTATCAAATAAAATTAAAGCAAAACCATATTTGTGAAGATCATATAGGATAGTGGTTTTCTCTTGACCTCAGCTACAGTCCACTGTAGCTGCCAGATGCAAACCTCTGTGTTTTGATAACTGATAAAGGAGACCAATTAGAACAAGCTCTTAGGAGAAATAAAAAAAACCAACTGCCTTTTCTACTACTGGTAGATAGTCTTCGGTTGAAGTTGAGATCAGAAATGTTAGAGAAAGTGAAGTGCAGAAAAAAATTAAGAATATTTATTTTGCATTTGGCAGCTGGACAAGATTTTCTCACCCATTGTCTGATTGGATCCTTACAGTAACTGCTGTTGTTTTAAGAATATTAACAGTATTCTTAAATTAATTAATTAATTAATACTAACTAATAAATTAATTAATTAATACTAACAGTAACTCCATGGGAGTTGGGTGTGTGGGTTAGTCTATGCAGATCAGAAAATGGAGGTCTACTGTAGTCTGTGCTTATCCAAGGTGAGGGGGAAGGAACAATGACCCAGCAGGCAAACTTCCTGGAGTCTGCTCCCTATCTACAGATAGCCTCGGGTTTTCTCATTTAATTTTTATCATCTCTAAAGATGTAAGATCTCAGGTCACCAATCACCGGCACAAAGAAACTTCAGGAGAGATGAGGAGGGTTGGATGTTGGGCCCAGGATGAGTTGTGATTGTATTATGTGAACGTGCTTTGTAAGTTACAAGATCTTTTGTGCACATATATACTATTATAGTATGATTACTATTACATCTTTTCCCTAGGCTTAAAGATTTCATAAGGGAAACTTGAGATTTACACAGGGTATCTGGATAAACAATGGCTAAATATTTCGTTATTTTTAATCATAAAATGGACGGAGAAGGAAATCTAAGTAGAAATGAATTTAAATTTTTGAGAAACTTTGAATGTGATGCAGTTGATTCCTAGGCTCCCCGGTGGCAGATTAGAATGCCTTAGCATTTCCCATTTTGTCTTCTTAGACTTTCTGGTAACTGGTCTCATGTATTCTTGAGATTCTAGGCACTTCAGAGGAACCCCACAGATTGCCACTGTGTGAAGTCTGTGCTGAGCTGACTAGATCCGAAGCTACGGAGGAGGTTCCTTTGAGATCATTTGCCTGCTTCTCAGAGCCTGAAATGGGAGCACACCTCAGACTGCCTCACCCCTTGCTCAGTCTCCTGGTATTTTCTTCTCTGTGCCCTTAATTTCAAGTTGCTAGCTGTAATCAGATCCTGCCTTGGAAATGTCTGACATGAGCAGGATGAGGGCAGCCATTGCAACAGCTGCCCCAACAGGTTCTCCTGCTGAGGTGTCAGACATTGAGTTGAATTACCAGAGTCCTTTCCAGCAAACAAACAGGGTCTCGGACAAGCGGACAAGCAGAGATAAAGCTGGGAGTATTTGATGTAGTCAACCGCTCTGAATAAGAATGGGGTAACGCTTAACTTTTTCTAAAAAGTCTTGAAAGGAGAACTCAAAAGAATGCATGTCCTTACTGACCATCAGAAGTGCATCCATCTGTGCCCCACCCCCATGCCCGTCATGCAACGCGCACTGATTCACGTCATTATTTTGACTCTTTGCCTGTTTGTGATTTGGACGGCATCAAACATAAGGCAGGATGTGGACTGTTTCTCATGAGTGATGTCACATGGGAAGCTTCGAGTCCTAAGTGACCCCGACTAATGTGCATGCACGGTCAAGAAATTAAAAACTTTCAACCCACCTAGGAGTTCATGAACACTCTTGAAATACTATTACATGGCACCTACTTGGGACCACATACTTACAGAGAATACCAACAATGCTTCAGAAAACTTCGAGGTTATAGCTCAAGTAGCCCCATTTCTATGTGTTTCGCGGAAATTTAAGTATTGCTTTGGAATGGCTGCTCTCAAGTCTTCCTGTGCTTCCTATGGTACTTGAAGACACAGGACTTTCTTTCCTTTAAATTTCCTTCTAGTAGATAGGTGAAGACATACCTTTAAGATTTTCAGATAACCCAAATAAACTTGGTTGTCCATGTACACTAATCCGTTTTTTTTTTAATGAGGAATGGATCATATTACCTAGATATGATAGTCTATTCCTGTACACCCATTACTTTGCAGGTGGACATAGGAAGACCACTGTGATTTCAAGACTAACCTGGTCAACATAGTGAGTTCTGGGCCAGCCTGGGCTACAGATAAGTAATTTTAAACAAATAAAATGAAAATATTTCAAGTTCTTTATAAACACATAGAATGTCATCAAACTGAAGCACATTTTTCTTCTCTATTTTCTACTCTGTTTCTTTACTCCCATATCTGAACAATTTTAGAAGAATTAGCATGGAACCCTCTTTACTGACTACTATGTGCCACACCTGACCCCCAAGACCTCAGTCATTCCCTCTTATGAATTTTCAGTTCCTTAGAAATAGCCACCTTTCATCCATAGCATTCAGATAAGAAAAGACAGGAAATTTACCTGAGGCAACAAAACATGGGCAGAAAAAAATAAATTTGGCTCTGTCTACTTCCCAGACGCACTGCATATGTGTGTGTTTACATGAGCTCATTTGTGATTTGTTTTAAAGATACTAAACTTCATTTGTTCTAGAGTCTATTTCTTAGTGATTCAGCCAAACACAAACCAGTTAGTTTTATAAAAGGCCAGTCTCTTATAATTGAAAATTGAATTCAAGGCTACCTTGACTAGTCCATAATTGCTAATTCCAGCACAGCCGAGGTTACACAAAGAAACCCTGTTGAAAAATTATTTCTCTGTTGCCAGTGAAACAATTCAAGACAGATGAGATTATACTAAAGGCAGATTTATTGGGAAGTTGCTTTCAGGTGGGAGAATTCACCGGCCACAAGGACAGAGGTCAGGGAACTTGCCGTGAGGAAAAGGGGTGTGTGTGTGTGTGTGTGTGTGTGTGTGTGTGTGTGTGTGTGTGTGGTGCGGGGAGGGAGAGAGAATGAGAGAAAAGGTACAGGCATGCAGAGAGAGAAAAGAGAAGGAGGAGGAAGAGGGGGAGGAGGGGAAAGGAGAGAGAGAGAGAGAGAGAGAGAGAGACAGAGAGAGAGAGAGACAGAGAGAGAGCGCAAAATGTCTGTATTATGTAGGGAGGAGCTTCTGTAGTAGGGCAGCCAAGCCCCTGAACTGGATAGATCAGAGTTGTGGGCAGGATATGCTAGGTAGGGACTGAGGGATGCTGGGAGGATCTGGAGGCCAGGTCTGTTTTGATATGTAAAATATGCACTTCAGTCCCTTGTCCTGGGTTCAAAACCAAAGACCAGTCTTGAAATACAAAACAAAACAACAACATCCACAAAAAGCTGGAAGGTGCCGGCACCTGCCTTTAATCCCAGCACTAAGGAGGCAGAGGCAGGCAGAACTCTGATTTTGAGGCCAGCCTTCTCTTCAGAGTGAGTTTCAGGACAGCCAGAGCTACACAGAGCAACTTGTCTTGAAAAACAAACAACCAAACAAAATATAGGAATGACAGACAATTCTTGCTCCTTGACTGCATTGGATAAATGAAGACTAGAAAAAAGAGACATTGTATTTCTAGAAACACCAATAAACTTTCAAATCAAAGGTGTACGTACATAAGGGATGCCCGTAATAGAAGTATTCAGAATGGTTGTCTTTCCTAAGAAGTATTCAGAATGGTTGTCTTTCCTAATGGTGTCTCTGTCAGATGAAAGCCCTCTCAAGGTGGGAGGAATCCAGAGAAAGCAAGCAAATCCCCAGTTGTCAGAATTCAGTGCCCACCTGCCTTGCTGTTCTCTTCCTTGGAACTCTGTCACCATGACCCTCAAAGGACCAGGGGCCTCTGGGAACATCATTGTAGTCAGTACCTAAGAAGAAAGGTCAAGATAAAAGCATGTCTCCCAAGTCCCTTCTCTGATGCTTCCCACACTAACCCTATATGTCCTGTCTCTCCAGAGGTTAGATGCCGCCTATTAAGGCTCACAAAGCCTTCTGGTAGGTGTTAATCGGACCCCAAATGCACTGTGTAATGTCTTTCCTAAGAACACAAACTGTGCTTTCTAAGAGAGAATACACATCAGGTATTATTGTCTTTTCACAGATCGCAGAAACAAAGCACAGAATAGCTTCAGAAACCAAAGTCCCACGTCTACTGTATGAAAAATTACATTTCATAGCTACATCTTCTACCTTCATTTCTGTTGCTATGATAAAACACCACCCTAGTCAGAACAACTTACAGTTCTGTCCTATAACTCATCATGGAGGGAACTCAAGACAAGAAACTGAAGGCAGGCCTGCTTGCAATTCATACTTCATTACCTGGGGAACTCATTTCATAGCCTAAAAAGTAGAACAGGAACCATGGAGGATGCTCCTTGCTAGCTGCCTTAAAAGACAGCTTATATTCCAACAGTTTTTATATACCTGCCAGAAGTACCTGCCTAGGGATGGTGCAGCCCACAGTAGGCTGGCCCCTCCTGCATCAATTACCAACTGAAACATGGCCCACAAATGTCCACAGGCAATTCTCATCTATGCAATTCCTCAAACGAGTCCCTCCTCCAATTCTTGGCTATGTCAAGTTGACCAGGACACAGCTCCAAGTCTCCCCCCAAACTTCCCCTTTTGGTGCATAAAACAAATATATGTTAAGTAAACAATTGACTTAACTGGTCCATGTTAGGAAGAAAAAGAGATCCTGAAAACTAATTTGACACCTTATAAGCAGAAGCCAAGCCACAGTTCTTTCTAATACACTAGAATACTGTGAACCCAAACCTAGCATTTGGAAAGCTGGAAGCAGGGTAGTTGTGTCCCTGCACACATTTGACAGCAGCAGCCATGACAGAATGTACTGCCGCTGACTGCTGGACTCAGGTACAAACCAGAGCTGGTGACTGAAACCCGAACAACGGAGGTGGCTTAGGAGGATGGAATGCAGTCTCTCCTCCATTCTGAGACATATCCGTTAAATAAAAATTACATCATTTTGCTTTGTTTTGTTTTATCAGGCTCCTGCATGAGGCCCTAGCAGAAAAACTGAAACCCAAATGGAGTCACCCACACCACAATTCCAAACCACTACCCTGTCCCTACCTGACCCCCCTCAGAGAGGAAGAGAGCTGGATTTTCCACAAAGCCCACTTGCCATAAAAATTATGTCCCCTCTGCCTTTATCCTTAACTTGTTAATTCTTACAGAAAAAGCACCTGAAGCAGTTATATTTCTCTATCATCCCATCTCCGCCTCCTCTGACAAGCAGTTTTGAGAAAGCCAGCCTACTTTCTATTCTTCCTTTCTGCTTTCTTCAGCTCTTCTCTATCAGGAAGACACCCTTCCTGCTCAGCCCACCAGAACATTCCTTCTGCTTTATGAAATGATATGTTGTCTGAGTCTAGAATTAAAAAAAAAATGTTAAAAATTTGTCTTTGTGTAGACCAGGCTGTCCTGGAACTCATGTAAATCTACCTGTCTACACTGCCTCAACACTGGGTTTTAAAGTATATAATATTATGCCCAGTCCGCATACTATTTATTTTTACACTTGATCTTAGCCAAAAGGCCAAGAAGCGATTGCATTTTATTTTTTAAAGTAAAACATATACATAGTAGTATAGAGCTGAACACTGTCCATAGAACTTACATATATTTATATATGTATATATAATATATATTTATATAATAAAATACAGCATGAGTGTGCTGACTAGTTAGGGGGCTGTGAAATTGGAGCCAAGGGAAGGAGTTGGCATGAATATGGTCAAAATATATTGAATGAAACTCTGAAAGAATTCATATATATATATATATATATATATATATATACATTTATACACATTCATATATTCATATATGTATACATTCAAATATTCATATATATACATATATTATATACACATTCATATATATATATATATATATATATATATATATATATATATATATATACACACACATTTTTTTGTTGTTGTTTTTTCGAGATAGGGTTTCTCTGGCTGTCCTGGAACTCACTCTGTAGACCAGGCTGGCCTCGAACTCAGAAATCCGCCTGCCTCTGCCTCCCAAGTGCTGGGATTAAAGGCATGCACCACCACCGCCCGGCTCAGTATTAATATTTTAAGTATAAATATTTTATGTTTATTTTCAGAGGTGTTCTGAGACTATCAAAGGGACAATGGATTTGCTACGTATCAGGGTGTCATTGGGGTAGTGTAGATCCAAGGTTAGACTGTACAGGGAGCCAGAGGAAGGTGAAGGGAGCCGGATAGGAAGACTACCACAGGGTTGGGCCTTACCCAGAAGGCACTGCGGCCTGCCAGAACGTTCTGAGGGGTGGCTTCATTTGAACTGCATTACAGATCATTCTAGTAACTTAAGAGGCTGTGGAGGCCAAGAACAAATGTGTAAGAACCAGCATTGCTGATATTGAAGGGAATTTAGAGAACAAAGTTGAAGTTAAGCCTGAACAACTAGCAAACCAAGTTTCCAAGGGTTGGCGTGAGGAAGCGAGCAGGAGGAGTTTGGCCAACAAGGAAGTGGGGACAACGGCTAATTTAGGTGTCACAAAAATGGAACAGTGTCATGACTGCGGCCAGAGATCTAGGCAGCCAGTCTGGAGGCCTCTCATCTCCCCAGGGCTGTCCCGGGGAAGTCCCTATGCCCTCTTCTTCTGCCATGGCTGTAGCGACCAGGCAAAGAAAGCTCAGGCCCAAATCCAGACACGGGATACCAGATACTGGAACCTCAGCCCGTCTGTTAAAGGCTTCAGTATCACTGTCCTCCTCAGCAGGAAAAATATCTAAATAAATAAGGGATTCCACTGAGCTCCGGATTCTCGATTGCATCTTCCAATGTGAGGCACTGACTGACTGCTGGCTACGGGATAGCCTGGAGAACGTGGGAGCCTGGAGAATGTGCAAGAGGCTCCAGCATGCTGCCACAGCAAAGAAGGCAGACCTTCAGAAAGAGTCCTGGAATTTCTGCTTTCCTTGTTCCTAAGCAGTTAACAAACAAGTCACTGTTTTCTGTTTTTGTTGTTTTTAAAGGGTTTCATTTTTCCAGTTCCCAACTCTATACTAGGTTTCATGTGTACCCAGCTTTATCACAAACAGGGGAAAGGCCAAAAATGAGGTGATGAAAACTACTTCCTTGTTTGAGAAATAGTTCTTGGGGAGAATGACAACATGTTTGGAACCTGCTCAACCATTTAGGCCTATAATCCACACACCTTGGAGGTGGAGGCAGGAGGATGAAGAGTTCAAGGCAGGCAGGGCTACATAAGCCCCTACTGATAAACAAACCTAATTCCAAAAGAATCAGCAATTGCCTCCAAACATAGGGAATAATTGCTAAGTCCTGTGTGGCTTTGGACTTGACCTGACTAAGGTGTCAAGGAAAAGAAGAAAGGGCAGACACACAGGCAACATGCCCCCAAAAGCTGGGATGATATGGGTTATGCTCACACTAATGGAGCCTCACCAGCAAACAGGAACCAGGCACTTTTACCATATACAGCGCGGAGGGAAAGGGTGAGCTCCCCTCAGTAGGCGTCGGTGGGAGAACAGAGTCAGGCTGTAGACATCCAGGAGCTAGATCTTGCATACGCCTGCCAATCATTTGCAAGCCTTTGTACAGGTTGTCAACAGCTATAATTGGACTAAAGGAAGATCATTTCAATGAGCCTCCACCCAGGGAAGGCTTTGGCACTCCCAAGCGTCTGAAGCATTAGGGTTCATGACACAGCTGTGCTCTTGTCAAACAATACAAATTCAGTCTTTACACGTTCATTCATCCTGGGCTTCCTCAGCCTCTCACAAAAATACACACTCGTGAAGGATAAATGAATAACTAAATTTACTTATGTCAATGTTTTAAGAAGATGAACATTTAGAAAATTATGGTGCCTTAAGAATAAACAATGTTACTGGGTAACATTAACAGGAAACTCCTATCTCTTTGTGGGGCTTCAGAGGCTATTCAGCTGCAGTCGACTGAGAATGCATGCCCTTTCTCAAAGTGTGCATGTTGAGGCCCTGAGGTGGTGTTAGGAGACATCTTGGCTGAGGGTTGGGTCAGGAGAATGAAGCCCTGTGAACTGAGATCAGTGTCCTCTTGAAGGAAGGTGACCTGAGAAACGTCTCATTCTTTAGCTACATCAGAAGAAGTGTCAGCCCTGGGAAAGGGGAATCATTAAACCCTAGTCTGCCAGCGCCTAGGACCTACCCGCCTCTAGAACTTCAAATCCAGATGTTTGTCACTTTCTAAGTCATTAAGTTTGGGTATTCTGTCCTAGCATGCCAGTGGAGAGGACAGTGCTAAATGTTATAGCCTTGATACTGCAGCAGGCAGGACTAGACTGGAGACTCAAAACAGTTTAGTCACAGATGTGTTCCAGTGTCCTGAACTCTTAGCTACCAAGCCCTACATCCCACGTTAATCTCTAATAAGACATAACTTGCTAGCTGAAGAGATGGCTCATCAGTTAAAAACATTTGCTACTTTTGCACAGGACCCAGGTTCAGGCTACAGGTTCGGGTAGCTTACAGCTGTCTCAAGTTCCAGGGAATCCACTGCCCTTATCTGGTCTCCATGGACACTTCCACGCATGTGGTACACATGTACACACTCAGGCACACATACATATGTAGTGGGAGGTATTAGAAAAGAGAGCGGCTGGCCGGCTCCATGGCTCGAGGCATGGCCCCTGGGCCGACTCCGATGCCCCCACAGGTGCTCGGCTTAGCCCCAGACAAAATAACCATCATCCTCGCGGTTAGATATAGCAATACCCAGTAAGTCAGTAACACAAAACTCTTAATACTTAAAGTTAACCAATGGATTTATATATCAGCAAATACTCAAATCACAAGATACACACACAAGTTAGACTTGTTACCCCAATTATCTCACCTTTTAATATGAATAACTACTTGAGACTGCTAGAGACGGGCAGGTAACACGTCTACAACCGCCATTTCGCCTCTTTTGTGTTTCTCCCCTGACTTCCTCTCCCTGCCTCCCTTAGCTCTACCTCACTTTTCCCTATCCAATCACAGGACCCTTTCTGCAAATACATTGAACAGAGAAATTTCTGCCACATACATACACATTTAAAAAGTCAATAAAAATGTCTTCTTTTTAAAAAGACATACACTAAGAAAGAAGAAGAGGGAGGACTCAAGCAGTCCACAACTAATCTCACTAGAAGGGTATTCTAACTTTGTTCTTTGACATGCTAAAAGATCTACTAGGTCTTGGTGATAACAACTTATTCTTACTTACATGTAAAAATCACTCCAAGGTATGTTTTCCAATATTTTTTAAGAAAAAAAAAAAAACAGGAAATCAAATGTCACTAATTAGAAGTTTATCAATACATCATAAAATATTTGTCTAATAGAATACCATCTGTCCTTTAAATATACAGAAGTATCTTCAAGACAGCTTTTCTTCACTGATTTATTTATTCACTTCACATCCCAGCCCTCTCCCTCTTCTTCTTCCAGTCCCATTCTTACAAATCCCTTCCCTTCTCCTCAGAGAAGGGGAGCCCCCTTGGGTATCACCCCCACCTTGGGACATCCTCTCCCACTGAGACCCAATCTGGCAGTTCAGGTAAGGGAAGAGGATCCAGTGGCAGGCGACAGAGTCAGAGACAGCCCCACTCCATTTGTTAGGGGAGCCACACAAAGACCAAGCTTCACATCTGCTCCAAATGTGTTGAGGGCCTAGGTCCGGGTCCTGTGTGCTCTTCAGTTAGCAGTCATGTCATGGTTAATCTCCGTAAGCCCCCATGAACCCAGATTAGTTGGCTCTGTGGGCTTGTGGTGGACTTGCTCAATCAAGACAGACTTTTTAAAGGTGAAAACCTATACATGGAAGGCAGAAGTGCCATTAATACCAGCACTCAAGAGACTAAAGCAGAGGGGTTACAAGTCTGAGGCTAGCCAAAAACAAACTAAAAAGTAGAAGAAAATAGTGACTGCAGTGATTCCATTTGCAAGCAAACACATATTTGTATATTCACACATCATATCCATTAAGAATTTTAGAAGGCTAGAGAAAGAGATGGGCTAGTTGAAGTTCCCCTTTTCAGTTAGTGTCTGTCTGTGTTGTCTCAGTTTTCCCTGTTGCATACAGGTAACTTTTATATCTATGTACAATGGATGTTTTACACCAGCTCTGTGTTTGTGAGGTATCACTGCACCTTTTGATGATTTTACTGAAGGTCTTTCTACAGTTCACTTCTGAGTTGTGAGGCTCTGCCGAACATTTCTGTTTTCAATACCCAACATTTTCAATAGCCAGGTACTTGGAGTATTTGATACTGAACTATATCGTGTTAAAGATCCAGACACTTGTAAACAGTCACAGTTTTTATTGAATTAAGAAGCACACAGAGCTAGAGCCCCGCTGTGTAAATTGTTGGGTGGGAATTTAATCGCATAGATGAGACAGTTTGATGCCTCTTCAGTGCCAGTCTCCATGAAAAGCCATGAAGAATGTCTGTGTGCATGTGTGTGTATGCATGCGTATGTGTGTGTTTGTGTGTGTATATGTGTGTGTATGTATGTGTATGTATGCATATGTGTGTATGTGTGTATGTATGTGCGCGTATGTGTGTGCATGTGTGTATATGTGCATGTATATGTGTGTTTATGTGTGTATATATGTATGTGTATGTGTGTATGTGTGTATGTATGTGTGTGTGTATATGTATGTGTGTATGTGTGTATATGTATGTGTGTATGTATGTGTGTATGTGTGTACGTGTGTGTATGTATATGTGTATGTATGTGTCTGTATGTGTACATGTGTGTATTGTCTGTATGTGTGTACATGTGTGTATGTATGTGTACATGTATGTGTGTACATGTGTGTGTATGTGTGTATATGTGTGTATGTATATATGTATGTGTGTGTATGTGTATGTATGTGTGTATGTATGTGTGTATGTGTGTACATGTGTGTACATGTGTATGTATGTGTCCGTATGTGTGTATGTGTGTATTGTCTGTATGTGTGTGCATGTGTGTATGTATGTGTCTGTATGTATATGTGTATATGTGTATGTGTATGTGTGTTTATATGTGTATATATATGTATGTGTATATGTGTATGTGTGTGCATGTGTATGTGTGTGTATGTGTATATGTATGTATATGTATGTATGTGTGTATGTATGTATGTGTATGTATGTATGTGTGTGTATGTGTGTTTATGTGTGTATATATATGTGTGTTTATATGTGTATATATATGTATGTGTATATGTGTATGTGTGTGCATGTGTATGTGTGTGTATGTGTATATGTATGTATATGTATGTATGTGTGTATGTATGTATGTGTATGTATGTATGTGTGTGTATGTGTGTTTATGTGTGTATATATATGTGTGTTTATATGTGTATATATATGTATGTGTATATGTGTATGTGTGTGCATGTGTATGTGTGTGTATGTGTATATGTATGTATATGTATGTATGTGTGTATGTATGTATGTGTATGTATGTGTGTTTATGTGTGTTTGTATGTGTGCATATGTATGTGTACATGTGTACATGTGTGTGTGTGTATGTGTGTGTGTGTGTGTGTGTGTGTGTGTGTGTTGTTTTGTGCTCTCCCCATCCCTGCCCTTATCCCAACCAAGTCATTGCAGCTCTTTAACCTTTGTGCTTGCCTTGTACTCCAGGAGAGAAAAGATTTGCTCAAGGGCATGCATCTGGCTTGATGTGGAAGCAAAGGACACATCTGTTAAACATTATTCTTCACGGTCTCTCTAACTCACATAAGCTCGCCTGCTGGAGGTATTACCGTGATGACTCCAAAATGATTTAGCTTGCAGAGACATTTGCAGCTTAAGAACCATTAGCCCACCACAGTGCTGCATGCCTGTAACCCCAACCTTCAAGAAGCTGAGGGAAGTGGATTGCTGTGGGTTTGAGGTGAGCCTGGGTGGGCTACCATGGTGAGACCTCATCCCTAAAGAACAACAGTAACAAAATGCCTAAAAATGATCTAGTATTTGTAACACATGCTTGTAACCCCAACTCTTGGCAACGAAAGCAGGGTTTAAATCAAGGCTGAGGCTGGCCTGGATTTCCTGAGATTCTGCCAGAGAGAGAGAGAGAGAGAGAGAGAGAGAGAGAGAGAGAGAGAGGACTTTAAGGCCGTGCAGGAGGTTATACTATAAACCTCCTCAGACAATATTAGCAGTTAGTACCCATCCTACCCGTCTTCGCTGCCGAAAACATTTTTTGAAAGACACACTAGTAGACTAGTAAGGGAATCATAAGGATGCATTTTGTTTTTTTGAGGCAGAGACTTGCTAGATTGCAAAGCCTGGCCTGTAAGCCAACAAGTCTAGCCGCCTTCTTGCCTCAGCCTCCCCCAGTAGCTGCAGACGCTCACTGACACGTCAAGCCTGATAACAAAATCTCTTGTGGGAACATGATAGTTAATTATAATTGCCAGAAATGCCCTTCGTGGAGTTTATATCGAACCTGCTGTGTCCTGGAAATGTGCTCTTTTAAATCGAACTCATCAATATGGGTCTGTTTTAGACAATTTCCCCCAGGCTTTCTAAAACATGAAAATTTCGGGGCAGTTCTGGCCGATGGCATTCCAGTTAGCAAGATCTGTGACAGGCTGATGGTTTAAACAGTTCCATGAGAGCCTGCTTGGTGAATTGTTGGGTTTAGTAGATAAAGTTTTGCTTTGTGCAAGCTGAAGGCATTGCACCCAAAGAAGGTGCTAAGCATCTTTAAAATGCATGCACTCCAGCCCCCCCCCCCATCTGCCATCCAGGTGCTCCTCTGAAAGCATGACTCTGGGTCTCCCCAACTCCCTCTTCATTATCATTCATTAAAGAGGCCAGGAGCAGGCTGGGACAAAGGAGGATCCAATCAAGGAGACCCTCAAGTAACTTGCCTAGAGCTGAAGCTCTGGCCCCAGCTTTCCTAGGAGACAAGCCTCAGTCTGAATGTTAATTCCTTTCACTACAGTGAATTCCTCACTGGATGCTCCTTCCTCTGTCAGACAGTGTATTCTGCCACCTGGAGCAAGCCAATTTGTGAACGCTCTTTGACAAGCAGACTTTTCAACCTAAGACCTTTCCTTGCCCAGTCTGGTTGGTACAGTTGCAGGCTGTGTAAGTCTCCTTATTACCTCAGGACAAAATAGCCGTTGGCATGTGTTCCCTTGTCCTACATGACATCCCAGACTAAATTCATACATAGCATAGATGGAAGGCATGCATTTAGATTATAAAATTGATAAGAAGAATGGTTTCCCCCTCCCCATCCCCCAATGCTAGATTCTGAGCCACAAATCAAGGGACTAGAGCCACTCTTTCTAAGTGCCTGGTAGATCAAACTCCTCTGCTCACAGAATGAGTAAATGGGACCTGAATGATAATGATATAGGCAGGATGATCTCCACGTGGAGAGACAGCAGGGTGACCAGAGCCCGCATCATAGACAGTCAAAATTGACATAATCAGGTCCCAGGATTGCTTTATTCAAGCAATGTGTCTGAATCATTTGGTGATGCAGGTTGCCAAATGCTCGACTCTGCTCTGCTGGGTGTTATTAACCAGCCAGTTGGACAGGAATGTTTGTTGTTCTGCCCTTGGTGTAATCTGCTTTCCGAGTTTGCTGAATAAACAGGTTGTTGAGGCGTCCTGAGAAAAACCTTGCTGGTGGTCTTGTGAGAAGGAAGAGCTCTCTTCCAAGAAATGATTAGTGTGTTTGCGGTATCTGATGAGAAGAGATTCTTTGATATCCACTGGTTCCAAAGCCACAGGAAGACCTGAAGCAGCCCTTCCCTCTTCTACGAATGTGAAGCAGGGAGTATAACCCCTTGAGCCAGTTACTGCTGAATGCTTCCTAGTTGTTCACCACCCTGGAGTGCCTCTTTTCAGCAGGGGTGGAAGTGATGTAGGAATCACAAGGATGAACTTTGTTTGCTGTGAAGATATTTGCTAAACAGAAGTGTGTCTGTCCACTCCTCCGCACACACCCCAAGCCACATTTGTATTAAACATTCTGCAAGGCAGCCAGCCTGATCAGAAATGCAGTTGTGGCAGGTTGAACTGTTGCAGCTCAAGAACCAAATTGTCTTGGGCTATCTTCACCCACCCACCCATCAGCCATTTGTCTGACCTAACATCCCTCTGAGTGTTGGATAAAAGTTTTAGAATGTATTAACAGACCACATCCACCAAACTGAGGGCTGAAGATGCCATCAGAGTTTATCGGACAGTCTGTTGTCTGCATTTCTGCAGCCAGCTTGTCTGAAGATCATTTGGTTCCTTTATTTATAACTTCCTTTGCCTCTGTGACTATAAAAGTTCATGTAGTTGCCCTCATGGTGGAACATGTTATTCAAGACAGTCTAAAGCCAGGTTCCCAGGCCATTTTCACTCAGAATAAAAGAATTCTTGCTCCCTCTGAGTTGAGAAGCTCTGCATTGTTGTGTTTGTGGGTAGAGAAATGAAGAAACATGATTGTCTTATGGGGAAACATCAGCCTTGCCTCACCTTGAACCAAATCCCAGCTCTGTAGCCATCAGCTCCATGACCCCAGACTCTCTCTGTGTCACCGCCTTCAACTGTCAAAGACCATTGTGAAATGCACTAGCTCACAGAGACTCCGAGAGTAATGATGAAGTTACGTGGTCCCTGGTGCACAGTTGGCCCAGGACCAGCAGGGCCAGCATCTCCTAGAAACTTGTTAGGTATACAGATCGCAGCCCCATCACAGACTCAGAGAATGTAGAGGAGGCAGAAGGTGGCAAGCTATCTTTAACAAGCTCCATGTGTAATTCTAATGTGCAGAAGAAAATGAGGACCACTTCTCAGGTGGATGACAATCTCAGTAATGGCACCTGCTACATCCTATTAGCAGAAAAGTGTAAACCATACGAATTTACTTTCCCACTCCAAATACAACTCACTCTACTCACGTTTGAAGTCTCTTTGTCCTAGTAACTCCAGTGTGCAGGATTTAATCGGAGATCTCCAGAAAGATGCATTTGAAGGTTTGCTTGTGCCCATGAAGATCTTGAAGGGGTGGGGAAAGAAATACTATAGACCACAGGAAGAGTCTAGCTCTTTGAAGAACTGATCCTTTGACTAGCTTTCTTTTGGAAAAGAGTTTATTTTATTAATAGAAGAAATCGTTTTGGAAACACTAGGTAGCATTTTGTTTCCCAGAGACCTGGAAAGCACACAAATAAACAACCATACACACACACACACACACACACACACACACACACAGAGAGAGAGAGAGAGAGAGAGAGAGAGAGAAACACACACACACACACAGAGAAACACACACACATACACACACAGAGAGAGAGAGAGAAACACACACACACACACACAGAGAGAGAGAGAGAGAGAGAGAGAGATACACAGGGAGAGAGAGAGAAACACATACACACACACATACACACACAGAGAGAGAGAGAGAAACACACACACACACATACACACACACACAAGAGAGAAACACACACATATACACACACTAAAAAAATCACGGTGTAAATGCTTCTTGGTGGAAAGCACTCTATGGGCATGTTTATAAAAATCAATTACATTTCACAACAATTTCTAAATTATCCCCCACAGAATTAAAAACTATTTTAGGTTTTTAATGAATGAAACCTCATTTCATTGCTCAATAAAAATGAAACTAAAATCCATTAAGTTCCTGAGTCCTGCTGAGTGTTTTGGTGGGAGCCTGTAGGAGCTTAGAAATGACTAGGTGTGGGAGAGGGGGGATCATGTGCTGGAAGGGCCTGACTCTCAGTCATGCTCACATCAATCTCACGGACTTCTTGCCTTCCCATAGAAGAGAATCAGTCAGGGTCCCCTGGTGTACTTGCATATGCTCTAGAAAGCTGTGAAGCTTATGCCCCATGCTGCAGAGAAAGGGCTGTGGGATTGGGAAGTGCTTAAGACAGGGCTCTACTTCCTATCAGCTGAGACATACCTCCATGGCTGGGCCTGCCTGAAAGGCTGGTAGCCCAAGATCTGCACGCAGTCCTGCCCACGGACACAGCAAATGGTGCTCGGCCTAAGTTCTGTGCTTTAGTTTAAAAAGAAAAAATTGCACGAAGCCAAGAGGACCTCCCGCCTGGAACCTTCTGGCTTGGATTCTGCATGCCCAGAACTCTGAAACTCATTCTCCGCATCCCAGCCTGCGTCCAGAAGCCACGTCCGCTAGTCTTGTAGGTCAAGCAAGCTTGGTCGCTATGCTTGCTTTCCCAGGTTGGGGGCCTGACAGAGAGAGCTTTGAAAGGCCTCGTGTTAGCTGTGATGCCCACAAGCATAAAAATGTGCATGGGGTCTTTACATTGTAGGACAGTACAGCTGTTGTTGTTGTTGTGTTGTTGTGTTGTTGTTGTTTAAAGAAGGAGGAGGAAGAGGAGGAAGAAGAGGAGGAGGAGGAGGAAGAAGAGGGGAGGAGGACAATGACAAGACAGGCCATGGAGGGGTTGGAGTAGGGGGTGCCCTTGTCCTGGTCTGTAAATGTCAGAACTGGATTGGCCCCCCAGAAAATCTGGTGTACAAGACCTGAATAGCCTCCTAGGTAGAAAACATTTTAAAGAAAGAAGTATGGGAGAGAAGGCTGACAGAACTAAGGGCCTTCATTTTCTAGCTAGAGGAATGTTCTCGAGAACTGCATAGGCTCTGCCCTTTAAACTTATCCAATAGCAAGATGGCTTAACTGAGCCCAAGAACCTGAGCTATCACTGGTACCCACATAGGGAACAATCTTCTAAGCCACATGTGCATACTGCATCTGTGTGTGTGTGTGTGTGTGTGTGTGTGAGAGAGAGAGAGAGAGAGAGAGAGAGAGAGAGAGAGAGAGAGAGAGACAGAGACAGAGACAGAGACAGAGACAGACAGAGAGAGCTGAGGGGCTATAAAAGTGTAATTAAAATTGTATTGAGGGCTGGGGTGCACAACCCAATGGCAGAGTGTTTGCCTAGCATGTGTGAGGTCCTGGGTTTAATTTCTAGCACCAAAAATGTTTCAGCACTGAGGAGGCAGAGACAGGTAGATCTCTGTGTGCTTAGGGATAGTCTGCTCTACATAGCAAATTCTAGGACAGTCAGGACTACATAGTGAGTCCCTATTTCAAATACATACATATGTTTGTATGTATTCTCATCTATTGAGACCAGAGAGATGGTTCAGCAGGTAAGCGCACAGGCTGCTCTTACAGAGCATCTGAGTTTGGTTGCTAGCATACAACAGCTCACAACTCCAGTTCCAGGGGATCTTGTACCCTCTTCTAGCTCTCCAGGGCAGCAGACACACGTGTTGCACATACATACATGCAGGCAAATGCTCAGATACATCAATAAAAATGCATCTTTAGAAATTACTATCTACAGGCTGGAGAAATGGCTCAGTAGTTAAGAGCACTGACTGCTCTTCCAGAGGTCCTGAGTTCAATTCCCAGCAACCACATGGTGGCTCACAACCATCTGCAATGGAATCTGATGCCTTCTTCTGGTGTGTGTCTGAAGACAACTATAGTGTACTCAGATATATAAAATAAATGAATCTTAAAAAAAAATACCATCTACAATGCTAAACTGTATTGAATGATATTTCATTTGACAAAGGCAACATTCACAGAAGTTTCTTGAACTTTTACATATAATACAACTTCCTGGAGATAGCTTCTAGTGGGACATGGGCTATCCCATAGCCATGTGACCATGCAAGATGGCAAACGGATGCTGTCAGATGTACTGGAAGCACTGCTAAGGACTAAGAATGTGTCTCTCTTTGTTCCTTTAAACTGGCATTGGTTAGCTCAACACATGTGTCTGCTGTCTGATAGAAGTTCTGTCCTTCCTGGCCTGAGACCTCACCTTGCAGGCTCAGGAGGTCATTCTTCTGGTTCAGTTGATGGTGGTTGAAATAGGAGAGGGCATGTTTCTGTCTTTTCGTAAGCTGAGGACAGAGTCATTCTCAGAGGCAGTGGGATGCTGCAAAGGCATGGAGAGCCCTTGGTTTCTTCAGGACCTCAAACTGAAGTCCAAGACAACCTAGAGAGAGACAGAAGGAGCTCGCTCAGCCGCTCCTGCCAGAGCTATGCCCATAGACCCTGAGAATCTATGTGCTGTGTCTTATTTTACTTCTGGGTTTTTGAGACAGGGTTTCACTATATAATCTAGGCTAGTCTGGTATTTACTATGTAGCCCAGGATAGCCTCAAACTCTCAGTTCTCCTGCTCAGCCTCCTACTGTAGGTAGTGTAGGTTTGTACTAGTTCTGTCACGTTGTTTCTTGGTTTTCATGAGACAAGGTCTCATGTAGCTCAGGCTGTCCTCCAACTCCTGGTCTTATCATCCTGCCTCTACACTCCCCGCCCAACCCCAAAACTGTTAGAATCACAGGTACATACTCCCATACCCGGGTGTACTACTGATTTTTTTTCACTTATTTTACTTTATCTGCAGTGTCTGCCAATGTATACATTTGCTGCCTTCAGAGGCCAGAGGATGTCAGATTCCCTGGAACTACAAACAGTCTTGAGCTGCTAGTGGGTTCTGAGAATCAAATCCAAACCTTCTGAAAGAGCAGCCAGTGCTCTTAATGCTGAGCCATCTGTCTCACCCCTCTTTCACTATTTGGAAAAAGAATTCTTATGAGTCAAATTCATGGCTCAGAGGTATACAAGTTCACAGACTGAGTATATCCACAAAATTGTGTAACCACCATTACTATATCTGATTCTGAGAAATGTATCATCTCATGAAAGAATCCTATCTATCATCTCTTTGTCTTCTGTGCCCATCCCCCATGTCCTCTCAGACATGGCGGGGGGTGGTCATGTTTCTTTTTTGTTTGTTTGTTTCTATGCATTTATCAAATCAGAATCTCATGTTACAGCATGCAGCCTTCTGTCCATTGCACGTTTAGCACTGTGGGTTACACTGGCTTTTCTGCCTTTATTAAACTCCATGGCATTCCATTTGGACGACCCCCCTGGTTTCCCTACACTCAGCAGCTGATGGACATGGGTTGCTACCATGTTACCACTGTTATGAATAGTGCTTCTATGGATAGTTATATGAGGTTTTGTGGGAACCTGTTTTCAGTTATCCTGGTTATATGCCTACCACTGATATCTCTCAGTTATGTTTATTATCTCTCTGTGCTTTATTTTATTTTAGTGTTTGAGGGAGGATCTCTTGCAGGCCAGCCTGACTTTGAATCTACAGTTGAGAGATGAACCTGCTATCCAGACATGGCTGGCAAAACATTTTTGTTTATACCCCCCACCTCGGGTTTTTGTTTTGTTTTGGTTTGGTTTTTTGTTTGTTTGTTTTGGTATTTTGTTTTCAGTTTTTTTGTTTTTGTTTTTGTTTTGAGACAGGATTTCTGTGTGCAGCTTGGCTGTCCTGGAACTAGCCCTGTAAACCAGACTGGCCTTGAACTCAGGAGTCTCCCTGAGCCACCATGACCAGTGATTCAAGCAGCTCTTAAGTGTAGCCAGAGAAGCCTCTTTCTCTCTGGGTAGCAATGCAGAGCCTCACCAACAGCTCAGGTGCTGAGACTAAGTGACTTCAGGGTACTCAGTCCTAAATGACACATTTATAACAGTCCTTCCAAGGCTCAGGGGACATTGCAGAAGAGAGGGAAGACAAAGAAAACAAACCAAACATGCGAGCTGGAGAGTAAGGAAGAGTACTATGGAACGCAGTCCTCCCGAGGCATGACCATTGTCTGCACGGACTTACTGCAGCCATAGTTACCTGCACAAGACCTGAACGGGGACCAGCCAGCAAGAAAGCTCCGTCAGCATTCTGTCAGGGAGAACTAACTGGACTCCCTATGTGGGAAAGGGGGACATGGAGACTGGAAGCAGTGTGTTAGGGACTATCCAGGAGGATTTGGAGGCAGATGTTAGGGGGTAAATATGACCAAGACATATTGTATAGATACATGAAATCATCCAAGAATAAGTAAAAGATAATCTATTTTTTAAAAAAAGGATCCTTCAATGTTTCTGAATAGAAAACAGGAATAAGGAAATAAGCTGAGCGTGGTCGTGCAGACCTTTAATCCCAGGATTTAGGAAGCAGAGGCAGGAGAATTACTACAAAGCCAGCCTAGCCTACCTGGCAAGTTCTTAGTTAACTGGAATGCTGTATCAAAAAGAAACCCAAATAGCAAATACTAGATTAGTAAATTAATAAATAATTAAACAAGAAAAACACATAAACTACATACCGTTTTTTTTTTTTAAGTGTATATTTTTATCCATGGAAACAGCTGACCTGATTGCATTAAGTAGTTGGAAGTAAAGAGTTAAGTAATTTAGCACTGGGCTGTTTCAAGAACAGAATTCAGACCTGCGGGTAGAGTTTTCTGCTCTCAGCTCCACATTGTTTATAGATGTGGCCACCATCTGAAGACCAGAATGCATCCTTTGCACTGTGCTCCACTGAAAAATTATGCCATGAAGACAGAAGTGGACTACGTTTTTCTCCTTCCATTTGACCGTGAAACCTTGCGTTTCTCACGTTCCCTGAACGTTGCCGTAGTTTTTGCTTAGTTTTCCAGTTCTCTCTCCCCAAGCCTTCCTCATTTACGAGTTTTTGACCCCAGACTTCCTGAATCACCATCTCACCATTTGGGATTGTTTTCAAACTAGTATGTCTCACACATATACATCTCAGGACCCCGTCCATCGGGAGCAGTACACGAAATGCTGGCAAAAACCCGTCTCGCTGATTTGTTAATGCATGTCTGAAAAAGATAGCAAGTGTCAGATGGATATAAAAATAACTTGAAGCAGAAGGCTGAGGAGCAGGGAGGGAAGAAAATACACATAATAACTAGCTTGTTGGTTCTTTGCCTCATACAGCAGCTTACGTGTTGCTGCCTCTGATGGCCCTGCCGGTGCCTATATACAACACCCACCAGAGGCAGTTCAGACCACCGACTCCCGTGTTTCCTGCCTGTCTTACCCCCGTGTGTTTCTTTCCCGGCAACTGTGACAGTAATATCATAGCTTTTTTTTCTTTTTCTTTTTTTTTCTAATCATACGTTTCTTTGGGAAGATATCTTGGGTACTGTATAAATGGTTCCGCTGCAATTTTTCAAGAGTTCACTGAGGCCCACAATTGCGATTTTCATGTGTGACCCTGGTGATTTGTCTGACCATTGAGCATTCAAAGACACAGAAAGGGTTCGCTGCACAGAGTGGGAAGGACACTGGGGCTGTGCAGTAATTGGACCACGGAGAGCATTTGGGCTGCAGAGAGCATTTGCGCTGCGGAGACCACACTGCACATGCTGCTGCTCGTCAGAGTTAAGAATAGTGGCGCAGTCTATGGTTTTCTCAGTTCAATTTAGCAGATATTGCCAGAATAGAACTGTTCTGGATTTGGAGGCGGCGCAAGACAAACTTGTCTTGAGGAGCAGAGATATGCTATGGAAAAATGGGCCTGCAGCTGAGTTCTGCTGACGTGGATGTAACTGTGGCGATGTAACCAGGCAAGACTTCACCCGGACTTTAACACTGGGCAGACCGCGGAAGAGAGGAGGTGGTCCGTGGTCCAGCAAAGTGGAGATGACTCACCTCTGAGCTATGGAGGAATGGTGGCAAGAGAATAGAAAGTTAAAAGGTGGTCGATTATATGACTCATTCTGGCTGACAGACCAGCAGAGGTCAGCTGGGCACTAGACCCAAGAGTATGGCTGTGACTTCCCCAAAGGTGCAGCCACCTCCAATTCTAGGGAAAGACTGGAGGCAGGCAAAATGCTTCTCCCTCACCTCTGGGCTCCCTTCTCACTTTAGCTGAAGTGACCGTATTGCTAACTGATGCATTTAGGTTCAGCTCACTGACTCTTCATCATTGCTTCCTAAGAAATACAGTCCACAGATTCACATCGCATTGGATATGGCTAAGTAATCTAGAGACCCTTTAAAGAATCCTGGAGTGTGTGCTTAAGTAATATGCAAATTCTATACTATCTTAGACAGAGATGTGAGCACCCCCAGATTTGGGCCCTGGAACCAGCTCCTCACAGATGCCCAGGGATGGCTGTATTTGGTAAGAGATATTTTTTTTTTAAATAAAAATTCACAAGATTGTAGAATTGTTTCATAAGAAAGAGATTTATATCTTGCAAATTTATTCGCTTGAAGAAAAATACTTAAATAACTATTTCATAATTTGTAGGTAAAAATACACTTCTTGCTCTTCAGCCATAGCTGGCATGTTATGCATCCGTGTCTTGGACCCTCACGCCCACCTCTCTGCATGGCCACAGCCGTAGCTGGCATGTTATGCATCCGTGTCTTGGACCCTCACGCCCACCTCTCTGCATGGCCACAGCCGTAGCTGGCATGTTATGCATCCGTGTCTTGGACCCTCACGCCCACCTCACGCATGGCCACAGATTTGGGTCCAGCTGAGCTTTTAAGAGACATACACGTTTACGGTGTCAGTGCTTTTCCTTTAGCTTCTTTTCCAATTCTGTGGCTTAATCAATCTTTTCTGATATTCTTTTTTCATATTTACAAGATTGTTGCACCCACTCCAAAAATCTAAGCTTTCAGAGTACCCTCCGCCTGCCATGAAATAAAGACAACTAAAAATCCATCATCCCCAAACCCTCGAGAACTGCTTTTCTGCCAACTTTAGCAACTTCCAGAAGGGTAATTGGGAAAGAATAAATATAGCTCATCTTTTCCTTTCTAAGCACGGTCTCTGTGTAACCCAGACTGGCCTTGAACTCGAATTTACCCTGCAAGAGCTCACAGGTGCTGGAATTCCAGGCATGCTCTGCCAGGCCTGCTAGGATAGCTTGTTCTGAAGAATGGTAACTTTAGTCAGGCAATCACAGATAAGAAGACAGTAAATCTTATCACCGTTGGTCCTTCAATCCTTTGAGGGAATTCTCAAAAATGAACAAGATGTCTGAGATCCATCCTCAGGAATAGTGAGCGAGCCGCTGGCTGGAGAGAAGGCCCCTCTGTGAAGGGCACTGCCTTCTCTTCCGCAGGCCTGGACTCAGTTCCCAGAACCCATGTGGCAGCTTGTAATCATCTATAACTCCAGTCCAGAAGAGGGAACCCCATGACCTCGTCCGGTTTCTGTGGCACTAGACTCATACATAGTGTATAGATATACATGAGAGAAAAATACACTCATAAAATAACAAACAGATAGATAGGTAATAGATGGATAGATAGATAGATAGATAGATAGATGATAGAAAGAAAGGAAGAAAGAAATAAAGAGATAGATCAAGAGATAAAGAGGTAAAGACAGAGACAGATAGATATCCTGACCCAGTGAATCAAGAAAAAAGGGTGGGGGAGGATTTCCTATTTTTAAATCTTCCCAAATGTCATACTTTTTCCGATTTGGTAACCACTAAGCTAGTCTAATGCTTCTCCAACTGTGCACACAGCTAGGGACCATGTTAAAATTCAGATCCTGTCTCAGTAGATCTCAGGCTGGCCCAAGACTGTGCTTCTAAAATTTAACGAGCTCCCAGGAGAGTCCTATGTTGGCAGTGCCTGAATCACATTCTGAGTGATACAGTCTCAGTTACTCCCCAGCTCCATGCTTTTGTACCACAGATAGGAGACTGAGACTGAGAAGCTGGGTGAGCTGTTGAGGTCACCAGGGTGAGCAGCATCTGGGCGCTGTGCTATCTGCCCTCTGACCTGCTTGGACCTGCTAGTAAGAACTGGGGAAGAGGAAGTTCCTGTGGTTCACTCCTCATGGGCAACAGAACATTAATAGCTCAAGGATTCTCAACCTCCTTTTACCTTCTCTTTCCCTGTCCTCTCTGGCCAGTGGTGTGCTGGTACATGGTCTATCCCTGCTCACTAAAACACAGCCTGCTTTGTAACAGTTGCCTTCTGTGGAGTGGATATTCCTGCTGTGACCCATTTCCAGCAACTGATGCTATGATTTGTTTTGTTTTGCTTTGCTTGATTCTTTTTTCTCTTTGAAACAGGGCCCTGCCTCAGCCTCTCCATGCTGTGACTGTCTGCCATGCTAGATTCCAACCTACTTTTTAAAATTTTTTAATTTTTTTTTTTTTTTTTGTTTTTTTTTTTTTTTTTGGCACAACCTGCTCTCATTGAGCTGGAGAAAGCCAGATTTCCCCATTGCTACACCCAGCTATCTTCTGACCCCCAAGGAACTGAAGCCTCAAATCAGGGCAGTAGCCATGATGCCTTCTAGACTGTACAACACGGTGTCCATTTTGAAGAAATAACACTTGCATTTTAAGCAAGCTGATCCCTGGTGAAACTGGGTAAGACACATAGGTTGCAGGTGTCTCAGGAAAGCTAATAGGAAGAAGGAGGAAAGGTTGCAGGTAAAGTTTCTGGTGGAACATTTAGAAACTGAAAAGAAGCAAACAAAAAAATCAACTGATTAATCCCAAAGTGATCAAGGGTATGTATGCATTGATGTAGAAAATATATAAGCAAAAGCATTGGATCAATTTGCTAATTTGGGCAATGGTATTGAGTCTCCTGAGCTAGGCCCTGGCAGCAGATACAGACTCTCTCTCTCTCTCTCTCTCTCTCTCTCTCTCTCTCTCTCTCTCTCTCTCTCTTCCTCTCTCTCTCTTCCTCTCTCTCTCTCTCTCTGGATGTGTATGTCTGGATGTGTATACATATGTCTCTATGTATGTGTATATATGTCTTTCTCTGTGTGTATGTCTGTATATCTGTGTGTATATGTCTGTATATCTGTGTGTGTATATCTGTCTCTGTGTGTATATGTCTCTGTGTGTATGTCTTTCTGTCTCTGTGTATGTCTCTATGTGTGTGTGTTTGTGTATGTGTATATCTGTGTCTATGTGTGTGTGTGTATATATGTCTAGTTCTCTATCTCTCTGTGTGTGTGTGTGTGTGTTTTCCATATATATATGTCTCAGAGGGGACAATGAGACCAGACAAGCAGTGTCCTGTGTCAACATAGACATAAACTGCTTTTCATTTCAGACAAGCCACCAACTGATTTTTATTTTTTTGAAACAAAGGTTCTTGGTTTTAAATGATTCACTATTCTGAAAACCTGATGTAGTTTTAGAGACAGGCTTCCCGCAGGCTCACAAGGCAGATAGTGTTCAGCTGAGGAAGAGCTAGCAAAGGCTGCACTCTGTGTAGACATGCCATGCAAAAATCTGGACTTTTCTCCATTAAAAATTATTTTAAACTGCTCAGTAGTGTTATTTTTCCATATAATTTGAGAGATAATGAAAATAAAATACAAGGGAGATAAATGCTAGACACCACCATGTCCATTTGGAAGAAATAACACTATTAATTACATTTTAAGCAAGCTGATCTCTGGTGTAACCAGGTAAGGGGTATAGGTGTGGATTCGAACATGGAAAAATTCAGATTTTTATACTTCATTTCTGACAGAAGTTTTGTGTGCGATGATATGTGTGCTAGAAAATATCATACAGAAATGCACAATTTTATACATTTGCAAAAAAAAAAAAAAAAAAAACCAACAACAACAAAAAAAAAACTTTAAAATAACCCTGCTGTATCTTTCTGAAATTCACATTTTCACTTGGCTTCTCACCCTAATAAAAATTCCTTTTACTAACAAACCTATTTTCTCCACTGGACTCCTAGGCAGCATCACCCCCAACTAACTCTCCTAAAGACAAAGTGAAATCCACCTCGACCATTGTGTTCAGTAAGTGCCACCTACAGTCAGAGCTACTGTGATGAGGTTGATTGCTTTTCTTCCAGGAACAACCCCTGCTGTTCAGGGTAACAAGACAAAAGGGTAACTGTAAATCCAAAGAAAAACTCTGCTTAAACTACAGTTAGTAAAATGAAGCCAAAGACCATTACAGAATAAGTTCAGCTACACAAAACACACAGACAGAACCAAACACTGGTGAGTCTGTACACCTTCACCAAAGATGATCTGGACAGCAAATTGCTTGGAGGTTGGTCTCAATTTTTGAGCCTGGCTCCTGCACAGAGGGCAGAACATCTTTGTCAGTCTGGAACATTGTGCTGATTTATGTCTACAGCTTTCTTTCTGTTTTAAAGTTATGTTAATTTTATTTATTGGTGGGAGAGGGTGATGCATATGTGCCACAGAGCCAATGTGGAGGTCAAAGGCAACTTCAGGAGCTGGTTCTTTCCTTCCATCCTGGGAGTTTGGGCTGTATTTCAGCCTTCGTGGTAAACGCCCTTACCTTCTGAACCATCTCGTGGTTCATGTGCCAGATTTATTATAAAGAGCAAGGTAAATGAGCACATGGAAAACCTCCGTCCTCCCAGCGTCACATAAGCACACAGTAGTGCAGATACTATCCTTCATAGACGTTAGTATTCTGTCTAAACTCCACCTCCACAGTTACCTGGCAATAGCCAGGTATGCTCCTCCCCATAGTTACCTGGCAACCACCAGGTAGGCCTGGTCCATTATAAAAGGGGCTGCTTGCCCCCTCCTCACTCTCTTACCCTCTTTCTCTTACTCTCTTAATCTCTTACTCTCCTACTCTTACCCTCTTACCCTCTTGCCTCTCTGTCCCACCCCACCCCCCATTCCTCTCTCTCTCTCCACGTGGTCATGGCCGGCATCTACTTCTCTCTCTCTCTCTCTCTCTCTCTCTCTCTCTCTCTCTCTCTCTCCTGGCTCCCCTCCCCATGCCCTCAATAAACTCTATTTTATACTATACCCACCCCACCGTGTGTGACTGGTCCCTCATGGGAAGAGATGCCTCTACATGGGCCCGCTGAGATACCCCCTTCCCCATACCTCTCCACACACCCACAGAACATACTCTCTTTATCTCTTTATCTTTTTATAAACACTTCAATAGGGCCTTGAAATTTGGTTTGCTTTAGTTTTAGAGAGAAGGTCTCCCTATGTAGCCCAGGCTGGGTTTCTATGTAATGATATCCTCAGAATCAATGTCTGAGGTGCTCAGAGAATAGAAATGTGTATTTTACCTCCCAGAAAACATCAAAATTGGTCAATATGTGTCATTTTAATTTTCCCACTGTTAATCTGAATGAGTAATGATTTCTCTCCATGGTACAGGTTATAATTTGCCCTTTATTTCTGGAGTACTGTTGTTTCTCTTTGCTCCCTGTTTCTCTCTGTTCCAGTGTCTCTATTCCAGTATCTCTTTTCCATCCACAGAAAGCCATCATTAACATACCTGAAAGGGACTGAACCTTGATTCCATCCAGTCCTCTCTTCCTGTTCAATTTGTTACAGTCCAAGTGAGAAAGTTACAGACTACCATGAACACAAGGCCAAATAAGAGTGACCTAGAGCAACTCTGTACCCTCAAAGCTCAGAGAATATAAATGCAAACTCTACAAAACCCGCAAGGACATCATTGTCAAGTGCAGGTCAGGGGAACCTGGTAACGTTTGTTTTGGCCAAAGATATTCATTGTTTTGGTTATATGTCTGGACCATGGTCATGGAACATCTCAAGGGTGTCACCAAAGTGGATGCTACTGCTTAAGGGATTAGAAGCTTGACAAAGTACCCAAACAGACACAAATGGAGTCATGGAGTCAGGCTAAGATTGGGACCAGATGGCACTACCTCAGTCACTTTATAAAAAAGCCTGCTGCAACATCCAACCATGAAGAATATAAAGAAGATAAAATCATTATCTCAAAGAGATAGATATCTTAACAACCAAGTTATTGGTGTATGGTTTATAGCAGTCAAAATATAAAATCAATGTAATTGCCCACATATGGATAAATATGTAAAGAAAATATGATATATGTGTGAATATATTTGGTCACTAAAAGAACAATATCTTGATATTTATGACAACATAGATGACTTTGGTGGTTCATTATCATAAATAAAATAAACAAGACCCAGAAAGACAATCAAATGAACCTACTCATATGAAGAACCTAAGATATTTTTCTCACACAAGTGTAAGTTGGTAACAGAGGTGAGGTAGTTGAAGGCAAGTGATGAATGGGGAAATGTAGACAAAAGTTACAAAGTTGTAGGGGCGGAGGAACAGCTCAGGAGGTACAAGCACAGACCATCAAGCCAATGAATGACATTAATTAGATCCCAGGAACTGACATGGTAGAAGGAGAGAACTAACTAACGAAGTTGTTCTCTGACATCCACATGAAGGCTATAACATGAGTGTATGTACACAAGCACACACACAAACACATACACATGCACACAGACATACACACATACTCACATATACACAAACATACATACCAACCACACACACAGCACATATTCATATACCCATACACACATACACACAAATATGCACACATATATACATGCACACATATGAACATACACACACACACATACATACATATATACACACATACATACCACACACAACTATCCATATACCCATATGCAACACACACACACACACACACACACACACACACACACACAGCATATACCCATATACCCAAACACTCATATACCCTGTAGATAGATAGATAGGTAGATAGATAGATAGATAGATAGATAGATAGATAGATGTAAAAAATTAACATTTTCAAAGGGTACATAATTAGCTAAATAAGAGGAACCGATCCAGAAATCTATCATACATCTGTTAACTACAATTTATTACAATAAACTCAAACAAATAAAAGACATAAGTGCCAATGTCCATCAGAAAGTGGGTAAAGGATAAAGTAAAACTATTTTCTCTGGCACATTTGACCTGAGATAAAAGAAACGACAAGTTTTCAGTTCAGGGAAGACAAGTACATTAATACAAGATGAAAATAATATGAATTATACACATATTATTAATTATAATTTAGAACAACCTTGTAGTAAGAGGCACATGAATAAAAGTTTCTACACCAACATTAAAACATATACGTTGTTTTATATAAATAATACAATGAGCCGGGCAGTGGTAGCGCACACCTTTGATCCCAGCACTTGGGAGGCAGAGGCAGGCAGATTTCTGAGTTCAAGGCCAGCCTGGTCTACAGAGTGAGTTCCAGGACAGCCAGGGCTATACAGAGAAACCCTGTCTCAAAAAACAAACAAAATAATAGTAACAATTGCTGGAAACCAAGAACTCAGATCTGTGCACATTGCTTCCGCGTGGTGCAGATACAACGTGGGTACCCGCAAGAGGTGCGTGATGAGGTACCGCAGGGGGAGAACCCAAATTGTCCACATTTGAATCCTCCGTGAAGCAAACTTTATTGCATAGAGGTTGGTGTTGGGATTTCTTGTGTCTCAAAGAGGACTAGGACCTTCAATATCCTACACAGCCCATGAGACAAATAACCCTCTCCTCCCCAAAAAGACACCATTTCGAATGATGCTGGGAGGATCAGGTCAATACTTCCCCCTCTGGTTAATGCCCATTATCTGCCAATGAGATCTCCAAATGTCCACTGTCACTTGCCAACCTCGTTAAATATTGTTAAAAGGGAGGAGATGCCGGGAGCCAAGGCTTTGTTGCCCTCCTGCCTGTGAGAGGATATTAGCTAGATAAGCAACCTGAGTTAAGAATGTCTCCCTACCCTCCTGCCTGTGAGAAAATATTAACTAGACATGCAGCATGAGCTAAGGAATGTTTGTGGGAGCATTGCAGTTACAGGTACCAGGAAATTAGAGATGTTGGTGGGATAGCCCTGGACCCTGACCCTTAGATAACTTTCCTGCCTGCTTGTCTTTATAACGGCAGCTTGAACAATAAAGTTTAAGCTCTTGATCACACATTTAGACTGACGCTTCGTCTTTGTGTCTCTTGTCCCTTCATTCTTTCATCCCCTTCCCTACGGTCTCGTTGAATCCCCCACAGGCCAGGGCAAATAATAGTAATAATTAATAATAATGATAATAAAATGGCAGGCATATATTATGTATTCACTTGGCTTAAAAGCCAAATATAATTGGTTTATATCCATAGATTCTGTATTCATGGGTTTAGCTACTTATAGATGGAAACTCCATCTTTATTGTCCTTATAAAGACACTTTTCTTATCATTATCCTCTTTAAAAATATAGCAACTCTTTACAAAGCTTTATACTGTGTCAAGCATTGCAAATAAGAGAAAGATGATTTAAAGTATATGGAAGAAAGCTAGACAGTATGAGACATGTCTGTCTATGATTCCAGCTCTTGGAAGACTGAGACAGGAAGATAACCAGTCCCTGGACAGCCTGAGCTACCTACCAAGACCCTGTCTCAAAACAATGGCAGTAACAACAACATGTGGAAGAGTGTATGTATGTGTTACACCAAACATTACACCATTTTACAAGAAAGAATTGAGCATCTTTAGATCTTGATACTTTGGAAAGGCATAGAATCAACCCTCCATGAAGACTAAGAAGGTAACCACAGTATTTCTTGGACAGTAATGTTGCATCACTTAAGGTTCTTCACACTCAAAACTTGAAAATCTCTCTATGCTCACCAAGCAATTAATAAATAATCTGAGGTATTAAAAATTTCAAGTATAAAGTTTACTCTTGATTCTCTTCTGCAGTTCTTTGACAAAAATTTCAATCTTGTCTGTTAATTCTTTAAGAAATAAAAGTATAACATTTCAAAATAAATGTTTGGCTGGTGCATTATCTAGATTCATGGAGTCTTGCCCTTAGGAAATGTCATTTATTTGGGGCTTGGGCCTCACTGTATGATTTCTGGTTTTGACTAGATGCTGAGCACTGTATATGAAGAGCTTTAGAGCTAATTGTAAATGTTTGAATGGTATTCCCCTTCTCCAAATCTGACGGCCTCTTGCTTCTAGCAGTAGCTAGGCTTGAGGTATTAGCCTTCCAACCTCCCCTAAAGGTAGTGACAGACATGGTGTCCAGAGTTGAAGTTTGTTCTCTCTGAGACCTTCATTATGATTGGAAATGGCAAGCAGCTCGGGCTTGATTCATTGACTTTCCTTTGGTCTTTGTTACCACAGTAACTTGTCACAATGACACTGCTCCAGAGTAGAACTGAAATACTTTTTGAAAATCTTCCAAAGGCCCATAATTTTGTGTGTAGTCATGCATGATGAGGATATATTCTGAGAAAGGCATCATTAGGGTGAGTTTGTCACTGTGTGTGTTAGAAAATGTGTCACTGGGAGATTTCATCATGTAAGTATACTTTTACAAGTTAAGGCAGCAATGACTCTACTGTACAATCTTATGAGCCTGTTGCCATGCATATGGCCTGTCATTGACTAAAACATAGTTATGTGGCCCATGACTGTACTTAAATATTAGTGCCATGTGCCTAAGTATGCATGACGTTTTACTTGGGAGCAATTTAAGGTGCTTATCTGAACATTATGAGCTATCACCCAAAAGGTTCATTTTTAAAAAGTGTTAATTTTCCTTTTTTAAAATTGTTTTCAACAATTTTGTATCTAAGACTTCTGGGGGGTAACCTGGACCACGGGGGACTTCCTAAGCTCTGTTCACTTGCTAGCCTGACTCTCACTCTCCACTGCCACCACGTCCTTCTCTCATGGCTAACTCTTAGTTGCAGTTATGGAGAATCGAGACAAGACCAATTCCCTGCATGTTTTAGGATGTAATAGCCATGTCCTTATATAGACCCTCTATAGACACATGTAAAGAAGCCATTCTACAATGTAACATCATATTGTGCTTTAATACAAGCTTTCTACTGGAAGATTAGAGAACTAATTCTAAAGTACAAATCAGAAGATGAATAACTTGTTTCTACTCTTAGGAAAAGAACAACACAGAAGTAACAACAACCTTTCACCACACCACTGTCAGAATTGGCAGTGTAAGACAGGGGGCCTGATTTTCTTTCTAGAATTGTAAGTGTAAGGTAGTTTTTTGTATCTTTGTTTTTAAGAGAAAGAAATGGGAAGTTGATTGACTATGCAATCTCTCTTTTTACAACTTCCTTACCACCACCACCACCATCACCACCACCACCTCCACCACCACTACTCCCCCCCACCCTGCCCTTTGAGCCAGTTTCTCTGGGAGCTGTGATTTGTTCTGTTCTTGTAATCATGCACAGAAACAGTGGATGCTTTCATTTTATGGCTAGTAGACAGTATCTGAATGAGGCCAAAGGCAGAAGTGTCTTCCCAGTGCCTTCCAAGAGAGCTCAGCAACAGCCTTAGGACTATAGGAAGAATGTACATTGCCTGTTAAGAAATAATTGTTGTACCTGTTTGGTTGTAGTTCATAATATAACCAATTCTAAAGGATCCAGAACTCATTTTGAAAGAGAATCATTGTTGTCTATGGTATTTTTTATTCATATATTTTTTTAGTAACAAAATGTGTGTTCATGTGTTCGTGTGTGTGTGTGTGTGTGTGTGTGTGTTCTTTAGTACTCTTTGCCCTTTCCCTCATCTCTCCCTTTCAATCCATCCTTGCTTTATTTACTCAAATTATAAGGTACCTCATATAGTTGAAACATTATAGAAAAGAAAATTTTTCTCGACATATTCCCTTCATTCTGGAATATGCAGTGGTGAGGTGAGATTTTATTACATCTAACAAACACCATACATGTGTCTGTAGGAGAAAAGCAAAGCCCAAAGCAACAGGTAACATATACAGAGAATGACCCACAAGGCTGAAGACTCTCAGTGTTCACTTCACCTACAGCAGTGTAGAATGTAGAGGGCTCTCAGTGCCTGGCACATCTCATCAGTAAGGCCAGGTGAAGTGTGGGTTCAGAAGCCACCTCATTCACAGATTAAAAAGTGCAAGGTGACTCATGTGTCTTTCTACAATGTAAATAAAACAGTGTGGGTGGACAGCATACCTTGAGGGAGATGGAAAGGAGCCCCTCCTCCATTCCAACTGCAGAGGCTGTCTCATAAAGGGGACAGGGATGTGGACTTCACAACAAGGACAGACACCCAAAATTACAGCATGCACTAACCTCAAGGACCTTAAATGGCTAAATGAAGCTCATGATCTCACAGTGAGCCTTGTCCTTCGGGTGTTTATATGACCCTGGAAAGGGACATGTTTCCATTACAGTGTGCTGGAATCTATCTAAACTCCCAAAAGTACTTAAAATCTCGCATTGCTTTGGACTAGTTTTGTTAGGTTTTCTTTCTTTCTTTCTTTCTTTCTTTTTTTTTTATTTGAAATCAACATACAGTGTTGGCTAGCAGTAGACACTAAAGGGTTCAATGTTAACATTTTGGGGTCTTCAATTTCATTAAATCAATTGTAAATGTTGTCACACTGACACCTTTTCAAACCTATTATGTAACTTTTGATCAAAAAGAAAAAGATTCGGAGAAGGAATATTTAATCTAGTTGTCACATATATTCGGTCCTGTAGGTGTTGTGTGATAATTATTTCTGCTCTATGTGGCTTGGGTAGTGAAGGCAGATTTACTTTGTATCCATTATTTATAACTGAAGCATAATGTGGGTTTCTAGGGAATTGGCTAGAAATTCAGGCTCATGTTTACAACTCACAAATGTCACACAACACAAGGATAAAAGATATTTCAAAGGCAAGACTGATATTTGCAGATGTATGGAGCCTCCTGAAAGAGATATTGGTTGGATACTTGCCACGGGAAATGTTCTGGGGAGGGTTGGTGCTCAGAGCTGCTTAAGCAGGCAGAGCAGGATGCAGACACACTGTCTCTGAGCACCAAGTGAAGAATGGCTAGGTGGTAGGTGGGACGATGCATTGGTGTCTTTAAAACATCTTTGTGCTCTCGGAACTTTCCTAAGCAAAAGACTGAGCACAGTTTCCATGTACTGTTGTGGTAAAGCCTGTGCTGCTTTTTAAATCAAGCTACTATTGGCACCGTTTTCTGAGCAGTGTGGAAGTTACTGTAAAGGTCCACGTTTAGTCATAAACCTACCCCCTTTCTGAATGAGCTTTCCAGGGGTGTGTCTAAAGAAGGTTTCTGCTGACTCACTGCAGGCCCACACTGAGCAATGAGCTTTGTGGTGCTGATCATGGACAAGTAAACATTGCGGCCTTGTTTTAGTAACAAATAAAAAAGAAACTGTCTCCATTTCTTCTTCTTGAAGGTGTGTGTGAGACATAGTTTCCTGCCCCTAGCCTGGTAAAGATGTGCACACCTGAGAAGGCTGATAAGAGCTTCCCTCTTCAGATCTAGGAAGGGAAATGTGCAGTTGCTAGACAACCTTCATCGCCAAGGAAACGTAAAAGTAAAGCGTGTGAAAATCTACCTCTGCTGATGACTTTGTATGACTCTCAGTGTGCTCACTCCAACCAAAGGATGGCCATTAACCCCATGACCCTCATCAATGATTTCGTGTAGTTTTCTGTGATGCAGAGATGAGAGTGATACACACAAAAATAGATTTCCAGACCCCGTGTAGGAGTCTCTGTATGGAGGGTCACACCCCCCCTCCCATGTCATCCTGTCACACATCAGCTACGTCAGCCAGTGTGAGCATGTGGATGCTAACTTTTGCTTATAATCCAATACAGCATTATTTGCTTTCTTTCTCAGGTTGTCTCGGTCCTGCTATTAAAAGCATTTTCAGTTCCCTCCTGGGTCCCCTTGGCATCTTCACATCAGGTAAGAGCTTTGCTCTTTGGTTGGGCAGTTGCTATGAGTACCTCCACACCCTGTTAAGATGCTACAGAATCATCCTGTCTGTTTCTTGCCTCGGTTCTAAAATTGACCATTTCTCTAAATAGTTTCGGTTCCGTTTACTGGATGATCATATTAGAAATCAAGGAAATACATCTTTCAAGTACGTGTACTTACACACTAATATTGCTGCATTGGTTCGTTTGTGTCTGTTTTAAGCTAAACACGTAATGATGTCTCTGACTCTAACCTAGTGTCACTGGTATCAATGTTGCCTTTTTGTGGTCTATAACCTTCTATCTACTCCAGTAGGAAAAAACCTGGCTCTAAACATCCACCATCTATTTAATTACGTACTCAGTTCTGATATGCGTGAACAATGACCTGTGTTTAATCTCACATCTAAGGGATCTAATCATATCAACAAGGGCACAGTACTTCCTTGTCCCTTTAATATTATCTTTTACATACATACCAAGGTTGTTAGGTTATTACCTTTCCCCTACCACGTTTCATACAATTTTGTAATACATTTAGAGAATATGTCATGGCCTAGGTTCCATCCTGAGATGCTCAAATTCTTTTAGTGATAAATCAATCAGTTAATCAATCAATCAATCAAACAAACAAACAATCTGTGTACATTAAGGTTTACAAATTGTGTGTGTGTGTGCGCGTGTGTGCGCGCGTGTATGTGCGCGCGCATGTGTGTGTGTGTGTGTGTGCTCACATACACATGCATGTGCACTATAAAGTTCTACATTCTGCTCAAGTACTACAGTGAAACTCCTTTTGGAATGTACAACACATTCAGACTTCCTTTCAAAGAGTACAGTATGAAAAGGGTGAGGAGAAGAGTAACTTTACAGAAGAAAAGCCAGGCAACCTGATGGAGGCGCCAGTCATGTTGGCTTAATATATGTGCAAACAAGTGCATAGAGACAAACTGCCTCTTCCAGGAGGTTAAGGGTCAGCATCTCGAGCCAAGTTATCCTGATGACAAGGGACTTGCTATGGTGACAACTCTTTACCCTGCCCTCTGGTCTCTGAAACCCATAACCCAGAATAATCAGAAGAAAAGCACTCAAGAAACTGCCTTCCCCACTTAGGGACTTATTTTTTAGTGTCAAAATTGACAAAAACAAACCAAAACAAACAAAAGATGCAAAAAAAAAAAAAAAAAAAAAAAAAAAGTCTGAGAAAAGATGCCAGTCTAAATCAGTCTCAGAAAACAAGAGAACCAAAAGCAAGGTGGCACCCTGTAGTGGGCTGGCCTAATGCTGCTTGTATTCTGATGTTGATATTGAGCCCCAGAGGGGAGAAAGACACTGAGTGGTCCTGCCCCCAAGTTATTTCTGATTTGGTAAATAAAGATGCCAACAGCTAATAGCTAAACAGAAGAGACATCACTGGGTTTTAGGTTTCGAGGGCTTGGGGTCAGAGGAGGACCACAAGAGAGAAGATGCAGGAGGAGGAAGAGGAAGTCACCATAAGTTAGGAGTCAAGAAAACATGGCCCTAAGGGCTGCCCAATTGGAACTAAGTGCAGCCCAGATGAACCACAGTAAGTAATAACTCAGGATTATGGATAGGAAATAGATTCTAATAACAAAGAGGGCAGATATCTTCCCAGCTGTTGAACTGTTTAAGGCTTTATTGTTAATGTATAGTGTGTGTGTGTGTGTGTGTGTGTGTGTGTGTGTGTGTGTGTGTGTTTCGTAGGAACTAAATGATCAAAGGTGGGGTAGAAACCCTGGGTCAGGACTAAATAGCTTCTACAACAGCACCCTGACTGAGATCCTGGATAGAAAAGAGACAAAGGTAAAATCCATGTGCATCTGCAGGACAGACTCATGTTATCACTGTGATCTATGTATATCTATGTACAGGATAGACTTGTGTTATCACTGTGATCTGTGTGCATCTGGGTACCAGACAAACTCGTGTTATCACTGTGATCTGTGCCACGACAGAAATAAGAAAAAAAAAAAATGGGCCTGTGATTCATAGGGGGGTTCTATCTTTCTTACTTCTCTGTAAGTTTAAAAGTTCCCTAAATTAGTTTATTTTAAAAGAAGAAAACAGAAATATTAGATTTAATGCTTTAAAGGGGAGGGGGAAAAAAACCTTACAAACTTCAGAAAAAGAAAGTGTGAGTTTTGCTTCATTTGAACTGTAAGGTGTATTTTTTCCTCTTAGGAAATCCTGTAGGAACTTTGACTTTTCTTTTTTCTTTCTTTCTTTCTTTCTTTCTTTCTTTTTTTTTTTTTTTTCATTTTAAAAGTAGGGCACATTCTATGAATCTAGACAGAACGAGCGACAGAGGATCCGTCTCTGAATATGTGTGGAGTGCCTTTTTTACATCAAGGATAAGATGATGACCCCAAAACCTTATTTTAAAGGCTAATGAGTATTCATTTAGCTGAAAACTGTTATATTCTAGAATAGGTCTCTGTTTCATAATGAGTAACTAGAATATAAATTCACACTTATCTGACTGTTGTCTTGTCTCTGTGAACTACATTAGCCATAGTTGAAGAAAAAAAAATCTGTATGTAGACTGCATTCAAAACCTCCTCAAATGATTTATTTATTTGTTCAACATATAGATATTATACATATAGACATATCTAAAGCCTAAAACATGTGTATATATTTATAAAATTTATGATTTGAACCATTTGCAATGGCATTAAACACATTTACAGTGATCAGCCATCCGTGTAGAAATTACAGCCATTCACATCCTCTTAATGTACTGACAGACGGAAGTATTAGCTCTACTTTTGACTACCCTATACACAGGTTTCTGCAGTGTAATTATTTTTATTATTGAACTCCCTGGAGTGTCATTCTTGACTACAATTAGGCTTGGTATCTGTCATTCAATGTCAGTAATCTGCAAGCATATTAGAGACAAGTCAGTGAACTGAGTGGCACTGGACATCCTGAGCCTCCCAGAGTGTTTCCAGGATGTCAGTTTTTCCCTGCCTCCTTCTGCCTGCCTTCACAGCCATAACAGAACCCTTGTCATTCCTGCAGTAATTCCTGTGCTTTCATCTTCTGTCCATTGTTGATATGCTACAGTGGGAACTATGAATCACAAACACACACACACACACACACACACACACACACACACACAGTTTTGGAAGGGTACCCAGACTGTCATGTAATTCAGCGTCTGGTGCTCCATGGTGGAACAGTCAACCCCGACACCAACCATAATCCAGTCTTGTAACTGACATCACTCAAGTCCCAAGAAAACACATCTCCATATCTCTTCTGTTAGGTCCTCTGAGCAAAAGCAGATCTCTGAACGGTTGGTAATGGTTAAAGGCCACGGTCCTGTCATTATGTACACAGGGGTAATTCTGTGCCCTCACAATGCAGAGTGATATTAGTACTACATGAAAGCAGAAGTGAATACGCTTGGTGCTACGGCCTGTTTGGTATGCCCACAAAATTTGCACACTGAAGTTTTAACCCTCAATACCTTAGTATATGGTTATCTGGAAATCTTTAATTAAGGATAAAGGTAATTATAGAGATAATGAAGCAAAATTAAAGAGGGTTTATTAGGGGAGACCCTTACCCAAAATTGTCTGTTAAAGACAGTGTCTAGGCATGTCACATAGAAGGAAGTCAGTGTGAAGGCTGAAGGCAGTGGCTCTCAGCCGTCCTAATGCTACAACCTTCTAATACAGTTCCTCATGTTGTGGTGATCTCAACATAAAATGTTTTTGTTGCTGCTTTATAACTGTAATTTTGCTACTGTTATGAATTGAAATGTGGACATCTGAGATTTCCTATGGTCTTAGGCAATCGCTGAGAGAGAGAGGGTCATTCACCCCACACGGAGTCGTGACCCACGGGTTGATTAACGCTAGTCAAGGGGAAGAAAAACCATCCAAATGCCAAGGAGAGAGGTCTTGAGAGAAATCAAGCCAGCTCATACCTTGATCTTGCTCTTCCAGCCTCCAGAATGTTCAGAAGTCTTGTGTATACTTCTTGGCTGTAGCAGCTTGAAAGGAAAAAAAAAATTTTTTTTTCTTCACAATACAATATTGGCTTCCAATGGATGCTCTTCCTGCTTCCCTTTGAATTCTAACAATGCTCCCAGCAGCATCTGGTCTCCTGCTAAAAGGCAAGTTCTATTCTGGTCCTTACTTGACTTCATCTTTCCTCACATGCTTCAGGGTACAGAGGATCACAACCCCACCCCTCATCACTGATGACCACATCCAAATAGTCCTTAGTCCTACAATGGTCTCTCCTCGCAGTCCTTTCTCTTAGATATAGCCTACGCCACCACTTTGCATATCCTTTAGTCACGTGTTGGGTAGAGCTTGGGCATGTTAACAACGTCCACGTGCAAATACACAAATGATGGAACTGAGAAGAGGGTGAGGCATGGGGCTGGAGCCACACAAACTGTAATCTTCAGACATGAGAAACCTCTAAGGTCTAAATGTGAGCCTGACTCTCTAGGTCTTCAAGCAGCTCTGCTCCAGCATCCCAGCTGGGGATGTAATTCAGACATTAGGTGTTCACCAAACACAAGGTCCTGAGCTTGATCCCCAGTACCATCAGAATCTACATTCCTCAGTATAAAAAGATAATAAAATTTGTTACTTTATAGCTTTTGTTTGCTTGTTTGTTTTTGTTTTTGTTGTGATACGCTCTCCAGTATACCACTGGCAGACCTGGAACTCATGTATGTAAACCGGGCCAACCTTGAACTCACAAGAAGGCTATCTGCCTGCCCTGACTCCCAAGTGCTGAAATTAAAGGTGTGCACCACTACAACCAGCTTATAGCAGTTTGGTGGTGGTTTGGTTTGGTTTGGTTTTTTTTTTTTTTTTTTTTTTTTTTTTTTTTTTTTTTTTTTTTTTTTTTTTTTTTTTCTAGACAGGGTTTCTTTGTATAACTGCCCTGGCTGTTCTGAAACTTGCTTTGTAGACCAAGCTGACCCTGAACTCCCGGAGATCCACCTGGCTCTGCCTCCCTTCCAGGGAATTAAAGGTGTGCACCACCGTGCTTAGCTTTAGCTCATAGCTTTTATGTACAGTCGTCCCTCGGCACTATGGGAAAGTGGCCCCATGATTCTCTGCAGGTGAATACCCCCTGTAGTACTTTAAATCATTTCTAGATCGTTTATGTACTGCTATGTGGATGCTAGGCAAATAATGACACTGCGTTGTTTAGAAAACCATGCTCATGCTCAACAGAATGAAATTATTGTTCCAAATGATTGCCATCTATATAGTTGGCTTCATCCTAAGATACAGAAGTTGTTGGTGTGGAAAGATGAATCTATTTAGGCGTACGGTATATGGGTCTCACTTGCCTCTGGCTTATATACTAGGAGAAGGCTTTGTGGGTCTACAGAGAATTGTGATATACAGCAGTATTTCCCATAGCTACATAGTATTCTTAACTTCGTAGATTATCGATGTCTGAACATAATCACTTTTAATAAAATTTGCAGTTTACCTTTAATTTTGATAGGTTATTTTACATAGTTAAAGGCAAAAACATCTTAAGGTGTAGATGAAATTTAACTCTCTTGGTTGCTTATATTTTATTAAAAATAAATATTTTAACTTAGAGAGATCATACTTTGATTAATAATTATATTTTATTTTAGAATAAACAAAAACTAAGATTAGAATAGAAATAGAAATATAGCAATAGAAAGGAAGAAACATAAAAACAGGAGAAATATTCCTATCAGACTAAACTGGAAGTGATCAGATTTTTTAACCACATTTTTATCAAGTATGTCCCACATAAAATCTTTCAATTAAATGTTACAGACTGTTAAATTAGTGAGGAATTAAATATTTATCAGAAAGTTAGGTTACTGAGAAAAATCTTCTAATCTGTAGCTTAGGGTAGTACAAATGGAATCCGAATTCACATTCTCTTACGAAGTGAAGACTGAATAATTACTGAGAACATTGAGACTCCTGGTCCCCGCTTGGACACTTGCTGCCTCACGCTGCTTTCCCTCTTTCTCCAATCAGAATGGACAGTCTGACCTACTGACTGGCCACCACATGGAACTGAGTTACGGATGGTGGGAGGTGGTGTGAACCTGTGATGACATGAGTTAGAACTACAGGCAGTGCAGCCCTCTTGGGTTTTGTTTTGGAAAGCGATATATCAATGTGTTTTTGTTGTTTTGTTTTGTTTTATTCTGCAGGAAGCTTTCAGACTAGACAGATATCATAAATATTTCCACTGGACAGCCCCTAGAATTAGCATTCTTGGGCAGGCTGTCAGGCACTTAGAATGTGGCTAGTCTCAACAGAGTGATATTCTAGGGATCAAGTATACTGTAACTCCAAAAACAGTACAAAAGGAGGCAGGAACCCATCATTATGATTTTATACTAAATACATGTGAAAATGAAGTTATTTTGATATATTAATATAACCGAAATATTAGTTTTACCTCTTCTCCTTTATTCTTTCTTCTTCTTCCTCCTCCCCCTTCTTCCAACCCCTCCTCTTCCTCCTCCTCCTCCTCCTCTTCCTTCTCCTCCTCCTCCTCCTCCTCCTCCTCCTCCTCCTCCTCCTCCTCCTCCTCCTCCTCCTCCTTCTTCTTCTTCTTCTTCTTCTTCTTCTTCTTGTCTTTTTGAGACAAAGTCACTGTGTAGTCTGGTCTCAAGCTCAAACTTGAAATCCTCCTGCCTCAGCCTCTTCAAGCTAAATGCCATGTTTTCTCTCTTTGGATGAGGCTGCTAGTAAATTTTAAATTCCCCTGTGGTTTTCATTGTCTCTGTTGGTCAGACACATCCAGAGCACAGCGTGGGATGTAAGACCACCCTGACCTGGCATCTTGTGATTGCTTAGTCCTTCTCTCAAGACCATCTCATCCAAAATCACCATGGAAACGAACCTCTGGGTGTTTCTGTATGGAACTTTCCAGATTAAGTTAATTGGGGTAGGAAGAAGCATCTTAGATATGAATAGTGCCATTCCATGGGATGGGGGGTCCCAAGCTAAGTAAAAAGGAGAAAGTGAGCTGAAAATGAGAGTTTGCTTCCTGATTGCAGATACCATGTGACCATTGGGCTTCCCACTCCTGCCACACCCCTCTTCCCATGATGTACAGCCTTGAACTATAAGGCAAAATAAACTCACCTTCCCTTCTGTCCTTCTGTCTGTCCTTCCTTCCTTCCTTCATTCTTTCTTTCCTCCCTTCCTTCCTTTGCCTCTTGTCGGGCATTTTGTCACAGGACTGAGAAGTCACTAATACACCCACCTTCCCAACCACTAATGACAGCTTTTTCTATTTCGTTCCAACCCCTGGACTGACCTAAGTCAACCCCTATTCAGCCTTTATGTATCACTCATCTACCATAACAGGAAGATTATGGGCAAATCCAGGCCTGCTCATTGTTTGGTCAAGTTTGGTGCCCTTCCTCCACATACCTGTAATTTCCCATGTACCACTGTAACCTGAATCAGAACATGGTTTAACAAGCATATGCTATCTACCTGTATTGTGACATGTGAACACCTTAAGGGCCTCTTATCCGTATGAATACGACAACACCTGGCCCATTAGGTCCTTAATAAATAACTTGTGGATGAGAGAGTGCTTTCAGGATGAGGCAGACATGGTTTCCACCACCAGGCCAAATGAGATGCTGCCAGAGACTGCACTGCTCAAAAAGAATCGTTTCATCTCTAGATGGTCATTGCTTCTTACAGCACTGCCTTTGCCAGCGTTTTAGAGGACAGGCTGGCTTTGTGCTTGGGCCGCTACTGGACAGACTGCGGGGAGCCTTGCTTCCTGACATGAAGAGAATATCCAGCAGGTGCCTCCTGCTCCTCACTTAACACAATAGCATCTGCCAGGACAATCATTTTGCCATATTTGGAGACAGGAAAATGAAGGGTCACCTTGAGTCAAAGAAAGTCCTTAGAAAAAAAGAGATTCATCGCCAAGTTCTCTGACTTCATTCTATATTCCTTCCACCAGATGACAATTGCCCCGAGGGACCAAACAAAGGAAGGCTGAACAAACAGATTGGCTTCTTCTATTACATACTCCCGCACTCCCCGTGTTTTCTGCCTCTGCTTATCATTTTTATGACCCAGAGATGGCTGAGAAGAACAGGAGCAGTAAACATCTTGAGTAAGAGAGAGGGTAACAGCGGGGTAGAAGGGAGTAATCGTCAAGTGACTTCTGGAGAGGAGGCCGGGGCAGGGTGACACTAGCATGCTGATGAAATCACTCACCGTGAGCACACCATTGGATCTTTCTCCTTATATCACTTTGCTTATTTTCTTCTCTTCATGTTTATGCCTTTTCACAGCATCATCTGGTGATCCAGAAGGTATTTTTACAGAGTAATAATACCATCTAGTTTCTGCATCAGGTTACCAACTCCTTTGACCAAATTGATCCAATACTATATAGAGAAACATGGGTATGTAGTAACCACTGAGTATTTGGTCAATTAATATGTCATCTTAAAAGCCAGACATCCAGTGGAAAGTCATTTTTATGTAGAATAGTAGAGTTTTAAAGAAAAATTTAACTGTGTTCATTAACTTTGACTCCGGAAGCCTGTGTATGGCTAATACTTCAAGGGTAATTTTGTCACTTACCTTTTTTACTGATGATGCTAAGACCATAAAAGGAAACCTTGACAAGCTCTGAAACGTATGCAGCTAATTGTAGGGGCAAAAAGAAGGATTATTGTAGCTAAGACATAGAAAGGAACCACATGAAGCCCCATTATACTTTACTATCAGAGCAATGGTAAATGGATAATCTGAAGATTTAAGGTGTATGAGAACTCTCATTTTTTTGAAGATTATCCTAACCATTTGGAATAGCAAGATAGTTCAGCAGGGAAAAGGAGCTCGCCACCAAACCTGACAACCTGAGTTCCTGAATTTAATCCCTGGAACCAACATGGTAGAAAGAGAAAACAGACTCCCACAAATTGCTGTCTGACACATGTACCTGCCTACACACACACACACACTTAATTAAAACACTAACCATAAATACATTTTTACTCCAATTCAAGATCATGCTAGTCCAATGGCAAACAAGACTATTTTGTTTATGGACATTGAACCCCACTCAGTCTTCCCAGTCTTTTATGTATTTATCACCATGGCGTTCTTAACAAAGAGTGTAATTACTTTATACACATCTCATCTCTCTCTCCCCACCCAGGACTTAGAATTGACTGGTCTCCTGCACTGAATTGGACTCATCTTGGAATTAGAACAGGACAGAATGTTGCCTTTCATGCATCAGGCCTTGTTAAACGAGAAGACAAATGATGTGAATAAATAAATAGACTCTGGTTTACAAAGAGGCTTGTTAGAGAGCCACATAGCATGAATTGGGAGCTATCTGCATTCACACTGAGCATACAGTGTCTAATAAATGGTGTCTCTCAGCACACATCAGCTGCCTGCCCGGGCAGCAGTGCATCCTTTCTGCTTCTTAGGAATTCCTTTATATACAGAGGTATTCACAAATGCACTTACTTGGTGGGCTCTCCAAATAAATAAACATCTTTATCTACAACAATTATCAAGGCCTCTCCCCCCCCCCTTAATTTCTACTTTGTGGTTTAATTTAAAAAAAAAATGGCCATTTCTTATCATGAACCTTGTCTTCTGAGACTATTTCTCTGGGGGGCATTAAATGTCAACCCTCTACAATGTTACACAAAGGAAGAACTGTTAATGCAGGAACTGAGCGTGCAAGCCAGCCTGTTTCTTTCCCACCTCTCACCCACTGGCATCATCCCTTCGGTCTTGCAGTAAACTTTAGTCACCTTTTCTCAGGCCCCTCTTCCTTCATCCTCCCAAACAGAATTGGTAGCTCCACCAGAAAATGGCGACGCCCATTCCATCTTAGTTTCCTGAGTTTGGTGCAAACAACTGCGAAACTGCTTCATCAGGTGACTCGCCTCACCAAGTAGGTGGTAGCCCATAAGTGTCATGCTCTAATTTATAGACCATGGAACATTCTGTACATCTGGTCAGAGATATGACTAACAGTGTTGGATGATTTTTCCTACAAAGGCAAACATTCTGTCTCATTCATCCTGGAATGGAATGTGAAACCTCAGTTTCTGAGAACTTTCACCACTAATGTGGAAGGAGTTTCTGCATCCAGAAAAAAAAAAAAAAAAAAAATAGAGGTTGTGATGAAGTGTTTAGCAATGGCTGCTTGTGTTTACAGCACTTGGAGACTGAATTACCTTGGGATGGAACTGTATTGAATTCCAACCATAATTGAGAAATTAGTTCAAAATCATAGGTGAAGACCTGGTTTTTCTTCAACCAGTAATAACAATAAGGAGCAAAATGACAAGGTGGGAAGTTATGTACAGCAGGAAAAAATAGATTTTCTGAAAAAAAAAAAAAAGAATTACCATTTTATTGACACTATAGAACAGATTTATTAGCCGCTGTTAAATAAAATCATATCTTAAAAACATTAATAATATACTGTTCTAACAGTTTTGTTTTTTTAAGATTTTATGTTATTATTTTAAATTATGTATATATGTATGTCTTGAGCACGGTTTATGCAATGTCCACACAACAGGATGTTAAATCTCCAGGAACTGGAAATCAGATGGCTGTGAACTGTATGACATTAGCACTGGGGACTGAACTTGGGTCCTCCACGAGTCTATGCTCCTAACAACTGAGACATCTCTCCAGCCCTGACAATTCCATCCTTTTAAGAAAGAGCAAAGTTACATCATCTTTACACCAGCGACTGCTTTAACTTTTCCCTGGCTGAATCCTGGGATTTCTTCTCCACTGTTATGATATGGTAGACATTATCTGTCTGCATTGCATTGTTTTTGTCCTTTCTGGATACTTTAATTTGGGGGCAGTATAGCTTGAAAGCATGTAAAAGACCTGGGAGCATCATTACTACAAGGTATCTGTCAACCACCAATCCTTCTGCATTGGCCAAGCATCATGTGAGGTGCGCTGAGGCCTTCAATGACCCACACCCACTGGGACTTGAAATTGCAGTGTCAGAGAAGCAAAATGCATAAAAACTAGTTGTCAACAAATAAATGCATCCTAGACATATCCACACTTAACTGACAGGTGGTATAAGTAATACGAAACAAAGTCCTGCTTCCTTCACCCCTCCCAACCCCACCCCTAATTCTCAGATCGAAGTTATTTGCTGTCTCCAGGGAGACAAACTGAGCTGTCCATGCAACTGTACTTACTAAAGAGAGCTGCGTCCGACTCTACAGAGGGTAGGAATCTCTTTTTGAGAAGTAAATCTCCCCTCCACATGTCTGGCAGTTTGTCCTACCATGGATTAAAGGGAATTTTCAGGAAAGGAGAGGCTTGAAGCCCCGTGAAAACTCACCAGAAACAACCACATCACAACAGCGCCATCATACCATGTAAGCACAACATGTGTGCAGGTGGGACCGTCTTAATCTAAAATGTGCCAGAAGCTAGAAGTTTCTGAGCACTGAAATGATTCCACACCTGACTTCACGTGGCAGGCTGAAATGTAAACACAGGTGTCCTGAAAGTTGTGTTTAATATTACTTGCAGGCTGTGCGAAGAAGGCACACACAAAACACAGGTAAATGTCATGTCTAGAGGTATGTCCTATTGCCAACATATTTCATGTGCGTTTGCAAATAAATGTGAAACATTTCTTATCCCGACGATTTTGGATACTGGCTATTCACCCTGAATCAGTGCTAAGGTCCCTAACACGTCCTGGGAGAGACATGTTTCCTATTTCGTGGAGGAGAAGAGTAGGAGTAGAGGCATTAAACCATGGCTAGGAAGGATCTGAACCCAAACCCGTTCAACTAAAAAGCCCATCACTTTTTATGACATAACTATGAGTGAGCTGACCGTGCCGTTTCTTAAGGATGGAGAAGCATCAGCTTTTGTGCTATGCTTCAGATGCGCAGGGCAGAGGAGGAAGGGAGGGCAGGGAATCTCTATGAGGGTTGGGAAAGGTTTTCCAGGACCTAGTCACTAATCCATTCACTTGTCAACACAAGCCTGTATGTACTGAGCGCCAAACCTTAATGTTCTCTTGGTACATGAGACATGCAGGGGAAAGGATACACCGCACTGCACCCAGGAGCCCCGGGTAAGTGTGACAAATAAGGAAGGAAACAGGGAGCCCGGACAGGCACGGAGGGAGGAGGAATGACCTATTTGGAATACCATGGTTACTACTTAACCTTCTGGCTCTTTCAAGAAAGTGATCTGTAAGCCTAACATGAAAAACGGAGAGAGGCAGATTGTACATGGAGCCAAGGGCAGAGCAGACTGAAGGAGCAAACTAACCAGAGGCCTTGCTGGGCAAAACCTGATGGCATTCACTGACCAGCTGGTCCAGAGGCAGCAGGTTAGCAAGCCTGGAGCAAGCAACTCTAGACCAACTACTCCAGGGGCAGCACTCTACCTACTGACCATGGCCAGAGACTGGCACAGTGCCCAGAGCTTCAAGGGTCCATCACAGCCATGGCATGAGGCCCACCTCAATGGTGCGTCTTAATTGGGAAAAAGGACCTGGTGCTACTTTTTTAGGGCTGCATCCCTCCTTTATGGAGCACTTCTCTCTCTCCATAGTCAATGCTCCTCATTCTTCCATAAAAAAAGAGTACTCAGACAATGCCTTTGTTTTTCCTGAAGAGCTTAGCCAATGTCTCTATGTATTTATTCTACCATGCTCACACAAGACTTTGCAATGTGGCCCTGCTGAGATTTAGACTTCAGTCTACCTTCTGGCTGTGAGCTGGGGTGAGTTGCTAACTACTCTATGCCTCATTAATCACCCCTCAGGTGTTTCCTGCTCTCGGGTTTCTGAAGAAATTCAGTCCACGTTATGAGGGAGTGGAGCGGAAAGGGAAAGGGGACAGAGAGAAAATAAACTTAGAAAATTGTATCTGGCGATTTATAGTGATCGTTATTAGCTAGATGTGGTAGCACATGCCTATAATTCCCAGCATTCAGGAGACAGGGGGATCTCGAGTTTAAGGGCGGCCTGGACTGCACAGTGAAGGAATGTCTCAAAGAACCAAAATCAACACCAATGAAAAGTCCATTATTGTTATCATGTTGTTATTGTTTATACTTCACTACTCTAGGCAGTGGTGTCCTAAGACAAAACAACAGGTAAAAAAGAGTAGACCATGGCAAGAATTGCCCTGCACAGTGAGGACAAAATTATACATCAGGTAAATCAGACATCTCTAACGACAGGCTGGTGGAGAAGTCAGACGGCTCTTCGGTCGCTCCTAATCATTGTGACAAGTGCGTAAAAAGGAAGAGCATGAAGTTACGCTGAGTCTCCTGCAGAGGACGCTGTGCAGGCACCTGCGTGTGCTGTGGGAAGTGGGAGGACTAAGGGAGCCAAAGCAGACATGGCTTCCACAGAGGAGGAGCTACAGGGTGGGATGTCCGGGGTGTCCAGGCACCAGGCATCCTAAGCCAGGCACCGTCAGGGTCACACCCACAGAGAAGGGAACTGCAGATCTCTGAGCATAAGGAATGGGTGGGCATCTGAGCCTGAAGTAGTGTCTTCAGCGAGGGAAGAGTGGAATAGCACACGGGCTGGGCCTCAGACAGCAGCTACTAAACGCAACCTCAATCCAGCTGGTTCAGTCTGGGGAGGGCCTCTCTGTGCACTACACTGTTTCTATTGGGGAAAAGAATATTATTTTTAATTTCAAAAATGCCTCCGAGAAGAAAACTCTTGAGAAGCCTGTTCCCAAAAGGAGGTTTTCCTATAGTGTGTGAGGCTGTGTGAGCTTCCAGATTCCCCACTCCAGAGGGGGAAGAAAACAGAAACCCAAACCCCAGTCCCTAGAGGATTGAGCAGATTAAAATAAAGCAACTTCAAATACTTCAGAAAAGATTGGAAGGTGAGTCCGAAAACTTGCCTCCAGATCTGCCCTCTCAGGTCTGCCCATTATCCTCACGTGGTGGACGCTATCCACTCAGCACATGACATGCTGCCTGTGCTGTGCCAAGCCCCTCAGAAGCTCCTCAAGCATGCTATTTGGTCTTGGCAGCCCTTCCAAGCAGACATCACAATCCTCATTCAGGTGAGGCGGCCATCGAAGCAGGAGGGAGGGGGATAGCCCATCTATCAGTGGCAAACGGCGGCCATTGACACACACAGCAGAATCAGGAGTGCTCCAAAAGCAGGTCACACAACCATTTTCCTGGATGCCTGGATGGATCAATAGACACTTAAGCCTCTTACACTCAGTCTTCTGCCTTTAAAAACAAATCTCTTAATGGAACAGCTGGCTCAGGTGGCAGGTGCTCTTAATCTGTGCTGTTTGTCCACACTTGTCCCTTCCCGTGCACACCCGCCTTGTTCAAGGGCTGGAACGTGACAACATTTTCTGCATGCTTTTCAAGTGTATCATTTTACACGGCTGAGGAATCACAATACCACACAGCCATAAGTCAATATTTACACTCATTAGTTACAGGCTGATAAACTGAGCTGCAAACAGGGTGAATGGCAAGCTCTGGGACGGTGGGATGGCAGGAGGCATCTTCCCCAAACAGCAACAGAGCCCGTAAAAGTTCCACAGAGCTGTGAATCAACAGGAAGAAATTTCCTACATGGGGGAGTGGGGCGGGTGGAGAACTGGGCTGGCTGAGACCTCAGAAGGCTTGCTTGACTTCAGATCTTCCTTCCCGGTTTGACTACATGAATCACAAGCACACAACTAGTCATATTTATGAGCCTTGGTCCCTTCCTGGGACTCCCTTGGAAACAAATGGCAGAATCATGAACAATGTGTTTTCTAAGTCAGAACACTACCCCAATTAGTCTAAGCTCAAGTTCCAGTTAAGGAATTCCATCCAGTGTGACTCAGGACTTTGCCTTGGTGACAGCAAAACAAACAGAGACCCTGCAGAGAACAAGGATGACCTTGGTGAAGGGCAGAGCCTATACTTGGATATTTTTCTGACCCCCTATGCTAAGGTGTAAGTAAGCTCAATAGTCCATCTTTTCGAAAGTCTGGGGAGGTGAAGTACTTATTTATACATAACTATCACCAAGATGTACCATTAGAAGGTAAAAGGAGGCCGGGCGGTGGTGGCGCACGCCTTTAATCCCAGCACTTGGGAGGCAGAGCCAGGTGGATTTCTGAGTTCGAGGCCAGCCTGGTCTACAGAGTGAGTTCCAGGACAGCCAGGGCTACACAGAGAAACCCTGTCTCGAAAAACCAAAAAAAAAAAAAAAAGAAGAAGAAGGTAAAAGGAAACACGTGTATCATATTGAACCACAGGCATGGAAACTGGAAACAGCTGGGATTTCTTGCTCTATGGCGTTTTGTCATGTCCACTTTAAAAAAAATTCAATATCCTTTTGCCATATACCTTGAATAGCTCAAATTGACAACAGACTCACATGCATAAACATATGCACACAAGGACATACATATACAATATACATGAAATCATTTGTAGATGTTATTATGTGCACAAACTAACACCATGCATCAGACACTGCCCAAGTCCTATAAACACTCATCCTGGTTAAATCTCACAACTACACACTATGACTCCAGGTGTCTTCTCTCCCATGCTGCACACGAGCAAAGGAGACAGAGGTGAGCTACTCCAGGGCAGGCAGGAAATAGCAGGCAGGGATAGAGTCTGACTCACTCAGTGAGGGCAGCTTCTGTGAAAAACACTTAAAAAAAATGTCTCTGCTACAAGGGATGTCTGGCCTGTGGTTCCAGCTGCCTTTATTGCCCAAGTTAGACCGCTTGTCTGTCCTATACAACTGCATATCCACAGGTAGCCTCATTTGGTGGATGTGGCATGATAGAGGACTCCAGAAATGTGCCTCCACCCCTATGATCTTCAATATATCTAATGTCCAGTGCTACCATTCCAATTCTTACTCCATCTCTAACCCTACCTTTTTACCTAATAATATCCGAGATGAAGTATTATGTAACTGATATGGAGCAAGAGCTAAAGGAAGACCATGTGAAAAAAAAAAAAATCACATATATTTTCCAACTGTTTATACTGGGAAGAAAACATGGCTGCCCAGGGAAAGCTGATACCTTGGGAGCAGTAAGCATTTTCTTCATTTGTTTCTGCTTCTGTGTCTGTGGTTTCTGCCCTCTCCCATCTTCAGAAAATTCCACAAGCATCCAGAATCTTTACCTTTTCCACTCTTCCCCTTTCTACAGGGCACATTCAGCCATAAGGTTCACAGGCCTTAAGAGAAAGCCAATCGCCGTGGTCTTTAGTGTGCCCAAAGACTGACTACTGTGGAAAATTTTTACTGTACAGAGCCGAAGTAAAAGATGAAGAGGAGAGAAACGTAGGCAAGAAAGAATCTTTTAAATTCATTTTTATATCCCCTCCCAATGGCAGCTAATTATCTTAGCAAGGTCTGGATGCCAGCTCCAGCTCCCTCCCTTCACAACTGGGTCCTAAATCTCTTTCACAATCTGTTTTTGAGACAAAAACAATCCCTAGTTCCCGGCTTTCCTTAATGAAAAAATATGGCTCATTTCTAAGAGAATCACCTTCTCAAAAACGTGAAACGCTCACTCAAGAAGAGGCCTCATGGACGAGGCAGAGCCGGAAGCTGAGGTTGGGGCCTTGCTGCACAGCGCAAAAGTAGATAGCCCATCTCATCGGTTGTCATGGACACAGGGGCATCAATCTTCCTACATTCTATATGGAGCATGTTCTGGGCTTTGAGGAGAGAATGGCTGGCTTAGAGGACATCCTATAGAAGCAAGTGCCCGGTAAAAGATCTTCTGCTTTCCCCCTCCCAACTTTCTCCCTGCCCCCTTTCCTTCCCCTCCCAACTACCCCCCAACTCCCCTCCCCCATGCTGCCACCATTGAATCACATGGGATCCGACCCTAGGCCCTAGAACATAGCCTTTTCCAACTCAACCTGTGGCTGAACCACTGTGAGTCCTAAGGTTCCTTACTCAGCTGTGGCTCAGGAATCCTCTCCTCACCCCCATCTCTAAAATCGTATGCAAGATCTGTGAAAAGAAAGTTGGAATTGAAGGATGGGTGAAAATGAGGTCGTGGAGGGCTGCGCCATCTTCTTTACTATCGACAGCCTATCCAGGCAGCAGACCACATGAAGTTCAAAGCTCCAGAAGAGAAAACAGAAACCTTAGAAAGAGGGGAGGGAGCAGGTGCCAGCAGGTGCAGGGAGATCAAAGGCACGACAGAGCCCACATTATGAACACAAAATGATCATGTGGGCGTCTGCTTTATCTCTGCTGTGGAACACTGTGATAAATTATTAATAAAATGCCTTGTGCAAAGACTGATGAAAAGGGATCTTCCCCTCCCCCCCTAAAAAAAAAAAGCTTCAGAAAATTAGAAACAGGGTTTGGGGTTTTTTCACTCTGAATCTTGAAAATAGATTAAAAGCAAATCTGTAAACAGTATCTGTGTTCTTTACAAAGGAGGAGAGAACGGAATTTGAATTTGAAGAAGGGGCTCTGAGAAAAGTCAACCTGGGGAGAGTAGCATTTGTGATATTTAGCCACTTGTCCTTGGTCCTGGGAGATGAATCTTTCATTTTAACACTTAAGACAGTTTCATCCAATGAGTGTCTTATTGAGTGATGGGTTTCCATTCTTACATCTTTGACTCTTAAGAATGAGATTTATTTAGAATTTTTTTCTAAAACTTTAATTGTTATGTTAATGCAACTGACTGGGTGCAGAGAGGTTTGTTTGTAATGTATCCCTGAGAAATAAGGAGATGGGGGGGGGGGTGGTAGAAATAGAGCTCAGTCAGTCCAGCGCTTGCCTAGCTCACATGAAACCCTGGGTTTGACTCCCCAGCAAAGCATAAACTGGGTATGGTGACATATACTAATAACACCACTACTCAAGAGGTAAAATCAGGAGGATTAGAAGTTCAACGCCGTCCCCAGCATCCTCTGTTTGAGGCCAGCCTGGGATACATGAGACCCTGTCTCCAAGAAGGAGGAGGAACAAGAGGAGGAAGAGAAGGGGAGGAAGAGGAGGAGGAAGAGTAAGAAAAGAAAAGAAAAAAAAAAACAAGACAAAAGACCAGAGAAAGCTGTAAATTCAAATTATATCCTTCCCCCCCCCCCAAAAAAAAAAAAAAAAAAAAAACTCTAAAGGTTGGGACATTTTAGCCCACATTTCTAAAGAGAAATGAAGCAATTAAGGCACGCAAGTGCATTCTAGGTAAGCTGTCCTACAAATAGCTAAGAGCTTTCCCAGTGCCCTGAACCTCCTCCAAGCCTGTGATCCTAAGCCCTCTCCACCCACACACCCTCTGCAAACGTTTCTCCTCTCCTTCCCCTTCCCCCACTGAGAGGTTTTGTGAGTCTGTGTTTTCTAATTTTCTTCCACTTGCTGAATTTTAACTGTAGTACCGAAGCCACAGGCAGATGGAAAGCATCCTGCTAGATAGCAGACGGCAGAACTTCTGTGAAAGTGCTTCGCCTTTTTGGAAAGTACATGCATCATGTTTAGCAAGTAAGTGTTCCGTGCTGCACCCAAATCAACAAAACTAACTCAGAAAAAATGGTCAGCTCACAAGGTCTTTCTCCTTCATTTCTCAATCTCTTCATTTCAGGAAAAATAGATAACATAATTCATCTAAGATTGTGAAATTAGCAACATTCAACATCGTGGGATACAATTTATGTCATGTTTCCTATGTCTTATAATTTACGCTGTAATGGCAAGGCCTGCGTATGAACTGGACACATAAAGGAATTGGCAAATAATAGTTGGCTGTTGCTGATGGCATGCCCAAACCAACCAGTAAAGACAGGAGAATAATCTACCAGAACGAAACAAGGTGTACTTCATGTTAAGACTATGTGCTATTTCTTATAGACTCTGGGGAATATAGATTCCTTCATGGCTATGCTATCAAATGTGAAGACTATGAGACAAAACTTCAAGGAAACTCAGCACCTCATACCCTTCTTTATCTTACCTTTGTTTCTCACAAGCACTGACAAGGTGAACAGAAACCACACAGTCCTTCAGGGAGATCATACTCTCTTATGTCTAATGTGGGAGACCCACCACAGATTGCTGTCCAGCCAGTTTGACAGGGCAGAGACTGACAAAACTCTCAAAGCCTGCAGGAGGAGAATAGTAATTTCATGGGGACAGTAGATAGGCCTGTGCTACATTGGACACCTTGTCTAGGCTCCTCCACAGAGTTGCCTGAACTACTCTGGAAAAGTAATTAGTGAAAAATGAAGGCATAGGTGCCAAGTGGCTTCCTGGGGGTTGTTCCCATAGAGGAACAAATGGGAGGGGGAGAAAAGAGAGGCCCTGATTTCACCCCTGCCACACACAGACACAAACACATGCAGACACATAAACAGGTACCCACACACAGAGACACACACACAGGCACACACATATTCACAGACACACACACAGGCACACACATATTCACAGACACATGAACATACACACACAGAGAGAGATACACAGACATATACACACACAGAGAGATACACAGACATATACACACAGAGACACAGACACATACACACAGAGAGAGATACACAGACATATACACACACAGAGAGATACACAGACATATACACCCAGAGACACATACACACAGAGATACACACAGAGAGGCACACAACACATATACACAGATACATGCACATATACATACAGAGACACACAGATACATGCACACATATAGATACACACAGATATAAACAGACACACACAGACATGCACACACACACACACACAATTTTTCCCTATTTGGTAGTTGTGGCTGGCCCCTTCTCACACAGGAGTTCATGACAGCCTTCTTCAAGCATGCTTATTGGTCTCCAGTATGGATGATTTTTCTTTCCACTCCTAGAATCTTATGCCATCACTAGTAATTTCTTTAAAATCTAGCCACACTTTGCCTTTGTTGAAGTCTCCTCCAGGCTACCCAGTGGGACTGTGGACTCTCCTTCCAGGCCCCAGTGATACCTGTATGCAATTCCTGACTACATCCAGGAGGGAGGTTCAGTCAGTACTGACAATGCTCCCTGATACAGTAACCACGGTGAGTCTTCCCAATGCAGAGTTTTAGAAACTCTTGGTTTTTATTTGGGGGAAGAGTTATCCTACAAAAATATAATTCTGCATCTGTGTTTACAAATTGTTTTGTGTGTGGAATGCACATGTGAATTCTAATAACCACTACATAAAAACAACTTTTATTGGGCCAGCTATGACCTCATACATACAGTGAGACAGAATTTCAGAGATTCAAAGTCCCTGAGACCATGAGTCAGCTTTGTCTCCTGGTGGAGGTGTGCAATGCTGAGCTACTGAGAGAAAATGAATAGGAATAGTTAGTGGGATGGCTACATTAGAAATGCATATTTAGCCTTGGGATAGAACTCAGTTGTAGCAGACTTGCCGAACATCAAGTCTATAGATCCATGCAAGATAAGAAGCAAGAGAAGATATGGAAATCTTTTACCCCTGGCAGCACTGAAGGCCAGAAACTTGGAACGGTACATTTTGCTTACACAGGCCTTGCAGAGGCTCTGCTGCAGGCTGAAGCTTTGGGTCTCTGGAGCTGAATGGCCAGTCACTATCTGCAAGGATTAGGCTTGAGCATCTAGAGAACCATCTATCACACAGTCTAAAAGGCAGTGGAGAAGTCGGGAGCCTAAGAAGCTGAAGGCAGAGGACTAGATCTGTGCTGCCCCATGTTTTTATATGAGAGAAAAGGAGAGAGTGTGGCTTTTGTTTTCAAGTTTATAAGAAATAATTGACTTATTGGCTTTTCTCCCATTTAAATTATTTTTCCCCTCCGAGTTATCTTGGTGTTTTATTTTTTTATCAGCTAGCCAGAGGATTGACATGTGGATCTGCAACAGATGTCACATTCCATTTCTGTATCATGTCATTGGTGACACCTCAAGTCACATGACTGGCAAAAGACAAAATCAGTAACAAACTTCCATGGTGTATCAGGAAAATTGGTAACACTTGCTCTGTAAGCTACCTATTCCCCTGCACTAGAAAGAAAGGCGGTGTGTAGGAGCGAGCATTACTTCGTATCTCCAGAGGTTACCCTGAAGTGCAGCACTAATAATCAGCTAAAAGGGCAGTTCTACTGCAGTGGAACCAGGGAGCGACTGACTTGAGGTGTCAGCAGAATCTGCTTTCTTGGGGAGCAGTGTATGTATATAATTTGAGTGTATGTGCACACTTGTGGAGGACACATATTTGTGAGAGTGTACCTTGGTGCACATGAATTCACCGAGACATAAAGCTGATGTCAGTTTTCCCCAGCAGCCCTCCAGCATATTCCTTGAGGCAGGGTCTCTCTTGAACACAGAGCTTGTCGCTAACTAGCTTGATCTGGGGAATCCTTAGTCTCTGTCTTCAGGGCATTGGAGTTACAGGCTGGTGACCGTACCTACCTGGCACTTCTCTGTATGTGCTGGGATCTAAACAGAATCATTGTGCATGCTTTCATGGCAAGGTGGCATCCACTGTGCCCTCTTTCTGACTCTGAGAATCTGGCCTTTAAGGAGAATGAGTTTAACAGATGACCTTAGTCCTTCTTGGCCACTCTTGTAACAGGCCTTTTGGGATTACTCCCAGACCCCTGCTGCGCAGTGGCTGGTCTTGTCTACGATGAAATTCTGTATTTGACTTGGTCCCATGTTCCATGTCCTCTTAGAAGACATAACTCAGAACTGAGTGTCGTTCATTAACAGAAAGGATGAATGGATGCAAACAAGAGCAAAGACCTGGAGGTCTGCACTTGGCACAGAGACTGCAGCTTCTTGCTGCTGCAGCTTTCTGATACACATAGCAGTGACCACCACTCTCAGAGACCTGTTTCTGTAATGTATTTTGGTTTCGTTCTCAGCAACTCAGCCCAGATTTTTCCCTCAGCTTTCCCAGCAACCTGGAAGTTACCTGCCCAACCTAGCAATTTTTTTTTCTGCTTATGCTACTGTGTGAATATCCTATTATCAAAATAATGCTAACAAAATATTGAACGGCTCCCGTTAAGTTATTTTAGTTTGGTGAAGGAAGGGTGTTTTGTTTTGTGAGGCAGTGTCTTGATTTCTAACCCCAGGTAGCTTGGAGCTCTTGCTGTGTAGCTCAGGCTGTCCTCAAACATATGACAATCCTCCTGCCTCTGCTCCTGGAGTGTTGGAATGATAGGCATCGCCATCAGTTCTGACTTAGGTTTCCTTCATGCCATGAAATTTAAAATAATTGTTCCTATAAAAATGGGCAGTCATACACCTCTGCAACATTTCCCTACAGCCCATAAGGAGAGAAACATTAAGGACAGACTCACATGAGAGAGACAGGCAGGGCTTCAGTTGCTGCATCTCCAAAGGCTGTTCCCATTTGGGAAATGCTCTGCCTAAGGGTTTTGGTTTAATGCCTCTCTTCTCTCCTTGGATATAAAGGCCATAAAACAGGTGCATAATTGTCATGTGTCTAGCCAGTGCTCCATATGTGAGAGCAAGCGTATTTCTGGCTGACTGTAGATACCCAATAAACAATGTGTGACTCTATAAAGTCATGGGGGTAATTTGTAAACATCCCCCAGTTGGACATGTGTCTATCCAATGATGCCAATGGTTATCGCTTACAGAAGGCTGCTGAAAATAGTCACATATATATTATCTTGCTCCTCTATTATCACCTTTGTATCACAAATAAGAAAACACACTTAACAGCAATCTCCAGTGTTGGAGGGTTTGGGGGTTTGGTTTGGCTTGGTTTGGTTTGGTTTGGTTTGGTTTGGTTGGGGGGGGGGAAGGTTTTTTGTTTTGTTTTGTTTTGAAACAGGGTCTCACTGGATAATGCTGGCTCTCCTGGGACTCACTCTATAGACCAGACTGGCCTCGAACCCACAGAGTTCTGCCTGCCTCTGACTCTCAAGTGCTGGGATTAAAGATGTGCAGCACCAGCCTGGCTTAATTATAAGGGCTCTTATTTCAAAGCTTCCGATGCAGTTTCTATTACACTGCTCATTTGATGGGTTCAGTGTCTCACAGGGTAACTGTGAATCTCCTCAGTGTTCTAAACATCTAAGGAATCTGTGGCTTCTACAATGCCCTCCTCTCTCCATAGAACATCCTTCCAGCAAGACTCCTGGAACTGAGCTGAGTGCATGTAAGGAAATACACCTTCTACAGAGCATCATCTAGAAGTAAAAGAAAACAGCTCCCATGTGCCCCACTGGAGACTACTAGGCAGGTAGTCTGAGCCCTGACAATGTATGAGTGTTTTTGGCCATCAAATTCTAAACAAACCTACAACGATTCTCCACAGGAAATATTTCAGGTAAAACAATTTTATTCAGTGGCTGTTTCTGTTTTAATTTCATGTTCACCTTGGAGGACTTCCATACTCAGCTTTAAAGCTCCCTTTAAAAGCCACTGTGCAGTGCTCATCCCTCTCTCTGCTTTCTGACAGAGGACCCAATGTGACCAGTGCTGATGCCATCATGTCTTCTGATGGGTTATTTAGAAAAATCAGTCAACCAATGAGTCAATCAATCTATCATCTATCTACCTATGTATACCTATGTATCTGATATATATATATATCATCTGTCTATCCATCTATCATTTATCTATTGTCTATCTATCTATCAAAGCTACTAAAGTCAGGTCTGATGGCACATGGCAGCACTTGGGCAGAGGATGCAGGTGGTCCAGGAGTTGAAGTTAATCCCTAGCTAAACAGCATCAGCAGGCCTGCTTGGGCTACATGAGACCCTGTCTCAAAAATCAAAAACAAATTTAAAAACCAAAAGCAAAGGTCAACATAACATACAATGAATCTGACAGATTCTTTTACCTTCAGGTAGAAATGGCGTCTCCAGCTAAGCATCACTAATCTATGCCTTTAATTGATGACTGTCCACCCACAGACTCTATCATGTATAAGATACTGTACTAGGAGTTTCGTTTGAAGATAGTAATTTTAGCCCTCCAGTCAGTACAGTAAAACTAGGAAGATAGAAACTTATTTTAGTAAAAGTATTTGGGTTGTGATTGTTTTGGAGCCTCGAGTCCTTATTAGATGAAGTTTATTTCTTGTGGGAACATTTGGATTAAGCTTAGTCATATAAATACATGTACCTCCAATTTGGCTGTGACTCAGCAGGACCCTTACTGATATGCCGTGTCCCCTGGCTACACATTAAGTCACTCTAGTTAAAAATACGCCCACAGCTTCTGACATAGATCTAATATCTCAAGCGTCATATATTCTCTTTGTTTTCTGAAGATTCTTCAATCCTGAGTCAACTCCATTACTAAATTTTACTTCCATTCCTCTCTGCTCATCCACTGAAGCAAAGCAGATTGGAAGTAAGATATCTTTACTGGGGCCACTTTAAACAAAGACCAATTTTCCATGATCCTTTGCCCAATGTCCTCTTGAAATAGAATCCAACCTAGTGGATGAGTTATTATCCATTCAAGTCCAAGTGCAGAATAAACCAAGTGAGGGCTCAAACTTCGTTATTGTTACACCTGCAAGGAAAAGTCACTGTGGCCCCAGGTCTTAAAGAAAGGTTGTACTCACACATAATATTTTAGCTTTGGGCTGATACATAGCATATGAGTTTCCAGTCCATGTGTACTTTAAGATCAGAAACTTCAATTATGGACCTCCGGGTTAATTGGCTATTAAGTAGATTGGATTTTGATGGTTTAAAAATTCTTGGAAAAAACCTAAGAAGCATCTAATGTTTGAAAATATAGTGAAAATAGAATGCAGCAGTTAGAGTCAAGGAAGAATCTGAGACCTGAGTTTCAATCAAATTCCTTCCCTATGTTCATGTCCACACTTCCCTTACCATGGGAGATACCCCATAGTTGTTCTAGACTAGGGTTTCGCTCAACACACAACAGAGATATTTATGTCAAACCAGAAAGTATTGGTAGCTACTGAATGTCTCTTCTTCCCTTTGAGCTGAAATACCACTCCCTTCCAACAAAATCTATTCTTCCATCTCTGGTCCTCTAGGTAATAGAGAGAAGAAGGATGTCTCTGTACTTCAAGTGGTTCCACATGGTTAGAGCCAAAGAGGTTTATGCTTTCAGAAAAGTAGAGGATTCAGATTTACCAAGAAATTTATCACACTGTCCCCATGTATGTGGATGCCTTTCTCATTTGAGAACTAGGACAGCTTATTTGGAAAAACTGTGTGGAGGAAAAGATGTGGAGGGTTCCCTGCATGGGAGACAGTGTAGCTTCAACAATGGCCACCCAGTAGCTGAGAACATACAGATTGGCTGCATGAGTCCACACAACTTAAAAGAGGCAAACCCAACAAGAAAGGCCAGTCTCTACAAATTGTCGGTTTCCTCTCACATTCATGAAGACTTGCTTCAAACTGGAAAAATTAACTCCAATATTGCTTTGGGGACAATACTCCAGTGGGGGGGAAAATGGGCTAATTTTATATCCTAGGAATATGACTTTTCACAGCCAGTAGCATGGTTTCTTTTTCCTAAATAATTAGTTTCCATAATGACTTATTATGTGAATTTGCCTGCTTAATGGAAATACAGTGTACAGTTCCGTATTTCTTATTAGCTCTCTAAGAAGCAATAACAGTCAAAGCTTGCAAAGCTTATTAAGACTAATACTCAGATGTGGTTAAATGTATTTAAAAGCCTGTGTAAAGAATATGCACTATTGATCCCATTCACAGCCTCAGCTTTGCAGAGGGCCCATTAAGTTACAACATGTTATTAATGTAAATTAGTCCCCAATGGGTGACTTTCTTCTGCTCAAAATGAGCAGACCCAGAACGGAAGCTCAAGTACACTGGAAATTGCTGAATGACTAAAACCCTTTCTTCTTCTTCTTCTTCTTCTTCTTCTTCTTCTTCTTCTTCTTCTTCTTCTTCTTCTTCTTCTTCTTCTTCTTTCTGTATTTCATATGATTTATTTATATAGAATAATAAATGCTTGGTATCACGTGTGCAAACTCAAGTTTTCCAAATTGGCTAGTAGGAAAATAAATGATGTTGTTCAAAAATTATCCTATCACATTTGGGCCCCCAATGCAGATAAGAAACATAACTAGATGAAGTAAAAATACATTTTTTTTTTCAGTGATCAACAGTGCATTTATTTTCTCAGGAGTTCTTTTTTCTAATTGGATATTTTATTTATTTACAGTACAGATGTCATCACCTTTCCCCATTTCCCCTCCTTAGAACCCCCTATCCTATACCCCCTCTTCCTTTATGCTTTTATACCATTTTGATTACATGCATGTATTAAGGTCAGTTCTAGGTTGAGGGTCTAGCAATACAATAGATGCAAATAGTCGAGGAACAAGCAATACAATAAACACAAATAGTCAAAGAAAAAGCGAGGCATTAAACCCAGTTACATGAACACTCCCATGATCACTATTTCTAAAGGCTTATCAGATAACCAAAGTATCTGAGCCTACTTCCCTATCCTAGTCCAAAGTCACTTTCATGTCTGAAGCCTACTTCCTTGTTCTAGCCTAAAATTTAGAATCCTGTTTGAAATTACTTCTTTGTTCTGGCCTAATATTTAGATTCCTGCCTGAGATTACTTCTTTGTTGTAGCCTACAATTTAGACTCCTACCTGAAATTACTTTTTTGTTCTAATCTAATGTCAGATTCCTGCTTGAAGCCTACTTCCTTGTCCTTGGCCAATGTCATATTCCTGCCAAGTAGCCCCTTTCCTTTTCCTTGGCCTATGTCAGCTTCTTGCCAAGCAGCCCCAAAGGCGCTCCACCTCTGTCCCTTTTTTATTTTGTTAACAAGACTGAGTCTGTCTTAGGTCGTTCTGACAAGAATGCCTTCCTTGCCCATCATGGAATATGCATTATCAAAGGCAATGCATTTCTGTCTTAGGTTGGTAAGGCTCTGTGCAGAATCTTACCCATCCTTGGCTTGCCAGCCTGTTAATTTAATAACTCTGTCTGGGGGTTCATTTTCAGGTTCAAGCCTTGTACTTTGGCTGCCAACATGTTGATGTTGTTAAAGATAAGCTTTAACATGATGGGCAGGAATAAAAGTATTCCCAGGACAAGAAGGGCTAGCCTGATCAAGCTTTGATCAAGGTTTGACCAAAATGGAAATACTGACCTCAGGCCATGGATAATTTTATTGGCATTATGTGCAGCATCAAAGGTCAACAGAGCATCATTCTTTAAATTCATAATCTCACTATGCAAGGTTAACACACCCAGAGAGGTGTTAGAATTATGCCAAATATTCTTTAGGTATCTTTAAAGTTTTTTCTAATTATAATGACAATCATTGTGAATTTCAAAAGTAACACTACTCCAATATTTGTCATGACACTTGGGATGGCTTCTAATTCTTGAACCCTGAACCTCCTTCAGATAATCTGAATGGATTATAGAGCATCATTAGTTGTTACAGATACCTATATAAATCCTTTTGCATACTCAATACATTAGCAACATTTTTTTTTTTGCTAGATGGTTAACAAAAATAGTTGTCTTAACTCCTTGTGTCAATGCTAACAAATAAAATTTCTGTCACTGAATTCTCCTGGTTGTTAATTGTCAAACCAAACAAAATGTCATAGAGACAGTTCATGTATGCAAGAGCCAACCTCCCCTCCGGCTGTTATGATGGAAACAGATGTGTGAATTGAGTGCATATTCAAGTGTTAGAGTTAAATGCTGAGGTCAGAATGGTAGGCATGAAGAATAAAAGGGCTTGCAGCTGGGTATGAGATTGCCAAGCTCAAAGGAAGGATAGCGCTCTGAGAAAAAAAATGACAAAGCCGGTCTAGGTTGTCCCCACTGTGTTGGAAAGTAAGGCACCAGGACATTCACGCACACAGGTTAATTAGGGATATAAATTAAGGATATAAATCTTTAAGTGACCTGGTGTCATTATACCATCTGCACTGTGGCTTTAACAATGTTCACCTTTTGTGGAATTCATGGGAGAAAATACCCTAAAAGAGCAATCCAGCCCATCGTGGTTTAGGACAGATAATACCTCGCCTTATCCCCATGAGTATGACACTCATAAGTTTCGTTAAAACTACTTTCAAAATCCACAGTGCAGAGCCCACCAGGCAGCTCCCACCTCAGGGCCACCCACTCCAGTCTTTCCCTGGAGTGCTTGCTTCATCTAGCTTCATCAAGCTTTGGCTTCCTCACTAAATAACTTCTGCTGCTTTGCTAAATAAACCTCTGCTCAAGCCCTCCATGTTCTGTGACTGAACTCATCCCTTGAAGAAGACAAAAGCCAAGAGACCCTCCTCAGTAACTGCGACACAAGTAATTACCTGCTTCTACTCTTCCGTGAGCAACCAGACAGAAATATCTTAAAATGTTTTCTGCTGAAGACCTCTCTTTGGTTTGTCTCTTCCTTAGTAGTGTTTTTTTTTTTTTTTTTTTTTTTTTTTTTTTTTTAAAGTTGGGTGCCTCTCTTAAGCTCTTAAGGTTAACTGTCATACAGTATAAAGTTCACTAGTGCTTGGTACAGTCAGTACTATGTCACCAGCTCCAGAGCTTCATCACCCCTGAAGAAGGATCTCTACCCATTAAGCTAACACCTCAAACTGCCCCTATCCCAGACTCTGGTCTCTGGGATCATCATGATTTGGTCACTTAAAGTGGCTAACAATAAAATTTTTTTAAAAAATGAAACATTATATCTGTCCAATTAATGGAGTAATTGATTGAGTTCTGCTGGGAATAGAATCTAGGAGCTAGACAAGTGCCTTACCATTAACCTGTATTTTCTATTTTATTCAACCTCTTTTCTATTTTATTTATGTTTTTAATTGAGTGAAGGCACCTCACTAAATTGCCCAGGGTGGCCTTGAACTTTCATTCCTCGTACCTTACCTTCAGGAGTAGCTGAGACTACAGGCCTGCTCCATTCAAATTAGCCTACTTACAGAACTTGATAGGCAATGTTCTTAACCCTGGAATCAGTAGTAGTGAATGAGATCAACTAACAAATACAGAGATTTTTCAGGCTTCTAACCAACCAGTCTGACATTTTCAGGCCTGGAGTTTTTTCCAGAGCTTGCTTCAGTCCTAGTGAATACTTTCATTCTGGTAGACTGATAGGAGAAGATGCCCCTTGGGAGTGCAAGAGAGGTGCATAGAGGACTCCAGCAAGGTCATAGGAGGGCTGGGGTGATATTTTAAGCTAGGACAAAGCAAATGTTGATGGAATGGAAGGAAGAAAAGGAAGGAAGGAAGGAAGGAAGGAAGGAAGGAAGGAAGGAAGGAAGGAAGGAAGGCAGGCAGGCAGAAGGAAGGGGAGGAGAGGAGAGGCGACAGGAGATGGAGGAGAGCATTCTGTGCACCTGTGACCAACTTCCAACAGATGGAGAGATGGCTGTTCATGTTCAACAGGGAGGTGGGAAGGGAGGCAGTAGGTGCAAATGAGACATTGATGGGTTTGGTGGGTAGGAAGGAAAGGTGCTTCTCAACAGCTGCCTGCAGCTTTCTCTGTGGAGGGTAAGTCGTGACTCCTTGCTGAGAGTGGGTGTGGATGTGTGGGAGTGGGTGTGGCTCCATAAAAGAAAGAGATAAAGCAATAAGGCAGAGAGTGAACTTTGGAGAGGAGCTGAACATGTTTGCAGAGTCCCGCTGAGGTGCAGCTGAGGGAATCATCGTGAGTGCATGAGTGTGCAAGGGTTCCAGTTCAGCCAAGTGTGCACTTCTCTGCATGGTCAGCAGAGCAGTTGGAAGACCTTCTCTGTGGGGTTCTGCCATGAAGAAACTGGAACAAGAACAGGTAAACATTTACAAGAGAAAAGATTTCAGACTCTCCCAGGAACACAGAGCACTTACAAAAGCAATTTTCAAGCTGGATAAGAAGAATGGGAAGTTATAAAGTCTTCTGCCCATCACAAAGACACTTTTCAGGAAGAGTTAAAAATTAGCGGCCTGTAAAAAAAAAAAAAAAATGTGCTTATCATGAAAAGAGAGTTTATATAAGACCTAAGACAGGAACCAGCAGCCCTAGCAGAAGTGGGTGCTCAGTAGCAAAGAAATTAGATTGATTTTGAAATACACTGACTACTGTTTTGCTTTTTCTTATAAAGGGGGTTCATAGGCTTCATCTCTTCATTTTCCCTTTCTGGAACTAAACCCTACTCCCTACACATACAGGGGGAGTCAACCAGGCCAGAGTTTTCCATGATGTGGCCATTCTTAGCACGGTTGGAATCCCAATGACTTCAGACAACTTCTTAGATATTTGAACAGAAATATATGATTTGAAATGGATGGTATCAAAGAATTAGCCAAGCCTGGCAGCACATGCCTGTAATTGTAGCACTTGGGAGATAGAAGCAGGAGGCTTAGGAGTGCGAAGTCTTTCATGTTCAACTACAGAGTAAGTTTGAGGCCATATTGGGCTACATAAGACCCTGTCTCAAAACAAAACAAAACAAAACCACATGAGATTGAGTCGGCTTCTTTACAAGTTAATAAGAGTATTAGCAATATGATACTTGGAGTAGTCAGAACAGGATGAGTGAAGTCTTTGAATAGGTTACTTTTTCTTGTTGCTATCACAAAATGCCTGGTAGAGAGCAACCAAGGAAGAGGGTGTGTTTTAATCATGTGTTGAAGGCATTTTCTGCCATGGTAGGGAAGACCCTTTGCTCATATGTGGCAGCAGAGAAAAAAGACTACAAGTCCTAGGATAGCTTTCTCCTTTAAAAAAATTTTTTTTCAGCCTTAGCTTCAGCACCTAACCTGAGCTTAGGGGATGATGCTGCCCATGTCCGGGTTGGTCTTCTGTTCTCAATCAAACTGCTTTAGAATCAGCTTCACAGATCCACCCAGTGGTGTGACTCATCAGGCTTTCTTAATGGACTCATGCTGGTAATTAAAACCAACCTCCAAAGTCTCCCATAGCAAAAATAACCTAGCCTAGTCCTCTGAACAGGAATTTAAGTTGTTTCTAGGTTCATGAAGCTCTGGAGTAGAAAAGAGAAAGATGAAAGGAGAGATTGCTCTTACCAGACCCTACCAATGTGCTCATGTGCTCTTAAAATCTGAAAAATATAAACTTTACAACAGTCTGTTCATATTCCAACACTCATGTGGAAATTTCTCCCTATTCCAACACTCATGTGGAAATTTCTCCCGTTGGAGATGTAACTAAGGCTATAGACATTTTGGAGACGAAGGTGAAGGATGTCCTGTTATAAAAACATTTCTTTGTTTTTACTGATATGACTCATGGCCACTACCACCTTGTTTACCCTAGTTTGGTAATGGCTTCTAGAGATGTTCTTTTCTTTTGTAGGCCTGAGTTTCCTGGAACTCACTCTGTAGACAAGGTTGGCCTCAAACCTAAGAGATCCAACTGCCTCTGCCTCCTGAGTGCTAAGACTTTAGACTCCAGGAGTGTTCTTACTGCCTACTAGACCAGCTCATGTATCGTTGATATGACAATAAATGCACGGGACTGTGTCATTCTTATAGAATCACTGTCACTCAACTCAGGCAAGCAAAAGCATCTGAATGAGGAGAGAATGAGTAAGAAGTGGAGAGCTAGGTATGGGGTGCCAGCGGCAGAGAATGACAGGGACAGAAAACATAGTTGAAGTACATGGAAGGAACAAGCTGATGAAGGACTGGAAAGGGCTCTGGTCAGCCTGCTCAGGACTTGTGCTGAAGAAATGGGCATTTGAGTTTCTGTGACCATGAACCATGCTACATCATTTAGAAAACTTCCAGAGGGACTGCCACTGTGTGTGTTGTTTAATCTAGGAGCTTTATTTATCCCATGTCCTCACTTCTCATGAGACTGACCAAAGAAATATCAGAAAAGATGACAGCAGCTGAGTGTAAACTTGATGCCAGCAAGTAGAGAAGTCTTGGAAGAAAGGAGGAAACAGGAACAGGTTCTGAGGGGATGGAGAAGAGGGAGACTAGAGAGAGTGACAGAAGATAAGATATTCAAAGGACCAGCCTTCTTAAGGCTCTTACTAAAGCCAGCCTCTGGTGAAGCTGATGTAAAGACTGCCCAGGGTCTTCTCTACTAGTATGAGAAAGAGAATTCTGTCCCTGTATTCATGTTACAAGTTCAGTCACTGTTGGCACAATTCTTATTTGTTAACATAATCGTTCTGGCTCCTGGGTTCAAAAGGAAGAGAAAGCTGGAGGTAGCATCTTGCATCTCTGCCACAGACTGGTCATTCTCTTGAGCAGTAGTTCTCAACCTGTGGGTTTTGACATTTCAGGGTCCCATTTCAGATATCCTGCATACCAGATACATACATTACAATTCATAACAGTAGCAAAATTACAGTTATGGAGTATCAGTGGAAATGATTCTATGAATGGGGGTCACCACAACAGGAGAAACTGTGTTAAAGGATGGAAGCATTAGGAAGGTTGAAGCGGCCACTACAGAACCTCTCTAGCCTCACATGCACAGATAGAGACAGCCTGCCCCAATTCCACCCTCCCCTAAATTGGCATCAGGTTTGGGGGCCAGCAGTTTACTTCATGGTCATATGAAATTTGACTCAAGAATAAATTCGATTTCTACCAACAGGCATATGAACTTCAGTTTTCCTTGAGGTGACACACAGCAAGATTTATGTGACCTCTGAAGTTTTATTCTGACCCTACTCTGACAAAAGAAAACTTAATGTGAAAAAGAAGAGGTTATTTTAAGATCAAAATTCCTTCTGGTATTTAAATGACTCATCCTGGTGTTTGTGCAATTAATTTAATTTGTCCCAGAGCTGCCTTTATTTACTTGTTGCCATGACGTCAGGCTAAATCTCACTTTGTGTCATCATAGTCTCACAGACACATCAAGTCTCCTTCCTATTTTTGGCTGCTTAGGGTTAAGCAGAGTGGTAATTCTGATGGATCTGTGTCTTTTCCTTTGATGGGAGCTGTAGTTTGACCAAGGCTGCTTCTTTCCTCTTTCCACTGACCAGTTCATAAATGGCCAGGCGTGGCCCATCTGTGCCAATGAGAAATGCAGAGCTGACCTCAGGGCTTTCGTGATGCCAGATGTCACTTAAGAAGTTCCATGGCCAGGCAGTGGTGGTATATGCTTTAAATCTCAGCACTCAGGAGGCAGAGGCAGGTGGATCTCTGAGTTCAAGGCCAGCCTGGTCTACAGAGTGTATTCCAGGATAGCCAGGAATACACAGAGAAACTCTGGGGAAAACAAATTAGCTGTGTGCTTTCTTCACACTCTATTACAAAAACAAAATATAACAAACCAACGAACAAAAACCACTGGACTTTGGCTGAAGTGGGAAAGGCTAAATTTAACTAAAGATGTTTTATGCCAAAAGCCTCCAAGAATGGAAGTAGAAATGTACAAGTCTCTGTTTGGAGTCATCAGCCAGTTAAAGCAAATGGCCCAGGACACTTCAGAATTAGTTCAGAGCTAGATTTACTTCTCTGAATAGCCTCACTCCATGGAGTCTCAGAAACAATTACACCTGGATCTACAATGTGCTTCTACAGGCATCCCTGCTAGAAAGCAGATAAAGATAAAAAGAGACCACACTGGCTATCCCATTGGTTGACACTCGCTGAATGTGTCCACCACTAGATTGCTCTGTTATTCAGAATGAAATGTCGTAGATCCCCGAAACCATTCAGAACTGTTCCCTTAAAGACTGGAGATCCTGCTGAGACATCCTCACGGGTGCTAGCTCCTTTGTTCCTTTCTTCTTGGCCAAGATCGTAGCTATTTTTTTAAAACCAAATACCAATTTGACCAGTGTTTCATTAAAACATTCAAACTATCAGATAAGTATTCTAATCCAAATATAAACACCTATCAAAGTGTCTCTGCATTGTCAAAAACTCAGAAAAGTTGCTATGTGAAAGAATACAGGCATATTTCAATGTGAAACTTGCCTTAGACTAAGATGCTCAGACTGACAGGTGTGTAGGATGGCCCATAGGCTTGTGTTAATTACCCTAGGGAAGGCTGTGCAGGTCATTTTTTTTTTTTTTTTTTTTTTTTTTTTTTTTTTTTTTTTAGCATGTTGTCCTTTAATTCTCATGAGTCTGAGAAAAAGGTATTTATTACTTTCAGACTTTTACACATGTCTTAATGGTTCAGGAAGAGTAAGTACATGTTCCATCATTATTTTCATCTTAAACTTAAAAGAGTAGACCTTGGGCTGGAAAGATAGCTTGCTTGGGAAGTGCCTGCCATAAGCACGAGAACCTGAGTCTGGGTTCTCAGTACCCACCCATGTGAAGACTGCATCGCTGTGGGGGGCACACACTCATGACCCTACTGCTGGGTTGAGGCTCTGAGACAGTTGGATGACAAGAGCTCAGTGGCCAGTCAGTCCATCCAATCCATGAGTTAGTGAGAGACCCTGTGTTAAAAAAATAAGACAGAGAGTAATATGCTAAAATACTCAGTAACAGCCTTGTGCCTGCACAGACACACACTATCCACAGGCAAAAGGTAATACTCGGGAGGCAGAGGCAGACTGATTTCTGAGTTCTAAACCAGCCTGTTCTAGATAGTAAGCTCTAGAGCAGCCAGAGATACATAGTGGATCCCTGTCTCAATAATAATAATAATAATAATAATAATAATAATAATAATAATAATAATAATGTAAAGCTTTAAAAATTTAATATTACAGATCCATAATAGATTGAAACAGATACCTTACACTCTGGAAGCCCATGGGAGATACAATCCTCTGAGCTTGTTTACATCCGAGCACCCTCAATGGTGGACCATGACACTGCACCAAAGCATGTAAGGGTTACGGTGGGTTGTGAATATGTTGGCAATAGTGAAATTTATCTGAACATGTGACAACCAAGAATTCCTTTAAAAATCAAATGTACAATAAATTTGAAGTCATTTTGGCAGTGCCTGCTTGTTTTGTACAGTACATCATCCCTGCAGTCTTAGTTCTGAACATACAGCTTGTGCACATTGTGCTAGGTATGGCATGACGTCACACCCCAAAGCACCAACGGACATGGCCTGAGATACTGCGGTTCACATTGAGATGATTTTATGTTATGAATTGCGGCGATTTACATAAAGTACTCTGTTCTTGCAGAAACATAATGGTTTGATTATGAGAAACCAAGAGTTTCCAGTATTTTCCTAGAGTCATTTCTCAGTATGTAAGAATCAAATTACTGTATCTTTGGATTGTAGTATGTAAGAATGTTTGGTTTTTAAAATTACTGTTTCGGTTGCTGACTTGAGTTCCATAAAATTTCATTAACTAAATTTTGACTTGAGATTAGGGCAGTGGCAGGCAGTGGTGGCACACCCTTTAATCCCAGCACTTGGGAGGTAGAGGCAGGTGGATTTCTGAGTTCGAGGCCAGCCTGGTCTACAGAGTGAGTTCCAGGACAGACAGGACTACACAGAGAAACCCTGTCTCGAAAAACCAGAAAAAAGAGAGAGAGAGAGAGAGAGAGAGACAGAGACAGAGACAGAGACAGAGACAGAGACAGAGACAGAGACAGAGAGAGATTAGGGCAGAATTTCCAACAGTTTCTCAAATGGTCCTCAATAATACTTTTGCTACATAGTGGTGCAAAGTAGTGTTCTTAGCATTGACAATAAAAAAAAAAAAATCAAAATGTCAACTTGGAAAACTATTAAAGACATTGAGTCCTACAGTATTAAATATTCATTTGGGATTTAATGTTTTATGTGAAAATAAATAAGCAGAGTCATCTTACCAGTGTGCAAACTTGATTTTCGTCTTTAACAAATGGCAAAAACTTACATATATTAAAATAGTTTTAAAATAAAAATTTGAAGCAAATTTGGAGTTTATTAAGAAAAGAATTTTAAGCACAAGTGATGGGAAAGAGAGTGGTGATTAAGAAGGCCTGAACACGGGTTCTAAGGCACCGACCGGTTCAGGCTTCTCAAGAGACAGTTGCCAAAAGTCTCCTTACATATTGAGCCTCTTTGCCAACCCATTACTTAATTTTTTTTATGATTTTATTATCTAAACATGTTGATGCATGTTTCTGTTTTATGTGCCTACGTATGTGTGTATATATGTGCCTATGTGGGTGAATGCCGTAGGCCAACCTTGGGGTTTTGGTGTTATTTTGTAGCTTGGTTGGTTGGTTTTACTTTTTATGAGAGGTTCTGGCTGTGTATCTATGGCTGGTTTGGAACTCATAGAGATCAACCTGCCTCTGTCTCTGAGTGCTGAGATCAAAGGCAAATGCCACCATACCTGATCCTGCCTTGTTTTGTGACACAGTTTCTCATTGACCTGGGACTTTGCTAATGAGGCCAAGACAGGAAGCCTCAGAGATCTTCCTGTCTCTGCCTCTCAAGTGCTGAGATTACAAGCATGCCACCACTATCTGTTTATGTGAATCCTGGAGATCAAAGCCACATCCTCATATTTGCATGGCAAATACTGTACCATCCATTCCCAGCATGCCCCGTTTTTATAATTTTATATTCAGGGTCACGTATAAAAGGTCTTAGGCACAAAGGGGTTGCTTGTAAGTCAAAATGTTTAAAAATCTCTGGTTTAAAGTATCAGGTCTTACAAAGAGGGGAAGAAAATGCTGGGTAACATAAGTGTAAAGTATTGGAGAAGCATGACGTAGCTCACATAGCCAAAGATGCACTGCTGAGTCAGTACAAGAACAAGAGGAGGAATCAGGATTGAATGGGCCGATTCTTTCAGAAAAACCACCCCAAGGCTGGTAGGCTCCAGCCACTTCCCAACCAAGTGACTCAAGGTTCCAGTTTGTGAAATGGAATCTTACTGCCCTTGCTTGGATTGCCCACCTTCCTGTGTCTTGGTGGAAGACAGGCATCTTGGCTTCTGGCACAAAACAAAAACAAGGTAGTTCCCTTTGGGAAGAGCAAAAGACATTGTTTCCAGAACAGAGAGCGAGGTTCAGACCCAAGCTTTTAAGTCATATACTGATGACTTAAAACCGACGGCCTTTAGACTTAATGATCTTTCTACTTTCCCCTTAAGTCCCAGTAGAGCAAAATGGGACAAACACACGAGATCTCTCACTGAGGGATTAGTACTGTCACGGACAAATCCAATGATGAAAGCAGAAATCCCAGAAAATCTTCGAGGAAGGTCGGTGGAGGGCCTGTCCGGTAGAAACCATGAGTCTCTTTCCTGCTGGTGACCACTGTGCCGTTGGGCTGTCTCATAGGAGGCAGACCAATCTGAGATCAATGAGCTGTCTCAGTTCTCAGTGCAATTGAGAGTGTGTTCTTCCTGTTTTTAGCAGGCAGCTGTCCAAACAGCAACATTATTGCTACTCACAGGTTCCCCATTTCATTAGCTGTTTACTGCGTCAGTAATGGGTGTGTGTGTGTGTGTGTGTGTGTTTTCAGTGAATGTATAGAGACAACTTAAAATATAAAATTTTGCTTTTTAAAGTAAAGATGTGGGCCCAGAGGTTAACAACGCTGTGCCCAGCAGTGGTGGCTCATGCCTTTAATCCCAGCACTTGGGAGGCAGAGGCAGGCGGATTTCTGAGTTCGAGGCCAGCCTGGTCTACAGAGTGAGGTCCAGGACAGCCAGGGCTACACAGAGAAACCCTGTCTTGAAAACAAAACAAAACAAAACAAAAAACCAAAAAAAACACTGCTCCTCCAGAGGACTTGGGGAGCTGGTGCCCAGCTGTTGTTATTTTAATTCCTGGGACCCACCTGGGATAGCTCTCAGAGGCCCTTAAGTCCAACCCCAGGAGAGTGCCCACCTCTGCCCTCTTCTTCCGTACCTGCAGGCATGTGTATGTATTCCTATGCACGTGAATGCGAGTACACACACACAATTTTTTTTTTTTAAATACAAAGTCCCTTTTAAAAATTGAAGATGTGCTTTAAATTGCAAAGTAGAAACCTGAGAATCTTCTGGATATGTTCTTACTTCTTTTCTTCATCCCTGAAGCTCCCAGGTATATTATTTTAAAAGTCTTGAAGGCTTCATTTTTTTACCTCTTAAAATACAACGTCTCTTTTAACCTATTTTGTAAATAAAGTAAAATAATACTTTTCTATAAAAGGAAGAAAGTAAAGAAAAGATAGAAGGGGATGGAGACAAGAAGAGGGGGGAAGAATGAACAAGAAGGAGGGAGGGAAGATGACTGAAGTATTTCTTATTCACTTATTGAGGACAAAATTAATTGATGACAAAAGCAGTTATTGTTGCAAACAAGTGAAGGAAACTGAGGGATGAAAGTGAAAGGGGTTGCGTCATGTTTCAAGTCACAAACTCTGGAATGACTTCTTGAAGAACTAATGGATGCCCAGCTGTTATTTTAAAATAGGCCCCTTAAGGTTCCGTTAGACTTAACAAACTCAGAGGTGAAGTATATTGTTGTATAACTATGTTGCAGACATTTGAATTCCAGCTCTGCTCTTTGATAGCTATCACCAAAACTGAATAATATCACATTACCCTGTGGGCTTTAGACTTAGTCTATGTAAAACTGGAGAAATAACCCACTCCTGCTGCATAGTGTGTGTGATGTGGGGCGGGGCCTTGACCTTATATTACTATATCCTAATCTATGGTTCTATGAGAACTTGAAGATTATGTTGTAGGAAAATACCTATCTGCATATAAAAAGATCTACTATAAAATAACGTAAAGATCATTAGTCTAATTTTTGAAGTTATGTGTTGTTGTGGAAAATATTTAATCTCAAACTGGGATTTCTACCTGCCTTTGGTCAGTCAGTTCTGAGACAAAAGACCCACAACTTTTACATTTATAATAAGCCTTTAATACACTAGATTTGGGCAAATATTGACACTCTAAGCTATTATGTCTACTTCCCTGCCAATAACCACAAAATATGACTTGCCATGTTCTGCCTGGGCTACTCTTAACTCCAGTTGACCAGCCCTCATGGCCATGTGTTCGAGATTCTTACCCCATGGCGTTTTCTGCTCTCTTTACCTTCTCTGTCTCCTTCCTCATGGTCCCCCCCACACATCTCTGACCTCAAGCCTAGGAACCCAAACACTCTATCTTCTGCCCAGGTTTAGGCTGTAGGTATCTTTATTCACCAATCAAGGGATAACTTAGTGGCCGGGTTAGATAATGTCCTTTGAGTCTAGTCTGAATCTCTTATCTCTAGGTTCTACCAGGCCTTGGGGGTGGGGGGAGTATTTAGCATTACAATACATAGCAAAATACCAAACCTCAACAATATTTCTAAGATCTGGGACTATAGTTCAGTGGTACTTGCCCCAAACAAGAAAGAAAAAAAGAGTCCATATCTATATTTATTTTGTCTTTGTATATTATCAAGGGCCACACAGGCAAATTCATGTTGAAAGTGACATCTCAGAGTAGTAGAATTATGCACTGGTTGGGTCATAAGTGACATTGGCATTACTGTGTTCCTTCATGTTTTCCAAATAAATCATATCAACCTGACCTTATATAAGAAAACATATTACAAATCTAGAAATGGTTTTAGCTAATAAATTTAAAATAAAGTGGATCCATGACCAAAGAAAAACCACCCAGTTTGTAGAGGAACAAAAGTCTCCGCCAGGCAGTGGTGGCGCACGCCTTTAATCCCAGCACTTGGGAGGCACAGGCAGGCGGATTTCTGAGTTCGAGGCCAGCCTGGTCTACAGAGTGAGGTCCAGGACAGCCAGGGCTACACAGAGAAACCCTGTCTCGAAAGAAAGAAAGAAAGAAAGAAAGAAAGAAAGAAAGAAAGAAAGAAAGAAAGGGAGAGAAAGAGAGAAAGAAGGAAAAACAAAAAGTCTCACAATCCATGTAATCTGCAAGGGAAAGGATTCAGATTCACTGATGAGTAACTTTTCATCACTGTAATCAAAACACCTGATGACATGGTAAGACAGGAGCAATCTGTTTTAGCTTACAGTTTCAGAGGGTTTGGGCCATCATTAAAGAGGGGCTCTGAATGTGACATGGTGTCCAGAATGTGACAGTCTGTTCATGTCGTCACTGACCAGAAAGCAGAGGGAAGTAGGAACCAGGGACCAAGTATCACTGGTAAAAGTCAGTCCTAGTACAATTCTCCTACTGTCTCCTTAAGGCTCCATGGCTTCCCAAAAAAGCAGCTAGGAATGAGCATTTAAACCATGGGCCTACAGGGCACATTTCAGATGCACCCTACACATGTGACCCTTGCCTAAGCAACACAGTAGAGTGACCTTCAGTTTGGGTCTAAACTCAGTCTGCTTGCCATTAAGGAAAATGAAGTCATGACATTTTCTGGAAAATGGATATAACAGGAAGTCATTAAATTAAGCAAAATAGGCCATACTCAGAAAGAGCCTAAATTTAAAGTTATATGCATGTATCATAAACATAACATATACATAAGGTAAATATTATAAGACATTATAAGTATGTTTTAAATAAGTGGGTCGTGAAGCTGGGAAAAGGAGGAGGAGCTCTTACAGGAGGGGAAGCAGAGAAGATGACGGTTATCTGTAGAGGGGGAAGAACCAGAGACAGCTAGAAGAGGAGGCAGAACAGAAGAGAGGGCAGAGAGAGCAAAATGATTGAGACCAAGGCATAATGACACATCCATATGAATGTGGAAAGATGAATAACACAGAAGCAAACAGTAAGCACTCAATAATTACATCTATCTTACAAACAATCCATTTGTCACCTTCCTACGTCATTGTATAAAGAAATAAGAAAAGCTTACAACACAAACAATTCAGTACACCCATGAATGTAACGATAACTTGATGATGGTTACTTTTATTAGTCTGTGAGTTCAAAGGGCAAGAATGAGTTCCATTTTCTGAAAGATGTATGTCTAACCGATCTCGATTACAGCTACTATTCCTATGACTAAAAAATTTGTGCATGGATGTGTATTTGTAATATAAACACATGTATGAGCAGATGTATGCACCGACAGAGACCTCAGGAGCATGTAGTACTGTATTCCTTTCCACTTTCCACACCTGGGACAGGGTCTGTAGCGGGATATCTTTCCACTACATTTGTATAAAGCTCGGCGGTTGGGCTGTATGAGAGGTAGGTGGGGTGAGGAGAGAAAGAGAAGAGGAGGAGCTGGAGAGGGGAGATATGTAGGAGCCATGGAGAACCACGCATGGGTCCAGAACAGTCCTGAGTAACAACTTATATCTTAAGGTTAGATATTGGGAAACAACTCTAATTGTGTGGGTAAATTGTTAATTGAGCATCACCAAATATATAAAGCCTTTGGATAATAATTAAGCATTAGAGTCTCATTTCTACCAGGTACTGGGTAGATGGCGGGATGGTCTGGGCTCAGCCAAGCATTATGGAGACAGCATGGTAGATTGGCAGAGCCATCTCCCATGCTGGTGTCTCATGGGTGCCAGGGCTAGTGCTTCTGGCCCGCCTGAGCCAGCCACCTGAGCCGAGCAGCAGTGGAAGCTCACGGCCTTAGACCTTGCCTAGTAAGGAACATGGGAGCCACATTAAAAAAGCAAGATTGGGTGCCACCAATATGAATATTACCCTCAACAAGGGTCCGCTACTGAACCTGGACCTACTGCCTCCTTCCCCCCCAGCACTGGAGTCACAGGCACATAGGCAGACAAACCCATCCCTTTATATGACTACTGGGGATTTGAACTCTGGTCTTCACACTTGTTTGGCAACCACACTTAGTTGCTGAGCCATCCCCCTAGCTCTGATTCTAAAGTTTTAATTAAAGGCAAACCAAGGCTCAGTTTATTTCGCAAAACAATAATTGAGTCTAGAAAATAAAATGACAGTAATTATATGATTATAATGGGTCTACCCATCTCAGTTTCCTTTCCTGTTGCTGTGAACACTCCTGTTTCCTGAGAACACTCTCAGGAAAGCATCCTAAGGGAGAAAGGTTATTCTGGTTCACAGTCCAAGGCACAAAACATAAAGAGAGCCAGTGTGGAGGGAGGTTAAAGCTGCCAATCATACTAATCCTGCAATCAGAAAACAGAGAGGGATGGATGCATGTACTGTTGGCTCTCTTTCTCCAGTTTATACAGCCTCGGAGCCCCTCCCACGTGAGGCTGATGTCGGTGATCCATGGGCCACTCTTCTTCTTTTTTAAATTTTATTTAAGTATTTACTTTGGGCCTCTGTGTGTGTGTGTGCCACAGTACCCATGTGAAAATCAGAGGAATTCTTACTTTCCTTCCATTATGTGTGTTCCAGAGATCAAACTCTGGTCATCGAGCTTGGTGGCAAGATCATTTTACCCACTGGGTCGTCTCACTGGCTCTGGATCACTCTTTGAATGACTTTAAAAAACATGTATCTGGTCTGAAAGTTCCATTATTGCAAGATACATGGTTGAGAAAAAGATGTTTCCGATGAGTTCATTCTTCCCTAAAGTCACAGGACTATTTTTAATCATGCTTTCAAGCTTTCCTTCATTCTGTCCTTGCTGACTTCCTTAATCTCATATGCTGTTACTTATCCTCTAAGGTTCATCCCAAAGCTGTGTCTTCTTGAGAAAGACTTGCTTCATGTCAGACTGCAGCCAGGTCCCCTACAAATCTCCATACTCCCATTGGTTCCTCTTTCCATCCTCCCTTGACTGACTTGCTCAGTCTCCATCTGAGGACCACAAAGATTTTTGATTTGGTCAGGTGACCTTTGGGGCAGATTTTTTTCTAGTCATGTGGTTCCTTCACACTGTAGCTACTGTTAGGAAGGGTCCATAGTAGGTTTAATGTTTACCTACTGCTTCCAGTTCACTGGGTGGAAGGCATGCAAAAGAAGACACAGTGACATGCAAGTATTCACATAACATAGTAATCTATATCAAACCTATTTTCTTTAAAGTAACAACAGCAGAAGTAGTTTTATGTCACTGAATGACCCTCATCTCTCCGTACTGAGTGCAAACATAAAAGCACAGATGGATGGGTAACATCATGTGATTGAAGATGGTCAGTTGGGAACAGTGCCCTGATCAGTTCCTGACCTATCTAAACAGGGCAGTAGCCAGGCATCCTCCCTTGTGAGAATATTTCCCTAGGCCACCAGATATCCTGGATGCCAGAAAACCAGATTTTTACATGCAACTGCCCACATCAACAAACCCAAATTTTGGTCGTTGCTGTTCAAACACTCTTAGAGCCAAACCAAACAAATCTATGGGCCAGATGCAGTGGCCTGGGGAAAGCAGGGAGTCAGACATGAATTATTCTCATTTGCTTTCAAGAAGGGGCTGGAGAGATGGCTCAGCAATTAAGAGCACTGGTTGCTGTTCCAGAGGACCCAGGTTTGAGTCCATATGATAGCTCCAGTTCCAGAATGTCTAATGCCCTCTCTGAACAACATGGGCTTCAGGCATACACATAGGCCAGACACTCATTCACATGAATAAAAGTATTTCTAAAAAATCAATTAATTAATGTTGTAATTAAAATATAATGAATAAAAGTATCTCTACTGTTGACTTACATTTTACCTCTGACTTGCAGAATCAGTTGGGGGTGAGCACAAAGCTCACCAGTATAGTGAGCCGGTATCGTCCAGATTCAGCTTCACTGTTAAGCTGAGGTGGATGGCAGCTCTCGGGTTCTGGTTATTTTACTCTCTGTTATGCATTTAATACACACAGCAGAAACACCTAGAAAACATAGTTCATGTGTGTCCTATCTTTTCAGAAAATGGCTGCCTTGTAACTGTGCCTGTCTCTAGGCTGAATGGGCAGCATCTAAGATCCACACCACTGACACAGGCATTTCCAAGTGTGGAACAGGATGCAAAGGACTGTAGGGGGGCAGCTTGCACGGAGCCTTCCGATACTATGAGAGGTTGTTCTGTACGAGGGTGCCTCCAAGTCAGTTCTAGCTTGATTCTTCTAAGTCCTGTGTCCAAAGGAAAAGCTTTACTTTCGAGTAGCAGCCAAGGGCAACAGCCCACATTGTTTGGAAGTCTCTTGCCACCCTCTTTCTGTGCCTGACACAGAACTTAAGGCAAGCCTTCCTTTGCCCGGCACTGAGGGTTTTGTTAAGAGAGTTTATGGCAATGGTTCTCAACCTGTGGGTTGCAACCCCTTTGGGTCCCCTAAGACCATCAGATAAAACAGATGTTTACATTATGATTCATAACAGTAGCAAAATTGCAGTTATGAAGTAGCAATGAAAAATTATTTTATGATTAGAGATCACCACAACATGAGGGGCTGTATCAAAGGGTTGCCACATTAGGAAGGGGTGAGAACCCTGATCTATGGCTCTTGAGGGAGCATTGTAACCCCATGTGGAATAATATCACTTAAACTATCATGTATTAGTAATACACACACACACACACACACACACACACACACACTTTTTTTTCCCTTTCCTCTGCCATAGCACCTGTGCCTACTGTCTCTCTGCCCAAAGCTCTTTCTCTCTTTCCTCCTCTCATTGGTCCCTTTCTGCTTTCCTGGCTCCTGCAGGTTATATACCCACATCTAAAGATTTGGAAGTAGGACCCACAAATAAGAGAGAACATGTGGAATTTGTGGGGATGTGTTAGCTCGCTCAGTATAATATTTTCTGGTTCCATCCACTTGTCTAAAATTTTCATTTCCCTTTCCTTTACAGCTGACTAGAGTCCCATTGTGTGAATGTACCACCTTTTCATTATGCATTAAATCAGTGAAGGGTGACCAGGCCACTTTCATTTCCTAGCTATTGTGACTAGAACAACAATAAAGATAGCTGGAAAGTAGCTTTCAAAAAATATTTTTAAATTAGAAAAGAGAGAGAGAGAGAGAGAGAGAGAGAGAGAGAGAGAGAGAGAGAGAGAGAGAAAAGACTTGCCCTTGAGCACGGTGGCACTTGCCTTTCATCCCAGGATGCAGAGGCAGATGGATATCTGTGAGTTAAAGACCAGCCTGGTCTACACAATGAGTTCTGGGCCCACTAGAGTTATATATCGAGAACCTGTCTAAAAGAGAGATAGAAAGGGAGGGAGGGAATGAGGGAGGGAGGGAGGGAAGGAAGGAAGGAGGGAGGGAGGGAAAGATAGGAAGGAGAGAGAAGGGGGTAGGGAGAAAGGAAGGGAAGGAGAGAGGGAAGGGATAGGGAAGGGGAAGGGAAGAAGGGAGGGAGGAAAGCAGGAGAGATTGAGGAATTCCATTCTCAAACTACATCACAATATGGATGGTGGGAGATTCTCCCTCCTCAAAGCTACCAGAGTTCTCTGTTTAGTCACAGGACACGTTGGAAAAGATCCATTGTGGTAGGGGGAGGTTGTGGGCCAAGCGTGGAAGGAGCACACATCAGCTCACCCACATTCGTGGCTTCAGTCACATGATTATACTACCTGCCAGGAAAGATGATTTTACTACATATGTGCTAAAGAAGAAAACACTAACTGTGGCTGAGCATTCATTGCCTGTCATCTCGGACATAGCAAAGGCTGCCCCAGGGAAAAGCAATAACCAGCAATGGATAACAAGTCTGTCACTGAGCCTTTAGTGGGCTCCTCAGCTGTCAGACAGCCATGGGGCTGACATTGTTTCCTCCCAGTTCACTATCTGAAGCCAACTAGCTTCACACAGGGAGACTGTGCCTGGCTACTCATATTCTTTCCTGCTTTGTTTCAGTCCCCACTGTGGGAGAACCCACGTGAAGAGGGGCTTCCCTTCCCTCAGATAAGATCAGTTTCACTCACCCTCAGCGGTAACACAGGGGCCTTGAGAAAGGCTTGATGTTAAAGAGGAAGACGGTATCTTTCCTGGGAGACTAAGTGGCTCCTGGCCTCGGCCCTCATTGGCATTGAGAGAGTGAACTTACTGCTAATTTAATAAAGGAAACTGGTAGAGTTGTGTCTTTATCATACCTACTTTAAAGCCAAGCAACCACATGAGAGTGTGAACAGACACATGTATGTGTGTTTGGTGGCTTCAAACAGAACTTTTCAAACTATAGGTCACCACTGAGTCAACTTATCTAATGGTAGACTTCATTTCTGTTATGTGAGATAAGGCCTCATCTTATCACCCATGCTGACCTGGAATTATTATAGCACAGGCTGGCCTTGAACTTGTGACCTTCCTGCCTCTTAATTACAAGCATCAGCATTACATCTGTGTTCCACCATACCCCATAACAGCTAATACTTTTTAAAGTAAAGTGAGTTTTTCATTTACTGTAAGAAAAATCATTTCATTCAGTAAAATTTTGTTCAGAGCCATAGAACATGGGTTACTATGAGAGGAGATATGGTCAAAGGGAGTTGAAAAACACCAGCTTATAAAGTATGTTAATACACTAGTTCTAAATGCTGGATTTAAAGTAGCTTTTCCAGACATTTCCAGATACTTCTTAAGCAACAATTAATCTACACATCACCTCAGGTGATTATTTCTTGTTCGTATCTGCTAACAACAGGGCTGTTTTTCAAGAGGAATACTTGAAAATTTTTCACCTGCTATTCAAAAATACATGGAAAAAATGGTTTCTTATGTATTCAGTACATAATTAAAAACTTCATTTATTGAAAAATCACCCCAAAGTTAAATAATGTAAAGGAAAAACGAAAATCAAAATCAAATCCAATAATAAAACACCATCATCTGGGAAAAGATAAACATCAGAACATGAAACCATGAGTAAAGTCTACTTCCCCTTCTGTGTGCAGTGACCCAGGCCACTAACATAAATTAAAGAGCCTGACCTGCCATTTCTGAGCCTGTGTAATCATTTTCAAATAACATTTCAATGACAATTAACTGGGCTTTAGAGAAACAAAACAAGACAGAGGCCATAAAGCCCTTTGTTGTCCCACTCACCGATATCTTATTTAAGTGTCTATTACACGCATGCACACACTCACATACATATTCTCACACACACTCATATACACATACACTCATACACACACTCATACACACACTCACCCAATATACTTACACACTCACATTCACACACTCAAAGACACGTATACGCATACACTCACATACACTCATACACACATACTCACACATGCTCACATTCACTCTCACATTCATACACATATACTCACACACTCACACATACTCACACTTACACACACACACATTTATACACGTGCAGCCTGTAGGTCTGCATGCATCATTTAAGGGCAGCAACCAGATACTTGATACTGCTGTCCTTTCCAGGATCCACTTCACGTGGCTCCATCCAGATCACAAGAGTTAATGAAGATTTTGTCAGCCCCTATGGCTAACCAAGCTAATATCATGGGACACTTCTCACTGTATTGACCAGCATTGTCAACACCAACCTATCAACCAATCAGGATAAGAATCTTGTGGATGATAGTTTGGTGTATTCCTTTTGCAGAGACAAGACTGATGAGCCTGCTATATTTTGTCTTAGAATCACTACTATACGTGAGAGAGTTAGGGGCTGGGGCTGGAAGGGACCTGAAGTGTCCTTCAGTTTGGACTTCGCATGTTGCTGATAGAAAAATGTGGTAAAAAGGCACACACTGCTGCACAAGCCACCTCAGAGGTGGTGAGACAGGTGGAGCAAACAGATGGCCCCCTGACACACTTCACTTCCTGTGTCCATCCAAGGTCAATCTGACATATTCTGTGTTTTGAAGATAAGTTGCCTCTGCACGGTATGTGTTCACACGCATGTATGCACTTACTCACAAAACACTTCCGATCTATGGAGAACTTGTGTGTCTGACACGATGCTGGGCACTGTAGGGAGAACAGCAGTGAAGGACAAGGAGGAAAGTCAGTGGCTGCACCACGATGGTTTAAACAGAGAATAATAATCCACAACAGAAAAGTACAAACTGAGGCAGGAGAGATGCCTCAGCAGTTACAAACTCATGCTGCTCTGGCAGAGGATCTGAGTTCAGTTCCCAGCACCCGTAGAGTGGCTCACAACAGCCTGTGACTCCAGCTCCAGAGAGTTCCACGCTCTCTTCTGGCTTTCTGGGATCTGAGGCATAAACACAGTGCACATAAACACATGTAGATGCTCACACATATAAACAAAACTGAATAAGTCCTTAAAATAGATAAATAAGTATAGGCCGGGTATTGTACCTTACACTTGTAATCCCAACATGTCTGAAGCATAAAGAACTTCTTTTTCTTCAGATCATCATAATTTGTAAGGATGGCATCAGAACAAACTAGGAACCAATCTCTTATATGGATAAGAGAGATGTAAATATCCACTTGAGAGTGGTATTCCTGCAGGAAGATTCCATAGCATTTACACCTAACTTCTAGTGTTCCTCAGAGTCAGACTGATTTGGACAGTGGTCATCTAACTGGAAAGAAGGCATATGTGGAAGCAAGTGTAGATAGTTAGCTTAACCCTGTGTAAAGAAAACAACCACCTATATTTTTAAAGGCGTACACTTTTTTGAGATATAAGTAGGAGAGTTTCTGAAACACAGGTAGGAGGAAGGCAGAGGCAATGAGCAGAAAGGACTGTAACTTTGTCTTGGATGAGACATAGGTGAAAATGTCAACATCTGCCCCCCCAGCAGCCCTTCTGGGCCTGCTGCATAGCTCAAGACTGGCTGTCTTGACATTCCCATTTTCTATGTGCTCCTGTGACTCAATGCTTTGCTGAGCAAGTACTGGTCTGGGAACATCTACATTTCTTGTGTAATATTGATGAAGTTGAATGTGACGCCTCTAGTCCTGCATCTTGCTTTATGAATAACAGGGCACACATAAATAATTAAAGCAAAGCAACCAGAAACCCGGCATTGCCCGTCTTCCCTGGGATCGGATTCATTTGTCAGCCCTTTGAGGTCACTGGCCTCGATTTTCCAGGGTCTAGCCACAACCATGATTAATTGATCTCCTCTCTCATTTCACACACTTAATTTGAAGCAGGGAAAGACTAAAAACATCTGAAATAATTGGCCTGTAAGCATCTGTGTTCAGCTTCCTGCATCCTCTAAAACATGTGGTTACAGTAGACACCGTGAGCCAGGGGAGCTGACGGTTCACAAAGGAACCATAGCTGTTCACAAGCATAATTCCCTGGATTACTTCTTACCCGACATTTAATCCTTTCTCTATGGTCCTCTATACTATCTAACGTCAGCCATCTATACACATATATTCATGTGCATGTACACACACGTTGTGGTAAATCTCCAACCCAAATAGGACAAATCAAAGAAAACAAAACTCAATAATTATGAATATAAACTGCACAGCTAGATTGGGCAGATTTACCACTACCCTATTTTATTCCCCATTTATGAGATCTCTTATAACTTGTGGCTTTCCAGGCCACTTCCTTCTCCTCCGTTGTCCTTCCACCTCCCTCTCCTCTGATCATTTCTCACCCCTCCCCTCTAGTTGTCTCCTCTCCTTCCTCTTTTTCTCTCCTCCCCTTCCTCTTTTTCTCTTCTCCCCTTCCTCTCTTCTTCTCCCAGCTCCACCTCCTCTTCTACTGCCTAATCACTGAGCTCCACTGAGAATACAATGTAGCAGAATAAGTATCCTGCTATACACACATATGCCAACCATGCTGGTAAATTTAGAGGTCTATCTGGGTCTCTACATTATTCTACAGGGAATAATGTTTCAACTATCACAACCATCAGTGGAACAGAATACTTTGTAAAGCATGGGAACTGCTATGACACTGGGGGACAGGGGCACATCTGTAATCCCACCACTTGAGGGACAGAGGCAGGAAGACCATGAGTTCCAGGCCAGCCAGAGCTACATGATGAGGCCCTGCCCCAAAATTAGGTAGCTACATATAGATAGATATAGGTAGATAGATAGGTAGATAGGCAGATGATAGATAGTAGAAATACATAAGTAAAAGAAAAACTATATTCAAAACAAAATCTACAGCATCAAAGGCAACATTTGAATTTTTGCAAACAATATGGTGATAGCAGTGCAGTTAACATATAGGAACATAGTAAGAACATATGGATAAGCCAATTTATTGTAGTCACCAGATAGCCAAAAATGTCTTCCATCCTAAGCATATAGATTGTAGGTATATGTGTGTGTGTGTGTGTGTGTGTGTGTGTAATAATGCTCAGATAGACACCTAATAACTGATAGAAGGGGAGAGGGCCAGTGTGTAGCATGTGTTCAGTTCTGTGGGACAGACACACCTGCTATGGCTGCTTTAAAATGACCAGTGTAATTCACTTTGCGAACATTAGGGAGACAGGTGTGGCAATATGCCATTATGTAGTACTTCCTCCATATAGAATCTTCTAGATATCACAAACGAAAATCCAGCTGCATAAGACTTTACATAGACAACAAATTATAGGGTAAGCTTTTCACACAATAGTTTGAACATAATTATATTAAAATATTATTTACTACCTGAAATTCTAGTGTAACTGGGCTTTCTACACTTTATTTAGCAGTCCCAGTATCAAGGCAACACAAATGGATGCTTTTAGGTGTACAGATAGTAAAATGTGGTGGCAAAGTTTGAGAATATATTAGTTTCCTTGAATGTAATCTAAAGTTTATTATTATGTAATTTAATTTTTAATAGCGATTGTTGAGCAACTGGACTACACCACTCACATACATTTAATAACCAGCTTTGGTAAGACAGCTTTAGGCAAAGGTTGAAAATACATGTCAGTACAACAGCCCTGTAGAAGGAGAATGATGTACAGTTTCATTACAGATTTTTTTATCACATTTACTATGTTTTATTATCATTTTTTGTAAATTGTGTGTGTGTGTGTGTGTGTGTGTGTGTGTGTGTGTGTGTGTGTGTGTGTGTACGTATCTGTGTGTGTGTGCCTGGGGATCAGAGAACACCTTCCAGGAACCGGTTCTCTCCGGTTCTCATCTTCCACCACTTGGACTCTGGAGGTTGAATTCAAGTCATCCATCTTTGTTGGTAGGGGTCTCTACCCACTGAACCATCTCAACCTCCAAACAGTGAATCCCAGTGCACAAAACTAATACGGTTTTAAAATAGCACATAAGCACGATTTCACTGGATTGTACATGAAAACAAACCAAAACTCCACTTCATGTGGCTTTCCCAGCACCTGCACTTTCTCACCTCAAACTCAACGAGACTTCTCGGCAGGGAGAAGTACATGTCTTACACACCTCGGTTTCTGTCTGTAAGGACTTGTGGGCATCAGCCTTTGTCAGACAGGTAACTTTGAGGAAAGAGCTGGGACATTAAAGCTCCCCATTTTCATGTGGGTTTTGGGTGTGGAAAACTAAAGCAGAAAAGCCTTTGTTTTTTTAGGTTTAGCTGAATGTTTTCATCAGATATTGGGAATGAAAAGTATGCCTTAAATTTAGCATAAACGTGGAGAGTCTGTGTTGATTTACAAAGTAATGGGATTAGGAGTGGGGGGGGAGCACACTTGGGTTTTGAAGAGGCTGCAGAGGAGACACAAGCAAGAGTTTAATTTTTAAAAATCCAATAAATCATTTCACAAACTGTTTAAAAAAAAAAAGTGTCTTTGGGCCTGGCTGGGACCATGGCTCAGTGGGTAAAGACACTGGCCACTAAGCCTGTCAGCTTGAGTCTGTCCCCAGGACTCACATAGCAGAAAAAAAGAGCTAACTCCTCAAAGTCTCCTCTAGCCTCTAAATCCAGACACACACACACACACACACACACACACACACACACACACACACACAAATGTAAAAATTAAAAAAATGTAAAAATCCATTTTTAAGCCCCCCTCCAACACACACAATTTATGTTATTTGATGTTGGTCTCTTGTCTAGTATTTTGTACAAAATGATTTTCAAAATCAATTCTTTTTTTGACATTTGGACAACCATCTCATGGTAAAAGGTTGTTGTGTGAATTAACCTATATATTTAATTTTATATTAGGTTAGGTTTTATTTGGGGTCTTCAGGTAAGTATCCTTCTGCAGAGGTTGGGTTCCACATTGCATATTCATGTATGGTGTTTAATTCCCCATGGACATGTGTACTTAATGTTAAGTCCAGTTGTCCTCAGGGCACACAAAAACAGACTGAAAAACAAGCATTTAACAGCTGTTGATCTTTTATGGGAGAACCTTTACAAAGATTGCATGAACCATGCGGGGTTTGGGCATTAGTACCGGGTACCTGGTCCTATACATTACCCCCTTTAAAAAATATCTTTATTCCTAATGTTACAGAAGTGTGTCAGAAATAGGAACATTTCTTAAAACACTTGGAAGTTTCTCTTTCTCTTCTTTGCCCCTCCCTGTTTCTTTCGGTTCACCTCTCCACAGGGGCCTTCTCCACAGAGCCTCACAAACTCTCTCTGAGGTATTCCTGTCAGGCTTGTTTCTAAACTGTACTTGACAAACAGAGGATCAACCACACCAAAAAGCTATTGTATTGAATAATTACACTGTACAGAATTAGATTATTTCGCTATTATAACGGATTTAAGAGCCTCTAGCTCCCTTTTAAAGCTGGGATTAGATACCTCAAAGAACCACCTAAAATCATTATTAGAGATTGATTACATCATTCATCAAACTCTATTTACCTACAATGTTGAGTGACGAAAATGAAGCCTTCCAGGTCTCGTTCCCATAAAACAAAACTGAATTTATTTTCATCTTCTCAGTGAAGTGGAAGTTAGTTGTACAAACCAAAACAAGAAAGAGATCGTGACTTTGTCCTTAATAAAAAAAAAAAAAATACAAAATTAATCTAAAATTTTAGGTAAAATGTTGTGTAGATGATGTGGAGAAAACAAAGTGTGAAAACTACACGAGATAAGTGAGAAGTTACTGCACTGGGACATGTATATATAAAATATGGTATTTATTAGTACTGCTGTTGTTACTTGCTCCTTGATACTCGTTTTGATCCTTCTCTTCTTCCTCCTCCTCTTTCTCCTTGTTTTCTTTCTCTTCCTCCTCCTTCTCCTCCACCACCCCTCCTTCTCTTCCTCCTCCTTCTCCCTCTCCCCCTCCCCGCTTCTCTTCCTTTTTTTTCTTCCTCCTCTTTTCTTTTTGAGACAGGATCTCTCTAAGGAGCAGTGGTGGGGCATGGAACTTGCTAGCCTGGAATCCAGAGAGCCACCTGCCTCTGCTTCCCAAGAACTGGGGTTGCAAAGGTTACAAAGCCCCACATCTGGGGCTCCGGAAGGGAGTTTCAACTTTGCACGCCTAGAAGCTCCACTCAGCAGGTGCCGGCCTCCCAGGGTCTGCTGTTTCTCCTGGAGAATAAGAAGTTGTAACAGAAGGACACTTGTGAGCCAGTGTACCTGGCGACTAAGGGTTCTATTTGCTTCTAAGACAATTAAGACTAAGTTCCTGTTTGTCCTGTGTTAAGCTCTTGCAAATTTAGGTTTCTATTTGTAATTAAAAGAAGTTCCTGTTCCTGCAGTTAACTGCCAAAATGAGGAACCGAAAGGGAAAGAGGAGAGACACTCGTATGTGTTCTCTAGGACTTTTGAGAAACATGGAGTTGTTCCTTTGGACACAAACATGCGAATCTACAAGAAGGGCGATACTGTAGACATCAAGGGAATGGGTACTGTTCATAAAGGAATGCCTCATAAGTGTTACCACGGCAAAACCAGCAGAGTCTACGATGTCACCCAGTATGCTGTGGGCATCACCGTAAACAAGCAAGTTAAGGGCGAGATTCTGTCCAAGACGATCAATGTGCGGATTGAGTACATCAAGCCCTCGAAGAGCAGAGAGAGTTTCCGGAAGCGGGTGAAGGAGAACAATCAGAAGAAAAAGGAAGCCAAAGAGAAGGGCACCTGGGTTCAGCTGAAGCGCCAGCCTGCGCCACCCAGAGAAGCACACTTTCTGAGGACTAACGGGAAAGAGCCCGAGCTGCTGGAGCCCATTTCATACGAATTCATGGCTCAGTGTACAAAAGAGAAATATAGAACCCGACTGCAGAGTTTTTCCTTAGGGGGGAAAAAAAACGAAAAAAGAAAAGTTCCTGTTGTTGTGTTAAATCCTAATTAAACAATAAGTTCTTTTTCTTTTCTTTTTTCTTTTTTGTCCGGGATTAAATCCTTGCAAGGTAGGTTTCTATTTATAAGAATCAGTTCCTGTTTCTTAGATCTGATGTAAACTGCTTGCAACCTCATTACATGATGTAATCTTTACCCATTCCTTCTCTTTCTCTTTCAGTGTATCTTTCTAACAACATACAGAAGCTACTCTCTCGCCCCTGTGAACACTAAGTCCTTTTTGTTGGAGGGGCTTCAGGAGACCAGCAGGACAGAGAAAGAGAGAGAGAGAGAGAGAGAGAGAGAGAGAGAGAGAGAGAGAGAGAGAGAGAAGCACAGCAGGGGCTGCTTCCACAAATCACAACCTCGGGTGAGTCAGATGGCTAACCAGCCCTAGGTACACCCCAAACTACAGCTTGCTTTATTGGGCAATTGTGGATTTTGGTTTTTCTCTTCAAGATTCTCAGGTTTAACATTTGGAGTTCCCCAGCCGTCTTCTTCTCTAACTTACGCAACTTCTCCAGGAAACGCCAAGATGCAGAACCCACACTCTGAGGCAGAACAAGTACCTTAAATGACTCAGCTACTTGCAAACAATGGTGAGCGGCAGGGTGTCAGCATCCCTCTGTCAGCTCTGGATTTTTAGAGAAAAATTTCATTACATTTTAATCAAATAGGGATATTAATAAATGTTCATTAGGCGGGGCTGTTAGGGAAAATGCTCCATTTTACCACCACAGACTCTGCTGCTCTCCAGTCACAGATGGTAGAAGTTACATCCTTTGCAACCCCTTAATATTTTGATTTTTATGATAATATGACAACTTAAGAAGATTTAAGTTTAAGTAACTATAATTTTTTTTTTCAAAATTACTCCCAAAATTAAAGTGTGCTGTTCCAAAGAAAAGTCCTGGACTCAACGTGCAATCCCTAATACCATCCACAATGCTATGTATATGATAAATCATTAATAAATTCAATACAATAAAAGTAACATAGTACCTGACATTTAGGAGACATGAAAGATTTTAAAAAACATAGTTTGTGGTTAAATAAATAATACATAAGATAGAAAATTAAACAAATCAAAATAGCTCTCTTTGGTATTCTTATTGCCTTTTCTAAATAATTCTTATTGCCTTTTCTAAGTAATTCTTATTGTTTCTTTTCTAAAGTAGATTTGTTAATGAAGAGAAAGTAGTATAGCTAAGAAGAAAACAATAACTAAACAACTTTCAGAGGGTAAAAATATGCATAACACGCTATAAAAAGCTGGTAAGTTATAATGAGGTATTTTAGTACATAAGGCAAATACGCCTAATTTAGATTTTTCTAACCTAATTAGAAAAACTGAATGGGAGCCCGACCTGGTGGCTCACATCTGTAATCCTAGTACTAGGGAGTTAGGGGAAGGAGGATCAGAAGCTCAGGGCAGCCTGTGCTACAGAGCAGGTTGGAAGCCATCCTGGGCTGCAGAGAGCTTTGAAAATACGTTCACTTACAAGTAGGCTACAATACATAGGCATTCTCCAACAAACACTTATTGATCACGCACGCAGAGCTAAGTGCAAAACCAGGGACTAGCAATCCTGTAATCAATAAGGCAAGCACACTTCAGCATGAGGAAGCTTTGTTCAGATAATTTTGTACAAAGGACGACTGTGAAAGAGAGAGGATTCAGGGTGTGGTAGATTTTTCCTACAATGCCAGTGCTTGGGCACTGGGATATGAGGATTGCTATGAATTTGTGAGCAGGCTAGTTGGGATAGTGAATTCCAGAGCAACCAGGGTAAAAAGTAAGGCTCAGTTTCAAGGAGGGCTGGGGGCAGAGCTGCTCTGGGTTGGACAAGCATAGGTCACCCAGGACCCTGTCCTTCTCCATCCCTTCTGACCTATGGGACTTTATTCAGGAGTACAAAAGCAGCAACTTCGTAAACTCCATTGCATCACCTTGTGTCTGCTGGAAGGGAGGGCTAGGCTCTACCAAGCCTAGAAAAACATTTTCCATAATCCTCATTTAGAACTTGCAGAGAATGATTTACAGAGGTAAGTGTTGGAATGCTGTCCCTTTATCATCTGCCTGTGCAACCATTGAGTGCCTTTTGTGTTCAGAGCACCAGATCACAGAGGACAGCAAACGGTAGTTTCTGCCCTTTTGCATTGTTCCTTCTGGCCGGGAATGCAACTCCCAACCACATATGATGCAGAGTTATGCAACTGTAGTTGTACATAATGAGAAAGTACGGGGGGGGGGGGGGGGATTTGAGACTTGGGGGGATGGAAGAAAGGCTTCCTCCAGGAAGTGGCATCTGTGCAGACCACCCATTCATCAGTAGGAATTAATTAGTCTAGGGATTGTAATCCAAATTTCTTCAAGGGATCAGGTGAGTGACACAAGTGTGTTCAACTCACCTGCAAGACTGTAAGAGATTTAACAGCCCAAGGCCAACTGGAGGGAGTCTACTGGCCTTTAGGCATTCAATTCAAACTAATTTCACTCTTCTCTAGCCAAACAAAAGATGTCTGCAGCCCACTACAGCAGAAGGGCTGGTACTAGGCTGTAGTGATTCAGACAGGAGTAAAAGCCCGGTGGCAGCAAGGAGCTGGTCTGGTTTGAGCAACTAAGAAGAGCTATCGTGAATAAAGATGGAGCTCACAAGAGGATGAGGGCTCCACAAGCAGAAAAAGGCAAAAAACAACCTTACTTGAGGTCTCACTGGCAGGTGAAGCCTTTGTACCCGTGAATGCACTGAAGGTTCTAAACAAGGAAGCAGATTTGTTGGTGTTGTTTGGATGCTATGGGCGAGGAAGAGATGGTTTTTATGTGATCCTGGCTGTCTTGGAACTTGTTACGTTAGCCAAGGCTGGCCTCCTATTATACATCCCAGGCTAACCTCAATTAGACCAATGGTGCTTATTTCTCAAAGAGGAGGCTCATGTTTCCTGTGTCTAAGAGGAAAGCCCACTGTCATTCCCCACCCCCCCCCGACCCCCAGGAAGGACCAAAATAAAGCCCTACCCCTTACCCCAGACTCACAAAATTTGGAATCTGCTTCTTTGATGTGGCCCTTGGACCACTTACCAGAACTATGAATGGTTAGACAGTCCCTGTCTTTATGTATGTATATATATGTATATATATATATATATATATATATATATATATATATATATATATATGGGAGAGGGAATGCCTAAGGCATGTGGCTCCAGCATGAAGGTATAAAACCCAAGTTACAGAAGTGCTGAGAACAGGGGCCTAAGCTGCCAGAGCTGGGACTCCCTGGCTCCATGACAAAAGCTAAGACTCATGGCTGAACTCTTTCTTCAGTATCAAACAAATGACAGAAATTCCTCATTTTTTTGTAGTATAGTTATTGTTTAGAGATGATCTTACACAGATTTGTGTCAGTTAATACAAATGAATACAATGACATGTGCACACATAAATAACTTGTCATTAGTGTGTCTACTCTCTTGGTAGCACTTTTCTAGATCCTTCTAGGAAACAGAAAAGGAAAAGCCACTCTAGACAATGTGAGTTAGGAAGTCTCCATAAATTCTACTTAAAGGTGAAAACCTGAGGTGAGGAAAAAGCTAAATGTGCCAGCACACGGAGACACATTGACTTCTCCTAACCAGTGGGAATGAGAAGGCCCTGAGACTTTGCTATTGTGCAAAACGACCTGGGTGAGTTTTTTTCCCAACTTGTTTATGCATGATATATTTAGTCTCAGAATTTTTTTTCTACATTCAGCCTTATATAGCACATGCTCATGTAACATTGATCCTACAAATAAAACCCTACAATGGAGGTCCTTATCTTTCTCCACAGACTTTGTCATGTCTCTAAAGCTAGGTCCCCAAGGTGCCAGTTTTAAGCAAGATTTCCTTTTGAGGGTGGTTTCTCCTGGGATATTAGGGGATTGGAAAATTAACCATCATACTGAGATCTCTCCCGTGTGGTCATGATGGAATGAGGGGACTTTTGTTGTCATCTCTAAGGGATGGAACTGAGTAAGTTGGTCTCAAACTTACTATGTAGCCCAAGCTGACTTGGAACTTGTCATCTGTGATCCTCCTGCCTCTGCCTGCAGGGTACCACAATGGTTGTGTTAGAATGAGAATTTGTATCCATGTTTCCATGAACAAAGTATAGTCTTGGGATAACAGATCCATCTTGAAGTCAATCAAACAGGGTTGGTACCATCTTCTGACTAATTTTTTTTAAATGTTGCTCTTATACTTCAGACGTATGCCCAAACATCTGCCAAACTCCTTTTTCTCTCTAAATGACAAAAATAAAAAAGAAAGTGACAATTGTCATCAGCCCACTTTTTTACCCTTATCTACGTAGTTCCTAGCAACCACAGTTTGCACTCTGGAATGTGTTGCAATGATTGTCATATCTTTGAAGAAACCAAATCTCTAATCTTATCCAGAAAGATACAGCAATTCTTTGATATTAGAAAGCGTTCCAACTGCTAGACCTGGTGGTACATGCCTGTAGTCCTGGCACTTGGGGAGCTGAAGTGAAAGAATTGCTTTGTGTTTAAAGCCAGGCAACTTTCTGAACTTGTTTCAAAAAAATAAAAATAAAATAAATATTAAAGGGTCAGTGGGGTAGCTCAGCAAGTAAGAATGCTTGCTGCTGTGTCTGAAGACCCGAGTCTGACCCCGATGAGCCACAGCTTAGAAGAAAAGTAATCAAAGGTTGCCTCTGACCTCTACACATACACATGGTTCATGATACATGAGTGTACACACTAAATAAGTTGAAAATTAAACCAAATGTATCGTGTTCCACTAAAAACTAGTGCCAGATGCTTGGAGTATATGCATTTCAGAGTGGCAATAACTACTGAATACTAGTTGATAATAAAGATGACTGCTGACTACTGTGTGGAATGCGTTAATAAAACTTCTAGGTACCTTACATTATTTTGTTTAATCCTTGCAATGTAAAGTGGTAATCCAAAGGGATTATGCTTTAGTTTACAGATAAACATGCTATGGTTTTCCTACAAGGAAAGCTTTGGATGAATAATGAGATATGGTGCTCAGTAGAGTATGCCATACAGGAAATGCCCAATACATTCATAAAAATATCTGTGCATCAGTGCCTTCATGGTGTCTCTCAAATGCTCTTTCTTCTTCCATCATATTAGTTGCCTATGAAGCAAAGAGCACATTTTAAGAAATACTGACTAAAAGTTTTCCTTCCCAGCTCTTAACTTGACAGACGTGTTGTTCCGAAAGTAAGCCCCAAGAAGCAGGTGCAGTAGAGTGGGAAGACAGAGCTTTGAATCCTACACAGACCTCCTACTCATGAGCCCAAACCAGCAGCTGGCAGCTGGATGCAGGAGAGTGGGGAAGCTCTCCTCTTAAAGAGCTAGACAGGGTGCTAGGGCCACACTGTTAGTAGTAATAGATTGTATGTATGTATGTATGTATGTATGTATGTATGTATATATGTATGTCTGTCTGTATGTTCTCAATTCCGGCTAAGGCTGAAGGTGGGGCTCTAGCACCCACATAGAGCCTGAGGATGCTCTTATTAGACAAAGACAAGCCCTAATGCTAACACACACCTGGTATCCTTACAAGAATAGAAGAGAGCACAGCTACACACATACAGAAGTCTATGCAATTGAGAAAGGCCATGGGTACCAAGGACCACTGGAGCCACCAGAAGCCAGGAGGCCATGGAGGACTCTTCCCGAGAGCCTCAGCAGCTGTCTGACTCCAGCCAATGCCTAGATCTGAGGAGATACGTTTCTGCTGTTTAAGCCACCCTCACCATCGTTAGTTGTGTAGAGCAGTCTTTAGAGGCTACTGAAACTGGAAAAATTCAAATTCATTAGCTTGGCATCAAAGGACCCCCAGGATCATGGACTAGGTTATTTTCCTTCTCCCAGCTCCCAGCCATGTCTACGCCAAAGCAACTTGAAGGGGTCCACAAAGCTCTCAGCCCTTTTCTGGGGCTTCAGCTTGTTCCCATTATTCCTACTGTCGACCCATTCACTCACTCACCATCCCCTCCCTCAGGAACCCAGAGAAGAAAGCAGGTCCACCACACTTGCCCACCACACAGAGCTCACCCTGATCTCTCAAATCAGACAAGATCTTATGGTCTCTACTAACCCCACAGATTTTTCTTCATATTCCCTGATTGTCACTTTCTGCTTTGAATTAGTTGTCTGTATCTGTGGCTTTATCTCCCTTGTTAGACTAGGAGCCCTTGGGAAAGTGAGCAAGCCTCAGACATTTTTGTACTGACCGCAGTACCTGGGCACAGTGCCGTCCATGAAGCAGTTACCCAATAAATGCCTGAAATAGTTATCACTGTCTGTTTTGTGGTCTTGACTGTTGTGTTGAGAATGAATAAACAGTCATAACAGGATGCTTTATGTATGTGTGCAAGTTTAATCATGAACAATGACAAACTCGGAAAGTAGAACATTCCTACAGAGTCTGCCTTTTGTGATATGTTCCTGTAATGTGTGGATGTGCTTAAACTGATAGAAAAATAGAGCCCCAAATGAGCCCGCACTTCACTAAAAGGTAATAATAAATCTACAGTTAATAACAGTTTTCTGAAAATCTTAAAGAAGTGGAAGGATTGGGGGTGGAAAAAAACGTCTAAAGACGGCAATTTTAGGCATGGAGGACTGCTTCCCTCCCTCAGCAGAAATGGAAATTATTTGTCTCTACTATCTCCTCTTGAAATTCATTGTTTCCTGGTTCTAATAGTTCCCTGTAGAGACCTGAGGAATGAGATGACCTAGGGGATCAGGGAATTGGCTGCTCACTCTGCTTCTTCCAGGGCCTACACTCACCTCATGGTAGACACCTTCCTTCTGCTAGCACTCCCTTGCCAGTACATGTAATGGTACCTTCCTGCTTTCAGTGGAGAGGAGCACCAAAGCAAAGGCAGCCTGTGAGAGCTGGGTAGGCGCTACCGTGTGTTGGCCTGGCTAATCATGAGCTTGAATAGCCCGTCTCACTTTGTTTTTAAGAAAAAGTACCGTGCTTAGCAGTGCAGGACTGATTTTCATTCTGTCATGAAAACATTTGGTTCTTGCCCAATGTGCTGTCAAGATTCCCAAAAGCCTTTGCCCTTGAGAGGGACACTGGATGTCCTTGAAAGCCATATTCCACAGCATCATCAACAGAGACTCTAAAAGAGGAGGCTGAGCACTGCTGTTGGAGTCTAGGCAGTGGCAACTTTAACAGGCAGGTCTCTGTGAGTTTAAGGCTAGTCTGGTCTACAGAGTGAGTTCTAGAACAGCCATGGAAAAACAAAGAAACCGTGTCAAAGAAAAACAAACAAATACAAACAAAAGGTCCCTATGGTTGCACATGCTATACAAAGCTAACATGCAACATCAGGTTGGGAGGACCTGAGACCGTGGACCCTGACTACTGTGGAGGACCATGAAGCAAAAGTGAGAAGCTCTTTGTTGCTTCATAGTAGGGAAACTTAGTCTGTTGAATAAGGCCGGGAGTTAAAGCTAAAATGGAAACACATTTGAATGAGATAACCCAAAGTATAGGTCTAATTAAGTTAAGTAAATCAAATCCCATGCACTTTCACTCTGAAGCTCTATGCCCATTAAATCTAATTACTTTCCCCAGGGGGATTTGGCTGTAAATGGATGTTAGCAATGATCGCATTGAATTCCTGTTCCTTGCCCCCTCTGAAAGCTTCCACAGTGTGGGTGATTGCAGCCTCCAGTTCTGCAAGACAAGGTCAAGGGGAAGACACTCTTAGGACCCCATTTAAATAAATGCCTTCCGAAATTCAGAGTTTCTTCTGTTCTTTTTGCCTCCTTGTCCATCACTCTAACAAAACAATGTGCATGTGTTTATGGCTCAGACTTTCAAAGGTGTCACCGACCTATTTTCATTAACTCTTTACCTCCTAGACACCAGGACCAACGGACACGGGGGTCATTACAGAGAGCTGGATGGGGCAGTCACTAGGCCAGAAGAATATCCTACTGCCCTCCCCCAGATGACTGGGGGGGTGGGTGGTCTGAGTACTTCTTTACTGGATGAATCCATTGGACTCATTAACCAGTCTTGTCCTGCCCGTCCTTGCTCCCCTGAACGTTATTAACCTTGCTTATTAAAGGAGAGAAACAAAGCTGGCCAGATGGAGCTTCACGGCTTCAGCTGCATCTGGAGCATAGATCTGCTCCAGACGGAAGTTCCTAAGATCAATGAAATGGAACTGAACGGCATAAGCATCCCTGCTGATTTTGTTACATATTGGATTTTAAGACTTAGATTCCGTAAATCTCTGAAGTTAGAAATTTTGTGCCAAGTGGAGAAAAATATATTCTACTTGTGTTTGCTTTTGAATAGATTAAAATGTGAGTTTGCGGAATTATTACTGCTATTTCACCAATGTGTGATGGAAAATTTTTCTGTCTTTTGGGGACACTGAAGCCTAGAATTCCAGTTGTGATATTAAATTACGTAAGTGTAGTCAAATTCCCAGAATTTCTCAACTCCAAAGTAATGTCTAAGGCTGGGGATGTAGTTCAGTGGTACAGTGTCTACCTAACTAACACATCTATTGTGTTGGGTTCTATAACCAGTACCAACACCACTACCAATAAAAATAATTAATAATAATAATGATGATAAATATCATAATAAAGCTTTCATAGACTATTCAATTTTAGCCAAATAGTTTTGGCATTTGGTGGCTATGGTACTTGCTATAATGTAGCTGAATGCTGTTAACTTGCTATAGTACTCACCTATGGGATCCCAGCGTGACCCTGAGCTCCAGACCAGCCATGTGCTGCATAGCGAGACCCTGTCTCAAAAGCAGCAACGACAATAAAACACTTACCAGCAATGCATCTCAACTTCAGCTTTAACTTAAAGTAATCTAGGAACTTTGAAACTGTGATACTAAGCCCATCCCCTAGGCCAGCGTTACTGGTAGTTGGTATCTGCTGAGAGAAGGGGAATCGCTTTCTTTGGGGATGCAGTTGGTTGCCTGTGGACCAGTGGCTGGCCTCATCCCCATGGTCAGCACTAAAAAGTGGTGCTAGTAACAGTAAGAGGACATCAGGTTCAGGGGAGAATGACTGCTGGCTCCCACACATGGTGAAGAAGCCTATCCATGCCCAAGGTGCAGGCGCTCTACCTCCAGGCTACCCCAGAAGCACCCGTTGAGATTTTTATCTTCCTTTTAAAAGAGGTACTTCTGAGGTATGGTCTTCAGACCTTTATCTGGGAAACACATATAGGGATTTGGGATATTTTAAGCATAAGACAATGGCTGTCATATCAGCTACCTTTGAAAAATGAACAGGAATCTTTTAGTTATGACTTTATTATTAATCATTTGTAACCAAATGCAATGATTTCTCCTTCTTTTTCCCATCCTCTTCCTCCTCTTCCTCTTCCCTTCCTCCTCCTCTTTCTCCTCTTCCCACTCCTTCTTCTTTTATTATTATTGTCATTATTATTATTATTGTTGTTGTTGTTGTTGAAACAGGGTTTCTCTGTGTAGCACCAGCTGTCCTAGTAGTTGCTCTATAAACCTTAGCCTTAGACTCATAGATCTGCCTGCCTCTGCCTACCAAGTGTTGGGATTAAAGGTGTGCGCCACCACTGCCCAGCGTAGGATTTTAATCCTGTGAATGCAAAACCCAACCCAAGAGGTAAAAGAGTAGAGGAAGACTTACAAACTGCCTTCGGCAAAGAGAATACTGAGATAATTCCCAAGCAATGCTTTTCCCCCATCAGAAGGAACCTTGGGATTTTGTGTAGGGATCCTGAATACAAGAAAGTTTATGTAGAAGTCCACTTCTGAGAGAGCTCAACTCAAGGTCACATGGAGAACATATATTCAGAACAGAAAGATGTCAGCAAATTTCGAGACTTAAAGTTGAGCATCACATGGCTATAAGAGAAAGATGGAGGAGGAGAAGGATGCTTCTGGGCATGCTCAGTTCAAGGTTATAGAGTACATGTTCAAAAAAAAAAGGGTAGATGCTAACACTTCTGGGCGTGCTCTGTTCAGCTCAGCATCCTAATGAGCAAGTTTACTTTAGGTTGCCTGAAAGGATGAGTGAAAACTAGACTAGTCTCTAATAAAGTTCCTCAAAGTGTTTTAGCGGAAGTCAAAGAAAAGCAAGCTTTGAAGATGTCTGAACAATTTGTTAAAGGGGTGGCTTTTTTTTTCTTTGACTTTTTGCCTTTTTAGCATTATTTTCCCTAAAAGTACGTCCCTTGCTCAGGAGCCAACAAACTAGAAATGCCTACAAGATCTCCTACTCCCAGCACTGCAGTCTCCTGTTTGTGTGACTCGACCTCCACCAGCCCCCTAGGAAAGCATTCTGTCTCGATTCTCAGCTTATCTGAGGAGATGTTATCACAACATGTGGTTCTCTTAGAGTTTTTGATGTCTTTTAGACAACAGATGGATTAAGCACATTATTTAAACAGTTTGTACTTTGTGCTTAAAAACCCATTACTACATATAAACCAGATTAACTTAAATGAGGCTGATTTAAAACACACATGACACACAGACACATACGTAATCGTGGTTGACTTTAAATGTTGGTTTTATATAGTAAAAGTCAGTGTGGTTTTGGATAGCATTAATAAAAACACGTGGATTGATTATCATTACGTTTCAACAGGTCTTTGAGGAAGGTCTCTAAACTGAAAGTTCCTGACAAGATTATAGAATAGGCCAGAGTATGGCTGAGCCTCCAGTGGTAAAGATGTTCTCACAAGAAGCTGTTGTTTGTGAGATTACCAAGAGTTAAATGAAGTGCTATGGACACTCCAGAGACAAAGAAGGCCATTGTCCAACACATGAAGAGGAAGCCCGGACTTTGTACAAGTGCCATGGGTCACGCTCAGGACAGGTAGAGGACTGTCCTTCATTACATCCTTCAAGAAACGGTTCCAGAGAGAAAGGTCTGTGAAAATGGAGCTAGAAAGATGCAGATGTGACAAAGAAGAAAGAAGGAAAGTAAATGAAGCCAGGCAGAGCCAGAAGGGAGAAGAGTGAAGAAACAACTGGTATTGAGCTCTTCCTGCTCAAACTGTCCCAAGTCAGGCACCTGAGAGAAGGAAGAAAGGATCAAAGAAGCTGCCCACAGTCCTGCTGAGCTGAAATCCTAAGAAGGTAGACAAGCCAACCCCCAGGTTTCTTTTAGAGCTGAAGTAGCCTCTGCTTTAGAACTGAGAAAAAGACAGCCCGCAGTATTAATGCATATTTCCTATGTATTTTACTGTACCCCAGCTACCGAGTCTGCAATTATACCCACGGCACAAATAAATGGGGAGAATTTTTAAATAGTGACAGGTTGGATTTTGAAATGTGCAGATTGGTAGGATCTGGCAGCTACTAATTTAATAAAACAAAAGAAAAGGAAACAAAAGTCTCCTCACCACTTCCTGATCATTTAGCATGAAGGAGCAGACATCAAAACGGGGATTGGGAAAGCTCTGCTCACCCCGCCTCACCTAGACAACTGACACTGGCTTTGACTTCTCTTATGCTGAGTGTTTCCTTACAAGAATGCCAACAGACCTTGCTGATTTGTTCCAAATCAGCTCTCTATACCACTGACTTAAGGCAGTTGTTTTTGCTTTTGTTTAATGTAACACTTCTTTGTAGATATCAAACATAACGAAGTTGGAAGACTTTTCCTGTGAGCCCGGAGTACACTCTGCACTCTGACTGAAATGACTAATGCCAGCGACTCTATGCTAGCCTGCTCCTGACTGACCTCGCCCCCCCCCCCCCTCCGCCTTCTCCTCTGAGTCATCACGCAGTTCCCAGCATGCAGTTTGCTATTTGTTGAGTCATTAGATAGACGCTGGCAATTCGAAGTGCCTTAGGCAGAGATAGGTGATAGCAGCAACCAAGCACAGACTCCGAAGGAGCCGAACAAAGAAGCCTTTGTGGTGTGCACAATTTCTTTAGTGAAGTGTGTACACTTGTGATCAACACTGCTCAGCAGTCAAACTTTGAAGAGACGTCAAGAGTATGTTTGCATGCCACGTTGAAAATTTGTTTTATTTTTTTATTACTGTATATCTCGGCTAAACAAAACAACGGATTTTCAGCATGGAATTTTCTTCTTTTCTATTTTTCTTAAGTGTTTGAGAATTTCACACGGTGTCTTTTAATCATGATTTCACCCGGCTCCTCTCCTTAGCCCTGCCCACATCTACCGCTGTATCACTACCCTCGTGTGTCCTTTAAAGAAAACTCAATAACCCATCAACTCCAGTTTGTGTGTTGTCTGTGCTCTTCTGGGTGTGGGACTGTTTACTGGAGCATGGTGAAGCCCACCAAGAATCACACCCTTCCTCAGCTGTACTAAAGAAGCTTAGGACAGTGGCCTGGTGAGCTGTGGCAGCAAGACATTTTCACACATGCGCACAACATCCTGTGGCCGTATTCATCCGATCATTATCCTTACTTACCCCTTCTTCCCTCCCTCAAATCACTGTCCTTTTCCTTTCTGCATTTGTACTGTTTTTGTGTTTATACATATATATGTTTATACATATAACCTGAACTTGCTCTGGATTCCTCATCCTCCTGCCTCAGTCTCCTGAGTACCGAGACTACAGGCATTCACTACCAAGCTCAACTATGTCTTGAGTATCTGGCTGCCATCCCTGAGGGACAATGTCTATACTCCACGGCCCCAGGTTTGAAGACCTCTGTTACAGTAGCCAGAGCATTCTGGTACACGGATGTGGTGGTACACGGATGTGGTGATACACGGTTGTGGTGGCGGCTTGGAGATGAGTGTCTGGTGGACAAGGATAGAAGCAACAGTGAGAAAAAAAAGTGTACTAGCAAAAAATCAAATTGAGCCCAGTGTGGTGGTGCATGGCTTTGACCCCAGCACTCAAGACACACAGACAAGTGACTAGCCTGGTCTATTAAGTAAGTCCAGGACAACCAATGCTACAAAGAGAAACCTTGTAAAAACAAAACAAACAAAAAATAAAAAAGCAAAAAAAAAAGAAAAAAGAAAGAAAAAGACAAAATTGTATAAACTTCCAATTAATATTCTAGCATTCTGAAATATTAAAATATAAATTTTGTTTTTATTTATTACATGTGTGTTTTTGTGTGTGTATGTGTGTGTCATGTGTATAGGTTAGCTCACTTATGTGTAACCCAAGCATCAACAACCAGCATCTTCCTTAATTTCTCTCTATTTTCCTTTTTTGAGACAGAGTCTCTCACTGAACCTGGAGCCGTTTTGGCTAGGCTGTCTGGCTGACGAGCTCCTCTGGGGCTGATCTCTGGAAGTTTAAGACCAACTTGGGTCTCAAAACCAAAACTAAATAAACAACAACAACAAAACCTGAGTAAAATATAAATACATAATTATGAACCAGAGAAATGTAGATAATGGGGCTAGGGGACAGAGAGATGACTCAGCATCTTAGAACACTTGTTACTTGTGCCAAGGACCAGAGTTCAAGTCCCAGCACCTACGTGATGGCTTACAACAATCCCTAACTCCAGTTCTGGGGGTTCAGACTTTCTCTTCTTGACCTCCATGGGCACAAGACACACATAGGGTATATATACATACATTCATACAAAACATTCATTCATATAAAGTAAGACAGAGTCTAAAAAACATTTTTTTTCAATTTCAAGTGAAGATAGAATATCCTCCCTAGCTTCTCCTAAACACTAAGTTCAGAGAATAAGTGAGAGACCATAGCCACAAAAGTCAGGCCCTCAGGACTCCAGTTCTCTAACTCTCTCCCACTCTTTCAGGACACTTCATCTCCTGGTTGCCAGTCAGCCTGTCTCCTCATAATTCTTGGGCAACCTAACCCAGATACAGGAACTTCGTTCAGTCATCTTGCTTATGAAACAGAAAGCATCTCTAATATGAGTGGTTGGGTACCCTAAAAATGACCAGAGTGACTATAAAGACCAGTTTTGGAGCAGATCACTGAAGGGCTGAGGTCTTGGCAGCAGTTAAAACAAGGACATGCCCTGGGGACATGTTGGGGCCTCTGATCTCCAGAGCCAGGGACAGATCACACACACTGAGACCTGCCCTGAAGCATTTCTTTCATTATCAAAGGATGCAGAAATAGGGTCAGAATTCACTAAGCTTTTATTGACTTCTCTACATCAGCAGAGGTAATTTCCATAGTCATTTGCTGTTTATTTCCAGTGGTTATAAAACTATGTTCCATTTTTGTGTGTGTTTACGAACACATTTTATCTTTTAAAATAAATAAGCTCAACATTTTGCTCTTGACTTCTGTGTGGTCATTCTGAGTAGATCAATAAAAACTGACTTAGTCGTATCGCCAGCCTAGGACTAGCCATGGTATCTAATACAAAATAATAATAATAATAATAATAATAATAATAATAATAATAATAATAATTAGTGCTGGAAAAATTGGCTCATTGGTTAACAGCACTCACTGCTCTTGTAGAGGGCCTGAGTTCAGTTCTCAGCACCACATGGCAGCTCACAACTGTCTGTAACTCCAGCTCCAGGGGATCTGACACCCTCTTCTGATTTCCTCAGGCACCAAGCATACATGTGGTATACAGACATACAGGCAAAACACTCATAAACATAAAATAAAATAAATAATCTAAAATAAAAATTTCAAGTATAAGAAATGGTCTCTGCCACAGAAGGTATCTTCATACTAACTGAGCAGGTAAAAACCGACTTTTTCATCCTCTTGTCTAAACCTGTGTAAGGCCCCCATGAAGGGAGGACCTCACCCAAGCCTCGGGAATTCAAGGCCACCCCAGTAACTCACAAGACACAGAACTTGATGTAATCAGCAAGAGGTATATTTCAATCAGTATACTGAGGTCAAGACCCATGACCCACACAGGGGCAGTGGGGTCTGACCCCGGGGCTTTGGAGACAGAATTTAAAGGCCAAAACCACAACCCAGGGGGAGTGAAGGAGGGTTATTGGAGAGCACCTGTGGAAAGTCCCAGCCCATTACTCAGTTTGTGACAGAGTCCAAGGAACAGCCATGGGGAACATTTTGTATAGGCTATTTGTATATTCTCTAAGAGCCTATTCGTAATCAACCATCTATCTTGTGGTCAGCCAAGTTCCTGAAACACAGAGCTCATGACCAAGCTGACCTGCACTCTTGGTTCTGCTTGCCTGTTGGGAGTTTTTGAAAATTCTTAACCCTTTCACCTGTGGTAAGCCCCGCCTACAAGTATTCACCATCAGGTACAATGAAACCAGAAAGAACTTGGCTTGACATCAACAGCCAGTCAAGGCAGATGTCAGGACATCACATTTGAGCTGCCTAGCAAGGATTGGCTGAAGGGCCAAGACTGGGTGTTGTGTTGAACTCAGGACCTAGAAACAAGGGCAGGGGCAGGGTAGTTAGGTCTGTTTTGGGAGAGTTAATATGTCTGCCTTCTTGATAGGCGAATGTAGAAGAGGGAAGGGGAGGAGAAGGAAGAGGAGGAGAGAAGGAGAGAGAGGAAGAGGGAAGGAGGGGAGGGAAGAAGAGGGATGGAGAGGAGGAAGAAGAGGAAGAAGAAAAAAATAATTAGAACTGGCTCCCAAAAAGTTGTTTAGAAATGTGGGAAAGGAAAAGTTACATTTTTTAAAGTTAGAACACATAAAGCAGAGACGATTAGTAGAGAAATCTGTAGGTAATTGCATGGTGGGAGGGACTAGTAGGGTAGATACATTTTTTTTTTTCATTAGGGAGATAATTATTTCTCTCTCTCCTTGATATACCTTTAGGTTTACTCAATTTCCAGAGGGTTGGTCTCCTGGCAGATATTGACAGGCCAATTGGATTAACTCCAAGGGGCGGGGACAATCATGTGTTTGTAATCCTGTGCTTTGGACACTATTGAATGTGATGGCTCCACCCAAGGCTGGAGATAGAACTCAAATTACAGCCTTTCAGCCAGAAGGAAGTAAGTTTCTCTTAAAGGGCTTCAGCAAACCCTACCTCCTTTTTGTAATATTTGAAATCTTAAACAGGAACGTAGCCAATTATGAGAGAGGGTTACATTAACAATTCTCTCTAAGCATGACAGTGCCTATCTAACTAACGTTCTCTTTAGAGTTAAGACTGCAAAATCACTTACGACATAGGCATAGAGTCTATCTGGCTATGTCTAGCTAAAATAGGGCGTAGAAGTGCTGGTTTAGGGTCTCTATTCTTGTTGACTCTCAGGCCGTGGGATACCATGAAGTGAACCCAGAGAGATAAAGTTAAATTCCTGCACGATTATCTGAAGGTAGGTTCACTGTAAGGACAGTGTTAAGCATACCAGATCTAAAGATTAATAGGATCGTCACCAAGGTCATAGTAGACACTACCTATTTTCACCATGAAAATCAAATATTAAAGCTGCTCACCAAAGGGATGGGGTGTCTGGCACAGTCCCGATCTGATTTCATAGATTCTGTAAAAGAAATGGAGACATTAGAAGAATTGTCAGGAATATACAGACAGATTTTGTTTGTGGTTTTGAAATGCATGAGAGTTCATTAATCTTATTATAGCTGGGGTAGCCTTACCTACCCTATCTGTCATGCCAGTAGTCCACTGGGAGGCCTGGGAGGCCTTACTCCTTGTTTGTCCCTTTAAAAAGCCTAGAATAGCTATTTTTGTTTGGCAGGACCAACCATTCTATTCTGTGGCTACATTTTCCTGCCTGGTGATTTAAAAATCTCTCCAATAACCAAACCGTGGCCTTTTTCTTAGCAGCACGGAAATCTTTAAAGGGTGTGATTCTAACCCCCTACTCACTCTCCTTCCCTGCACTAACTTCTCTGGCTTCTCTCTACACATATTCCAGGGCCACAGCTTCAGGTCCTTCAGGGTCCAACGCTGGAGTCACAGGGAGATGGGGGGCTGGAGAGTGGGAAAGGATCAAGTTTTACTAGCTCTTCATTCTATTCTTTAAGGAAAGTATTAGACAACAGGTAGCCATTATCTGCATCACGCAAAGAACATGTAATCTGAGATATGCAAAAGGAATGTTACAGAAGTGTGAAGACATGGGTGTGGTGGTACACAACAGTTTCCAACCCTTGGGAAGCTAGGGCAGAAAGAACACGCAATCTACCTACCTAGAACCTATCTTTAAAAAAGGGAGGGGGCAACTAAAGCAGGTGAGGATGTGAGTAGCCAACTGAAGAATATGTAGTTAAAAAAAAAACAAACAAGAGAGAGAGAGAGAGAGACAGAGAGAGAGAGAGAGAGAGAGAGAGAGAGAGAGACAGAGAGAGAGAGACAGAGAGAGAGAGGACTGTTGAGCCTTACAGAATAGACAGTTGCTTAACAGAGCTGTGTTGTGGGTCAGGCATGATGATGCATGCCAAAATCCAAGCAGTCCCAGGCCAGACTTGGCTATCTAGTGAGACAACAAAACAAAACAAAACAAAACAAAAATCAGTAAAACAAAAGTAAAAAAAGTTGCCTTGCATGTTGTTTTAGTCTAGGTGGATTTTGTTAAAGCGTCCGATAGTGGTTCTTGAGAGGTGGGCAACCCTCTGCATCTTTCCTCTCTTAAATATTCACTTTCTCTCCACATTTTGCTGGATATCGTTTTGGTTTTGTTTGGTTTTGTTCTTTGCATGAAGACCCTCTCTGGGTTGTGTAATCCTTCACAACACCTGTTAAGCTTGTCACCTTCTATCCCGTTTACAGGGTGCCAGAGCCAGAAGGCACAGTAGAGAACCGACCAGTGGTAAATTCCACTAGGGTCAGGTTTTTTTTTGTTTTTCCTGATGACTTACCCATGTTGAACAGTTTGATGTCATGAAAAGATTGAGGAATTTTCCCAAACCTCCACCCTAGTAGTTTTCCCATTCCCACCCGCCTCTTCCTTTCCTGATTCCAGCCTGGACCTGAAATGGAGGCACCTGAGTACAGCCAGGAAAGCTATTATTTCAGCAGTTTGGGCCTAATAGGAGCAGGAAATACCAACGACCTTTGGTGAGCTCTTCCCCAGTGACTGGCCAACCTCCGTGCATAGACCTGTTGATTCCATAATGATTCCAGTGATGCTCAGACATGAAAACACTGCTCATCCTAGTCGTGGATGACCATGGGGTAAGTCAAAATTCCCACAATGCAACACTGAGATGGATGTGTAGTGACATGTACATATATGTCCTAATGCAAGTCTCTGAAGAACAAATACCACTTCTACAGAGACCATTGTTCTAAATACCAACTTCATTAAAAGCCAGAAAAGAGTAAGAGAGTCAGAAAAACAAACAACAAAACTCAGAAGAGTCTAGCCTTGTTCCTCAGGAGAAGGAATTACCAAATGTATTGCCTAATCTCTGGCTCTCATGTAGAGCAAAACAAGTTTCTTTTCCCAGAGTATCATAAGGAAGAAAAGCAGTGGGAAATGAGGAGGAATTACTTTTGTAAACTGCCCGTTCTACACCAAACCACAAGCCAATCCATCAAACTCGTAAAGCACACACATTCCCTCATCTACATGCATCTTCCTCTAGTCAACCAAGTCATTCTCAAATATCTGGCTCTCGTTATGATCATTCTCTCTCGTTCTCTGCCTTGGGCGATTTTGAAATCTTTATTGACATAATTGTTTTGTGGTGATGTTTACTACGCTGGTGAAACAAACAACTTTAGGCCTGAAATTGGCCTTGTTGTGACCTGCCTGGTGAATCAACCTGCCCCTACCAGCTCTTAGGTTCCCAACAAGACTCAAGACTGTTTTCCTGCTTTCCTTGGGAGATCAGTTTACAGTGATTCCCACACAAGCCTGGGCTGAGCTGTTAGCACAACTCCAGGGAACAGTGCCCAGGCCAGCAGAAGTTTGAGAGGCAACAGAGGGGGTGGTATCAGATTCTCAAAACACTTTCCTCCATGGGAGCCCCCTCCCCCCACAACGTTTTCTTTATAATTGTTTCTGAGCACAATTCCAGGACTTCCATTGTATCTAGTTCTTAGATATTTTGGAGTTGATGAATCAACCATTGGGCACAGCACAAAAACAGTGGACTTAGATATAGTGATGGTGACTGGAATTCTTCCACCTACTCTACGTCTCCTCCTAGGGTCTTCATGTCATAGATGCCAGGTCCAATGTCTGTCAGTAGGTGATTAAGATTGAATAGATGAACAGACACATGAAGGAAAGGGCCAAACTTGGATAATTGAGGCCCTGGCAACCACAGGAGCCTACATAGACAAGAGCCAGCGAATCCTAATGGCATCTTGCCTTGAGATTGGCTCCTTCAAACAACTCAGATTAGAAACAAAGATGAGCATGCTGCTTCTTGCTCATACTATTACTTAACTGATGTAACTACCCATGACTATCCATTCACTAACCTCTTTATTATGCACCCGCTCCTTCCTCGGGGCTGTTGTGCCTCCACCCACCCATTACTGACCTTTTAGCCTTCTGATTATTCACATTGAACTCCTCCCAAATTAAAAGGATTAGGGAGTGGTTTTCAAACCAGTTTTTTTTCTTAATTAGAAACTCCAGGAAGTAGCAGGTGGGGTGGGTCGGGGGAAAGAGCAGGGAATGAAAGTCATTTTGATATTGCTATAGATTGCAGCTGTCATGGGAAACTTTCTCTCTGGAGACCAGGTTATAGAAGAGGTAAGGTACACACAGGTCAGCTTCCTTTATTTCTTGGCCAGGACCACTCAGTCATAAACCCCACCCTGGTAAGTCTGGTGATGAGGGTGTGGGGCCAAATGGAGAAGCAACAGTTATGGCTGGACCTCACTGTATCGAAAATGAATGAGACACCACACCAGGGAAGAAGAGACACTGTGTGAGTGGAGAAACAGAGCCACATCTACAAACTCAAAAGCTAAAGAGCCAAGCACAGATACTACACTCAAGTTAGTGTTTCTCGTGGGTACCAGGGAGGGCTTCTGAGGTGGTTTTGTAATACTAAGATTGAACAGAAAGTAGGCATGTTGAAGACAGTAAGCAACCAGGGTTTTTACTGTCACAGAGAGGAGTCACAAATTAGGAAAGATGGATGATAGAATAAAGACCATGAATCAGAGGCATGAAAATTCATGTGTATGTGTACGTGTGTGTGTGTGTGTGTGTACGTGTGTGTGTGTGTGTGTGTGTGTGTGTTTATAGGTTTATAGATGAGCTACTTTTAAACTCTTTTTTTTTTTTTTTGAAGGCTTAGCTCTAGCCCTCAGAGAAAGGAAAGATAGATTTTTGTCATCGGAATGTTTCTTTAAAAGGTAGGTTGTCTAATGCCTGGCTATAAATAATCCCAGCACACCAGATGCTTGGGCAGGAAGAACTGAAGCACCTCCAAGGCCACCCTTACAGGTACAGATGACAACTGAATTGAGTTCATACTTCTAACCTATAGAGTTTATTGAAATCTTATTCTTGCTCAAAACCTGTAGGGGAAAAGCCTAGGTATACTTTGGGGGAGCCTTTGGAACCATGTTAGAGAGCTAATGAATGGCTCACGTACAGAATACTCATAAGCAGCCCCTGAGACTCCCCACTCAGGAAACACACAAGTAACTGAGTTGCTTTCTCCAGTGAACTTTCCCGTCTATTAGTCATGCTCATGTCTCCAGAGAGAGATTAGACAAAGAGGTTTGATGCCACACCAGATGATTCACAACCCTCCTTCGGCTTGGTAAAAGACTTGGAGGGGCACTGACAAGTAGTCCGCCCCTCTATTCCCACAGGAATACCTGGGTTCAAAAAAAGAAGGAGATAATTCGTCAATTTCTCATTTAGTACAGCCATGGTTTGGAAAGGGAAGAGACAATTTCTCAAGTTTTCATCTAGTGGAGGCTTGGGTCAGAGCATCAGCAGATACCAAGAACCACCTGGCTCCAGATGCTAGGCAAGTGCTGGGCTTGCTCTGAAGAAGTTTTCTTGTTTGTCTTACTATCATTCAGGGATTTAAATCTACTGGGTCTCCTTGTCATGTGACTTTTCTCTTAATGTGACTGGCAGCCCCAGTGGACCATAGGGTTAAAATCATACTTTGGTGGATTTATTTCTTTTGCCGATTTGTAGTGAAGTTGTCTTACAAATTGACAATAGAATACAGTAGGAATTCAACCTTAAATTATAGGGTCAAGGTATTCCAGGAGTTGAAGTGTGTACAACCCTGCTTCAAAGCTATGCATTTAGAAAGAACATCACTACTTACAAAGTTTACTCTATAATACAGTGCAGCTGCTTGTATTATGAATGTTAATTATGTTCTCCCCCCCCCAAAAAAAACTGTACAAATGTCTGAGTGTCTGCCCATAGCTTCTGGGAACCTGCCCCCAGTTAGTTATGATTGGTAAATAACAGTGTCAACAACCAATAGCTGGGCAGGGCCGACAGAGGCAGGATTTCAGGATTTCCCAGGCATGGCCACCATGTGAAAGAGCCGGGACAACGCAGCCCAGTTAGACAGTCATAGTAACAGTAGCAGCCTGTCTACTGTGGTTCTTCACGCCCATCCTAACTGCCAGTGTCTTTCATTTCTCCAGGCAGTAAGTAGCACAGAGAGGCAGGATGAAGGTTTTGGGTTGCTCTCACCCTCCACACACTTCCAGATGCTGCCTCGGTGACCCCAATAAACACTTCATCTAAGGAAAGTTGTTTCACTTGCTCTCTAAGGTCAGTCTCCAAATGTTATCCCCATACCTGTAGTTCTGAGTCCCTCAGTGAACATACATACCATGTAATCATCAGATCATCAGGTAAATATCATTCAATGATTCTGAGACTCAAGAGGGACTCCTGGGGCAGGCCAGATGGCTCAGTGTTTAGAGTGCTTACCGTTCATGCTGAGGGCCTGAGGTCAGTTCCCAGACCTACTTCGTAGCTTACAGCTTCAGGTAGTCCTACTCTGTCTTCTGGCCTCCACAATGTGATTGTGTGTTCACATACATGTACATATGCACACACACACAAACATAGACACACAGACACACACAGAGAGACACATGCACACAGAAACACAGAGACACAATTATACACACACAGATAGAGAGGTACGTGCATATACAGGCACACATACACAGAAACACAGATAGACACAGACACAGAAAGAGTTACACACACACACACACACACAGAGAGAGAGAGAGAGAGAGAGAGAGAGAGAGAGAGAGAGAGAGAGAGAGAGAGAGATTATAGAATAGGGACATAGGTTCTTGGGAAGCTTCTATAAAGCCTATGGAAAACCTCTCATCAGATCCACAGATTTTTGACATTTGGGAGAGGCCTCTACAGGTGTACCTACTAGTAAGTCTCCATTCCAGGGCCGGCAGAAGGTTTGGCCACTGGCTGAACCCTCAGTAACTTTCCCAAGAGGCTGTCAGGCAGGGAGTATCACATAACCACCTTCTTATCTGGATGGCTGAAAACTTAGCAGAGTTTCATAAAAACTCCTGGTCATTACCAGCTCAGGTTGGATTTTCTTCATGGCTTCCAAGCCATACAATGAGTAGCTTCTCATAACAAGCGCCCCAGTGTTAGGATCTGAGTGACTCTCACATAGAATGTGGTCACTTCTGTCCTCCTTCTTAGAGACTATAAATGGGCCATGTCCTTTTTTTTCTCCTTACATTTTTTTCTCTCTTACTTCCTGCATACCTGTAACCAAACAAGTAGACTGTTATTAAGAAGTTTGCATTAAAAAAAAAAAAAATCAAACCAGTAACCATCATGGCAGCTAAATATATCTCCTCCCTGTTTCTCACCTCATTTGCAGGGAGGGCTGCACACCAAAGAAGACATGATGGCTGATCGTGAACAGCAAGTAAGTAACACAGAGTATTTTCATATAAATATAGCCCATGCAACATTTCACATGTGTTTATACTTCTCAAAAGCTTGTCATTATTATTCTGAAGTTCAAATTTAACTAAAAAAAAAAAACCTATATTTATTTGGCAACTCTGTCAAAGGCCCTAATTTTATTTCACGGTACTTTGGTAAGTATTGAGCTTAAAAAACAAAAACAAAGAAACTTCCATGCAGTTTTAGAAAATCTAATATAACTGGATTTGGAGCTAACATGTCTAATCCCAGTGCATGAGGGGCTGAGACAGGAGGATTCCCTTGTGTTCAAGGCCGGGCCTGGATGAGAATGAGACTCTGTCATAAAGAGAGGGAAAGGGAGAGAGAGAGAGAGAGAGAAACTTGAATAGACTTATAAACTTGGACACACAAGCACTTTGTTTTATTTGGTGTCTATGGCTTTTATGTGTGTGTGTGTGTTTGTTTGCTTGTTTGAGACATAGTCTGACACTATAATAGCACAGGCTGGCATTGAACACACAGCAAACCCTGCTACCTCAGCTTCCAGATCACTGGACCCACCCACCTTGAGCCTCTTTTATTTAACAGAAGGGCCATGCAAACAATCTAACCTGTAGAGGATCCAGCTGGTAGAGGAAAACAAGAAGCCCATATCTAGCCACGCCCCTCTCTAGCACAAAGTACTCAGGCCTGGTGTGTGACTGCCTTCAGGTGGGGAGCCCTACAGGACTGTGGCTAGGGGTATAAAATACACACTCTACTTCGAGATGCCAGCTGGACCCTCTTAGCTTAATTCTGAGCTGTGTCTGAGCACATTTCGAAGTGGAACAACAATTTTGATCTTGAGGTCACCCCGTGTTCTAGGAGCATGAGTCTATTTGAACATGGGGTGAAGACCCCCAAACTGGGGAGACTCTTCCTCAGGTCTCAGGAAGTCACGACCACCCAAAAATCACAAGAAACCATTCCTGGATGTAATCAGCAGAGGTTTATTGGGGAGAGTTGGCTAGCCAAGGTCAAAACTGCTCGTCCATGCAGGAACAGAATTTTGACAAAAGGCCAGCAAGCTGAGGGGCTATTTTTTATAGCACGAGGTGGGGAAAGGAAGGAATTTTCGTGTGGTTACACATGATTGGTTGTTTTACAAATTTTGAACATCAGCAGGCTGTAACACTGGGAAAACCTCAAGGGGGGTGGGGTAACCAAGAACAGTGGAAAGTTAGCTAGTTCTTCGAACCACTCAGATGACTTGTATCTTTCTCTGTGGTCAGGAATGTGTCTTCTTGCTTTGGGACTTCCCCACCCTGAGGCTTGAGGAATGTTGCTCTTCCCTGAATGTATCAGGGCAGTGGCAGTAAAGGCCTGAAATCTTACATCCAGTTCCGTGTTCTGGAACCTGCACTCTTTCTGCTCAGGTCTAAGGGCAAAGAAAAAGCCTGCATATATTTCACAAAATGGTCTTTATAATTTTTCACTCTACAGGGGAACAGGGCACACAGTTCTAGGCAGACTGCTGTGAGAACCTTGTGACAAACTCCAGTGTGGTCATGACTGTCTGTCAGTCCTTCCAGGACATAGGGCTGTTGTCTGGAAACCCTTATGAACTGACACTTGTGTTACTAGAAATTTGGGAGATCCCCATCTGATTTGACACATGTTACCAAGGAAATCAAGGTCCCTCCCCCACCCCCAGTGGGATTCTTAGTTTCATTGATAAAAGAACCTCAGAACAAACTTAAAGGGAAACCCAAAGACAATTTTATCAGCATTTAAAAGAAAAAAAAAAAAAAAAAAAAAAACCCAGAGCAGGCAAGCTGTTATCTTGACAGCCACCTATAGGGAAAAGAGAAAAGAAAGAAAAATCCATGCTGTTTGAGTTAAACTAGTATGGAGGTCAGCCACGTGGTGGACAAGGACGGTGAGCTGGAGAAAGAGTGAAATGCTCCATGCACCAGTGGAAGCTACTCAGGACCTGAACAACATCCAACAGAAAAAGGGAAAGTGATACCTCCCCAGGTCAGGACTCAAGAAGTAGGCAGGCCCAACAGAACCCCTTGCAAGCTCAGGGGTGAGCTTGGACTCAGCCAAGGGCAGGGACTACGGGGAGGAAGAATAAATGATCTCGTTGGAGAGCAAATGATCCCTTTACCTCCAGCATAGCTTGCAGTGAACCCATCTTCCTGAGGGCTCATTCCTTGGCCAGGCAATTGGCCTACCCAACTTAGTTCTTAAGGGAGCAGAAAATGGCATGTCTCCACGCAGGGTAGACCCCATTCCTTATGATACAGCTGTGGGAGGAGCCAAGGTGGGAGGAGTAAGAAGAGGAAGAGGAAAAGGAAGAGGAGGAGCTAGGGAGAGCAGAGATGTAGGAGGATGAAGAGCCATGCAGGTATGGAGAGCAGTCGTGGTTAACAACTTATATTTAGGTTAGCTAATTGGGAAACAACTTTAATTGTATGGACATATTGTTATTGAGCATTACCAAACATATAAAGCCTTTGATTAATATTTAAACATTAGAGTCTCATTTTCCTACCGGACCCGCGTGGATGGTAGGATGGTTTGGGCAATGCCCAGCCTTGTGGAGACAGCATGAAAGACTGGCAGAGCCATCTTCCGTGCTGGTGTCTTGTGGGTGGCAGGGCTGGTGTTTCTGACTGACCATTTCTAGCTGCTGTGCATACGTGGCCTCTGGCTGTGGAACACGATAGCTGAGCTAGGCAGAGCTTAGATAGTCGGCTTGACCAGCGGCTGTTTTAAAGAATTACTTCAACATGCCACTATACCTGCCTGGCACTCAGAACTCCAGGATCCTGTGAAGGTTCCTGTTAGGCTGTGTTCTCAGATCCTGGAAACTGGCATTTTCCATTAGCCCTTCCCAGTACTATTGCTTTTGAGGGAAAATGCATGCCTAGGTCACTTCTTCACAAATATCTTTGGTCCATCTCAAGCCTTCTCCACACCATCCCTAAAGACATCCTTCTCTTATCCCAGGCTAGCCTCAACCTCCATGTATAGCTGGGGATGGCCTTGAACTCTTCTCCTGCCTCTATCTCCCAAGTGCTGGGATTATAAGCATGCACTACCATACCCTGTTTTATGCAGTACCAGAGACTTAATGCATGCTAAGCAAACACTCTACCATCTGAACTAAATCCCAATGATCCTGATATTGAACACTTTGGACAATTTCTTGCTCCATTATGAGACCCTCTACTCATATCAGACCTTCCAATTGCTTCTTTAGAGCCAACACATCTGGATACTCTTGGGTGGCATATTAAACACCTCCTAAGGCTTCTAAACTACAGGGCTGTAGACAACTCAGATAAACCTTTCCACAAAACTACCTCTGAAAAATAAAGAAACGTCTAGAACACAGCTGTCGCTTTCAAAAATCTCCGTAACTCTGTGATGTTTTCCTTTTTATTTTAAGACAACGAATGAGTGGTAATTGGTAATATCTATGTGCAAATTGCATTATAATCAACTTATTACTTTGTATAAATAAAAAAGATTACATAGCTTTCAAGGTGAAGGCAGGATGATCAAGAGTTCAGGGCAATCCTCAGCGGTGTATAAAGTCTAGTTAATTACAGAAGACCTTGTCTCAGACTAAATAAAATAAATAAATAATAAATAAAAGAATATCGCTTTGTTGAATACAAAAATTAGTATTGCTCAATAGCAAAAGAAAACTCTGCAGTATTTATTTCATAAGATAAAAAGTGCACATCGGTTAAACAAAAGTAAAAGATACACAGTGATAACTGACCTTTATAGAATATAAGTTATGTAACAAATGTAACTGTTCTTTTGCTTAGTGCAAACCCTCAAAAACTGCTATTTTTCTTCTGATATTATCTTAGCATTTTATCGCTGTGAAGAGACACCACGACCAAGGCAACTCTTATAAAGAAAAGTACTTCATCAGGGTATATTTAAAGTTTCAGAGATTTAATCCATTATCATCATGGCAGAAAGCATGGCAGCTTGCAGACAGGCATGGTGCTGGATAGTAGCTTACAGCTACATTCTGATCTGGCTTGAGCTTTTGAAGCCTCAAAATCCACTCCTAGTGACACACTTCTTTCAACAAGGCCACACCTTTTAATCCTTCTAATCCTTCCAAACAGGTCCACTCCCGGGTGCCAATCCTTTGGGTACATGACCCTATGGAGGCCATTCTCATTCAAACTACTACAGGTATAAAGACGAAAACTTAGAGCTTCCAACAGGCTTCTATGTCTATTTAATATTGTGTGTTCATGTGTTCACATAATGTGTTATCACCGAACAACATGAACATAGCAAGACAATAGAAGAATATGGAATCTATAGCAATCCTCAGCTTCTGAGAGTGTAGTAATTTCCCCAAACCTCCCTGTGTTTTCTATATGGTCCACAGAAATATATATTTTTTCTCAAATAAGGCAGTGATACATTTAATTTGAATTTTTTTCTAGTTAAAATATGTTTTTAATGCCCATGGCACCATCCCATAACATATATTATGAAGTAAATTTAGGGGAGTGACATCATTCCAAGTTTTACCTACCTGAACATTTCCTGGACAGATATGATCTTGGCTATTTTTATTTACTTATTTATTTACTCATTCATTCACTTATTTATTTATATGTGCACACATATATGTGCATATTGTATGTAGGTATTCCTACATGCACATGTGTAGGATGCATTCAATGTCTTTTTTGATTACTCTTCTTTGAGACAGACCTTCTAACTCAATCTGGAGTTTATCACTTGGGCTAGGCTTGTTGGCCAATGTGGTCTACAGATGTTCATGTCTCCATTTTCTTTCTGTCCTCCTCCAATGAGGGTCACAGGCATTGGGCACAGTGCCCGACATTTACATGGAGGTGGGCTTCTACACTCAGGCCCTCATGCATCATGCATGTCATCATGCATGGATGACAGGCCTGTGTCATCTCCACAGCCCCATGGATCCTTCTTTTGAGGACCTTTCTTTAAAATCCCCTGGTTAATTAAATATTGTGATCTCAGAGGTCACTAAGTAGACAAGAAATCCTTTCAAACAAGATAGAAAAAGAAATTTAGCAGCCTAAAAAATAAATAATAAAAGTGGAGAACCTGGAGCATTTGGTAGCCATTCGAATCGATGGAGAAATAATTGGCTTTACAGCCAGCAAGAAAAAAAGTACACACAATTTAAACATGTTTCTGACTTGTCCCCTTAGCGTGTCCTAAAAATTCAGCAACTCTTCAGAGAATCATGGACTCTTCCGAAGTGAGGTCGCCATGCTGGCACTTAAGGAACAGGTTTGTCCACTATGTATCAAAGAAAGAGCCTCAGGAAGGCACGGGGCTGGCTCCACAGGAACAGCATGCTAGTATGGTTTCAGTGGCTCGTATAACACCACTAATAGGACTTATTTTTACAGGAGGCTGCCTCTAGCCAAACATATGATCCTGGCTTTCACTTTAAAGAAACATTCCAAACTCTGAGCTTATCCTTTAATTGCCTTATACGTAATAGAAAAGACTTTCTGCATAACCAGCAAGCCAGAACAGCACCTTGAAAGCCAAGGGTTCCTTTGAAAGTTCACTGGGAAGTGGGGCCTAAAGCCTCTCAAAGAAGACAAGAGATTGGGGAGGGATCTTTTCCAGCTCAGGTGCACAGAAAAGTATTCCGTCAACCTTTCTTTGACAAAGGATTCTGGGCATTCTGGGGGGGGGGGGGGGGGGGAGAGAAAGAGAGAGAGAGAGAGAGAGAGAGAGAGGCAGGCAGAGGCTATGAAGATGTGGCAGCCTCTAGCGAGGAGAGTGAGTCATCGTTCCTACAACTCTATGGTGTTGGCAACCTGCCGAGCTCACAGTTTTTGTTTTCTTGGTATGCTAATTCGTTGTTGGCACTATGGGTGTATCTCCTGAGTGAAGAGAAAAGAAAAATATGGGCACCTGTTATTTCTAGAATGAGTAGTGTTCTATGTGTGATATTGAGGTAAGCGTCTACTCAGAGTCCAAGTGTTGGCCAGTGCAGGGCCACGCAGCTCAGAGCTCTCTAGTGTTTTTGTGCTATGTTTTTACCGATAGTAGAACCCCAAGAGACTGAACGATGGCTTCGCAGCCCTACAAGGCCTTAGTATTGGTCTGCATGTTGGTCTTCTAGACCACAGAATCTAGCAACCACACCCCCATATTTGCCAGGTTTCTTGGCTGGTTTTGCTTTTTTACAAACGGGTATCACTATGTTACACAAGCTAGCTTTAAATTTGGGTCTTTCTGCTTTGGCAAAACTAGCCGGTATGGTATAGTTGGTACAAGAGCTCATACTTGGACCCAAAACTGTGCAGCAGATATTTCTGTGTCTGACCCTTGACCCCTGACTCTGGCCACTTTTGGTGCATGACCAGCCTCCCAAATATCTGCACCTCCACATCCCCTTTACCCTTCCTTTGCTTATTTTCTCTGTGCCTGATGGCCATATTATGCATATTCGAATGTGACACACCAGAAGCTCCAGAAACTGAACATCCCACCTCTTTGTGGCCCTTCAGCCTGACCCTGACAGGAATTGGAGGCTCCAGTTTCTAGGCCCTGTGTGTGGTAACCTTGAGACCTGCTAAACCAGAGGTTCTCATCCTGCTTGTGGTGTATCAGATATTTACATTATGATTCTTAATTGTAGCAAAATTACAGTTACGAAGGAGCAAAAAAAGTAATTTTATGGTTGGGAGGTCACCCCAACATGAGGGACTGTATTAAGGGGCCACAGCGTCGGGAAGGTTGAGAACCACTGTGCCAGACATTTCTCCCTACTGTTGTCACCCACCTCATTACCTTTTACTAACGCCTCTTTTCCCTCCTTCCTTTTCCACTCCCCGTGTCATGCTTCCTGAACTTATTCCCAGACACTTATGCCCTGTGGTCTGATTTTGATACCTAAAAAAGCACAAAGTGACGGTCAGTTTATAGCCAAAATATGTGCGTGTGTGCGTGCGTGTGCGTGTGCGTGTGCGTGTGTGTGTGTGTGTGTGTGCATGCATGTTATGTATATGGGTTTCCTATTACATTTGTGTGTGTGTTTCAATTACATCTGTATGTGTGTTCCTATTACATTGTGTATGTGTGCATGTGTGTGTGTGTGTGTGTGTGTGATATGTGCATATCCATGTGCACATTCTCACACATGAGCATATGCTGAGGTGAATGTATGGAGGCCAGAGGACAACGTGTGGGTGGGTGTCAACTCTCCCCTTCTACCATGTGATCAAACTCAAGCCCTAAGGCTTAGCAGCTAATGTTTTTACTCATCATGCTGACCCTAGCCAAGGCAATTCTAAGAAACTCATTTTACCTCTTGGCTAGGGGCTGTTCTCAAAAGTACAAGAAGGATTTTAGAATCTTTTGTGGTCATAACCATCTGCGGAGCTGCTTCACTAACAGCCAAAGACTTCCTTGGACCAGCCTCCATCTTCCTGTTCTCTGCCCTTACCTGTCGGCTTGCTCCTCCCCTGCAGTGTTCTCCAATGGTGTTGATCCCTTTGACAAGCCACTCAGTTACTTTGAGGCGCTTTCTCATGCTATCCCTCTGCCTGGAACATTCCCCTTCCTTCTGTTGGTTTGGCCCACGTGTATGAATTCCCCCACTTTCAGCTTAAATATCACTTCCTGTAGAGAGGCCTTATCTAACTCCCAGGGGAGGATTATGATTCTATTATTTGCTGTCGAGAATAATTCCTGTTGTGGCCTCTTACTGTAACTCCCTGTTGTGTACGTAAGCCCACCTCACTCTAAGTCCCCAGTCGTAACCTTCCATTCTTTGAGGGCAGGAATTCAATCTACCTTCCTCTCTGCTATTACCCCAAGACCGAGGTTAGGGCCTGTCATCAAGAGTATTTAATAAAGAAGTGTCAAGTGAAATGTATGCTTCATTTACTGAGCACCAAGTTCAGTGAATAAGAGAGTCTTGGAATAAATTTAAGACAAACTTTCCCAATACAGGTTCTGCAAGATAAAGAAACTCTTCCACACCCCCTTGAAACCTAGGAAGAAGAGTGTCAAAGATGGGGCTTCCTGCAGCTAAGAAGAGCTTTGTGGCCGGGCAGTGGTGGCGCACACCTTTAATCCCAGCACTTGGGAGGCAGAGGCAGGCATATTTCTGAGTTCGAGGCCAGCCTGGTCTACAGAGCGAGTTCTGGGACAGCCAGGACTATACAGAAAAACCCTGTCTCGAAAAACAAAACAACAACAACAACAACAACAAAAACCAGAAGAGCTTTGTGTTCTCTTACCCATGTTGGAGGGACATCACTGTTAACCTAAAAAATACCCAAACGGGACAGTACTACATTAAAATAACCCAGCTCAGTACTTAAACAATAAGAGGTTAAAATGTGGGAAAAAAAATAGAAAGATACATAATCAATAAATGTTAATAATTGTCAAAAAGAGAACTGGGCATATAACCCAGCTTAGCTTCTGTAAGGCTCAGGGTTTGATCCTTGGTACCAAGGAAGATGGTGGGGAGAGCAGGTTTGGGAGAGAGAGAGAGAGAGAGAGAGAGAGAGAGAGAGAGAGAGAGAGAGAGAGAATGAGAATCTTGGAAATGTTAGCAGCCCACATTGCTCATGTGTTGTGTCTGAATATAAATGGCAACCATACGCTGACTATCAGCAGCACTGTCTTCACAGATAGAGTGCCTCGTCTCATAGTCCTCTATCTTGGATGCCTGCTGGGCCTACCTTAACAATGCCTTAGTCCACCAGAGATTAGGCTGCATTTAAGGGCCAACTTTCACCATCTTTAGAAAGGAATCTAAGTTTCTTAGCATGGTGGAGTCATTTCTTGGGCTCACTTTGGTCCACCTCCCCTTCCTGGCTCACCTTCCTCCATGTTCAACTTCATACTTTTTGTTTCTTTACTTTTTTCTCCAGCAGGATTTCACGTAGTTCATACCAGCCACAGACTTGCCACGTAGCCATTGCTGGCCTCAAACAGCCAATCTTCCTACCCCTACCTCTCCAGGGCTTATTTGAGGCATGTGCCAACATGCCTGGTGTATACACTGGGCTTCAGACCCAGAGCCTTGTGCATACCAGGCAACCACTGGTATCTCTACCAACTGAGACACATCCACATGCCCTCACCTGCTCCTTTTCTCTTTGTCCACAGACACATACTCTTTTTTCAAGACAGGGTTTCTCTGTGTAGTCCTGGCTGTCCTGGAACTCACTCTGTAGACCAGGCTGGCCTCGAACTCAGAAATCCGCCTGCCTCTGCCTCCCAAGTGCTGGGATTAAAGGCGTGCGCCATCACCGCCCGGCAACACATACTCTTTCACATGTCAATCAGCAGGTACTCCTGTTTGCCTGGTCCCAGAACTCTCCAACCCTTCCATCAATTTGGCTTGACAACTTTTACTCATCCATGGAGGCTCAGCCCCAGCCCAGCTCAGGCTCCTTTCCATGCATAGCCTGGTTTCCTCTCAGCTCTCACTGTCTCTGATCTCTCCTTCAGTATATTTGTAGTTTGATTTTGTTGTTGTTGTTAGACATGGGTCTCACTGTGTAGCCCAGGCTAGCCTTGGGATGACATCCATGAGCCATGATAGCTGGCCAACATTTATTCTTTGAGAGCATTTATTTGCTGCTCTCCACCAGCCTGACTTGGAATCACTTCAGGAACACTCAGAGGACAAACTCCATTCACACACAACTCTGTCCCCTTCATGATGAGCATGATTGATTTGTCAACAAATCTTTGCTCAAATGTACTAAAGATTGTAATCAGCTTTTATGAAAACTAATCTCTGCTTGAATACTAGAAGGCACCTTTTAAACAGCCTGCCGATAACTGGTTTCCTACCAAATTCTAACTTTAAAAACATTTTTTTGCCATGTAGCCTTTAAGGGCAGTCAATAAATTCATACAGTTTGGGGTGGGGGCGGGGGAAGGTATCCCAATGTCTCCTTTTCAGGACTATTGCCACAGATAACCCTCCTGACAGCACATACCTGAGCATCTGGCCACTAGCTGCAAAGAAAAGCACTGCAAGCATTGTGTTCATCTTGTTGTCCCAGAGTTCTTACCTGTAGGGCCATTTCCCCGTCTAAGTAACAGGCCTGACCTCCCTTCGCTTCTGATATCAAACAAGAACTTTTCCCTGAGGCTGAATAAGTACAGTCCTTTGTTAAGATGAATGAAATCTGCATTCAGGCACTGGAATTCATTTCTGAGGGAGGAGGCATCCAAGAAGTCCTCTCATGCTCCGCCCTGGCGCCTGCCCTGAGCGCACAGAGGCCAGCATGTCTGCACCCAGCCAGGAAAGGGCAGGGCAGCCAGCACCAGCTTGGGACAGCAGCAGGATGCTCAGCCCATTCCAGGCCCCACTGCAGGCCCTAGAGACCAGAAGCTCTGACAGCACTGTGCTTGTCCCAGGCCTTTGGCACAGCTTGAGGTCTGTTGGTTCTGGACATAGCCTTGCATAAACCCGGCACACTGCCCACAGCCTGTGCACTACAATAACTTTAGTGATTGTTCTGGACAACACGCTGCACGGCTACAAAATACCAAGTTTTCTTACCCTGTGCAGAGTGCCTACCTGCAATCTGTTTGAAATAATACCTCCAATCTGGTGTGGCCATTTCTTAATGTTTCCATCTTGATTGGAGCAGTTTTCATTGGCAGGAAGCTCTCAGGAGACCAGGCCCACTGAATTCCCCTGTCAATCACAGAGGGATGGGACATGTTCACAAGGATCCAGAAGGCCTTTCTATTCCTTCTTTCCTCCGCCCCCAGCCCCTATGCCTGGTTTTACATGAGGTAAAGAATTTGCTGCCTGAGACTCTTTGGGACTCTGGTTGAGTGGCTACCTATGGGTCATTTAAGGGAGTCATCAGTGAAGTAGCTTTTCCTAAGTCTGTGCTGTGGGTGGGACTCTACAGTGATGTAGATGCCTTGAGCCACCCATGTTCCTGCAAGTAACCCCAATAGTTTCATCAGTTTGCCAAGATGGACTTAGATGAAATCATTCCTTGGTCTATCAGTATTTTCCCTACTGGGGTTTTCCAGAATAAAATCCCAAGACAAGCTGTGTTAGACAAATACCTTCGACTCAAGGCTTGAGTGGCTCATAAACTATGATAAGAGCTTGGTTTGCAGCATATTTGGTAGAAAGCTTTCTTGGCATGTGTAAGACCCTGTGTTCAGTCCCTAGCACCCCATAAAAGCAGGAGAATTAATGCATGCCTAAATTCCAGCACTCAGGAAGCAGAAGAAGGATCAGAAGGTCAAGGTCATCCTCGGCTACCAGATGATATCTCAGAGTAAACAAAGCAAAGCATGGCAATAACAGCAGCATTTATAGCTTTTCATCCCGACCAAGGGCTTTTAAAGAAGAAGCTTCCCATCTCTTACTGATGAGGAAATGGAGATAAAGAGGGGCAGGGATGGGAAGGTTTGTCCTGTCCTGTGGTTTGAATCTATCCAGGACACACAGACACACAGAGAAGGCTTCTAGGAAAAAGGTTGCAGGTGAAAACAGAATTCCTGCAGAGCCTACCATGAGACTTACCCAAGTTTTAAACATACTGGACACGATTGCTACTTTAACTAAAAGATAAGGATTAGTTTGCAAAAGGGGACAGAGGAGATGGAGAGTGTTATAAACTTGGAATAGAGTCAGGATGACAGTTTTTCTCTTTTGTTTTCTTTGCTTTGCTCCAAGTACAGACTACAATGATAGTTTTAACTCTTTGAATAGAAAACATTCAAACAGTTTCCTAACAGTACCAGGAATGTGGCCTCAGGTGAAGACTCACTGTTTTAACTTTTATTTACTCCTCTCCCTACCCAACCTCACACCAAACCCTTGCTATGTAGCCCAGGCTAGTCACAATAGTCCAGACCCAGAAAGATCTTATTTCAACAAACAAACAAACAAACAAAAAGTCAGAAACTTACCCATTCTAATGATAGTCCATACTAATTCCATACCTGTAATTTTCTGTAGGTACCAGGGATGGTTGGGCCACCAAAGTCCTCACTCAAGTAGGAATCCCCACTTTGTTCTGTGGAGCCCCACTCTGATCAAAGGCTCTTGCATGACACCCCTCTTCTCATAAGACACCCATACATTTAGAAGGCAGATATATAGGATATTAATTCTCAAAGATAGTGAGTCCTGCACAGTGGTGATGGAAGGTGAGCCACTGTTTAAGGCTCCTCTGTAGCCCATGGACTTGTAAGTGGCAGCTGGTTGTTCCCACTGGACACCAACTGGTACCAGAGCTCTTTCTGCTCAGCTTCCTTGTCTGGGAATTCCTCCCAACTCCTCTCCTGCCCTTCCTTCTCAGGTTCTTGTGACTAAGAGCTTCTCCTCTCCCGTTTCCACAACCAAGCCTATGAAGGGTGAGATAGAATGCTGTTCCGGGCACCCTAAAGTCTTCCAGTTAGGATGTGGTTTTCAGCAAGTCTTTGCTTCTGCTTCTCGGTGGCTGCGAGAGAGGAAATTGCCAGAGGGAAGAATGTACTTAGAAAGTGCACACATATATTTCAAACTTTACCCTCCCCATGTTGAGTGAAATCCTATACATCCCTATTCTGAGACCATCTGTGCTGGCTATGTTTATGTTAGCTTGACACAAACTATAGTTGTCAGAGAGGAGGAGACCTTGATTAAGAAAATGCCTTCATAAGATCAGGCTGTGAGCTAACCTATAGAGCATTTTCTTAATTCGTGGTTGATGTAGGCTCAGCCCATAGTTGGTAGTACCCATCCCTAGGCTGGTGGTCTTAGGTACTATAATAAAGCTGTCTGCTTAAGCCGTTGGAAGCAAACGGGTAAGCAGCACCCCTCCATGGCCTCTGCATCAGCTTGTGCCTCCAGGTTCCTGCCCTGCTTGAGTTCCTGTCTTGACTTCATTCAGTGATAAACTACAATGTGGAAGTGTAAGCCTAATAAACCCTTTCCTCCCCAACTTGCTTTTTGGTCATGGTGTTTCATCGCAGCAATAGTAACTCTAAGACACCATCTTTCTCTGATGTGGGGCAAGTGGACCGTGCCTCCAGACAGAAGGGCTTGTCAGATTGAGTGAGCCCAAACCATGTGAAACTCAGAATTGAGCACGATAGACATGGGGCCAGCTCCCTGCCAAACTCTACCTGCTCTAGAGCATGCAACCATGACATCCCACTGAGAGGACCTTGGCAATTAGTCCTGTAGCATAAAAACCTGAAGTTCTCCATTCTAATGAGGTGTCTAGATAGGTCACGAGTGTTTAGCCAATGAGCTTCCCTTCCTGGGCATTCTTTCCCACAAAAGATATTTGATCACTGGTTCACCCTGAATAAGGTTTATGCATTTATATTTACCATCAAACAAAACAGTTTGGACAAGCAAGGACTGTCTCTTCATCATCGTAAACAGCTGAGTAAAGCATATTGCCTTCTTCAGTGTAGGTGGACATAAGCCATTCAGAGAGGGCAGAAATAGAACACAGAGTTCCCTGGCATAATTATATACACCTGTAATACTAACCCTCAGGAGGCTGGGGCAGGAGGATTCCCAGAGTACATAGGAAAACCCATCTCAAACTATCAGAAAGACAAACAAGGAGAAAGGTCACACCCTTTTTAATTGCCTCATGTCTTGCTACCCTCTAATCCAAACTGAAAGGTCTTCTTGGGCCATGAGTGTCTAGCATTCTGAGTAGAACGCAATTGCCTTAGGGTATCCTATGAAGACCATGACCCTCTTCAATCTCATGATTGAACGAGACAGTTTCTCACCATAAAACTGGCTGGGCTTGGTGGCAAAGACCTGGAATCTTAGTTGGGGGGCTATGGCAGGAGGATTGCTGAGTTCAAGTCCAGCTTGAACTACACAGTAAGTTCAAGGCCGGTCTGGATAACTTAGTGAGACCATAGTCAAAAGTAAATAGAGGGTTTGCAGTGTAGCTCATTGGTAGAGTGTTTACCTAGCATGTGAAAGACTGTGTGTGTCTGTGTGTGTGTGTGTGTGTGTGTGTGTGTGTGTGTGTGTGTGTGTGTGAATGTCTTCTATTGATTCGCCTCTTCTGGAGGAACCTAATATTCAATAGAATTTTAAAGCCTTGTGTTGCCTGGTGTGACGGTGTGCTCCTGTAATCCTAACTATCAGGAGACTCTGGCAGGAATATTGTAAATTTGAGACCAATATGAGCAACAGACCTTGATTCAAAACAAGATATGGTCATTTGCATTGAAATGTGCCTCCATAGTCTCAGGCATTTGAATTCTTGATTTCCAATTGGTGGAATTGTTTGAGTAGATTTTAGGATATGTGGCTTTGCTGCAAGAAGTATGTCACTGGGATTCAGCTCTGAGGTTTCAAAAGGTACACACCATTCCCAATTCACTCTCTGCTTCTCATTGTGGTTTCAGATTCAAGCTCTCAGCTTGCTGATCCAGTTACCATGCCTGACTGCTGCCATACTTCCTGCTATGGAATAACTGTAAGCCCTCCCCTCCAAAACAAACAAACACCTTCTTTCTATATGTTGTGTGGTCTTGAGGTTTTATCACAGAAACTGAAAAAATAGCTAATATCCAACACACACACCTTTTTTATTATTACTGAAAAATCCTGATTTATGGCCATCAAGATACTGCACCTACTGCCCCCAGGACACCTACTGCCAAATCCCAAGACTTGAGTTGAAGCTCCAGGACACAACCACTCCTACAGGTTGACCTCTGACCTTCACATCCATGCAGTGGTGCTCCAGTGCATGCACACATGTACACAAAACAGATAAATAAAAATGTTTTTTAAAAAGAGAAAAAATGCTAAGGGGGAATCATAACATTTTAAAAAGCAAAGAAGAGAAAGTTCTGGAAAAACGTTCATATGGATGATGATATGTGACTGTTAGCTGTGGGTCTAAATCCTTTATATGAGTGACTTAGTAAAGTCTCTATAATAAATAGTCTATAGAACGTTTATATGAGTAACTTAGTATAGTCTTTACAATACATCGTCTATTTAACCTACAGGAGTGCAGGGAACATTGATGTATAACACAAAGAATGTGTACAAAGAGGAAAGGAAAACCAATATCAGAAGAGAATGATGTTTTCAGTTAGCATATGTGCCGAGGACATGGAGCTTCATACAGAGCTGCACACACCCTGACATCCCTGCCAACCCTCCCTTGCCTTCACTGCTGCACATTGCATCCCCATTCCCTGTGACCTGGAGGACCAGATGAAGGAGCAGCAACAGAGAGAGCAGCACGCAGCTGATGCTTAACACAGAGTTGCCGAGTAGATGTTGGTTGAAACCACAGCCTCAGCTGTTGTATTTGGTGGCTGTTGCTGGTAACCGTCATGCCTTTTAAACTAAATTTGTCTCTTTTCATATATGTATCGAATATGTATATGCAACAATAAGAATCTAAATGACACTGGAAATAGTCACTGACTTGGGGGACACTTTGAATTGTCCTATGACATTGGAGGTGTGGTGAACATCACCGTCTGAGACTTTCTTTTACTTTTCCACATAGACTCACACATACAAATTGCTGGGCCTGAGGATGCCCCAAGCCAGGATACATACATAGCAAAGCTGCCTGCCACTGCTTATCATTCAAAGGGCCTGGACTTGATGAAACTGTAACTTATCTGAAATTGGATCCACAGACTTCAGATATTTCTCTTTTTTTCTTTTATCTTTTTTTTTTTGGCAAGGAATGTGAAAGAAAAAACTACTTTATCAATACCCCAGAGTTAGAAGAAAGCCTAAAGGAGACTTCAAAGGCTAAATTCAACCTACAAATCAAATATACTCTTTAGTTAATCTTGGATTGTACACGCTTATGAGACTAATTAGTTAAGGTTTTACTGCTGTGTACAGACACCATGACAGAGGCAAGACTTATAAGGACAACATTTAATTGATGCTGGCTTCGAGGTTCAGAGGTTCAGAGGTTCAGAGGTTCAGTCCATTATCATCAAGGTGGGAGCACAGCAGTGTCCAGGCAGGCATGGTTCAGAAGGTGCTGAGAGCTCTACATCTTGTTCTAGACAAACAGGAGAGAACTGGCTGCCAGGCAGCTAGGATGAGGGTCTTAAAGCCCATGCCCACAGTGACACACTTCTTCCAGCAAGGCCACACCTACTCCAACAAGGCCACACCTCCTAATAGTGCCACTCCCTGGACCAAGCATATTTAAATCATCACAAGCAGCTTCTCTTGGAATGGCAGGGACATGGCACCACTATGGTACCAGCCAGAGCTGAGTGACAGGTTCCTTTTCAGATCCCCACCGTCACCTCAGTTGCTCTCCTTTGACAACCCAGTTGAATCATCAGTGAAATGAAGGACAAGAAGGAGAAACTATCTAGTAAGCAAAACCTCAAAATACCTGCTGCCTGGGGCTGCCGAGCTGGCTTGGTATGGGTGTAGTATGTTGCTCTTGCAGAGGACCTGAGTTCAGTTCCAGCACTCACATCAGCCTGTAACTTGAGCTGCTGAGGGATCAGATGCTGCTAGCCTCTGAGGGCATCTTTATTCATGTGCCCATAGGAAAAGACACTAAAAACTACTGACTACTTGGTCACTCTGGCTGTCCTTAACGTCGGTCCCTATAGCATGTCATCTCTTTCCATTCACTGTGTTCTCTCTCTAGTTCCCACAGCAATAAGCAGATTACACACTGGACTTATTATAGGTGGCTATTGCTCCAGTGTTCATATATTAATTTATTTCCATCTTCACTGCAGTGCTGAGATAGTATGTTTTTCAGCTTTCTGCTGCCATGACCCGTAGCTTCGAAAAACAATTTCAAAGGAGGAAGGGTATATTTCGACTGGCAGTCCAGAGGTTTCATTACATAACTCTGAAATTTCTAGGCAAATTTCCTGTCTACCTTTGAAGCAAGGAAGAGTATCATTTGCTAGCGTGCAGTGCACAGCACAGGCCACTTGTGCATAAAGAATAAGACAGGTGCTTTTGAATGTTCTATCAGTATCCTCAGGCCAAGGGGCTATCAAAACTGGAGAGTAGAGCATCCTATTGAAGAGTCTTGTTGCCTCTGGACTTGTCTTTCCATAGCAACACTCCCCTCTACAAATGCAGATAACATTCTGCTCTCAAAGACTCAGGGATTTAATGAGAAAATTCTTCTGAAGAGCGACACTGAATGGGACTCACAATAGAGCATGTGCCATTTTGACACTTGAATATTTCATGTAATATTCTTCTGACAAAGGCACTCCTAGACCCAGCCTAAGCTCCTGCCTCCAGCATGAACACATGGCTCTTCTCTCATCATCATTGTCGACCTGTGTTGGTCCATCTGGCATAAGTGGGAGAGTGCCAGAAGCAACAGAATAATAAAGAGGTCACAACTCTCAAGAGCAGAAAACAAACTTGGTATCTTGGAGTGCAAGGTGAAGGGGGCATGTTGCTCCAATTTGAACACTGGGGTTGCTTAGGAGCCTTCAAAGCTTGCGGTAACTATGTATCTTTTCAAACGATAAAAGGTAAAGCAATTCTGACCTACAGATGGCTGCTTTAATTTAACCTCCTCAGATTCCTGTGGAAACTAGATCAGCAGCCCAATGACCGTTCTGTCCAGCATCTAAGAGTTAGTCAAAGACTTTCCTCTCTTCTAACCCTGAGGACTACCCGGAGTCACTGGTGTGAACAAACAACGTCTACAGATGTTTTCAGATATCAGCAACAGTCCATGCAGGGTACCAGGTTCCCTCTTCTCAGTTTCTCTTTTGTATAAAGTTTTGTGTTGCCCAGCTTGGCCTCAAACTCACTATGTAGCAGAGGATATTCCTTTAACTCTTGATTGTCACACCTCCACCTTCCAAGAGCTGAGACATAGACATGCGACTTTGTACTTGGTTTACTCGAGGCTGGGGATTGAACCTAATGCTTCATGGGTGCTAGGCAAGCCGTTATCTCTTCTCTAAAGATGGAGAGCATATCTCGAAGGCTTAAACAATGTGCTGTATACATACAAGGCTTCTAGTGAAGGCATTCTCAGACCCCATGCATTTTCAACTCAGCTGTTAAGCTATATGCATGGCTTCCAGTCTGATAAGTCACTGTTTGATGATAATTTCAGGGCTGTCTTAAATATGCATATTGAATCATTGAGATAAAGAGATAAAACTCTTGACTCTTATTTAGACTATCTCTTCTTCCTCACCCACACAGTAGTGGGATATTTGTAGCAATCTGAATAAATGCAGCTTGGCTTGTATGCCATGAAAAATAAAGGAACATTTTATGTGAGACCTTCCCTTTTTCCTGAAGACTTCATGTTTGTACACCATAAAGAATGGTTTCCCCCCACCCCCGCAAAAAAAAAAAATGTGTATTAAACTTTGAAAACCTTTCAATAGTCCATTTTATTATAAAAACAAGACACATTTGGAGGCCAAGGAGATAGTTCAGGGATTAAGAGTGCTTGCTGCTCTTTCAAAGGCCCAAAGATGGATCCCCAGCACCCATATTGGGTGTCTCAAAAGTGCCTCCTCTAGTTTTAAGGGATCCAATGCCCTCTTCTGGTGTTTGTTTGTTTGTCTGTTTTGTATTTTTTGTTTTTTTTTTTTTTTTTTTTTTTTTGTGGTCACCTGCACACATGTACCTCTCCCTAGCCCCTAGACATTAAATAAACTTTAACATAAATACATAAAATTGATTTAGGAGGAGGCCAGATGTCTCAGTGGATACAAGCTATTGTTGCACAAGTTCAGCAACCTGAGTTCAATCCCCAGAAGCCACATAAAGGTGGCAGACCCCCACAAGCTTTCCTCTGACCTCCTCCCATACCAGCCAGACCACAGTACACTCACGCGCGCGCGCGCACACACACACACACACACACTAAAGCAAAACTTTAAAGGAGTATTTTACTTTAGGTGTATTTTAAACATCTCCTGGTCAATGACAAGATGACATGGGGGCAGGGCTGCAAGTGAAAGGAATAATATGTATGCAACCATTTTTAGGTCTGACCTTTTGCAAAGCAAATGTTTTGGGATTGCATAAAAATGTCCCAGAGAGCTCCCTTCTCTTCAGAATGTTCATGTATATACAGACATAGATTGATCCAAGCGTCTTCTTGTTTTGTTTTGCTGGGACTGAGGCCCTGTACCTCCTGAGTGAGTTCTTCAGTGCTGGGCTGTGCCCCAGCTCTATAGCACTTGCTGCTCCTGTAGAAGACCTGGGTTTGGCTCCAGCACTGACATGGTGGATCATAACCATCTGTAACTTCAGTTCCGGAGCATCCAATGATTGCTTAGACCTCCTCAGGCTCCTTCATGAACGTGGTACACATGTCTACATTCAGGCACACACATGTATTTTGCCATTTCATTTGGAATACATATATGGGGTGGAATGAAGTTTCAAACACGTAAACATGTATAGGTACATAGTATGTGTTATATAATGCATAAATAACATATATATATATATATATATATATATATACTATATTTTAGTATAATATATACTATATACTATAAATATAATATATAGTTTTAATATTTCCAAGAAGTCTCATCAAAAATCTCATGGGATGGTGGCAGCACCTACCTCAGCACTCAGGGGGCAAATTCAGAGGTCTTCCACATCACAGGCAGTCTCTGTTTCTGTTGCCTGCACAGTAAAGAGTGGAGTTAGAGAATTCTTAAGTCCCTCTTCAGCACTGTTAATTCTGGATGCTAGCTGTTGTTAAATGCTACTCTGTACATTTTTTGGCACCCCACTTTGTGTCCAAGATTTACAAAACATGGCTGAGTGTAAATGAATGGAAGCTTTCAAATAGAGGGGCAGGGCAGGTCTGGGGGTGCATTAAGAAGGATAGAACAGGAGGACCACTACAAGTCTAGGGCATCTTGGGGTTATAGTAGATATAGATAGATGATAAAGATATAGATAGATGATATAGATATAGGTAGAGGTAGAGAGATATAATAAAGATAGTAATTCACATATACACACATACACTATATATATATTTATATTTATATTGAAATTTTAGCATGTTGACATTTTTGCAATAATACATACTTATAATAACTATGACATTGTAGAATGACCATCTGTCTCTTGAAATAATTGTGTTAACCTTTGGGTATGTAACTGTTCTTTCATTCTTATCTCTATGTATTTTGTGAAATAGAATGATTTATTTTTTCATAAGAAAATATTATGATTAATTCATTTTTAGCTTGTCAGCAGTTTATTTTTATTGCTATAACAAAATACCAGAGTCCCGGTGACTTAGACAGAATAGTTTGTTTGGACTTGTTATCCTGGAAGGTGGAATTTAAGAGCGTAGCTCCAGCAACTTGCTTAACACCTGGGACGAGCTTTGTGCTTCGTCATAACAGGGCTAGGAAGCTGGGAAGTAAACAGGTATCAGAAAAACAAAACACAAGGAGCAGATTCACTTTGTAACAACAGTCTCTCAAGAACTGTCTTACTCCCGGGGAGGTGGCACCAATCCATTGGGAGCAGTGGGTTCAAGTCCTAAGCATCTTTTAAAGGCCTCCCTATTTCTCTGTTATGCCATAATGGGTATAATCAGTTTTGTAGCATCCTAGGGGGCACTTTGAAGCCAAAGCAACAATACATAATGAAAATTTTAAGATTTGTATAAATTGAGTCAAGTGTAGTGGTGGACCCCTATGATTCCAGCAGGTGGATGGTGAAGCGAGAGGATTAGGAGTTCAAGGTTGCCTTCAGCAAGTTTAAAATCAACCTGAGCTACATGATCTTCTCTTTCTCCATATGGAGATGTGGTGGGGTGGGGAGACAGAGAGGGGAGAGAGACACACAGAGAGAGATATATTGGTATGATTGCACAGTTAATTTCACCATGCTTCTGTCTTCTCAAATTCTTGCCATGTAACCATCTTGCAGCAATATGAAATATCACACATATGAATGCTTATCTTTTCAAAGAGTTTATTCTAAGAGGTAGAATTTTTTATTTTTGTTGTTGCTGGTTTGCTTTGCTTTTGTTTGTTAATACAGGGTCTCACATTGTATCCCAGACTGGCCTGGACCTCTCTCCAGTCCTGTAGCAAGCCCCTGCAGGATGGAGGAGTCAGTAGACAAGCATATTTTCATCTTGCATAAATATTGTTCAGTTGTTGTCATAAATATTCATACCCACTGAACTATATAAAAGTAACTATTTTTTCCGAGTCTAGCTAGCTTTGAATGTGTCTCATGTACATATATTTATTCAAATTTATTTTTGTTCTTCTGATTTTTTTAAAGATTCCTATAATCCTTTTCTATTAAGTCATTTGTTATCTGGGCAAAGTGATGTTCTTTGTAATCCTGGCATTCAAAAGGATGAGTTGGGAGAAGCATGGCTAGCCAGGCCTATATAGCAATGTTGAAGGCAGACTGGGTTATACACTTCTTGGGTTATACACTTTTTCTTTCTCTCTCTCTCTCTCTCTCTCTCTCTCTGTCTCTCTCTCCCCCTTTCTTTCTTTCCTTCTTTCTTTCTTTCTTTCTTTCTTTCTTTCTTCCTTTCTTTCTTTCTTCCTTTCATTTGTTTGTTTGGTTTTTGGTTTTTTGGTTTTTCCAGACAGGGTTTCTCTGTGTAGCCCTGGCTGTCCTGGTACTCACTCTGTAGACCAGCTGGCCTCGAACTCAGAAATCTGCCTGCCTCTGCCTCCCAAGTGCTGGGATTAAAGGCATGTGCCACCACTGCCCAGCATAAATTTTTTCTATTAGGTGATTGTTTTTGTTCTTATAAATTTCTAAGAGTTTTGTGTAGAAGTTATATCAGGTTAGTCAGATGGATTAACATGAACTTTGAGAACCTTTTCTACCTATTATACAGCAAGTAATACAGCAATATTTATTTGTTTATGACAGTTGGGAGCGCATCAGTACTGGAAATAGTGTCACATGATGAAATAAGGACCATGAGCTGAGCCGGGTCACGTCAACATTTATGTGTTGCAGTCCTACCCCTGATGTACGTGTGTGTAGATGAGCCTCTCAAAGATAGCTGGGTTCCAATAATATCAGCAGAAGAATTTCATCATAATGGGACCAGCTCTTCTGGAAGAAGAGTGTCTCTCCTTGTTATGTGAAGATACAAGAAGGAGCAGGGCCATCTACACACCATGAAAACAATCCTCACCAGAAGCTAATCACACCAACATCTTGAAGTTGGGTTTCTAGGCTTCAAGACAATGAGGAAATACCTTTCTGACGTTTATGCATTCTGGTCCTGATCTGACTAAGACAGCGTAAGATAGCAATGCACAAATCATCAGATTTAAAAGAGCTAGCTAACAGTATGTTGGCCCACTCTCAGTATTCTGGAAGCTGAGGCAGGAAGATTGAAGATTTCAGCCTGGGCTTCGTAATGAGACCCTGTCTCTAACAACAGGGAGGAGGAGGAGGAGGAAGAGGAAGAGAAGAAAGAGGAGGAGGAAGATGAGGAAGAGAAGGAAGAAGAGGAGGAGAAGGAGGAGGAAGAAGAGGAAGAAGAGGAAGAAGAGGAGGAGAAGGAGGAGGAAGAAGAGGAAGAAGAGGAAGAAGAGGAAGAGGAAGAAGAAGAAGAAGAAGAAGAAGAAGAAGAAGAAGAAGAAGAAGAAGAAGAAGAAGAAGAAGAAGAAGAAGAAGAAGAGGGCATGGGGAGGGGGAGATAAGAAATGAAACAGAGAGACAGAGGCAGACAGAAAGATCCACAGACAGAAAGACACACAGACAGATTGAAATATCAACATCATTTAGCTTCACCAATTAACAATATACTGCTTACTGATACTTGGTCATTTTCCTTTCAAAACTATTTTACATTTTTAATTCACATATTTGATGCCTTGGCTAGGATATCCCAAGAGCCATGTGTACTCAGCACCATTGACTATAGTCTTCTTCATGTGACAGGGTCTTCCTCACATCATTGTAACCTCTGAGAAGTCAAACTTTTGCACAGTGTCTCAGGTCTCCAGTTGAAACTGTCTCAGTGAAGGGGCAGAAGTTAAATAACATCACATCCTCTATGCTGAAGGGGGTGATCCAACCAAACCCACCGTCAATGCCACAAGACGCTCTCACCTGCCAATGGGGACATAACTGAAGAATTTAGAGTAGTGTTATAAAATCGGCACAGTCACATACTCATAAGTAGATACAGATATGTACACGCATGTGTATATTAAATCTGCATTCAATGCCCTGTAATTATCACAATAAACCAATTGCTCAGAAGCATGATGTTGAGCAATTTTGGCTTGCCCAGAGTCACAGATCTAGTAAGTAGCAGAGACAGGACTCAGGTACCTCACAGAAACTCCAAGGCTAGTCCTACTAAGCCACTTAAAAGAATATTGCATTTGTCTGAGAGTTTATATTGTCATCCTAATAATTTTTGAGTTGGTATCAATATGTATGACTCTCTAGAAAATTAAACACACACACACACACACACACACACACACACACACACACACACACACACAAATAGAATTGTGCTCAATTTAAATAGGGACAGTTTACAAAACAGAAGCAGCCCAGGCAGACTGAGTTTCAAATTGAAAACAATCATCTTCAGAGATTTATTTATCCTAAGGCATATTTTTCTAGAATAATAGGATGAAAACCTGTGGGTGGTTCTTTGTGTTTTTTTCTGGGGCTGCTATCAGTGGTCACATCTGTCCAGCTCACTCTTCCTTCCCTAGAAGCAGCAGCTGATTCAAATTATCTGAGAAATTAGTTCAGCTCTGTGTTCTGTGGCACACATAAAGACATGGACACAGATCTGGTCTACAGAGCAGAGAAGGCAGGACTAGGGCTTCTCCTTTCCCTCTAGAGCCTGTCACTCCATACACATCATAATAGACTATTCTATCCCCCACATGGCAACTGTCTCACACCATGCTTCCTTTATGCTGGACATGGAAACCTAGCTAATGTACACCTATATACAAGTCAAGTTGAAAATGTAACCTTCTGCCCAATCATCCAAGAGGTCATTTGAACTCGATCTCAAAGGGTGATCGTTGAGAGCAAATAGAGAAGCGTAATTACCAATCTTGTAAAAGCATCTTATTAAAAGGCTATAAAAATCCATTATCATTTGTAATTTCTATTTCATTTCTCAAAAATCACAAGGTCATCCCATTCATAAATGATAATGAACCTTTCCGGGGTGCCTTGCTAACCTATTTTACCATTCTCACAAAATGTGCACATATGCAGTGTTTCCGAGGAGAAGCACTTGCCGGTGTGTTTCCCAGGTTTCTACTGATGAGATTCACACATTGTCAAAGTCTTCCTGCAATTGTCTGGGGAGACAGAGATTGTTCTAACAAGGAGACTCAGATCCAAAAGGCGCCTCCCCAAACAGGTTCTCTTTCAAAGAAACAATCTTTGCAGGTTCTAAATCCTTTTTAATGTACGTTTAAACAAGGGGGTAAAATAACTGCAGGAATATAAAATCTTGGAAAGCTGGAAAATTCATCATTTTAGTATCAAATGAGTTATCACTGATATTCAAATGAGCAATTCCTAACAAACTGATTTGTCATATTGTCACAAGAAAGACAGGATTGTAGGCCTTTGTGACAGAAGAAGCTATGTCATGAACATAATTGGCACCACTTTATTGGAAAGAAAGAACGGAAGAGGGAAAAAGCAGAGACGTGGATGTGGGTGTCTGAGACAGTGAGCAAGCAGGCCAGGTAAGAAGCAAGGAATGGAACTGGGAGAGGAGCAGCTTGAATCGGCAATTACAGCTTTACCTCAACTAAGGGATATTCATAATGCCATCTGAAAATGTTGTAAGCAATAGAAATAAATGAAGGCCAAATTTATTTGATGATCCAGCAAAACCCAGATCTCCGAATAGAAAAAGCAATATATATTATGTACCATGATTAGATAAGGATTTGGAGCTGGTTGTAATGGCTCATACCAGTGGGCCCAGCACTTTGGAAGCAGAAGCAAGGGGGATTAATTCTACTCTCAAGATAGCCTGTTCTACATAGAAAGTCCTGGGCTAGCCAGAGTTAAATAGTGAGACCCTGTCTCAAAATATAAAATAAATAAATTAAAATACCACTAGCTGAGTTTTAAGTCTGGGTTTCCCTTTGGGGAGTTACATTGATTTTGTAACTTTTCATCTGATTCCTTTTCTGCGCAGGATCACATTTACTGAGACATTTGTGGTAATTCACACACCTGTAATTCCACTACTAAGGAGGCTGAGGCAGGAGGATTGCTTTGACTTTGAGTTACAGTATAAGAGCCTGTCTTAACAAATAAATGGTGGCGCACGCCTTTAATCCCAGCACTTGGGAGGCAGAGGCAGGCAGATTTCTGAGTTTGAGGCCAGCCTGGTCTACAGAGTGAGTTTCAGGATAGCCAGGGCTACACAGAGAAACACTGTCTTGAAAAACCAAAACCAACCAACCAAACAAACAAAAAAGACAAAAAAACCAAATAAAAATGCACACAAACAATATGTGCCAGTGAGATGGTTCAGTGTGCAGTGGCACAAACACACATAAACATACATAAACATACACAGTAAATACACATACACACACAAATATACAGACAGTAAATACATACACATAAACATACACACAGTAAATATACACACACACAAATATATAGACAGTAAATACACACACAGATATATACACAGAAAATACACACAAACATACAAACAGTAAATACACAAATATACACACAATAAATACATACACATAAATATACACACAGTAAATACATACACACAAATATATATGCAGTAAATCTACTTGTATTCCTTTCTACAGTAGGACATTAGTCCCTCAATAGGTATTCTCTTATGATCTTTTCTGTTTTCCAGGTGCCATAGGAAAATAACATTCCGTTCAAAACTTAAATGTATCACATTCGGACACTCTAAGTCTTTAAGGATTTTCTATATTATATTGATTAAAATCAAAAGGATAGATTTATTGATAATTTTGCAAACAGGGACAAAGCCCTTCACATATAATTCACTACTGACAGTTTCCTTACAAGGCAGGTGGTGAAGCACTTCACTACTATTTTACAGATGAGAAAAACAGGCTTGGTGGCTGAGGAAAGACTGTCACAGTCCATACAATTCTGGATATATAATGTGATCAGTGCTTTTATTAATTAAAGCTCATTTATTATTTGTGTTATAATTTAAATAATATTGCCAGCAGGGAGACTAGATAAGCTGTAAGAAAGCAAAATGGGAAGCTGGGGGAGGGGTCAGGGAGTACAGTGCTCTGTGAACCTGAGCCCCTGAGTGTGGATTCCCAGCATCCACAGAAAACGCCATTTGTGGGTAATCTCAGGACTGGAGAGTCAGAGACGGGCTGATGAGGAGAGGGCTCTCTGCCTAGCCAGTCTACCTAATTGATGAGCTTCAGATTCAGTAAGAGACTGTCTTAGGGTTTTTGTTGCTGCAATGAAACACCATGACCAAAAGACAAGTTGGAGAGGAAAGGGTTTATTTGGCTAACACTTCCATATTGCTGCTCATTATTGAAGGAAGTTAAGGACTTGAACGCAAACAGGAAGGATGGTGGAGTCAGGAGATGATGCAGAAACTATGAAAGAATGCTGCTTACTGGCTTGCTCACTGTGGCTTGCTCAGAACCCAAGACCATCTGCCCAGGAATGTCACCACCCACCATAGGCTGGCACATCCCCTATGAATCACTAATTGAAAAATAAATGCCTTACAGCTGAATTTTATGGAGGCATTTCCTAAACTGAGGCTCCTTCCTCTCTGATGACTGTGACTTGTGTCAAGCTGACACACAAAACCAGCCACTGCAGGTAAATGCTCTGCCTCGAATGCTCTGCCTCGAAAATAAGGCTGGAGAAGCCACGTGGTAGAGCACACATTAAACCCTAGCCCTTAGGAGATCTCTTCGTCTATACATCAAGTTCCAGGCTAGCCAGGGCTACATAGTGAGACCTTGTCTTAGAATAATAATAATAAAGCAAAGACAACAATAATAATGTGGACAGAAACAAAGAAGGGCGAGGTACATGGTGGAGTCTGCAGTAGGGATAGAGACAGTTGGAGTGAATAGGACCAAAACCCAATGTAGATATGCATGAAATTGTCGAAGAAGGTATTTTAAAATTAAAAATAAGGTAAAAAATGATAGAGGAAATACATCTAATATCTACCATCCATGTGTATACACACATACACTACAAAAAGGGAGAGGGGAAAGAGATCAAAGTTTCGGGTATTCTTTGTAACAATTAGATGCTACAAATTATACATTCAATTAGAAAGGAACAGTATCAGGAGGCTTAAATAAATAAATAAATAAATAAATCCCCCTCCCTCAGGACTCTGTGCCCTAAAACCTTAAGCAATGGTACAAGAGAAGCCATGTTGTTACCTCCAGCCTCAGAATGCACAAGGAGCCAGGATGGTATCATCACTGGGCAAAACTGACATCTTTAAAAACAAAAGGCAAAAAAACACCCAGGCCTGGTAGTACAGCCGTTAATTAATTCCAGCAGTCTAGAAGGCTGAGACAGGAAGATCTCAAATTCAAGTCCTGCCTGCATTACAGAACAAGTTACAAGGCCAGAGACAACCTAGTGAGATACTGCCTCAAAACAAAGAAAAGGAAGGAGGAGAAAAATATAGCTCGACAGAAAAGCATTTGCCTGGCGTGCATGAAGCATCACTTGCAGTCTCCAACACTGCAAGAAATAACAAAAAGGGGCATAAATATATAAGTAGAACAAGGATGATCCAGTTCTTCTTTTTAAAGCATTTGCTTTGAGGCTACCAAGTCAGACACTTAGTAAATTGGGGTGATAGTAAGCCTATGTCTTAGCTGTGAACAGACACCATGACCAAGGCAACTCTTATAAGGACAACATTTAATTGGCACTGGCTTACAGGTTCAGAGGTTCAGTCCATTATCATCAAGGTGGAAGCATGGCAGCATCCAGGCAGGCATTGTGCAGGAGGGGCTGAGAGTTCTACATCTTCATATGAAGGCTGCTAACAGAATACTGGCTTCCAGGCAGCTAGGATGAGGGTCTTAAGCCCACACCCACAGTGATACACCTACTCCAACAAGGCCACACCTCCCAACAGTGCCACTCCCTGAGCTGAGCATATACAAACCACCAGTCTATCTGCTAATGGTTTCGTTATGACCACAGGGAAAGTTCAAGAGGAAAGACAGACCCTGCTGTCCCTGGTGAGCTAACTGTATAGATAAAACACTTTTGTTGTAATGACCAAACGATGGCCATAAATTATGGATTCCTCTACCTGCCCAGAGCCCCTGCTCTCTGTTTCCCCTCCATCTGACTGACCTCCTCTTACTCTCCCAGGCTATCACTATCATCATTCCTTCATGGAACGCTTCTTTAGCCGTCACCTGCCTTTCCTTCCTACCCTGTCACCTACAAATGAGAATGGATCTAATGTTTATGCACATGTATACATGCTATCTTTGTCACTGTTTTATTACCGTGAAGAGACACAATGACCAAGGCAAAACATTTAATTGGGGGCTTGCTCATGGTTTCTGAGGGTTGAGCATCATGGCAGGGAGTGTGCCAGGGGGCAGATAAGGTGCTGAAGGAGTAACTGAGAGCTTTATATCCTGACCTGAAAGCTGCAGGTGGTAGAGGGGTGAGGGGAGGTGGAGGGCTTGAACGGGTTTTTGAAACCTCCAAGGACACGCCCAGTGACACACTTGTTCCAACAAGGCCACACCTCCTAATCCTTTCCAAACAGTTCACCGGGGAATACATATGCAGTTCTATGAGCCTCTGGAAGCCATTCTCTGTGTATTTCTCCTGTGATACAAAACTTGCATCACTGCATTCATGGACCTTGTGTAAAGTCTAGTGTAGGTTGGTTTACAGTGTCAGCATCTGGAGGTGGCATTTGGCTGACAAGAAGGATGGCTTAGTCTTTGGTTTTGTCTTTACCTCCTCCTCTTGTAGACTCTATGAGACATTCCTCTTCACCCTAGGTCAACAGAGAGTCTGCCTAAAGCAAGTCTGCGCAGTAGAACATCAGGAAATCCAACTGAGGGCCCAGAGTCTCCCTTTCCCTGCATTATTCAGAAAGCCCCCCATCTCTCTCTGTCTCTCTCTCTGTCTCTCTGTCTCTCTGTCTCTCTCTCTCTCTCTCTCTCTCTCTATATATATATATATATATATATATATATATATATATATATATCACACCCATATTTAATAAATGGCTGTTAAAACACATTGTAGGGAAGGGAACAGGAAAGAGGTTAAAAAAAAAAAAAAAAAAAGCCGGGCAGTGGTGGCGCATGCCTTTAATCCCAGCACTTGGGAGGCAGAGGCAGGCGGATTTCTGAGTTCGAGGCCAGCCTGGTCTACAGAGTGAGTTCCAGGACAGCCAGGGCTACACAGAGAAACCCTGTCTCGAAAAACAAACAAACAAACAAACAAAAAAAAAAAGGAAAAAGGTTGAACAGTCACCACCGTTTTCTAATGAGACTTATTGAGGTATAATTGAGGTATAATTTTACTATGCAAAACAAATTCTTTTTCTTTTCATTATGAAGTTTGGTTCTTACTGTAGTCGTTACCATAATCCCAATGGGGAACCATTTCTTTCCTCTTAGAATAATTCCCTTTGAGTTCTCTCTGGTGTTTTTAGACGGCCCCTTTAGGAAAACCACAGCCTGCTGATGCCGAGGATTACATAATGTGTCCTTGTGTCGCAGAGAACTCAGTCCGTATCTCACCTCACAGAAACTCAGACTCAAAAGGAACTCAGGTTCCTCTTCCCCAATCAATCCATATGTTTCCCATATGAATGGTATAACAGTGTAGGTGTGTTGTCATTGTTATTGTTCTGTTTTGGTATTGGTTTTGTCCCAGGATCTCATAAATTCTAGTCTGGCCTGAAACTATCTGAGGATGAGCTTGAGTTTCTGATCCTCCTACCTCTACCTCCCAACTGCTGGGTTCTAGTCCCACGTTGCCACAATGTCTGGGGTTTTTTTTTGTTTTTTTTTTTTGTGGTGCCGAGGATCAAACCCATGGTTTCACGCGAGCACTTGGCAACAATTATTTTTAAGGATAATTCTATTGTATTTCCTACCAGGGAACGCTTGCTGTATTTGGATTTGAATGCTGTATTTGAATTTTGAATGGAATGAGACGGCAAATGAGTGATTGAGTGAATGAATGAATGAATGAATGAACGATTGTGTATGACTATTTCATAGATGAGGCAGCATTCAAAGGACACCGGGAGGTGAAGTGGCTGATGCAAAGCCACACACTGACAGGGAGGCAAGCAGTACCTGACTCAAAGTCAATCCCTTTTGCTACAAACACTATTAAAAAAAACCCTCATAAAATATCAATATCAAAGAGCATAAGTAGAAACCAGCTACACATAATTAAATGCTTTTGTTAAATGGATTCACTATGCAGAGGTTCAGGGGTAAGCTGGGGAATGTAAAAAGATGTGCCCTTGCTTACTAAGACCTCCTCTGCATTGAATGGATTCAGCGAGAATTTTTGGTGAAGGTCTGGGCAAGGTTCTACCTATTGGTTTTGCACACTTTGTTTTTGTTCATTGATTTTTTTTTTTCTTATTGCTGGTGTCCCTGTTGAAAAAGGCACATTTACCTTCTCAGTTGTTCCTTATAACATCACAGCAGAAGGAAGGGCACCAGAGAAGACCCTACGGAATACGAGACCATCCACTGTTACACCTGTGCAGGCACATTATTTTAGTTTTCAAGGTTTGCATAGGTCAGGAGCACGTTTGATGGCTTTTGTTATTGTTGTTGCTGCTGCTGCTGGGAGGTTTGGTACCAGAACTGGAATCTGAAGAACTTTATTGAGAATTACATTATTGGGTCTGCGTTTTACAGGAAACTCTGGTTGCCACAATCTTAGCAAAGAAAAACCAATTTCCTCCTCCCAAGGGAGTCAGCTGCCCTCCTGTGCTTTCTGTGTCTCCTGACCATCCCCTGTTCCTACTCATATTTGTATGCATTCATCCTTGCTCCTTCCTGCCTTGCTTTCTCTTTCCGTTTGCCTTTCTGAGGAGGTTCCCTCCCTCCCTCCGGCTTCAGCTCTTTCTTACTCCTTCCCCCAGCTGCCTAACCACAGCTCCCAGTGGAACCTACAGAATCAAAAACAGCTCTCCTCTAGCAGCCTCCAGAAGCACATCACCTGGAGCAGAGCGACTCGCTCGCTCCCCGCACAGCCCGGGAGCAGCTAGGTAGCCGGGGGCGGGGACGGTACCCTGCTCCCGCCAGAGCGCCTGCCAGAGCATCTCTGGGTAGATTTGCTGTATCCCGCCATCAGGCCCCGGGGTCCTGTTGCAATGATGCTTACGTTTCAAAGCAATGATGGAAAGAGAAAAGCCACTGCTGGTGGCCTGTGAAAGTGGGGCGAGTTACTGCAGTAGCTGCCGCAGCAGAATGAGTGAGTGAAAAACTGAGCCCGGTTAGCCTCTCCATCCCGTTCGGTCTTCTTTCACCATCTCCAGGAAGGCGAATCGGGATACAGATGCAGTAACCAAGCCGGTGCCACCCTGGATCTATAACTGTGAAGCCCCTTCTGTGGAAGATGGTAAACAAAGACATGAATGGATTCCCAGTCAAGAAATGCTCAGCGTTCCAATTTTTTAAGAAGCGGGTAAGCACAGGTTATGGTTGTTGCTTTTGTTTTCTCAAACGCTTTTGGAGGTTTGCCTAGGGTAAGCCTCGGGTTTTGTTACTGAGCCCTTCGTGAAAGCAGAGCTTCTGGTGTCAGTGGTCAAGGTGAGCACTGGCCCTGCCGAGATTCAGATTTGTTAGGGGGTGGGTAGCGGGAGACGACGATGGGGTGTGTGTGGGGGGGGGGGGCGCTCAGAGGAGTTGCATTGTAGGAGGGGGTTGGTCGGAGATGCCTTCAAATGGTTTAAGATGGGAACTGAGATTTCTCAATCAAAGCCGTGCCCAGGATTACAAGGCAGTTTCAAAGAGAGCTGGCCCTAGTGCAGTTAATAGCAAGCAATTTAGTCTGGGCTAGTTAAGTTGCTCCCTCATTCCTATCTTCGAAGGGTTCAACTTTGCCACACCTTTCCTCCCTCTCAAGAGCTGCTGCGTTTACATCTTCAATTGTTAGAAGCAGCTTTATGTCCTCAAATTCATCCTGCCAGTATCTCTATCTTTGGTATAAACAGGAAAGGACCAGAGCGATCTTTTATAGAAATGATGGACTCCCAGCGTTTCAACCCCTCTATTTCGAGTTGCCTCAATTTTGCTTAACACACGTGCTGTCATCAAAAAGAATGGGAGATAGCCTGTTTTATAGCCCGAACTATGAACTATGATTGGGGGTGGGGAGTTCTGCTGCTGTACACATTTGCGCTATACATTCGTTTAGATTCCTTGTTCTTTCATTCATAGTGTTTGTAATGTCACAGGGCTGTACATGGATAGACCTTTCTCTGTTTCACAGATAAACTCAGTTCATCGGGATGGCCACACTGGAGGTCTGTGGTTCTGCAAATGTATACATGAGTGGGGGATAACAAATGAATGGTTGTTGGAAGACTTATGATTGACATTCTTATGGGGAGTGTTTCTTAAACAATAGGAGGCTCCTCCAGCCCCGAGTTGTCCTGTCCTCTTTAGTGCCCGGGGCGGTTCTATCCTGATGCTTTCCATTCATTCACCCTTCCCTTCATTCAGGCCTTTCTGTGTGTGTGCAGCTACTGAAATGACAACAGAATGTAATGAGTCACAGGCTGGGCTGGACTGCCTCCTTGCACTGAAGGGTCAAGCTGGAAAGGCGGGTCTGCAAGAAAGCGACCTGCAAGTGTCAGCTCTCACATCCTGGTTTAGAACCCCCAAAGTCTGTGGCCAAATGCAAACAATATGCATTGAATCTGAGTGAAGCTAACTCCTGCAGCCAGTGTGAGCTGAGGTCGTTCCCCAGTAGAGTCTGCAACCTATATAAAAGCAAGTCAGCACACCTTCTCGATCCTTCCGGCATTACTTAGGTCTCCTCTGTAGTCAAAAAAGATACCTTTCCAAGGGAAGAACCCTCTTATACAGTTCTTAAATTCTGTACTCCCTTCTAACTAACTAGCCAAAGTTTGCTGGGTTTTTGTTTGATTTTTGTTTTTGTTTTTGTTTGTTTGTTTTCTAGCTACATTGACTACCAGGCTGTCTTGAGTGCCTGGGCTGAAGTGATCCTCCTGCCTCAGTTTCTTGAGTATTAGAACTCTAGGCTTAGGCTTATGACATCATGCCTATCTTAATTAGTTTATTCAGGGCTGTGGAGGGTATTTTGTTTTACAGTGCTGGGCCTGAAGCATGCAAGTCACCGCCCCCAACCCCCCAACCCCAAACAGTAGACTACACTCACAGTCCTGGGGAGTTTAGAACCCTTTCAGCTGGGTATTATCAGTCAACCAAGTGTCTGTTTCCTACTATCTATCTGTCTGTCTATCTATCTATCTATCTATCTATCTATCTATCTATCTATCTAATGGCTTCTTATTTTCTTTGCCATCAGAATGTACTACTAGAAATCCTAGCTTGACATCTGGTTGCATTTAGCTGGTGCTTCCGCAGACCTTGGATTTTGGAAAGAGTGAGACAGGGTACAGATGTCTTCTCAAAAACTGCAGAGAGAAAGAGATTTACACCATGAGGTCCAGTAGGTCATTTCATTGGGCTCAGCCTGCTGGAGATTGGGTCTGACATCTCCCTCCCCCACCCCTCTGCTCTCCTCCTCCCTCAAGGACAGCAAGCCCAGTAGAATAAGACAAGCATCACATCACTGACAGCCCTGGGGAGAAATTCCTTGATTCCTGTCTACTTTGTTTTGTTACACATCCGATTTGGTACTGTATCCTAAATGCTCACTGCTTGTACTACGACCTTGCCTTCACTTTTTCTAGTTTGGGTGTTTTTGTTTGATTGGTTTGATGCAGGGTCTCTTTCTTCTAACCCAGATTAGCTTCCAACAACTCAGTATGTAGCTGAGGATGACCTTGAACTCCTGATGCTAGAGAGGGCCTCTAACTCCTAGGTGTTGGGATCACAGCCACACCTCAGCATACATGGTTTTTAAATTTATTATTATTATTATTATTATTATTATTATTATTATTATTACACAGGTAATAAGAAAATGCATAAAATTTGAAGACAGTAGAGAAGTGTAGCTCACCTTTTCTGAAACTATTCTTTCCCTCCTCAGAAATAACTGTTGTCATATGGATGCTGATACTTTGCTGAACTTCTCCATGTTCCTTACATACAAATTCATATTCTGTAAAGTCTTTGTTTTGGGCCAAGAATAATCCATTTCCTTATGTTCTATTGAAGTTCCACATGTTTCTGAGTCTCTCAGTTATAGCCCAGCCAGACAGTCCTACAAAGTGAACCTTTGTCTGGTGCCCACACTGAACTGTGTGTGAACAGAACTGGGTTCTGGGGGTTCGGGTAGTGCACAGACACTCACTAAAGAGACAGAGTCCTGAACCCAAGTTTTGATTGCAAAAGGCTAAAAGGCTGCTTCCTACATCTCGTAGCTATCCAGAGGGAATCCAGTGAGCGGCCAGAAGGGACTATAGTTAATGTGCCCCCTTGGTTGCCTACTGTAGCCACACTAGTTCTGACTGTGTTTTAAATCCCATGGGCCAAGCCCTTTATGCAGATTATTTCATTAATCCGCATAGCAACCCAACAGAACAAAGATGATTAACCGTACAAAGTGTTATGTAGAAAGACTGAACAACTAATTGCCCAAGGTCAATTTGTTTGTGTGTCTAAAGAGCAAGTGTGGTTTTTGTTGTTGTTTCTGAGTCCAGGCTGGCCTCAAACTTCCACCCTCTTGAGACTCTACTTCTTATGTGCTAAGATTATACCGGGAGGGGTACCATTATGCCTAGTTCCAAGTCTGATTTCTTTCTCATATCATCTCCCTCTCCTCATTCTTTCCTTTGTTTCATATCAGACTCTCCTCCACTCCCATGTGAAGTAAATCTGTCACTACCCAATGTCCAAAGCCCAGCCTCAGGAGGCAAACTTCTCCTGGCTCTCAGGTCTCTCCTTAGTAGCAACAGTCACTGGAGACAGCTGCCCTGACTGGAGGAGCAACACCTGAACAAAGCTAGGTCTAATGCTTTTTCCACAGCCCTCTGGACTAATGCCTTTCACTCTGGCGTTCTAAACGCTTAATTTCACTTATTTACAATTGCTAAGCTAAACTAGGTAAGACTTTCTTTCATTCTATGTGTTAATGACAAATTGGTGCTAGACATATACAGGTTATATCTTATTCTGAGAGCCTACAGAATTCAGTTAAGATGAATGGAAAAAAATTCTCAGTTTTTATGTGAAAATCCAAGAGCTGGAGAATATATCAATTCTGATAAAGGTTATCCCTTTCCAAGGCTTTAAAGATTCCTGCTCTGACTTGGATTCCTACAGAATGACCCAGAAAACACCAAACATATTGCCTTGAATTTGATAATCTGTAATGGAAATACACCAAGTATGTGAACAAAACCTGATAACAGCCATGCTGCCGTTATTACCTTTATTACGTTTTTATCAAATTTCAAAGGCATTTGACAGATAGAATTTCAGATTTGGAGCCAGGAGCCAAGAGCCAGGAGCTATAGTCCTAGTATTTTAGAGGCCAAAGTGGTAGAATTGCCTTGTAGCCCCTACATAGTAAGACCCTGCCTCAAAGAAAACACACACTCCAGTGTGCTTGAACACACACACACATACACACACGCACTAAGGAAAGCAGGTGAGAAAAGAATACCCTTTCAGGCATCTCTTCATAGACCTCCGTGAATCAAGGATGATAAAACCAATTCAGAGTATTTTAACTGCTCAGATTAGAATAGGGTGAGGCTAGCTTCACAGTTGAAGGCTTTCCTTGCAGAGCTAGAATAATGTCTTCTTCGTTATGCTACAAAACCAGTTCTGTCTCATTCCTTCCCTTTTTGACAGGGTAGGGACAAACACTGTTCTGCTGTTTTGTCTTCAGGAGTCACTTACAGACTGCTCACCAACTTTGACAGAACGCTTCTGTCTTGACCCAGTATTTTATGGTTACATGAATGTGAGCAATCCCTTCTATCGTTTTGAAGTAACAATAGCTTTTACAAAAACTGTCACTTATATGACAACGATCTGTCAGAAAGCAGCAAAACATGCTGGGTGGTACCCCTTCCCAAAGCAGCCTGAGGAGATCTGTTCCAGAGCCCATCAACCCAGGTGAGACCCAGATTCTTGATAGCACAGCAAGGAGTAATTCTGTGATAAATTGGTACTAAGTGAAGTTTTAGTATTGGTCTTGTCAATTTATTGGTTCATTGTCTTGTTGAGACAAGACCTCATTTTGTGGCCCTAGGAGAAGCTGGGACTCACTATGGAGCCCAGACTGGCCTCAAACCTCTTACCACAGCTTCCCAAGTGCTGAGAGCAATGAAGTAAGTCACCATGGCTAGAGAAAGTTTGAGTTTCTGATATCTGGGTGCTAACCGAATGCCTATCACCCTCAATTAAATGAGACTGGGCACCTTCAAGGTTATGATCAGAGACTGGAGTTTCAAACAAAAGGTCTATTTGTGGAGCTCCAAGGTATATACCATTGGCATCTCTGTGAGCTGGAGGCCAGCGTGTTCTACACAGAGTTTCAGGCCAGCCAAAACGACAAAGTAGACGCTGTCTCCAAAACAGAAGAGGAGAAGGAAGGAAGGAAGGAGGCAGGAAGGAGGGAGGGAGGGATGGAGAGGGGGAGAGAGAGAGAGAGAGAGAGAGAGAGAGAGAGAGAGAGAGAGAGAGGTATTGTAGGGCACAATCTGTGGCAGTGGGACAATTGGGAGATAAGAACCATCGGGCTACATAAAACCATCTCTCAGAAAACAAAGGAAATACAATTGATACAGATTTAAACCCAAATATGAAAGGATGAAAGGTACTTAGGAGAGGCACACACCTGGGTGGGAGTGGGGCTCTCAAGAAAAAGAGCCTAATATAAGTGAACCAGCAACAGCTATAGAAACTATTATGGTGGCTTCTGAAGTTGCATTATTCAAAGGGCTTAAAGAATTAAGTAAAAAAATTGGGGTTGTTTATTTTTACCTGAAAAATGTTTCTTTAGTGGATGAAAGTATGAAGCCAGACCAGGCAGTGGTGGCGCACGCCTTTAATCCCAGCACTTGGGAGGCACAGGCAGGCGGATTTCTGAGTTCGAGGCCAGCCTGGTCTACAGAGTGAGTTCCAGGACAGCCAGGGCTACACAGAGAAACCCTGTCTCGAAAAACCAAAAAAAGAAAAAGAAAAAGTATGAAGCCATTTTTGACATGGTTTGCACAGCTTGGAGGCTTGTATGATAAACACAGACCACAGGATAAAAATGTTCTTACTATAGACAAGGCACAGGAAACCAAGGGCTGTGTTTGGACTATAATTATGATTAGGAATCTCATTTATGAGAGTTTGACTTAACCCTGCCCTATTCCCAACACACACACACTAACATACACAGACACTAACGCACTCATATACACACAGTAACATGCACACACACATACACAGACAGATAAACACACACTAACAAACACATACTAATACACACACTCATACACAGAGAGGCACACAGACAAAAACACATACTAACACACTCTCACAACACACACACACACACACACACACACACACACACACACACACGAAAGACCCCAAACCAGGATCTGACTCTGCAATCTATGCTTGCCTCAAATTCATAGTGTTGCTTCCAGTCGTGTGTCTTGAGTGCTGGGATTACAGATGTACTCCACCATCCTGAACCAAGCTCTCCTTCATTCTTAGCTAGCCAGCTCTTTCCCTCCTTATCCCACAGGTAACCTCTGCATTTACCTCAACCCCAACCCCTTCCACCAGCACCTCTCTCTGAGGCAATATCTCAACTCTGCATGAGCAGCTGGCATGGGGTTCACACTGCCGCTCAGATTAGCCCCTAAATCCTCCTGCTCCTGCTTCCCTCCCACAAACTGGGATTACACAGCCTGTGCTACCACACTGGGTTGATTTTCCTCATCCTTTATCCCACTTCAGACTTGCTGGGCGCTATTCCAAAAGTTTTGAGAATAGTACATATTTAAATTCTTACAAATAAAAGCCCTAAGGAGAGTTTTATTCTATTCCCAGATTGAGAAAGTTGTTTCTTGACCCTGAGACATACACAGCTAGTCAGCGACAAGGCGAAGATTTGGACTCAAATTCCAAGTATGTTTTTCACAGTGACCCCTAAAGCTCATAGTTCGGAGGAAGGCAGAGCAGGGATGATGGATTAGTCGGTGTGTGTGTGTGTGTGTGTGTGTGTGTGTGTGTGTGTGTGTGTGTGTTGGGGGGAGGAAGGATTAGCCTCAAGTACTGTAGAATGTGGATGATGAACTATGTCCACAAAATGGAGATTCTGTCTCCTCGATAACTCCCAGAGTTCTGAGATAGGCTTGTACTGCTGCAGAGCTTTGGAAAGGCTGTGACCAGCAGAATTCTCAGAAACTGCTATGGTGTAGCTGCGAGTTTCACACTGGGGAGGAGAGAAGATGAGCTCCTTCCTGTTGAAAGAGCTTTGCAAGGTCAGATGGTGGGAAGAGGCAAGATGGAAGCAGGGCAGGAAGACCAAAAATTCAAGGTCATCCTCACTAGCAGTGAGTCTGGGACAGATGAGTCAGTCTCACAAAATAAAGCACTCACTATCAGTTTCTCTATACAATGATCAAAGTATAATCAAAGGACTGAGAGAAAGAAAAAAAATCAAACGATAGCAATCTTGATAATGGAATATTGTTCACTTAGACAGAAGATCTGGGGAGAAAGTAGGTCGCCTGAAGCTCTATATTGTTTCATTTAATTTTTTTAATATTTAATTTTATTATTTTAATTGTCTGTGTGCACACACCCCGGCATGTGGGTATGTGCACCTGAGCACATGTGCCCACTGAGGCCAGAGGTGTCAAATCCTCCTAGAGCTATAGTTACAGTTAATGGGGGCAAGGACCAGTGAGCCATCACCCCAGCCCACTCTGCCCTATCTTTATACATGGCACATTCTTTTCCTATCACTTGTATAATTTAAAACAATAAGGGGCCTGGAGAGATGGCTCAGCAGTTAAGTGCATGTAATGCTTTTGCAGAGAGTTCAAGTTCCATTCCCAGCAACCACATTGGGAGGGTCACAGCCATCTGTAACTCCAGCTCCAGGGGAGATAGACAAACACCTACCTGCACCCCTGTGTACACAGCTACCCTCAAACACACACATGTAAACAGAAAGTAAAGTTTGTTTGTTTGCTTTTGTTTTTGAGCTGAGGGTATAATCCCAGTACTCAGAAGGATGGGGGATTCAAGTCTATCCTCAGCTATATAGCCACAGGGAGGCCACCAAGACCTACACGAAACCATGTAATTTAGGCCAAACTAAATGACTGATTACTAATGAGATAGCTCACTAGAGCGTGTTTTACTACGATATTTTAAAAACACGTGAGTTAAAAACCCCAAAGTTAGACTGTAGATATGTTCATCACAGCAGCAAAGGATTCTCCTGATGGGATCTCACAGGATAATCAGCTTCCCAGCAGGGCTTTAGCTGAAGCAGTAGGTTCCTTGTTTCTAGAGATTCCCTACAGCAGGACAGCAGTCTGCTCAGACCTCAGCCTCAGTGCCTCTTTTCACTCCAGAAATAAGGACACGATGACCTTGTTTCTGGGCCTGAGAGCAGGTGTAGTCAGTAAGTGGCCAGACCTGATGGCAGACTGCACCCCATGATGCTGGCAAGTCCCTAAAACATTCCTTGCGACAGGAGGAGGAGAGGGAGAGAGGACAGAGGAGCCTGTGGAGAAAGAAAAGGAGGCGGAACACAGAGGCAGCAGGCAGGAAGGCCCACAGGGTGCTGCCGTTTATACGATTGCACGGAGCCTGGTGACTCTTGACACCGATTTCTTAGCAGCATCTTAAGTATGTTCAGGATGAATGAACTCGAGGATGGAGAGAGCAGGAGTCTTCCGTTTCCTATCGCAAGCTGTCAAATATTATTCTAATTGCTTTCTAGAGCCTGTTGGGACATTCTTCCTGGGAAGAGCCCAGTGTTGAGGTCACCTTGGCCTCTTTTCCTTTTCTAGGCCAGACACTCATTCAAATATGCCTGGTTCTTTCTCTCTCCCTCTCCCCCTCCCTTTCTCCTCCCCACCCCACTCCTCTCTGTCCCTCCCTTCCCATCCCTCCCTCCCCTCCCTCAGTCCTCTCCCCTCTCTCCTTCCCCTTTCCTCCCCCTCCCTATAGGATTAATTTATAGCAAGCCAAGGGAAGGAAGTCACAGCCCTGATACACCAAAATGAGGCTCCAGAGAAACAGAGAACAGAAATGTCTGAGTGAAGTCAGGCAGCACCTAAGTGGAAGACCTTTAGTTTCTGGAAATACCAAGATCATCAAATCTGTTGACTTGTATTTAGAATGCATCCATATAGGACAGAAAATTGAAAGTAACTGGGGGGGGGGGGGCCTGTATAAAATATAGCTGTTGTGGTGGCCTTTGCCTTTAATTTCAGCACCTGGAAGGCAGAGACAGACATATCTTCATGAGTTTGAGACTCATCTGGTCTACAGACACAATCCCAAGCCAGCCCAGAGCTAATGAATTCTGTCTGTCTCCCAGACCCCTGAAAGAGTTGAATGGTAAGTGGGAGGGGTGTGGTTAAATGCTATACAACAAAGCTCATGAAACTGGTTGGTTCAGAGGTACCTACCCTGACATTTGAAAAGTTACAGCTAAATAAGTTAGAGCAAATGGTAAATGAACTTAATATATTCCTTTCCCACTCAGCCTCTTGACCTCAAGTATTAAACATTAGCCTGCAACAGATGGGACAGGGCACTCACTGTACACAGGGCTATAGGTGTCAGCTCTGACAGGGCAGCCACATCTAATCTACCTGTCTGTTTAGCCAATGGTTACTCAAAGGGCCTCCACTGAAGAGGAAACCACATCAGGTGTCGAGCATAAAGTGAATTTGTAGAATCTGTTGCTTGAAATTCAGAACTAATCTCGATAATGGGAAATGTTGAGCTGTAATTTTTTTTTTTTTTAATGATACAGCCTTGAAGTTACCTCTGATGTTATATATTTCACTCTTTCCACAAATCAGAGGAATGAAAATGTCTTTCATTTCTTTTGCCATGGTGCTGGGGATCAGACTCAGGGCCTTGCACATGTTAGCCAAGAGCCCAGAAATACACAATCCTGGTGTTTCCCTTCCTCAAGGGGCTAACCCTCAAATGATAGCTTCAGAATTTACCCAAGAGGGAAGGGTCCAATTTCCTCTCCTTTCAAAAATATTTTAAAGGCTTCTCCTTCTCCTTCTCCTCCTCCTTCTCCTCCTTCTCCTTCTCCTCCTCCTTCTCCTCCTTCTCCTTCTCCTCCTTCTTCTCCTCCTCCCCCTCCTCTCCCTCCTCCCCCTCCTCTCCCTCCTCCCCCTCCTCCCCCTCCTCCCCCTCCCCCTCCTCCTCTTCCTCCTCCTCCTCTTCCTCCTCCTCCTCCTCCTCTTCCTCCTCCTCCTCCTCCTCCTCCTCCTCCTTCCTTCTCCTTCTCCTCCTCCCCCTCCTCCCCCTCCCCCTCCCCCTCCCCCTCCCCCCTCCCCTCCTCCTCCTCCTCCTCCTCCTCCTCCTCTTCCTCCTCCTCCTCCTCCTCCTCCTTCTCCTCCTCCTTTATATTCTCAGCATCAGCCAACATGAATTCAGAATTTGTCAGGTGTTTTTCTCTCCCTCATGGTTCACAACCCTGTAGTGCTGGTTTCCGTGGCCTTGCTGTAGCAGCAGGGAGATTCAGCAAGGAGACACTCAGTAACCTCCCCACAGTCACACAGATTAGAAGACTCAGCCGACGGCAAGGCTCTTGTCATTACATCATGGAGCTTCTTTGGCCTTTCTCTTTATGTTTTGTTGATGTTTGTTTATTTTGTTTGTTTGTTTTCAAGAAAGAGTATCACATTGTAGTGCAGACTGTTATGGAGGAGGAAAGCAATTTTTCTGGCTCAGCTTCCTGAACACTGGCACTGAAGGCATGAACCATCTGGCTGTGCCCGCCTTGCCTAGGACTCTGTTACGTTAAGAATGTGATAAAACGGAAACGAAACTCTTTGTCCTCCTGCCTGCATTGCCAGATTCTTCCATCTAGGAGTAGAAGGACATCCACTAATGTCCATCCACCCTTCTAAGCAGCTTCTGTTCCTCACTTCCACTTCCGGACAGCCTGCACTGCCATCTCCCTGGATTACGTCATCACAGTTCTTCCCTGCAAAATGGCGGCCACTTTCTAACTGGACTCCTGCTGCCAATTAAACCCCATGGAATCTAGCAAACTGCATTTCTAGAAACATAGGTCAGAATTTAGCATCTCTGTGTTAAAACATTTCTGTGAGCATGGATGGAGGCCTTAGGTTCAATCTCTAGAACAATAAAGATCTATGGACGTGGGCCAGTGAGGTGGCTTAGGAGGTAAAAGCATTTACAAGCTTGATGATGTGAGTTTAATCCCTAGAGTCGCCATGGTAGAAAGAGAGGAGGGCAGATTCCTGCAAGTTGGACTCTGCCCTCCACGTGCACACCATGATGCGCCCTACACTCCTACACAATATACAAATAAATAAATAAATGTTTACATGTTTAACAATTCCAAAGGTCCATTGTGTATCTTAGCGTCCCACTTTGGGCACAACAGAGCAGGCTGTGCTGGGTCCTTGCCACTCCTCTAGCTGCCGTCTCATTGCTGCTGCTTTGATCGTTAAGCTCCATTCTCCACTCCACTGAATAGCTTACTTGAGCCTTCTTGCCATTCACACATGATTCTAGAGTCCATGGAATCCTGAACTGAGCCTTCTTGCTTTTCACTTCTGTCCCAGAATTCATGGACCACTTGGAGGTATGGAGATGTCTATGGGTGGAATTCACGACTTACCTGGGGATGGAGGATATGTATGTGTGTGTGTGTGTGTGTGTGTGTGTGTGTATATATATATATATATATATATATATATATATATATATGCTAATATAGTTATATTAGTATAATTATGGCAAATTAAATATTCGCACATATATACATATATATGCATATATATTTTCAGTTAGCAAATATACATATATATGTATATATACATATATGTGTATATATACGTATATATACATATATACATATATATGCATATATATTTTCAGTTAGCAAATATACATATATATATGTATATATATATATGTATATTTGTATGTACATATATATATGTATATTTGCTAACTGAAAACTAGTGTCTTCTCCAGTCATGGGCGCAGCCAATGATTCGTAGTACCATTCCTGCTAGGACCTACAGTTTTGCCGTTTGGAGAAATTATATGTATTTTTATGTCATGTGACAGTTATTGAAGGTAGATTTAAAGCTTTAATTTATGCCTCTTATTACTGAGAATTTTGTGATCATTATGTGTTTTTCTGTAGGCTGTCTTATCTACATAACAAGGAGTCTAATATTGTACTAAGATTATTTTTTAAAAAAAATATTTTGTCAGCTGGGTGTAGTAGCACTTTCCACAAGGCCTAAGATCTCAGCACTTGGGACAGAAAGCAGGCTGTATCCCAGATGGTGGGATGTGGAGTTCAAGGCTACATGATAACATGTATCAAAAAGAACTGGAACAAAACATGGCTGGGGGGAGGTGGATTTTGCTAAGTGTAGTTTGATCTAATACATGGTCTTGTGTTCCTAATGAAATTTACTTTATTCATTGAACTCTTATTCTAAGAAGGGACCCTGAGCCTTCACCAGACTTTTCAGACGTGTTCAAAGTGCAGAAAGCAGCCCTTGAATTTCAAAGGTATGCCTTTGAAAGTCCTGTTTCTGGCCTTTCTCTCTGGTGGCATTGATGTCACTGGTGATGTCACTGATGATGTCATTAATATAAAGGTGATATCACTGATGTCACTATAGTCCCCATTACCTTCCCTCTCATGAGTCTGGCATAGACCTAGGCTCTTTAAGGGGGTCCTAGGACCTTGTCACTTCAATAGTCACAGCGCCCCACACCTGAGTGCTCAGGACCCCTCTGTTCAGTCACTCTAGCTCAGGATAGCCATGTGCCCCATCCTGAACCATTCATTCATTCATGTAAATATCGGGAGTCTATGGATCTCAGGAACTGTACCTAACATGAGAGTATGACAGAGAAGAACAGACAGAACCAGCTTTCCTGGATGCTAATATTCTCAAGAACTGACTTAGTCAATACATACGACAATAAAATCATGGAAGCATTTTGTACCTGCTTCTACTTACATGAGGCTTTTTAAAACTTTTTATTTATTCCTTGGCAATTTCATATATGTATGGGACATATCCTGGTTATATCCAACATAAATCCTTTATCACTTCCTCCAGACTTCCTCTAATATTTCCCCCAGCAGCTGTCATTGGCTAACAGCTCGGCTAAAGGTGGGGTTTTATGAGATCTTCTCCCATACATGCTGGATGATGACGGACTTGATCTTGTAAAGGTAGCTATAGCCCCATGAGTTCATGAGAGCACAGCTGATTATGTTCATAAGAGAGGATTTCACCATATCCCTCCCATCTCACAGCTCTTATGTTCTTTCTGTATTCTCTTCTTCAATGTTCTCTGTGCATTGTGGGACAAAGGTTTGACACAGATGTCCTCACTAGTAATTTATTCTCATTATTTTGACTAGTTACGACCTCTGCAGTAACTGCTGCCCACTGCAAAAAGAAGCGTCCGTGTATGAGATCTTCTCTTTGTTGTATTTATTCACTTGTGGGGGCAGGCGGGGGAGGACATATAGAGGTCAGAGGACAACTTTGGAAACTTTTTTCCTCTTTCCATCACTCACATGAGTCACATGTGTATGTGTATTTGTATGTGTATTTTCAGATTCAAAGACAGAAAGTTAGGTGGTCAGCCTGGTGTGGTGGGTACCCCAGAGCTTGGAAGGTGGCATCAGGAAAATCTGTAATTCAAAATCATTCTTGGCTACATGAGACTCTCTCTCTCTCAAAAAGAAAGAAAAAGGCAAAAAAAAGAAAGAAGTGGAGGGGGAGGGAGAGTGCTAGAGCAGGACTCAGGGGTAGGGAGGTAGGCATAGAGCGGAGTTGCCATTGGCCAGACCTGGAGTTTCAGTATGGGAGGGAGTGGGCGGTGGTAATGTTTGCATGATATGCAGGAGCTTAGTTCTACTGAACAGCACTCATTTAGCTTGTTTAAAATGTTGAGTTTGGGCCAGGTATGCTGGCTCACCTTTATAATCCCAGCACTTGGGAGGCAGAGTCAGGAAAATGGGGAGTTGGAAGCCATCCTTGAATGTGTTACATCCTGTCTCAAACAACAAGAAATTTAAAGTAGAATAAGATGGGAGACGGATGCCAGAGAAAAATAAAGCTGGCAAGAGGAATAAGGATGTTGGAGGTCTCAGAAGCCAGCATAGAACTATTGCTCCAGCACTGAGCTACAGTAAATACAATTGCACAGTCCAAAGAATCAGCATGATGTGAATTGTTACAGGACCCTTGGTAGATGATATAGCACAGCTTAGTAACTTGTGGTGTTCAACTCCTAGGACCCAGATGCTGTTTGTGTCTCCAGCCCTCAGACACACAAGTGAAAGACTCAAGAGGAATATGGAGATCTTCAAACTGTCACCCAGGCCTAGCTTTATCTTTCCGTGTCCACATTTGGTTTAAGCATTAGTCTGTCATCCGGGAATTATGAGGCTGTATGGGGAAGCACAATGGCCAGATTTTATCAGATCTCAGACAACGATAACTGACTTCTATTTTCAGCGTCTGCATAAATCATTTTAATATCCATGCTTCCTTAAGTTTGGCTTTATTTAGTTTCTATTCATTCACAGAAGATGACTTATGTCGATTCCGGGGATGCCATGTTGCATACGTGGTCTGACTCCTGTTCTCTTTGACATATGAGTAGGAACTCTTACGTAAGTGTATTAATATCTGCAGACTTAACAGTTTGATTTGCACAGTATCAAAATGGCTGACTTGGCCTGACAATGTCAAGCACACATACAGACTAATTCATTTGTGTTTTTAGTAGTTTGTCCAATAAATCGAGGTCTTCTTGTCCTGATTGGCTGTAGCCCAAAGATTTTACCATATTTATATACTGGCCTTCGGCAAAGCCCCTGGAATATCCCGTCTAAAGCCCTCCAGTGTCAGCCTAAATAATGGAAGGTGTCGAATGCTTAACTAATTCCTCTTCAGTGTAATAGCCAGACTCATATCACTCATTAGAAGCTGCCAAATTATAAGCCACATCTAGATTCTTAAACATAGACTACTAGAGTTTAATGTTTCCAAATTAAACACAGTCTTCCCTTCCACTCAAATTCTTTTGAGGCACCCAGACAAAGCCATGGTGGATGGATGAAAACACAGCTTAGAATGAGAGAATGGCCCAACTCTAGGGATGGAGCATGACTTAGAGATGAGCTTCCCATGGTCTCGATCTGAATTCCAAGCCAATTAGAAGGGAGCCCTTTAACACTTTACCTTTGTGAAGAGTTATTAGTAACTCCCCACCACTGCCCCCCATTTTCCCACTCCCTATTTGCTTGCTTGCTTGCTTGCTTTCTTTCTTTCTTTCTTTCTTTCTTTCTTTCTTTCTTTCTTTCTTTCTTTCTGGGGGGATAAAGTGGATATGTGCTCACATGTAGGCAAAGTTTGCTGCTATATTGCTGAAGATAACCTTGAACTCCTGATCTATTGCCTTTACCTCCTAAATTCTGGGGTTACAGGAGTGTGACATCATGCCTTGTATCAGAAGTACTTCTAGGCCGGGCGGTGGTGGTGCACGCCCTTAATCCCAGCACTTGGGAGGCAGAGGCAGACAGATTTCTGAGTTCGAGGCCAGCCTGGTCTACAGAGTGAGTTCCAGGACAGCCAGGAACACAGAGAAACCCTGTCTCGAAAAACAAAACAAAACAAAACAAAACAAAAAAAGAAAGAAAGAAAACAAAGAAAGAAAGAAAGAGAAAGAAAGAAAAAAGAAAGAAGTACTTCTAACATCGTTTTTAAAATGTGGATATTTGAGTACTAAGTCACAGCATTTGAATACAGAAGTGACCATCTTAAGTGTTTTATGCTGGTCATATCTAATGTCAAAACTTTTCACAGCCATTTTTAATAATTATGTTTACATTTAGTTTACATTAGCTTATTAATTTGTGTGTGTGTGTGTGTGTAAATTAGACAACACTGAGCCGTTTCAACTGCCCTTTATGACCTTCTTTGTTTTTTTTAACTATTCAAATGCATGCTGCGTTTTTTTTTTAAAAAAAATCATTTTCTCTTACTTTTCTACATTAACTTGATTTAACATTTGTAAAATGAATCTCCTGGAATATGTAAAACCCTCCCAGGGTCGGGAGAGCAGCTTCATTTTTATGATGCCTTCCAGTTGTGCAAAGTAAGGAATTCTTTAAGGCAGCAGTTTCACACTGTGTTACAACATTTTGGGGGGTTGAAGGACCTAAGACCATTGGAAAACACAGGTATTTACATTGCAATTCATAGCAGTAGCAAAGTTGCAGTTATGAAGTAGCAATGAAATAGTTTTATGATTCAGGGTCACCAGGATAGGAAGAGATGAATTAAAGTATCACAGCATTAGACCAGTTGAGAATCACCGCTGTAAGGTTTTTTTTTCTGTCTCTTTGTCTACAAAGTAACAGAAGGTCACTTTCTATTCTCTCTTTTTAAATTTGTTGTCCTTGTTAATGTTCTGAGTCAGGTCTCATGTATCTTGGGCTGGACTTGAACTCTGTAACTAAAGATGACCTGGTACACTTCCCTGGGACTGTAGACATGTGCTACAGCACTCTGTGTTAAACAGTACTGTGGACCAAGCCCGGGATTTCATACATGCTCAGCAAATGTGTAGTAACAGAGCTCCCCAAACCAAATAATTTCCACGAAATTGTTTGTTCTTAGTGTAAGCTCTAATGGCTAGTTTATTCTCGCCTGGACTTCTTCATGGAACTTAAGAACGCCATTGCCTTCTTCTCTCTGCAACTGCTGCACACACATGTAAGCTGCAGGTCAATATTTAATATGTAAGATATAAATGGAGACTGTTCACAGAATTCATTACAAATCTTTGTCTGATGCCCACGATCCTCAGGAATGGGCTCACTATCAACTCCTCTTCTTCTTCCTCCCCGTGGTAAATCATTCATTCATTCAAATATACTGTACTTACTGAGAACTATGTGTTCATCATCTGCCAGGTGTTACATGTAATGATGGCCAACCCAGACAGGTTCTAGACAGGGCATGCCCCAGGTGGGAAGACATCAGTAATGTCTGAAAGGCGACATATAGAACTTTGTATCTAAAGTAGAGAGAACAAAGCTAGAGGCTACATTTGAAGAGTGTATTACTTAGGGTTTCTGTTGCTGCAGCAAAGCACCATGACCAAAGAGCAAGTAGAGGAGGAAAGGGTTTCTTTGGCTTACACTTCCATAATTGCTGTTCATTATTAAAGGAATGCAGGACAGCAACTCAAAACAGGGGAAAGATCCTGGAGGAGCTGATGCAGAGGCCATGGAGGGATGCTGCTTACTGACTTGCTCCCCCTGGTTCAGCCTGCATCCTTATAGAACCCAGGACCATCAGCCCAGGGATGGCACCTCCCACAATAATGGTGCCTCCCTCATTAATCATTAATTGAGAAAATGCCTTACAGCTGGATCTTATGGAGGTATTTCCTCAACTGATGTTCCTTCCTCTCTGATGGCTCTCAGTTATATTATCATGTTGACACACAAAGCTAGTACAGAGAGCAAAGCAGGAATGAGATGTGATCTTGTGGGCTTCCGTAGTATATCCAAAGCACAGTGAGATTTTCATTGTGGGGAGATCTATCAGCCTGCTGTTCTTCCTTGGAGAGTTGCTTCTGTAGATCTGTTAGCCTGAACTTCTGCGTTGTCTGTCTGTCTGCTTGAGTCGCAACCACTCCTTCCAACTCGGGTCTCACCTCCTCTTTTGATTTGTAATATTGAGGATTGAACAGGAGCTTGAACTTGCTGCCTGAGTGCCCTCCCACTGAACTATGCCCATTTCTGGTGCTTTCTCTCCCATGGAAAATCCCCTCCTCCCTGTAAAGCAACTAGAGCTGGTATCTTAGTCATTTATGTCATTTTCTCTTCAACATACTAGACCTGTAGGTCCAGTGTGGCATCCACTAGCCATATGAGGCCAGAGTCCATGAGGGCTAGTCTGACCTGGGGTGTGCTTCCGGTCTAAAATACAAATCAGGCTGTAAAGACATAATTCAAGTAAAATAAATAATTTATTTAGTACTAAACTCTAAACTATTAAAAAATAAATTAACATAAACTGTTAGCAATTTTATCTGGAGTATATTTGAGAAAGTTAATCTGGGAAAGTATTGGGTTGAGTAGATTAGATTATAGAAATCAATTTTCTGCTGGCCACAGTGGCCCACACCTTTATCCTAGTACCCAGAAGGTAGAGGCAGGCAGATCTCTGTAAATTTGAGGCCAGCCTGGTCTACATATCAAGTTCCAGAACAGCCAGAGTTACATAGTGAGACCGTGTCTCAAACAACAAAACAAAACAAAAAAAACCCAGCTAATTATTTTCACCTTCCCTTTAATTTTATCCATTGAAGAATATATGAAATGATTCTGGGCTTCACATGTTATACCTATGGGAAGCACGCTTCTAGCCAGACTGTGGACTTTTCAGTAGTGAACATGTGTCCAATTATTCATCTAGCCAGCCCCTCAAGGAATACTTCTTTGTCCACAGGAAAAGACTGAGTTCTGCTTAAATTCATTGACATTTTCTGAAAGTTTTCTAAAATCGTACTTTGCAATTATAACATGCTGCCTCTTTTTCCTTCTAAAACACGTAGCAGAACTCCACAGGGGAAAATAAGACACAGAAACAGTTTTCTCCCCAGGCCAAGAAGGCTGAGAGCATGGGACCTGTGGAGTGGCCTGGGAAACAGGCTCAGTCACTGCTGCCTCCAGCTCAGGCAGGTGTCTATTTCCAAAACAAGAGCTCCTACTGCAGTTTGTTAAAGTCACCCAGGACAAGAGGATCTTTGTGGCTTCCCACGGGGTCTGTGGAAAAACTCAGAGGTTAAAGTTTAAATGAAAGAGACATTCAAAGGGCCTTTGTACTGACTGCAGGCTCTGTTGTTCCAGCTAGTACCGACAACAGGGTTTGTGAGTGAGGAAATAAACTGTGGTTTTCTTACTAATGGAAACTTGCTAGTGTTGGCTTGGGTGGCTTCAATGACAAGACACCAAGGACAAGTATAGAATACAGAGAACAGAGCCAGAGAGAGGGCTGAAGGGTACGGGCTGAGAAGGCGCTTGTCACTTCTGATGACAGAGTTCAGTCTCTCAGCCTGTCGTGGTAGACGGAGAGAACGGACTCCAGCAAGATGTCGTCTGACTTACACATGCACACTTTGTGTGTGTGTGTGTGTGTGTGTGTGTGTGTGTTTGCATACATGCATACAAGTACATAAAACTAAATTAATGGGAGAAAGGGTTCAGAAATCATAGCTTAAAAAACAAAAATAGGTTCTATGGACGGTGCCAAATACATGAAGCTTTTACTTAGCACTTAGCGCTTCCCAACACCCCAGTTTATGATGGCCTCCCCTTGGTTTAGTGGCTGTCCTCAAGGCTCATTTAGCCCTTCCCCCAATGACTCCTTACATGCATTCTCTTTTTTTGTGTTGAGGGACCTTGAAGGTGAACTGCCAAAGTTCTTACCACAAAATGTTACAAGCATCTCTTTGTCACTTACAAATCTGGTTCTTGTGGGTTTTGCTTCGGAAAGGGGGGGTTTGGTTTTAGATGGCTTTTCTCTCCAGGTTCCTTTCCTGTGACTTCTTCCTCAGGACATAGCTTCTGCTTCCTCCAGCCCTGCTTGCTCTGGTTGGCTTCCGTGCTGACAACGTCAAAGGGCTCAGGTAAATGTCTTATGGCCAAACTCTTCTCAAAGTATTCTCGTGTTGTGGTGACCTGCCTCCCCCAACCATAACATTATTTCGTTGCTACTTCATAACTTAGTTTTGCAACTGTTATGAATCATAATGTAAATATCTGATATGAGGTTCCAGGAGGTTGAGAACCTCTGACCTAGAGCACCCAAGGATGCCAAGTGGTCACCAGCCAAGTCTGGCTGTGCACAGCAACCTAACAGAAGTGGTGTAAGAGGCTCAGAAGCGGTTAACTGGTCTGGCATATGCATACATACCCACACGGGATCTATGGGGCAACTGACAGGCAGGATTTGAAGTGACCTCCTTTTACCAGTTGGCATGTAAGGTCTGGGACACATTCAAAGCAGTTAATCAGATTAGCAAATAGTCACCTGACAACTTAGCCCTGTGGGAAAGAAAGAAAAGAAGTTCAGTTGGAAAAAAAGGTTATCAGAACTTTAAAAGACAACAAGCCAAACCAAAGCTGGGTTTCAGTTGATCAGGGAGGGGCAGAGACACAGCGGGAAACTGCAGGAACCAAAGAAAGACTATTTGGTGGTTTTCAAAGGTGTGGTCCCTTCCCCAGGAAGTATCACAGAAATTCAGTTCCAAGCTCTGACCCCACCTACTGAACTGGAAGTTCTAGCTATGGGTCCAGAACCAATTCCGAATGCTTCCTCTGTTATCCCAATGAAGGCTCAGTTGTTTCATTTTCTCCGAACTGCTGTCTCTCCAGAGAAGGCCTGTATTTGAGAACCAGTGACCTGAGAGACTTAAGGCACTAAAGGTGGTCTAAGAAGTTGGAGAAAGTCTGTTACAGGCACTGTCCATAGGACCAGAGCCTCAGGAGTCCCACTAGACTCCACTTATACAATGCCTCCTTCTCCTTCCCCCGTCTATGTATGATGGTGTCCATCAGTCTTATAAACCATGCATGAGGAGCCAAGATCAGCCTCATTCCAGCAGTAGCCCCGCAGAACATGGCCCCTCAAAGGCCATATCTCTAAAGCCATGCTCCCTGTGTCCCCTGGGATTTCAAAATGGAACTGTCTCAAGACAGTTTCCAAGGATCATCCAATCATGCTGACCATGGATGCTATTTTGGAGTGGGTCTGGGCCCTTGGCAATAGGGTGGAGTTATGTGTCCATTTAGGGTCTCTGTTGGTACTCTTGGCTCTATCTCCAATATCAGAGGCAAGTTAGGGTCCCAGTTCCAATAGTTCCTGTTATGCTGAGGAAGAAGTACATTGTTTCTCTTAGATGTCTACTAGTCTTCGAGTTGGACTCAGTGGCTCATGCACATACGGTCAACACTCTGAGGCAGGAGGATGTGAGTTAGAGACTAGTCTAGACTACCTATCAAGATCTTGTCTCAAGAATAACGGCTATGGAAATTGACATTGTTATGTAGTATAAAGAATAGTTCGTGTTTTCTTCCTGGCCTATTTGTGTATTTTAACCTGGATTAATTATTTTAGACAGAAATCTTAAGATATGAATGCTTGTGTAAGCCATTCTATGGAAAATTGTGGAACAAGATCTGAAACCCGTGTTAACTAGAAGATTATGTCAGTGACCTTGTATTTTAGGTTGACCTCAACTTCCAAACACACAAGCTTGCCTTCTAATCAGTAGCTAAAAGTATTTTTACAACACTGTCACTCTGGAAAATACTAAATAAGTCTGTTAAAAATGTCCTTATTTCCAGGCAGATGGTAAAGAGCAGATAGCTAAGAACACTGCAGATATTCTGAGAGCTGACAAATGATGAAAGTATATCTAAACCAAGCTTTATTAGCCCTCTGCAGACGATGTGAAACAGTACCTTTCCCATTTTAGAAATTCATTTTAAAAAGCATTTCAGAGTCTGCATCTCACTGAGCTAATATAATTGTATATAATTTAATGAAATGAAAGAAAGTGGAGTACAATTATGTTAACCAGTACCAGAACGCACACAATAGCCTTCAAGGTGACTAGACCTAGGGAGTTAAAGCGCGGATAATTTCCATCTGAGCATTAATGATTCCAGTTAAAAGGTGTCTCGTTTCAAATAAGAAAATCCATTATTTTCATCTCCAATGGCAAGGGAGTGTTATTATGTTGTAATTATACTTTATATCGGCTACATATCTCAGAGTTGCTGTACAGTAGGGGGAAAAGAACTGTAGCGAGTAGTCCTACAGGCCATAATGCTCAGAGGAGAGGGCGCCCCACCCAGGAGCGTGTGCCTGCTTGTTGGCATGTAGGGTGGGGCGCATACATACACGTACAGTACCAATTTCACAGAAATTCACCTCTCAGCATTAAAATTATTTTTCTAAGATTCACTCAATGGTTTTGTAAGGGGTGAGGAGCACTCGAAACAATAATTAGTACTGTTTGTAGATTTCAAGGATGTTTTAAAAATCTATTTTTCAAGCTAGGAGTGATGGTTTATCCCTACAAACACTGAGTGCATCCTGGCACTCAGGCAGCTGAGACAAAAGGATGACATATTTCAGGTTAGCCTGGAAAGAGATCCTGGCTCAAATAAAATTTCGTGCTAAGCTTAATGGTCCAGGCCTGTCATCTTAGCACTGGGGAGGTGGAAGCAAGAGGGTCAGGAATCTAAGGTCTTCTTCTACTGTACATCACCAGTTTGTGATACCGGAGTCCCTGTAGCAGAGGGCAAGGAAGATCCTGTATGTGCGTGTGATAAAGAACCTGTTTTCCTGGGTGTTGTCCCATAGAAAATATTTGTGAAACTCATACAGGACTAAAAGCATTTGTCTAAGTAGGATTTGGGCCAATATGGAAAGAAAAACATTGGCAGGGGTCTAGTGAAATGGCTGAGCGATTAACAGCACATGATGCTCTCCCAGAGGACACAGGTTCTAGTCCCAGCTCCCAAACAGAAGTTCACAGCCATCTGTAATAGGGGATCTGACGTCCTCTCCTGGCTTCCAACAGATACCAGGCATACATGTGGTAACACAGACATACATAGAGGCAAAACGTTCATGCACATAAAATGAATTTTTAAAAAAACCCTTAAGAAAGAAAAACATTAGCAGAAAGTTTACAAGTTTGCTAACCATATCCGAGTACCGATCTGCTACAGCATGGCAGGACCCACCTATGGCTGGCCTCAGCCTTATAGTCTGCAGGCTGAGAGCCATGTAAGCAGCGGTACCAGCTGCACACGTGTCTGAGACATTCTGCAGACTGTATTGAGTTATTATATTTTATATTTATATCGGCCATGGCAAAGTTCTGGGCAAAAAGCATTACAAGACCAGATAAAAGCCAACGAGCTACAAAGGGGCAGTAAGAAAAGGATTTGTTTAATGCCTGGAATCAAAACTGCACAATGTTGAGACTTCAGAGGGTTGATGATCTCAGACGTCCTCTTTGATGTGGGCTCTGCAAGTCAGCTGCGTTTTTTTACGAGAAGGCTAGGGTCTTCCTCCACATTCTCCTCCTGGGGACTTTGTCCCCCCACAGCACTTTCCACAGCATGGCTGCTCAGATACTGGAAACCTGTGGCTCTAGTCTCCTGACTTCCTTTTTGTCTTTGCTCTTGTTCAATCTCTGTGTCTGTAAGTGTTCTCTGGATAACTGTAACAGTTAGGAAGTAGCTATAAAGAGAGTGGGTATGGCCGTGTCACTGGTGGGGCATCAAGTCTGGACGCTGCAGGGCAGGCTGGATATTGATTCTCTGATAGTGAGGAAGAATTCTTACTCAAGGATATTTTAGTGTTGATTTTCAGGTCTTTGAACCAATAGAATGAAGCCCACCCTGGTAACTAAAGATAAATGTGTCTAACATCATTGATTATATATTGATTATAACATATTGATTATAGATATTAACTACTCCACAGATACCTTTTGTCTTAGTTATTGTTTGATTGCTGCAAAGAGACATCACGACCAAGGCAACTCTTACCAAAGAAAGCATTTACCTGGAGGCTGCCTTAGAGTTTCAGGGGATTTGTCCATTGTCATCATGGCACTGAGCATGGTGGTATGCAGGCAAGATATAGACCAGTAGCTGAGAGTTATATCCTCATCTGTATGCAACAGGCAGAGAGAGAGAGAGAGAGAGAGACAGAGAGAGAGAGAGAGAGAGAGAGAGAGAGAGAGGATTTTGGAACCTCAAAGCCCACCCCAGTGACATACCTCCTGATCTCCTGATCTTTCCCCAAAAGTTTACCAACTGGGGACTAAGCATGCAGCAATATGAGCCAGTGGGGGCTGTCTCATCAAGCCACCATGCCTTCCCAGCAATCAATGACCTTGTGAACTTGACACATATACATCCTACCCATCATAATCATCCTATAAGCTGAGCATGCTGGCACACACCTATGATCCCAGCACTCAGGAGGTTGAGGAAGAGGATGATGAGTTTGAGACCAACTTGAGTTGGAAAGTAGCAGTGAGAATCATGTCCTCAAACAATATACCTATGTAGTAACAGTAAGGCCCTGGGTTCCACCTGCCCCTCCAGCACTAAATAAGCACATAAACACACTGGATCTGATCTACACCCAAGGAGCATGGAATGTAGCTGAGACAAGATGAAATGCTAACCACGGAGACTTGAGCCCTATTCAGTAGACTGGGAAGCCTTGGAAGATAAGAAGCAAGGAGGTAATAGGATCAGAACTGTGTCCTGGGAGGGTAGGTTTGGGAACAAGGAGGACAGTGTCTTGGAAAGGGATGAAAGAAAGCAGTGAGCAAGAATGTTAAGCCATCACTTAAGATGGTGCCTTCGAGTTTCCAAGCAACATCTCATGGGACTGAGGGAAGCCCCTCTAAGCCCATCACTTGCTGACTAACAAACTTGTTCTGTTCTGAAACAAGGTTTCATGTTGCCCAGGCTGGCCACAAATTCACTATATTGCTGAGGCTGGCCTTTAATTCCTAATCCTCCTGCCTCTACCTCCTACCTGCTAGGGGTACAGACAGGTCCCATGCAGCTGGACCAATAACAATAGCAATTCTTTAGTGTTCACGACTGCCCCACCAGCAACGGTAAGAGCATTTCTTTAGTACTCATGGCAAGCATGCAGTATTTACGTCTCTGGCTTTCAGTATTATTTTCATTTTTATTCTATTACTGATTAGTGACTTAACTAGACAAAGTATCGACAGGTAAAAATCCACTCCATCCAAGAAATTTTACTTCACATTTCCAAAATATTCTTCTTTATCTTCTCATTAGTTAATACTCTCTGTACTCAGATCATTTGCCCTTAGTTTGTTTGTTTCTTTTTATTTTTTTTAGGTGCTTGTTTTATTTACACTAGATCTTGGCAAATGATTTAAAACACTCCTTTGTCCTCTGGAGCGCATGCTTGTAATCCCAGCCCTTGGGAGGTAGAAACCTAAGGGTCAGGAGTTCAAAGTCATTCTCTGCTGCACATAGAGCTTGAGGCCAGCCTGGGTTATAGAAGTTCCTGTTTTAAAAACAAAAAACGAAGACCCTTGTTACCTTTCGATTCTGAGTGCGTGCTCATGAACAATGAGATTATAGAAGAGAGATTAAATCCCAGATGTGACCAACTGAGGATACCATCAAGATGACAGGGAGTGAACCACACGATGACTTCTAACAATTCCATAGTTACTGTTTACAAGCCACAGGATACTACTGTCATTCCCGCAGACACGTGGAGCAGCTTCAGTTCTGTCTCCTCTTTACTTAGACCAGGGCTAACGTTTGGCTGAGGTTCACCGGCAAGCCCATGCTACTTTCAAAATATTGAAATAATTCCATAATGGGAAGCAAACTGCCACTACCATGTGCCTCTAAGCGCCTGCCCACCACAGATCCAGCTGACCCTGCCGGCCCCAGGGGACACCTCAATGACTCTCCACCATTGAGCCCCCAAAGAGATGACACATGGCACATCAAAAGCCCTAAAACAAACCAAAACTAAAATAAGCAAACAAAAGTTCAAATGACAAGAACAGGGAAAAAAAAAAAGAGAGAGCCAGACCTGGATTACATAGCCAACATCTGTGTTTAATGTCCCTGCTACCGACCCTGTGAAGTCTTTGGAACTGAAAGTGGCTTTCTTCCCACATAATTTCATTCCTGTACCTAGCAACATGGAGGTTTGCATTTTGAAACCCACACTCTAGATCTGAGCACAGTGGAATTCTGCCTCTCACTGTCTCTTATTAGGTACACCTTTATCTCAAGCCTTTCCACTTGATCAAGGATACAGCTGCTGTCATCCCTGGGGGTTCATCTCCATAGTTTAAGCGGTGGACTCGTGCAATCTGAGGGTGAGGAAGATGGAAAGTTGCTGTGAATTCCAGGGCAAGGTTGTGAATATGTCCAGTCCTGTATAATAATATAATGCAATATAATATAATATAATATAATAGTTCAGTGCTAGCCTGGGATACACAGGGAAACTCTGTCTCCAAGTAGCAAACACACACACACACACACACACACACACACACACAGAGAGAGAGAGAGAGAGAGAGAGAGAGAGAGAGAGAGAGAGAGAGAGAGAGGCTGATGAACCAACATGACCAGTGTCAGGCTGTAGAATTTCCTGAACGTTGTGACTTGATGTACACAGTCATCCCAGCTGGCAGGTGTCCCAAGTACTGACCTTGATCCAGTTACAGCTTTGAGAAGAGCCCTTCCAACTTCAGAAAGGAGGACATAGAGGAGGTCTTGCTTTAGCAGGCTGAGTGTGGTAGAGTGTGGCTGGAATCTCAGCACTTGGGAGGCTGAGGCAGTCAGTCTTGAGTTTCAGAATGAGACGTTGTTTTTATTAAGGCAGGGAGGGAGGGGAAGGAGGGGTAATGAGGGAGAGAGCGAGCGAGCATATAACTGTATAGGGTGTGTGTGTGTGTGTGTGTCTGTGTGTGTGTGTGTGTGTGTGTGTGTCTGTGTGTGTTTGTGTTACAGAGTAAGTGCAGGGATTGAAGGAGGTACCAAGATGCTAAAAAACAAAGTACTGAATTTTCCAACAAAGAGCTAAGCAAGTGTTTACATTTTTCTTGCCAGCTTGCCATACAGTGATGAAGCATCTGTTAATACTCACTTCTGTAGCCTCCGTAGCTGACTTACTTCATTCTGTAGTAAAGGATAGGTGATGAGTATTCATGCTCAGGAGCATCCACAAACCATCTCCTGACACATCCTGTCAGTTTCTAACCTATGGAAAGGCTGGTTCCTTCTGGGGCTTAGTAGGGCCATGTAAATGTGCTGTGTTAAATACATACTCAGGGATGATATAGTCACTATATTCATATTCTCTCTCCCTCCTCTCCCTCCCTCTCTCTCTCTCTCTCTCTCCCTCCTCTCCCTCTCTCTCTCCCTCCCTTTCTCCCTCTCTCTCTCCCTCCCTCTCTCCCTCTCTCTCTCCCTCCCTCTCTCCCTCTCTCTCTCTCCCTCTCTCCCTCCCTCTCTCCCTGTCTCCCTCTCGTCTCCCTCCCTCTCTCCCTGTCTCCCTCTCGTCTCCCTCCCTCTCTCCCTGTCTCCCTCCCTCCCTCCCTCTCTCCCTGTCTCCCTCTCTCCCTCTCTCCCTCTCTCCCTCTCTCCCTCTCTCCCTCTCTCCCTCCCTCTCTCCCTCTCTCCCTCCCTCCCCCTCTCCCCCTCTCCCCCTCTCCCCCTCTCCCCCTCTCCCCCTCTCCCCCTCTCCCCCTCTCCCCCTCTCCCCCTCTCCCTCTCCTCCCTCTCCCTCTCTCTCTCCTCTCTCTCTCTCTCTCTCTCTCTCTCTCTCTCTCTCTCTCTCTCTCTCTCTCTCCTGCCCAGCATTGATATCCACTAGCAGAGTGGGCCAGATCTGGAAAAAAGGTCTCTCCTGGGAAATCTTTCTTTGATTCTGGCTCCTTGATTTTATAATTATTACAACTGTTTAGATGACTCTGACTTGAAAGGTCTCTCCTGTTTTTTTTTTTTTTTTTTTTCTCTTTCCATTTACACAGACTCATCTTAACAGTCATAGCCTTCTTTTTTTTTTTTTTTTTTTTTTTGTATTTTTGTTCATTAACTTATTTATGTAACCTCCAGATCACATCTTCCCCTCCCTCTGTCTCCCTTCCCCTCCCTGTCATCTTCTCTCCTCTCTTTCTTCTCTGAAAAGGAGAGGCTTCCCATGGATGTCAACCCACCTTGGCGTATTCACTAGGACTAGGAACATCTTTCCCATCATGAGTAGGCAAGGCAGCCCAGTCGGAGGAAAGGGATCCAAAGGCAGGCAGCAGAGCCAGACATATCCGCTGCTCCTGCTGTTAGGAGTCCCACGTGAAGACCCAGCTACACACCTGTTACATATGTGCAGAGGGCCTAGGTCAGTTCCCAGGCATGCTCCCTGGTTGGCAGTTCAGCCTCTATGGGCCCCCATGGGCTCAGGTTAGTTGATTCTGTAAGTTTTCTTGTGGTGTCCTTGACCTCTCTGGCTCCTTCAATCCTTCCTCCCTCTTCCCCAGGATTCCCCAAGCTCCTCCAGATGTTTGGCTGTGGGTCTCTACATCTGTTCCCATCAGTTGCTGGGTGAAGCCTCTCTAATGACATTAATGCTAGGCTCCTATCTGCAAGTATAACAGAATACCATTAACAGTGTCAGGGTGGGCTTCCTCTCATGGCATGGTCTAAGCTGGGCCAGTCATTGGTTGGCTCTTCCTTCAAATTTCATTCCATCTTTTACCCTTGCACATCTTGTAGACAGGACACATTGTGGATGTAACCCAGTCTGTCTAGTGGAAGTCTTTTCTAGTTATAGGAGATGGTCATTCCATATCCCCCATTACTAGGAGCCTTAGCTAGGGTCACCTTCATAGATTCCTGGCATTTACATTATCCTAGGTTTCTAGCTTGTCCCAGAGATGCCCCACCACCACCACTGATTTCAGTTTACCCTTCTCGCCACTCTCTCTCCATCACCAGGGACACCAAGTAAACCCCTGCCCACCATCTCCCCTGAAAGCACCCCCAACAGCGATAAAGTGCACCCCATATCCCTCTGACTTAATTGCCCTTTAATTAAAGTGCATGCATGGGATGGACATAGGCCTTCTGCACATTTGTAACAGGTGTGCAGCTGGGTCTCCATGTGGGTCTCCTGATAGTGGGAGCAGGGACTGTCTCTGATTCTGTTCTCTGCCTGTGAATCTCTTCCTCCGACTGGACTGTGTTCATTTTCCTTTCGTTTATTTTGTTGTGGGGTTTTGTTTGTTCGGTTTTTTTTTTTTTGTCATTGTTTTTGTTTTGTTTTGTTTTGTTTCATGTTATGTTTTAATCACGTATCCCAGGCTGGCCTCAAAGTCACTACATAGCAAAGGATGACTTTTTTTTCTTTTCATTATCCCCTCCCATAGTCAGTTTCAGCTGTCAACACAACACAGCCCAGAGTTATGTGAGGGAGTCTCAATGGAAGGATTGTCTCCATCAGATTGGCCTGTGAGCATGTCCATGGAGCATCTTCTTGATGGCTAATTGTAGAAAGGCTCAACCCACTGTGTGCAGTGCTTCCCTGGCCATGCTAGTCTGGGCTGTTTAAGAAATACAGCTGTGGTCAGAGTTAGTGCCATCGAACCAGCTCTACACACCCCAGCTAAACCACACACCTCTGTGGCTTGGAGAGGGAGACTTTTAATTTCTGGTCTTCCTGCCCCAGTTTCCAAACGCTGATCTCTCAGACTTGCTCCACCACACCTGATGGACTGTCTGGAGTATTAAAAAGGCATAGGAGGATTGAACCCAGGACCTCGTGCATGCTGGGCAAAAGCTCTACCAACCAACTTATATCCTAAACCCTGACCTTGAACTTCTGATCAGTGTCTCGCTGAGCCTAACAAACCTGTGTAACCATTAAGCACAGAGAATTATCCAACTTCAGAAACTTCCATATCTCTAAATAGCTGTGCCAATCCAAATGCAGGCTGCTGCTGTCTGCCTCCCACTACTGAGCACCACTCTTGGACATAGTAGGTATTCAGTCCCTACTTTTTTTTTTTTTTTTTTTTCCCCTCTTAGTTTTGGCTCTGTTCTTGCTTTCAGGGAACAATTAAACCTCACCATTTCTTCATTTATAAAACATGAAGTGAAGAGAAAAAAAATAGAATACAGAAATAGAAACCATTACCAAGACAGCACAGGGGTAATTTGGAGAAAGCTGTTTCTGTCTAAAACTGAAACAGAGTGTGCATGCAGTTTGTATACGAGGATGCCATAGACAAGCAGAGCCAGCCGGGCCGCACCTAGCCCTCTGTGTGCCGATCTTCCCCTGCTCACCTCTCCCCATTTAATTAAGCAATGTACACAGTTCTAACAGTAAAACATTCATTCGACCTTCAGCTTTGCAACTGAAATGGCTTTTCTGTCAACTCTCATGAAGATGGTGAGATGATTTTCATAATCTTTTGGATTTTTATTTATTTATTTATTTAAAGTAAGCTTAATGGGGGAATTTCAGAGTTGTGGAAGTGTGTGGTGGAAGAGTCAGGCAGGGAGAAGATTTCAGGGTAGAGCAAATGTCCTTTGATCATGCATTTGTTCAATAAATTTGGACTGAGTGCCATATGCCTCAGACACAGGAGGATCAAAGTCATATGAGCAGTGCTCCAGTGAATAGTCTCAAATCTATGACATGGCCGGAGGATCTACAAGGACTTGCCTACTCTATGACCTCCATCCTATGCGTAACTACACTGAAAACATTACAGAAGCATCAAGTGTCTTGCTCAAGGCTGTTGCAAAGCTAGAGCTACAGTCTGATTCTCTTTTAATTCTGACTTTGCATGAATGGTGTTTAACCCACATGGATGTCTGTATACTGTGTGTGTGTGTGTGTGTGTGTGTGTGTGTGTGTGTGTGTGTATTCACCTAGTACTGCAATCTTCCAAAGAGGGTGTGGGATCCCCTAGGAGTGGAATTATAGATGATTCAGAGATGCCATGTGGGTGCTGTGAATTAAATATAGATCTTCTGAAAGAGCAGAACAGGCTCTGAACCATGGCATCTCCAGCCACTAAAATTCAGTTCTCTTAATTCAGTTCATCATTGTAGAAAGTCTTTTGTTGTTGTTATTTTATTTTATTTTATTTTACCTATATCTGGCTGTGGTTGTTTCATGGTTTTTGGTGTGTTTGGTTTGGTTTTAGCTTTTTTGGTTATTATTTGCTCAATTTTCTGACAGGATTTCTCTGTGTAGCCATGGATATCCTGGAACTCACTCTGTAGACCAGGCTTGTCTTGAATTCAGAGATCCAACTTACCTACTGCTAGGATTTAAACATCTGTGCTACATACCCAGCTCAATGTTTCCTTGTCATTTTGAGACAAGCTCTCAGTCCAGCCTTGAAAGTTGAAGCTAGGCTTGAACTTCTGATCCTCCTGTCTCTGCCCCTCAAGTGCTAGGATTACAGGTAAGTACCACCATGGATGATTTATGTGGTACTGGAGATCCCAAGTGGGACATGCTAAGCAAGCATTCTACCACCTAAACTACAGTCCCCACACAGACACACTTGATTTTTTTAAACCTGCCTTTGGATGTCTATGTCAAGGGAAGCCTAAAGAAAAGCCTGAAGCTCTATCCATAGACAAGGCTCATTCCTAAGTCTCAACAGGGCCTGCTCAAATTCCTGCAGAACACAGTACAAAACCAGCTGTGGTGAGTAGCTCAGTGTTTCAGTGTTCCAGCCTCATTGCCAACGTGGCCCCCTACCTCTGTCTTCTAGTTCAAGCACACCTCCAAGGCCAGCCATGCCTGGATAACGCCCTGGATAAAGCATGCCTTTATCCTCCAAATCCCCTGCCATCCTCTGCCAGAGTTAGAGACAGAGTTAAGCTCTGGTCAGACGATGACTCTCTTGCCTTGTGAGTGACTCAACAAGAAGGAAGATAGGAAGCAGGCTTGGAAGAAGGCACATAGAAGGAGCTTTGTAAACATCCTGCCAGTGAGAGGCAGCGGTGGGGCCATCCTCTCAGAATTCACCCACTCAAAAGGGAGCTAGACAAGGAACAATGGGTCTGTGGTTTTTCCATTTGAACAAGTAAACCCTCAAATCAGTCACATGTTGATGAGAAGCTAGATGGTTGGATGATTGTCCTAGTGTATGACTGAGTTCCACTTCTAGCAGGGTTTGATGGAAGATCAAAGGACATGGGGAAGGGTTGGGTAAACACTGGGAGTTTATAACCTAAGCATCCTTGGTGTTACAGTAAGTATTATCTGTAAACTCTACTTTAGGTCATTTAGTTTCCAAATAAAAGACACACAACCATTATATTTATAATAAGACTTACAGCATTAGGGCTGGGTAGATATCAACCCTCTGTGCTAGTTTGTCTACTTCCCTGTCAGTAACCTGAAACCTCACTTGCTGTATTCTGCCTAAGCCCCTCCTACTCCAGCAGGCTGGTCCTCATGGCCTTGTACTCATGATCCATCTCCCCAAGGTACCTTTCCTTGTGGTCTCTGCCTCAGACCCCAAACCAGGGAACCAACCCCCCCTACCCGCCGCCATCACCTCTCTTCTGCCCAGCTACAGGCTGCAGACATCTTTATTAACCAATAGTTTTAAATTAAAGAGCAATGTTTATATAACAAAAGCTGGCATATTTGAGAATTCACTCATCTTGAGACAACTAGACCTTGTAATACAGAATTTAGCATTACAATACATACCAACAGACCAATCCTCTACAGCTTGGCATTCTGAACTATGATATCCAAGTTTTACCACTGACATGGGTGTTTCTGTTCCTGTAACATCTGTTAGTGAGTCATGACATCAATTCAGCAGACTGCAATCAACATTTTAGCAGAGGGACTTGAGTAGGGAATGCCAATGAATTTCATACTAAAAACAAAGGGAAGAAAGAAGTCACTTGGCATGGTAGGCAGCAAGTGTTTCGGTTACAAATGCATGGACTTTCTTACAGGGCATCATTTCTGATAAAATGGGTCTGAGAAACTGAGCAGATGGCTTGGTGGGTAAAGTGGTTGCCACACAAGCAAGAGAACCTGAGTTCAGATCCTCTGTATGCACTTAAAGCTGAACACAGTCAAGCACAACTCACAGGCCAGCCATTCCTGAGTAGACAATAGTGAACAAGAAATTCTGTCTCAAATAAGGCAGAAGGTGGGGACCAACAGGAGACATTGCCCTTTGACCTCTACACGTGCACCATGTCACGAATGTGCACAACACATACAAGAGTTGAAACAAATGGGAAAATTAGCACCGCCCTCACCAGCAAGACCCCCTGTCGCATTTGGATGGGTGTTATGGTTCTAGAAAGCAGAATGGCTTAAGCTGCCATGTCCATCTTGTTTTAAGAAGCAAGAAGAATTGGGGGGCAGAGGCAGGCGGATTTCTGAGTTCGAGGCCAGCCTGGTCTACAGAGTGAGTTCCAGGATAGCCAGGGCTACACAGAGAAACCCTGTCAAAAAAAAAAAAGAAGGAGGAGGAAGAGGAAGAAGAGGAGGGGGAGGGGGTGGGGGGAAGGGAAGGGGAAGGGGAAGGAGAAGGGGAAGGAGAAGGAGGAGGAAGAGGAGGAGGAAGAGGAGGAAGAAGAGGGGAAGGGGAAGGGGAAGGAGAAGGGGAGGAGAAGGAGGAGGAGGAGGAAGAGGAGGAAGAGGAGGGGAAGAGGAAGGAGGGGGGAGGAGAAGGAGGAGGAGGAGGAAGAAGAGGAGGAGGAAGAGGAGGAAGAGGAGGGGAAGGAAAAGGGGAGGAGAAGGAGGAGGAGGAAGAGGAGAAAGAAGAGGGGAAGGGGAAGGAGAAGGGGAGGAGAAGGGGGAGGGGGAGGGGAGGAGAAGGAGGAGGAGGAAGAGGAGGAAGAAGAGGGGAAGGGGAAGGAGAGGAGAAGGAGGAGGAGGAGGAGGAGGAGGAGGAGGAGGAGGAGGAGAAGGAGAAGGAGAAGGAGAAGGAGAAGAAGAAGAAGAAGAAGAAGAAGAAGAAGAAGAAGAAGAAGAAGAAGAAGAAGAAGAAGAAGAAGCAAGAAGAGGAAGAAGAAGCAGCAAAAAGAGGAAGAAGAAGCAAGAAGAAACAGAATACCAAAATGAGAGAAGTGCCTGGGTGCCTGGATGGGAAAGGGCAGAGACTTGAGAGACAATTGATAGCTTTGATGACCAACCTGCACTGCCTTCCATCCTGTGGCTCTTGTTCAGGCCTTATCTCTTTTCTAGCTTTTCTGACTCAGATGCTCACATTCTCCCGAAGCCTGTGCCATATCAATAGTTATTTAATGACCCGGTTCTCCTGCTGCAGACATTTCAGAGATACCTAGTTGCCTCAGGACTCACTCTTCCTATCTCTCCTTAAAAAACAGTCGGCAGGAGAGACAGCTTGGCAGGTACAGGCACTTATAGCCAAGGCTGACAGCCTGAGTTTAATTTCCCAGGACCCACACCATAGGAAACAACCAACTACTCCAACCTCCACATAGCCTGCCACGACAGGACCACATCCACACACATCGGCAAAATAAATGAACGTAACATAAAAATTAAGAAAATTAAGTTTTGACTTTCCTTTCATGGACTTGTCTTTCGAATGTCCTATATAGATCCCATCTCCTGACCCCTGTCCTGGAAATACAGGCCCTGGAAATGAAATGGAAATGTCCTTTCTTTTTTCATCTTGGTTTACCTAGCCTTAAAGATTTACTTTAATGGTCATTGACTTTAAGAAGCCTTTGCCGGGCGGTGGTGGCGCACGCCTTTAATCCCAGCACTTGGGAGGCAGAGGCAGGCGGATTTCTGAGTTCGAGGCCAGCCTAGTCTACAGAGTGAGCTCCAGGACAGCCAGGGCTACACAGAGAAACCCTGTCTTGAAAAACCAAAAAAAAAAAAAAAAAAAAAAGCCTTCCCTGGTTTCTCCCAACTGGGCTGAGATACCTACTATCATTTATCCCATGATACAGTATAAAACTCTCATGGAATAAAGCTATAATCTTAGCAGTGAGTACCAACCACTGACCGTGTTCACTGGGGCAAAGTGCTGGGCTGACATGATCTTCTCCTTCGACCCTGTGACAGCCCCAAGATGAGTTTCTTAGTCTTATGAAGGTGGGAGACAAGTTCTGGGTGTGGCTTTAAGCTTTTCCGACTAAGAGACTCTTCTGGAGTACATTTGTTAAATGTTTGCTGCATAAGGAAACACCGGCTCCTCTCAGTCCCCTCTGAAATGCAGCCAGAATCCTCTTTTAAAGGTCACACATGTTTCTTTCTGTCCTTGTCTCGGGACAGCTGCATGACAGTCACTGGCTTTTACTGAAATGTCCCCCCTCCCCTTTAAAAAGTTGCTGTTTGTTTTGTTGTGGGTTTTTGTTTCAGGGGTCCATGTACCCCAGGCTAGCCCGAACATTCTTGTGTAGCAATGACTGTTTTGAGCTCCTTATCCTTTGGCTTCAGCCCCCTTAGTGCTGGGACGAGCAAAGATACCAAGTCAAGTTCTGCTGAATTCTTTAAATGCTACACAAGAAAGAGAAAGATGCTCCCAATTTAAAATGGCCAGACTTTAAATTTTCGTGTTTACTCCGATACCAAAATGATGTGCACTAGTATGAGAGAGTTTTCGGTAAGGAAATGAAGACTGTTTTTCTGTGAAACTTGGCTAAAAATTTAAAAAAGTTATGGTGGTGGTAGGACAGGGATGCTGGAACAAGGTGGAGTTTGTGGTGTAAAGGGTCTGTGTTTTAGCTTGTTAGCTTTTAGAGATATGCAAAAACAACACATTTAATATGTTTAGAGTTAATAGCCTAGAGGAAGAAAGAGGTTAAAAATACTGGAAGAGGAATTTCTTGGAGGGATAGGAGAGGAAGTTCTGAAAGCTTGTGGATTACTGAGAAGGAGCCTAGGTTGTTGCTCAGAGATTAGCACAGCGTCTCTTTTCTTCTTGAGTCTTCTTTTCTAATTCCCAAAGCAAATAGCACATGCTGACCCTTATGGACTGTAGGCACAGTAATTTCCTTTTCTTTCTTTTCTTTTCCCCCTCCACCTTCTCCCCCCTTTCTCTTCTTCATTTCCTCTGCCCAAGACAGGTTAATTCAAAAGAAAGGATCGGTCCTACAATTTTAAGAAATAATAAGAACTTTTATCTCCATTTCAAAACCCTCATATTAATGAGTCCCTGAGCTCCGCCTACCACTGATGGGGGAGGGGTGATATCTTAGTGGAGTCAGAAAGGGACCTTAAATTACTGAGCTTGGCATTCAAGGCTAAGACTGTGTGTGACACTCACAACACACTGTAGTGATTCTGAGGGTGGTGCTTCTTGTGAGCTACAACATGGAGGGTGGTACAGAGATGTGTCCCTCTCCTTCCATCTGCTCTTTTCCTTCTAGACCCTCTCCAGCCATCCCCCAGACCAGGCCTGGAGAAATCTAAGGTTAGACCTTGGGAATCTAGAACAGGATGCATGGGAAGGACTGGGAAATCCCAAAGGCATGGACAGCTGGGGAATTCCAGAGGCCACTCAGTCTTCTCAGGATGCCTGTTCAGAGCAGGTACTGCTGGCTATATAAGGGATGGAACTAAATGCAGCCTGTATCTTATCTTGATAGGGGATCTTAGCAAAGCTTGTGGACATCTATAAACTAGCATAATTTTCATTGAAAACAATAGTCCACTTACGATCTTATTTATAAGCCCATATTGCTTATTCCTTAAGAGAGGCCAAGCAGTGAATCTCATCCTTATGGTGCACAGACACAGAAGAAATAGAAAAAGCAAGTCACATGGTTTTACATAAGCAATGATGATCTTCAGAGAAAAAAAAGGTGTATGATTAACAGCTATCACTGAGGTAAGGAGATTAAGTTCATATCACTGAATTGTCAGAGTAAACTCAAAAGTCTCCTAAGGAGACCTGAGAGACAGCATATATTCCCGGTAATCTGACTGCCATCCGGTACCCAGTCTGCAGGTAAATTCTTGGGGGTTGGGGGGGAGGGGAAAGTGTCTTCCTTTTACAATTGCCTGAATATTTTCACTAGAAAACTGGTTTATATCAGGATTAAAAGGCTTTTATAAGTGTTTTTATTGTTTTTTATTCTTTGCTTTGTTTTGTTGTTGGGGATTTAGGAATTTGATTAGGTTTTTGTTTGTTTAATACAAGCTCTTGCTGGCTCCCCAGGCTGGCCTGGCACTCATAATAATAGCCCAGGGCAGCCCTACCCTCCTTCCAGTCCTCCTGCCTTAACCTCTAAAGGGCTGGGATCCCAGGCACTCCCCAACTTGGGAGAATTGAAAGTTACCATAGCAGTATATAGACAGTAGGTTTTCCTCAATAAAACGGAGCCTCTCTGAAATCACAGTTGTTTCTACCTCTGGTTCCCTCGGCTTTTGAGGAAGAGGCAGTTCTTCCCGAAATCCGGAGACAGGATCCACCGCCTGGGATCACACAGAAGTGCCGACGAGCTATCAATTTTCTGCATCAGTTGATAATATCATTATCAACTAAGCCATTTTATATGAAGAGTAATATCTGTTTACTATTACATAATAGGAAAAAGAACCACAAGTGGAAAATCCCTAAAAGCAGGCCAATCTTCTTAATCGTGTCTGGCAACTCTGCGAGGGGACTGTGGCTTCTGGATAGCTTTTTTTTTTTTTCTCCCTTCAAATAAACTAATAAAAACCAAGGCAGACTAGATTTAGCAAAGAATAATGTTTAGTGTTTTACCTAGGCACTGCCCAGAATTCTAGTTACGGTCTGAAGCTTTAACTCCAGGCTCCAGAGATAGCTGCCTTCTAAATCCGGTTCAATTTGGAACTAGACTCCCCCAATCCCCCAGTGAAGGAACTCTTGCTTTGTTTTAGATGGACTCCACCTCCGGTCTGGTCTACGTTTGTTTACAATGCTCTTCACAACTGTTGTGGAGCCCTGAATAAAATGAGGCCCAGGTGGCCACACAGCCAGGGCTGCTTCTGTATCAGGCCATTCACATCTCTAAGACACGCAGCTGCCTCCAGCTCAGAGCCATTGTGGCTGGTCTCTGAGGGTTACCAAAGCGACTCACAACCCTCCCTACACCCAAGCGATTCAGCTCCAGCCGCCCCAAGGAGCACAAGGGGCGGGCTGCTGCTTGAATTCCCTAAGGGCCTGAGGGAAGCTCTCTGCTCAGCAGTTTTAGAGGGCACCTTGCCCAGGCTGTAGGGCTGGAGAGGGAGCTTGTGCACGTATTCACATCTCACAACCCAGCCACTCTCTAGGGATTTCTGAGGCTAGAGTAAATACCATAAACCCTGTCCTTAATTAAGGCCCCATAAAAACCATTGTGAAGCTAAAAAGCTAGTGAAAATCGTCAGAGAACGTACTAAAACCAGAGTGAACGCTAAACGAAGAAAAAGCATTCAACCATCTCCATTCCTGCTAGAAAATGTCGCTTTTGTGATGTTTTTCTCTGAAACTCCTGAACAAATAGATTACTTCCTTCCCTGGCTACTCTTTCTGCAGAGAGGCGACCATATTCTCATTAAGATCTGGAATGGCTTGATTTGTCAAGAGTGCCTTGGCGTCCGGGACCCATCCTCACTGAGCCCACAGCAGACTGACTTAAAACAAGACACGTCTGCTCTTGGCACATGCGCAAATCGCAGATTTCGCTTAGCTTCAGAGAAAGACGTGCAGTGGATTCAAAAAACCAATGCTGGGCAAATGGAGGACACTTCCCAAGTAAATCTGCAAAAGCCATCGAGGACACATACTTCTCAAATAAATCCGCAAAAACCATTGCCTTCTTTTGCTTCCCTGGAAGCTGTGGTTGCCTTTCCATGTCCAGTTACTGTGTTTGGGGCCTGGCTTCCTCCCCTGAGATGTAGACCTGGGGATGAGCCCACTCATGGGACATCTTATAGCCACAATTCTGCCTTTACTGCCCAGTGATTTCCTTAGGTTGGTGGAAATAGGGACCTTCAGCCCCCGCAGAGCCCACTCACAACCCCTGCTTCACATTCTGCCTTACATACCAAACTTCATGTGTTTCACAGGAGAAATAATATGTCCTTCTAATCAATAAACGTACACCTCAAGTTATAATTGAGCATCCATAGAGGCAAAGGGAGATTTACACTTTCAGAACCTGAGAATAATTGTAGTCAGGCCCTGTGACTTGTGAATAAAATGGAAGATGGATCTGTTCGCATTTTTTTTCCTTGTCCCTGCAAAGCTAAATCGACTTAGTAAAAGAGATGGGAAGAAAGCCAGAGGAAAAAGATTCATTTCACATTCAAGTTTGGAAATAAAGCAGGAACCATTACCAGCTTCAAGCTCAAAGCCCTCTGAAGAAGAAGAATAAAAAAATATTTTCCGCTGGGCAGTGGTGGCACATGCCTTTAATCCCAGCACTTGGGAGGCAGAGGCAGGGGGATTTCAGAGTTCGAGGCTAGCCTGGTCTACAGAGTGAGTTCCAGGACATCCAGGGCTATACAGAGAAACCCTGTCTCGAAAAACCAAAAAAAAAAAAAAAAAAAAAAATTCCATCTGAAATAAAACTTAGTTATTTCTAGATTGATCAGAAACACATTTGGAAGGCTGGGGACACAGCTAAATGGTAGGGCATTTGCCTAGCATTCAAAGGGCCACAGAGTCAATCCAGCCTCTACTACGGCCTAAGACGCCAACATGAAAACATAATTGAGACTAGATCAAGAATAGAGATTCTGTTCTGGTCTCAGAACCTTAGGTTTTAGACCTCCACTCATGATGCAGACAAACTTCTTTTATAATGCTAGGAACCAAACCTTACACAGGAAGGTAAGCACTCCCCACTTAGCTGTACCCTAAGCCTTAAATAAACATTTCTATTTCTCTCTGTGTGTGCATGTATGGTGTGTTTGGGTGTGCCTTGTGAGTGAGTGTGCCTTGTGTGTGAGTATGCTTTGTGAGTATGGGCACATCTGTGACAAAGCATCCCTGTTAGAGGACATCTTTGGTATCAGATCCTCTTCACGCTGCTTATGACACAGCTTCTTCTTGTTCTTTGTGGCTGCTTAGTGCAGGCCAGCTTCTGGAGATCCTCTGTCCTGCAGTCTCAGCTTGCTGAAACCCCTAGGGTCACACACATGCCAGCCACCAGCTTTCCCTGAGATCTGGGGGCTCACAATCCTCAATAGCCACTTTCCCACCCACAACGAATGCCTTGAACACAGCTACTACGATGCTTATAGTGCCCGCCATACGAGAAGTACTCATGGAAACAACCCATCTTTTCAACATCACAATTCAAAATCGTATTTATTTATTTTGTGGTTAAAAAAAAAAAAAAACGCTTTTGAGACATGATTTTTTTGTTTCATTTTTGTTTCTCTAGACAGGGTTTCTCTGTGTAGCCCTGGCTGTCCTGGAACTCACTCTGTAGACCAGGCTGGCCTTGAACTCAGAAATCTGCCTGCCTTTGCCTCCCAAGTGCTGGGACTAAAGGTTGTGCACCACCACAGCCCAGCTTGAGACTTGAATTTATGAAGTCAAGGTTGCCCTTATTAAACTTCTGATCCTCCTGCCTCCCAAGTACTGAGATTATAGGCATGAATAACTGCTAAGACTCCAAAAATGATAGTTTGTACAGATGTCGAAAAGAACACAGGGCTGGGGGTACAGCTTAGTGATGGAACATTAGTCTAGGAAGGGTCATGGGTTGCTTCCCCACCAGCCACTCAAGGAGCAGAGCAGGGAGCTTGGGGAGAGGCATGAGAAGGACAGGAGGGGAAGGCAAAAGGGGGAAAGTAGGGACAAAAACCAGTGACAGAGAGAAAAGAGAGAGGGGGGCACTAGAGTTTTCAGTCAGGTATGGTGGTGTCAGATACACTACAATCCTGGTCCTTGGACAACTAAAGCAAGAAGGTCACAAGTTTGAGGACACCTTGGGTTATATAGAAAGATCTCTCAGGGGCATGAGAAAGGAAGAGAAGGGGAGGAGAAGGGGGCGGGGAGGAGAACAGACACATCAATAAGGAAAATAAAGAAAATTTAACAACACAAATGTAAACACATAGAGAAATAATGGTTTTAATTGCTTAAGAGCCTTATAAATGATAAAATTATTCCCTAAGAAAAGAAAGCACAGCCCAGAGCAGCAATTATGATGCAACGTAACATTTATAAAAAATAAATGATAAAAGAGAGTGTGTTGTGAAAGGAGGGAAAAAAACCACCCATGACTCTACCAGGGAGTACAGCTGTGTCTATTGTAGTCGAAACTTTGTACTGATGGCATTCACTGTTACAGACTTTTGACAGAGGAACACTGAGGTAGGCTTCCAAGTAGCCCAGCCTTGAACTGCCTGTAAAGCAAAGGCTGACCTTGAACTTGTTCTTCCCAGTTGTAAAATTCCAAAGTGAGCCTATGCCTGGTCTCATCCTCCTCCCAGCTATTGAGACATTGTAGCTCAGGCTGGCCTTAAAGGGTTCCACCTGCCTCAGGCCCCCAAGTGGAGGGACTGCACATCCAGCTCAAATGTTACTTACCCATACTGGCCTGGAACATACTCAGTAGCTCAAACTGGCTCTGAACTTTTTGTATTCCTGCCTCAGTTTCTCAAGTAGCAAGGATAGCAGGGATGAGCCAGGCTACAATTCAGGTGCATCCCAGTCTACAACTTCACGGGGGGGGGGGGGGGGGGGGGGATGATGAGATTTTATAATAGTGAAAAATATAAATATATACTTATTCTTCTCTTTTCCAAGTGCTGGAGTTAACAGTGTGCATCATCATGCCCAGTAAACTTAAGGTGTTAGAGGTTTGTTTTTCTTTCTTCCTCTTCCCCCCCCCCCCCCCCCCCCCCGGCTTTTTGAGACAGGGTTTCTTCTATATAGCTCTTGGCTGTCCTGGAACTCACTCTGTAGACCAGGCTGGCCTCGAACTCAGAAATCCGCCTGCCTCTGCCTCCCAAGTGCTGGGATTAAAGGCGTGCGCTACCACTGCCTGGCAATTAATTTTAATGTTAATAAAAATAGAAACATTCTCAGACTGAGGCCCTAGCTTGGTAGTGTTGTGTTTGCTTAGCCTGCACGAGGTCCTGCGTTCAATTCCCCGTGCTACAAATAATAACAATAGGGGACAATGAAAATGTTGTAATTGTTACTCTGTCTCATCAAATCTCCCAGCAGCGTGCTGTAAACAACAACCTTAGCAAATGCCTCTCTCTACTCTCTCCTGTACTCTCAGGTACGAAGATGGATCAAGAGCCCCATGGTCAGCATGGACAAGCATCAGAGCCCCAACCTGAAGTACACTGGTCCTGCCGGGGTGCATCTTCCTCCCGGGGAGTCAGACTTTGAGTCTGCTCTGTGTCAATCATGTCTTGGTGACCACGCCTTCCAAAGGGGGATGCTCTCTCCAGAGGAGTCCTGTTCCTGGGAGATCCAACCTGAGTGTGAAGTAAGTTCTTTATTTTGCTGAGTGCCCGTTCTTCTGGAAGGATCTTTTTCTTGTGTTCGTGCCAGAGGTGCCAATTTAAAAAAAAAAAAATGTATATTTATAATGCTTTTAAGGAGGAAATAGGTTTTGTTAGACTTTTTATTTCCTTAGCCTTTTTTCTTTTCTTCTTTTTCCTTTTTCTCTTCCTTTTCTTGACTAGGTTCTCAATATGTAATGTTGGTTTGGTCTAGAACTTACTGGCCTCAAATTTACAGTTTTTCTTCCTCTGCCTCATGGATAAGATTAAAGGTCTGCACCACACACCTGTTGTGCTTTCCTCCTTAAAAATTATACTTTTTATTGTGTGTGCAAGTGTGCACATGTACATGTATGTGTGTTTGTGTGTATATACCCACATGTGTGCATACTTGCGTGTGTGTGTGTGTGTGTATGTATGTATGTACTTGCATATGTACCTTGATACACATATGGAAGTCAGAGGGTGACTTACATAGGTATCACTCTCCACTATGTGGGTCCTGAGGACTCAGGTCAATGGGCTTGGTTCAAAGGGTCTTAACCCACAAAGCCATTTCACCGACCTCCTGCTGTATTATCTAATTAAAAAAATCAAGCTTTAATGCAGTTTGGGGCTTGTAGAAGTATTATGCAGAAGGTACAAAGATTTTCTGTAATTTACATTTCCCTTCCTGTACATAGCCTCATTATCCATATCCCTCAGTGGATAGACAAATCATCATTACTCAGCATTGTAGTTTATGTTGGGATTAATTTGTCCTTGCTGATGGGTTGAGACAGGGACTTATTATGTATCCTAGGTTGGCATTAAGTTCCTCATCCTCCTTTCTCAGCCTTCTGACAGGACGGTTAGGATCATACCCAGGTGCCACCATACCCGGCTTTAGTTCATCCTTGGTGCTTTGGCAACTGTGTAATAGTGTGCAGTCAGGGGCACGTGCCATCCTGTGGAATAGCATTACTATAGTAAACGATGCCCTGTTCATCACTTATTTAAAGATGGAGGATAGAGTAAAGATATATTTTTTAACTTGTAATTTAATTAGGCTTATATATTTTATAAAACATTACATAAAATCTATATGTTACTTTCATTGTCTTTTTTGTTCATTTGTTTTGTTTGTTTGTTTGTTTGTTTGTTTTTGAGACAGGGTTTCTCTTTGTGTAGCCCTGGCTGTCCTAGAACTCAGGTTATCAGTCAGGCTGGCCTTGAACCCACAGTGCTGGGATTAAAGTTTTGTGCCAACTCGGCCCTTCGATTAGACTGTTTTTTACTGTCAATACAATGATAATGAGCCCTGTGGTGGTAGTACACGTGTTTAATCCCAGCCCTTGGGAGGCAGAAGTAGGTCAGGGCCAGGCTGATCTATAGAGCTAGTTCCAGGGTGGCCAGTGCTACACAAAGAGAAGTCCTGTCTAATGGTAATGATAATAGTAATAATAAATAATAATAATAAACCAGTCTAAAAACTCCACCATTATTATTATAAAGTACAACAATTGCAGATCTTCCAGTATGTGGATTCAAGCCAGTGCACCACCAGAGGGTTACTTCAGCAATCACATTCACTCTCTTTTGAAGATGATAAGCATTTCCCAGAGATAAAGGATGTTTAAAGATTGAAAACATGGATCCTCAGTTCTTGACCCTGGGACATCATGCAGTGTCTTCATGGAGAAGTCATCCAGGGCACTTATGAGAAGAAATCAGAAGACAAATCATGTATGAACCACTCCACAGTCTGTAAGGTTCCATGCAAAGGACAATGGTTGTAAGTGCTGGTCTTCGTTGGGTTATGAACTGGCTAGTAATAGGAATCAGGATCTGACTCAACCCAGGACTGGCCACAAAAAGCTGATTTTTTTTTTCTGATACTGAATGTTTTTGGTTTTACCATCACAGTCTGTGGGCTGCTGAAGCAGTTCTGTCCACAGAGAAAGCTGTCATTGGATGACACAAGAAATAACAGGCCTGGCTATGTTCTGACAGACTTCAATTTCCAAAAATCTCATCCAGTCCACTGGCTAGGGTTTGTAGGTTCCTAGACTTGGAAGCAGTTTAGCAGTTCATCAGAGTGTGAAGAGAGGGTGCTACATATCCTACGGAGCAAAGGCCTCTAAGTATTTGATTCAGAACCTGCTATCTATCCACGTGACTGATGGAGCTAGAGACAGATTAACTTCCACATCAGAGGCAACAGTAAACTAAGACTGGAAGGAACTTATGCCAACACTGTGCTCCGTCTTTCCACTCTGCCTGGGAATGAAGGTGCATCAGTCTCAAATTTACAGTACACCAGCTACTTCTCAGGAGGTCTTGCTGGCTTTTTCTTAAGGTCACTACCAACCAAGAAGATACCTTTAAAAATTAAAACAGAGTTATAGCTGGGCAGTGGTGGCACACGCCTTTAATACCGGCACTGGGGAGGCAGAGGCCGAGGATTTCTGAGTTCGAGGTCAGCCTGGGCTATACAAAGAAACCCTGTCTCAAAAAGCAAAAAACAAAACAAAACAAAACAAAAAGAGTTATAGTTTGTACCTCTTTAGAGATAAAATAGAGAATCAGTTCCTTGAAAACACAACTTTGCCCTTTATAATTTTTCGCCATATTTCTTATTCATTCATTGTATGTGATGTGTGTGTATGTCTGTATGTGCATACATTCCACCAAGCATATGTGGAGGTCAGAGGATAGGACAACCTAGTGGTTATTTCTTCCCTTCCACCATGTGGATTCTAGGGATCACATGCAGGTCATCCATCAGCTCTTGCCTGATGAGCCATCTTGCCTGCCCAACCCTGCTTCTTTCAAAGGGAAGCTGTGTTGCAGGAAGATAAAACCTTTGAAGGTTGCAGTGAAGAAGGTGATGCTTGTCAACAAGTCATTCTCCTGCCATCTCCTGTGTGGACTATCCTAAGGGGATCATTAATTTACTTGCTCAGCACTCACCTGTAAAAACTAAAGTAGTACATGCTTGCCTTTGAACTTCTTTCCAGAGCTGGCGTGGAACTCACAGATCGCCGCCTGCCTCTGCCTGCTTGGTACTGACACATTAAAAAAGGCCTGCATCACCACACCCAACTGGGATAAGATTTAAAAAAAAAGATTCTTTTGCAAATGTAAATTTATCTGTGCAAACTTTATAGGGATCTATATCCTCTATGCTCATTCTGGCCTAGGTCAGTAGGTCAGCTTAGTCTAACGACAGCCTTCCAAACAGCGCACGCTAGGTCTAAGCTAAGCCCTTTAAAGTCTCAGATTCTAGACCGGGCATTTAATGACCTACAAATAAAAATAGATTTCCGTTGATGAATTTATTTAAAAAATGAAAAGGGAGGTGGGAATGTTTTAAATAAAATAAGAAAGCAAAAATAGTTTTAAATTACTTTATGAGTAATGATTTTTTTTTCCCTGACCTTAAAAAAAAATTCTAAACACTGCCTTTACAGGTGGATTTCTGAGTTCGAGGCCAGCCTGGTCTACAGAGTGAGTTCCAGGACAGCCAGGGCTACACAGAGAAACCCTGTCTCGAATAACCAAAAACAAACAAACAAACACTGCCTTTAATGGCCAATGGCTGATCATACTGCACTTTGCAAAGTCTCCTCACAGTCTAGTTGGTGGCCTTTACCTGTGTTTTCCCATGGAAGATACTAAAGTATTCATATTGCCACTAAATCACCCAAGAATAGCAATACTGTGATATCACTGGAATCCTTATCTAAAGGGAACTGTTTATAAATTAAACATCTTCCTGGGGATGAGGCGGGGAAGACTACCTGGGAACACAGTACCGGGGAAGCTGGTACTGACTAATTAATGTATTCTGGCCACAGCGTCAGCCCCAGAGTGGAAACTCAAGTGTATTGTTAGTGGTGATGCCGTTCATGCGTGCTAGGTGCGTGGGTACATCAGGCTTTGAGACAGGGTCTCTCTGTGTAGCCCTGGCTGTCCTGGAACTCACTATGTAGAACAGGCTGGCCTCAAACTTAAAGAGGTTCACCTGCCTTGCCTTTCCAAACCAGGTAGTAAAGGCGTGTGCCACTAAGACTGGCATTCAAGTGTTCTCTCAATGAAAGCATGCCACGAAACACATTTTACCAGCGCTGCTTTGCTCAATGTCTCCCAGGTCACCTTCAGTGTCTATGGCATCCTCACCAGAGGGGGAGAAAAGAATGCTTGGGGGTGGGGAAAAAATCTGCGGTTGAAAAAAACATGATTGGCCGGGCGGTGGTGGCGCACGCCTTTAATCCCAGCACTTGGGAGGCAGAGGCAGGCGGATTTCTGAGTTTGAGGCCAGCCTGGTCTACAGAGTGAGTTCCAGGACAGCCAGGACTACACAGAGAAACCCTGTCTCGAAAAACAAAACAAAAAAACAAACAAACAAAAAGTTGAAAGAATCAAATAAGGACATTTCATATCGATGAAGACTATTTACTAAGGGCATTAAACATTTGCACAGAATATGACATGGAAATATCTAGAACAAAAACCAATAGCTGTGCAAACAACCAGATGTCTTACCACAGCCAGGTTATGCAGGCAACATCTACTTCAAGGAGACGACTGGAAGGGCAGCTCCATGGTAGAGTGTGCTTGCCCAGTGTATATGAGGCCTTGGGTTCAATCTCCAAGACTGAAAAACAATGTAAATACTGAAAACACGTATAGAGAATGTTATAGAGAATGTTAATTAAACAAACCTGCAATGGTGGTAGTGGTGGTAGAGGAGGGGGCAGGATCATGAATTCAAAGCCACCTTGCATTATAATGCAATACCTGTTTCAAAATCAGTATATAATAAAACAGTTAGCTGTGACTTATGTAGATTATGCAGACCTATGTGCATATGTTTGTATATAATAAACCAATAGTATAAATTTATTTGAGGCATGTATGAAACAGTTCCAAAATCAGGCCAAAAATTACATCATGAAGCATAGCTCATCAAATTCCTCCAAACACGAATCGTTCAATTTGATAAAATTAGAAACTGGGAACAATATGAAAGCTAACCAGCAGCTCCAGCCAATTCACCCACCTGCAAGTGCCAATCGTGCTTCCCATCAGCTCTGGGAGTATAGGGAGAGCAGGAAATTCAGAACTATTTTAAGCAGTTATAATACCACCAAGGAAATGTGCTCTGAAGCCTTCCATTTCTCTCTTTAAAAATAATCTCTGGCAGTATTGGGGATTGAACCTGTGATGACAGACTTGTTAGGTAAGCACTCTACCACCAAGCTGCCCCATTCTTCTATACTCCATCGTATCATCAAAAATTCCATGACAATATTATGTTGGTGAAAATATTATTCGAAAAAAAAATTGTTCTCGGAAGAGGTCTGTGCCAGTGTTCCTTCATTTAAAACGGTAACACTGTTCTGATGTAATAAATCGTATTTCCATATTAACCCTAAATATTTGCTTACATGACAATGGTTTCAGGTGCAATAGTGGAAGTGGTAGGAAGAAATGGAAATATAAGTGGCTAGCAAAATTGTTAGCCCGTAGAAAATTAGTTATGACAAATCCCTGTGGCAGATGACACACAGAAGGTAAACAAGAAAAGGCAGACCATAGCATGGCGGGTAGAAACCATAATCCCAGCTTTTGGGGTAGGTTGGGGGCAGAAGGATCAGGACTTTTTTTTTTTTTTTTTTTAAGATTTATTTATTTTTATGAGTACATTGTAGCTGTCTTCATGCACTCCAAAAGAGGGCATCAGATCCCATTACAGATGGTTGTGAGCCACCATGTGGTTGCTGGGAATTGAACTCAGGACCTCTGGAAGAGCAATCAGTGCTCTTAATGCTGAGCCATCTCTCCAGCCCAGATCAGGACTTATTAAAGTCATTTTCTTGAGCTATATAGCAAGTTTCAATCTAGCCTAAGATATGTGAGACTGTGTCACAAAAGGAAGGTGGGAGTAGGAGGGGGCAGGAACAGACTGATGTGCCCCCAGGTCTATATAGAACTAGAAAAATTAGCTAATACATTACTTTGTATAGGTTTGATTCATTAGTGGTGGTGGGGTTTTGTGGGGGGGGGGGCAGGTAAAGAGTGTATTTGTATTAAGAGTTATTAAGGCCATGGATAGACAGACAGTAGCATGGTGGAGGGGTCTGGGAACAGTTCAGGGTCTAGCATCAGGAACAGACAGCATGGTAAGAGCTCTGAAGGAAAATCAGAGGTAAGGAAGGGGTCTCTCTGCAGTAGCCATCTGAGGGTAGTTTCATAGCATAAGCCTCTAGGCAGGTTCTCTGATTCCCAGGCAGGAGGGAGGAAGGGGGGCAGGGAACAGGTTATGTGGCCACCAATATCGTCTGATGTGAAATCACTTTCCCAGGTGAGAAGTCCTGCCACCTGAAGTTCTATTTTCTTGAGACTCATAGACGATGTCTGTTTTGTTTTGTTTTGTTTTGTTTTCTAGTGTCTGTCAGTATCTGCATGATGGGTGAGTCTGTGGCACACATTCTGGCCGAGCACAGCTGGATTCTAATGTTACATGCCTACACGTCCAGATCTTGTTTATTCGTGATAAAAGAACAGATGAATGGCTTTCCTGGAATAGGAGGGATCCAAAGGAGAGTGGCATCCACTCAGTCTAACTTTTACATTAGTGGAGGATGAGGGTGGGGCCTTCCCATCTAAAGCAAATAAAATCGGATGTAGGAGCAAGGTACAGCCTGGTAACTATACTCATGTGTCTAGGGGATGTTACTGGGTCCAAGCAGCACGGTGGACAGTATTCTGAATGAAATGAATTAGCATGCAAATTAGCAAGGGTCTATTTATGGATCTAAAGTCACTAGAACAGTTATTAAAAGAATAATCACAAATATAAGTCAGAAAGAATTTTGAAATTGGTTTGAATTGGAGTCCTTGAGAGAAGGGTAGACTACGATAGAATTGATCTTGTTTCCGTTTGGTTGGTTTTGTTTTTTTCGAGACAGGGTTTCTCTGTGTAGCCCTGGCTGTCCTGGAACTCACTCTGTAGACCAGGCTGTCCTTGAACTCAGAAATCTGCCTGCCTCTGCCTCCCAAGTGCTGGGATTAAAGGTGTGTGCCACCACTGCCCAGCAAAGATAGAGTTAATCTTATAGAAAGGCATCAGAGCAAGGAGGTCCTGAGGAAGGCAGACAGTCAAGGTCGTCTTAATAGCATTGCTATAGACCTTCTCCTTAATGGACAATCCTATTCAATTGTTCTTGAGTTTTGGAGCAAAAATGATACATCACATGCAGGGGAAAGTAATAGATTTGGCTGTTTAAATGGCTAAAATAGATGTCTTGCTTAGTTTTGTCAGATTGATACAACCTGCAGCCATGTGGGAAGAGGGCAAGTCGGGTGAAGAATTGCCTCAATCCGATTGACCTGTGAAAAACTGTCTAGATTGATTAGTGTGGGAGGATCCTGCCCACTGTGTAGCACCATTCCTAGGCAAGAAGGCACAAGATACATAAGAAAAAGCCATGAAGGTGGCACATGCCTTTATTTTTTTGGTTTTTGGGTTTTTTTTTTTTTTTTTTTTTTTTTTTTTTGGTTTTTCGAGGCAGGGTTTCTCTGTGTTCTCTGTGTAGCCCTGGCTGTCCTGGGACTCACTCTGTAGACCAGGCTGGCCTCGAACTCAGAAATCCGCCTGCCTCTCCCTCCCAAGTGCTGGGATTAAAGGCGTGTGCCACCACTGCCTGGCTCGGCACACGCCTTTAATCCAAAGGATCTTTGTGAGTTCAAGGCCAGTCTGGTCTACAGAGCAAGTCCCGGGACAGCCAGGGCTACACTGAGAAACCTTGTCTCAAAACACACACATGGTCAAGAAAGAAAGGAAGGAAGGAAGGAAGGGAGGGAGGAAGGAAGGAAGGAAGGAAAAAGAAGCTTAGCATAAGCCAATACACAAGTCAGTGAGCAGCCTTTTTCCATAGGGTCTCCTCCAGGTTCCTATCCTGACTCCCCTTAGGGATAGACTATTAACTGGAAGCATTAACTGAACCCTTTCCTTCCCGAAGTTGTTTTTGGTCATGATGTTTAGCATAGTTACAGGAAAACAGACTAGGGACAGTTGCTCAGTGTAGCTATGGCTTTGGACCTGTAACGTTTTAACTCTCCATAAGTTAATGGGTTTGAGACATAGTCACACAAGGGCCCGATGGGCCTTGAACTGACTGTGTAGCTAAGGATAGTTACAACTCCCTGTCCTCTTCTCTCCACCTCCCACACGATGAAAGGAAAGGTATGTGTGTGCCTGCACACTCCGCTACTTTCATGTTTACAGACTGATAAATAAACAGGAAGTGTAAGCCATCTCTCAAACTGCTATGGTGATAGCTGCCTCCTTGGGGTTAAAATGGATTTAGAGGTCAGTCAAAAAGGACTTTGGCTTTACCTCTATTATCTGAAGTTCTAGGACCATATTAATACATTACTTGTGAGTTTGCAGTAAACAGCACAGCTACCAGGAAACCTACCTGGAGAATGACAAAGTTGCAATTCCACCATCCTGGGAGGAAGTCTGGCACCAGACAAAGATGATCTCCCACCGTGAAGCCTTTCTACCCCTGCAAAGAAAGTCTTTGGAGAAAATCCGGCTCCCACAGCACCCTCACTGTGCTAAGTCTGTCAGGGGCTTGCTTTGGCCCTGGGTCTCAGTGAGGTCCTAGAAATCAGGAAACCCAAGGCATTCATTGTCTCACGCCCTGGTGTCCTCCAGGGCCTTGCAAACATGAGACACAGTTGGTATGCAGTATGTTCCTCCTCCCCGCCACCTCTTTGCCTTTATTAGTTGAAGCTGAAATTCTGCTCGTGCAAACTTTTCTAATACCAGATGGAGAGGCTAAGCAAAAACCCTCAGCGGCCCAGGCTGACTGTAAATCTCCTACATTCCAGCAGCTGCTTGCCAAAGTTTCAGGCTGATTCTCATTAAGTCCACCCTCTCATATGGGATAGTTTTGGCTGAGTGAGGATTTCCTCAGATTCCAAGGCCTCTGTCTGTCTTTCCACTAAGGCAGCTTAGAAAGTGCTGACTCAGCAGACAAGGCTGCTGCATGTGCATTTTTTTCTTTTTTCTTTTTTTGGTCTAATGAAGTCACAGTCCTCTGGAAGGAGCCTTGCCATGTCACTACAAACAAAAGAACTAACACTGAAGTTTTGACAAGATTAAGTGTCAGGTCATGGCCTCTTCCTTCTCAGAGTTTTTAAGAGGCATTGGCAGAAGACCGTCTTTAATCAACTAATTAATTAATTAATCAGACTTCACAAAGTTCAGGGCTGGAGTCTAATAACTGCTACTTGCTCAGCTTCCTCTCCCTCCTCCAGGATACCTATGCTCACAATTGTCCCTTAGATTCTGTCTCTGAATTACTAAGCTCAGGAGCCTAGCAAGTTTGAAAGGGAAAAATTCCATCTTGGATTGAGTTTTATGACATTATGAGTTTTTTCTGATCTTTCTTCAAAAAATACTATAAAAAACACACTAAAATCAGCCATATGGCTTTGAATGTTTTTGGTCTCCTTTAATTTATATCATATTTTTATGAAGGCTTGTATGGATTTAAAACACACACACACATTTCAAATTGCCCTCTTTGAAAAGTTTTCTGCTTTTGATATGACATAATAGAGTCTCCAAGAAAATGGGGGTTGGGAAAATTCTAAATTTGTCACCTACAGTTGTCACCGTTCCTCACACAGGCGTGGCCAGCAAGGCAGGTTTTATGTGGAGCTGGAAACAAAACCTAGGGCTTTGTGAATGCCATCGACGCAGCCTGGCATCTATGTCACAGCCAGCCTGCCAGCTCTCTTCACTTAAAATCCTATGGACATCATAAGGAACACTTTTTGAAAAGCCATGACAAATAGTTTTAAAATGCCCACAACGATGTTTGTACATAATTGCTATAAACAAAATTAGAGAAAAAAAATTTAACCCCAAAGACTTACAATACATTTCTCTAGAAAAGCAGCATTTTAAGATTATTTATTTGACTGGAGAAACAGTTCAGTGGTTAAGAACCTGACTGTTCTTCCAGAGGTCCTGAGTTCAATCCCCAGCAACCACATGGTGGCTCCCAGCCATCTGTAATGGGATCCAATGACCTCTCCTGTCGTGTCTGAAGTCAGCTAGCTACAGTGTATTCATATATGTGACGCAACCGAACAGCAGGAAGAAAGACACACACAACAGTTCCTTCCAACAGCAATTTACTCAGGCCTTGAAAGAAATGGGTGAGCCCCGGGGCGATCTGATGGCTCCCTCCTCCTCCTAGGGTGAGCCTTATATCCCTGAAATGACGTCCCAGCACCCCACATCACGCCACTGCAAGCCATAGGCTCGGGCCCAGCAACGTCAGGTCAGGCGATTGCTAAGTCCTCCCATCTCTCCGCCCAGCCAGGAGTTGTACAGCTCTGGCGCGCATCCGGCAGGCGCCATCTTTAGTGCGCGCAGTGGCGCGCGGTGGTGATGTGGCTCTCCACACATATACATAAAATAAATAATAAATTTTTAAAAAGATTATTTATTCCAGTAAGAGGTATGTAAAAGTAGAAACTCTACTGTTCTCTCTCTGAGGTTTTGCAGGTTTTTCCTTTGATTTACAGTCACCTGAGATGGCCTATGTACTGTCAATTCAAGTACTTCTTTTTGGGTAAGAACCAGAAAAGAATTACCTTGCATGTGGAGCTCTTGCTATGAGCTGCTGGGGAGTTCCAGTTTCCACCACCAGGTTTAATATGCCTTTCAATATACATCTATCTGATTTATACTATAACAGTTCTTCTTGACCTTTTCCGTGATTAAAAAGCACGTGTAAGGGTTTTTTTTTTTATAATCACATTATTGAAAACTTTAAAACTAATCTAATAGCTTTTGTGTATGTATTCTCTCCCCATTTCACGTGTATGTCTATTTTGCACACAACTGTTTTTATTGTGTATGTATAATGTAAACTCATCCTTTTCTTCACTTAACCTTTGGCACAGTCATATGTTACAATATAAATTTGATGATTAACATCATGGGCAATAGTCTACCAGTTCAACCAGACAATTATGTTATATAACCGTAGACCCTAGGATTAGCACTTTCTTTTTTTCTTTTTTGAATAGGCTTAAAATATGGGGTGTTTCTCACTTGGAATACTCTTAGGATAAATTGAATCTTTGTATAAATTCCCAGGAATCTAGCGGTTTGAAGATAATAAGGGTGATTCAAAAGCCTTTCCAGACCAATTTTAGAAAGAGCTGAATCAATAAAGGGGTGGGGGTAAGGGCAAAAAGCCTGCCCACTCTAGAAATGAACCTACCCCACCAGTGCTTCAGCTCCCTTGAAGAGCATGTTTTAATTTTTTTGTCAATGATTCACCATTGATTTGATTTAATTTTTTTTTTTTTAAAAAGACAGAACATTGTTCTATGTTCAGTCTAGCATAGAACTCACTACATTGCCTAAACTGTCCTCAAATTCATGGCAATCCTCCTGCCTAAGTCTCCCAATCGTGTTGGGGTTATAGGTGTGAAACCACTACACCTGCCTTTGTACATTTTAATTATCAAAAATTTAAATTTTTTTTTTATTTTAAATGTGTTTTGATTCCATGTAGCAGTCTCTTTCTCCATGTGACTGGGTTTTGTATTCACTTTTAACAGTGTAAAATGAATTTTCACAGATATCTAAATTTTCTGTCAATCTTATCTATGGTAAGATTTTTCTTATGATCAGTATTGGTTATTAAACTCACTGGATGAACTGTAACTTCTTTTCTCTTTCTAACAGAAGAAATGTATATTCGTGGGAAGCTAAATTAAGCATATTGTGCTTCTCACATAGAGAGACCAAGCAAGCCCAGTTCCCAACACCAGAGAGTCACATAAAAGGATTCTCATCCAGCTGGCTTTCTATATGCCCCAGAGGCACATTTTGTAAGCTACTAGATAACCAGGACACTGGATTCTGTTTGCCAATCATCCCAAGTTCCCCTTCTCTGGGCCCTGAAGGTCGTCTCTTTGAGATCCAGCCCTGCCCTTCCTCAGAGGTCCGAGATGAGAATCTAGACAGTTCTTCTAAGAATGAGGAAGAGGGAACAGAATCCAGGTCAGTCTTATCTCTTCAACTACCAAACAGTCCATTGCTTTACCAACCAAACAGGACAGACTATGATCAACTCAGATAAAAGAATGTTAGGGCCAGGACTGGGGTGAGACACATTCAAGTTTGTACCCATGAATCTCTCCTGTAAATTCTATCCAGCCCTCATGCCAGCTCTCAGCAGTGAGTTTGGAACTAAAGCCTCTATCTGGACTGACCAGGACATAAAGACTCTAGCTGCTGTCCCCTGCCCTGTTTCATCATCTAGCAGTTAATCTTGGGTTGAGATTTTGCTGCCTTTGTTTGTGTGTAACCCAGTCTTTCTGACTTCGAGGAGCTTTATTCATCTTAGGGTAGTCATTCCATGAAGCTACATGGCTTTTTTCCCTCTATAATAATATTGCTTTAGTTTATTTAAAATTACTTAGGAATAAGTAATTTTAAGATCATTAAAATTATAAAAGAAGACATTTTACAAATTACAAAAGAGTACAAGAATTTAAGGGATAGAGTTGAGTGTAATTTTATGCTAGTTGATTTTTTTTTAAGACATTGTTTCTCCTTTTTCTCAAAGTTTATAGTTTTTGCTTGGACTGTGTACTAAAGTGATAAAATTTAACTTGTCAAGGAACCTCTCCAGAAACTGTTCTATAGAGGAAAAGTTTTAGAAAAATTAAAAGGGATTTGGGGAAAAACATAGTATGTATGTATATATGTATGCATGCATGTATGTGTATGTTGACATGACCTCTCGCTATGGAACCAGCTGGGAGCCTGAAACTCACAATACAGCCCAGACTGTCTTGCTGCAGCTTCCTGAGTACTGGAATTACAGGCATGAGCCATCACAACCAGCTGCAATAATTTATTAAAGTAATATTTTTGTCAAATCGTTAATTCTAAAATTCGCCTTTAGAGACCTGGCAAGATCCTTCCTCAGATCTTTTAAAGGAGCTGTCAGGTATGAAGTGCTGGCTAGAGGTGACTTCTTGCCACTTCTAAGTCATGGGAAAGCCAATGGCTTTCCATTCATTTTGCTTCTACAAAGAATTTAGGATAACTCGTAAATTTTTCCGAGATGCATTATCAGCTGATAGTGTCCAGAGTTAAGTCAATCCTTCAGTTTTCATTTGTCACCGATATCAGATCCCTTTGTCTTTTTGAGTAAGTAAATGAAATGAAATGCTTCTAGGCAAGATTCTAGAACACCTCAGTCTGTAAGACATCGTCTCTTAGAACACCAGTTCTCAACTTTACTAAGGCTGCTTTTAACACAGCACCTGATGTTGCCATGACCCCAACCCTCAATCATAAACTTATGTCATGGCAGCCGGGCGGTGGTGGCGCACGCCTTTAACCCCAGCACTTGGGAGGCAGAGGCAGGTGGATTTCTGAGTTCGAGGCCAGCCTGGTCTATAGAGTGAGTTCCAGGACAGCCAGGACTACACAGAGAAACCCTGTCTCGAAAAACAAAAAAACAAAAACAAAAAAACTTATGTCATGGCTACTTCATAACCGTAGCGTTGCTATTGTTATGGATCCTAATGGAAATATCTGTTTTCTGATGGTTTTAGGTGAACTGTGAAAGGGTCATTTGACATCCCAAGGGGTCAAGACCCTCAGGTTGAAAACCGCTATCTTCAAAGCATCACCTGAAATCAGGAGTCCACTGATGTCCTGCAAGAGGCTCAGGCTCTCTTTGATGAAGATCAAATTCCCATACTGAGTTAGACTTCCAGCCACCCATATGAGACTATATGAACTCCCTTTCAAGTCCAGCCAGATTCCATGGCCTGTTATCAATAGTTCTAGTTTACTTTTCCAATGTCCCTGAACCTCGACAGCTATAAATACACAAGTCCGTCAGAATAAACATGTGCCTTTTTTCCCCCAATAGGTATTTCCAGTTGTTTTCCTATGGGTTGATGTTTAAATGATGTTTTCAGTAGGTTCAGTAGATTTCTATGTGAAGAAGAACGTGAGAACTCAGCACCTTTGGGAGAGATAGGTAAACAGTGGATAGGTGGCTCCCTACTTGAGGAATACAGAGGCTTTGCAGATTAGAGGGCTTTGCAGATTAGAAAAAGCTGAATGTATCAGTTTGGGAGGGTCAGAGGGAAAAAAAAATAGGAAAGAAATTGATGACAGCTTGCTTCTTGGCTTAGAATTACATGAATCAGCAGCCCCGAGTTATTTTTAGAACAGGTGAAATTGGACCTCAGCATGAAGTCAGGTGTTTCAGGTAGAGAGAACACAATATACTGTGACCAGAAACTGGTATGCAGAGACTCCCCCAGGCCTTTCAGGTAGAGAGATCCCTAAACAATACACTGCAGTGAGACACTGAGATGTAGTCTCCCCACTAGCCCTTCAAAAGACCTTGATAGGTTTTTAAAAACTACTTGAAAGTTTCTGTTGTGGGCTTGACAGTAAAGTGCCCCACACAGTGCCTCCTAGGAAGAAGGTTTACTGACCAGTGACCAGGTGATCACATATACTGTGTAAGTGGTATTTAGGGGAAGGCACCAGTGACACAAAAGAGTGTATGGCTTCTTATTGTTTAGAAACCCACAGACTTTTCCTAGAAGAACAGGAATCTAAGCCAAGAAGTGGGGGTTGCTAAACTAAAGAAGGGTAAAGAAGACAACCTCACAGAAGGGGTGCATCAGCCAGGGCCTGGAGGTCTGGAACGATATGGTGACTGGAGCAATCAAGGTATAGCTCCGTTGAAAACAGAATTCAGATCACTGAGGGTTTTTGAAAGGCGTCTTACATAATTCATCGATCCTCAGCAAATGAGGGTCCACTTTGATTCGATCACGGAAGTGACACACAGGTGGGAGTAGAGAATAGTCAAGAAAGGTGAATTTCTGATGCTCCTCCACTGGAAACTGATGGCTTTAAATTAAGGTTTATGGCTCTGATCATAAGGATAAGTATGCAGGGAAATTATTGCAATAAGGTGGGTTCTAAGAAAGAGAGAGACAACAGTTCCAGCCCTAAGAGAGGTGACTTCTGGCTGTTTTTACAGACATGTTGAAATGGTCTTCTATTTTTAAAGTTACATTTATTTATCTGGGGCTGGGGGTAGGGCATGTCTGTGCCAGGGACTTGTTGTTGTTGTTGTTTTAAATTTCATGTGCATTGGTGTTTTGCCTGCATGTGTGCCTATGTGAGGGTGTTGCAGCCTCTGGAACTTGTGGACAACTGTGAGCTGCCATGTGGATTCTGGGAATTGAACCCAGGTCCTCTGGAAGAGCAGCTGGTGTTTTTAACCACTGAGCCATCTCTTCAACCCCCTGGACCTTTTTTTTTTTTTAATGGAAGTCAGATAACAACTTTTTTAGGGCCGGGCGGTGGTGGCACACGCCTTTAATCCCAGCACTTGGGAGGCAGAGGCAGGCAGATTTCTGAGTTCAAGGCCAGCCTGGTCTACAGAGTGAGTTCCAGGACAGTCAGGACTACACAGAAAAACTCTGTCTTGAAAAACAAAAACAAAAACAAAACAAAACAAAAAAAGAATACACTGTCCCTGTCTTCAGACATACCAGAAAAGAGTATTGGAGATGGTTGTGAGCCTCCATGTGGTTGCTGGGAATTGAATTCAGAACCTCTGGAAGAATAGTCAGTGCTCGTAGCCACTGAACCATCTCTCCAGTCTCAAGATTTCATTTATAAAAGAGAAGGATGGGGAGGGGGAAGAGGAGGGAAGAGGAGGAGAGAGCTACACATGGGTATCAGTAGAAACTTGAGACATTGGCTCCTCTTAGAACTGGAGTTATAAGCAACAGTATGGAGGCTACTTAACATGGATATTGGGAATGAAATGAGTTTTCTGGAAGAACAGTACATGCTCTTAACTGATCAGCTATTTCTCCAGCACCATCCCCTTCTTCCGCTTCTTTTTTTCTCTGTGTAGCCATGGCTGTCTTGGAACTCACAGAGATCCACCTGCCTCTGCCTCTGGAGTGCTGGGGTCAAAGGTGCACACCACCAAGTCCAGCTCATTTGTTTTTTAGACAAGGTTCTCATGTGTCCTAGGCTGGCCTCAAACTTCCTATATAGTCAAGGCTGTCCTTGAACTCCTGATCCTTCTGGCTCTACCTCCAGGTGCTAGGATTACTGGCAAGTACAGGCACACCCATTTTGCATGTTGCTAGGGTTGAATCCAGGTCAAATATGTTTATACTCTCCTAGCTACCCTCAATTTGTAATTTCCTTCCTAGTGAAATCCTAGCAGTCCCTAGTTGTTTATCAAAGATGGCTGCAGAAGTCATGGGCCCATTTCACAGATTGAGTCTAAGATGTATGAATGCCATGAAGTGCTTTAATGGATGGGTTATGGCTACTATGGATAACAATATTTATTAAAATGAGTCAGAAATACCAGTGATAGATGTATTTTTAAAATTGTCTGGGTCTGTTTAACAGTGCCAGGCTGAAAGTATCTGTAATCACAATACTGGATTTAATTGTATGACATAAACTTGGCAATAAATAACCCTATTTAAAATGGCTAAATAGAGGAAACTCAAATGGCAGAGAAGCACCTAAAGAAAAGTTCAATATCCTGTCATCAGGGAAATGCAAATCAAAACATCCCTGAGATTCTACCTCACACCAGTCAGAATGGCCAAGATCAAAAACTCAGGTGATAGTAGATGCTGGGGAGGATGTGGAGAAAGAGGAACACTTCTCCACTGTTGGAGGGATTGTAAGCTGGTACAACCACTCTGGAAATCAGTCTGGTGGTTCCTCAGAAGATTGGACATAGCATTACCTGAGGACCCAGCTATACCACTCCTGGGCATATACCCAGAAGATGCTTCAACATATAACAAGGACACATGCTCCACTATGTTCATAGCAGCCTTATTTATAATAGCCAGAAGCTGGAAAGAACCCAAAATGTCTGTCCGTCAGCAGAGAATGGGTACAGAAAATATGGTACATTTATACAATGGAATATTACTCAGCTATTAAAAACAATGAATTCGAGAAATTCTTTCATAAATGGATGAAACGAGATAATATCATCCTGAGTGAGGTAACCCAATCACAAAAGAACACACATGGTATATACTCACTGATAATTGGATATTAGCTCAAAAGCTCGCAATATCCAAGATACAACTCACAGACCACATGAAGCTCATGAAGAAGGAAAACCAAAGTGTGGGTGCTTTGGCCCTTCTTAGAAAGAGTAACAAAATACTCATGGGAGCAAATATGGAGACAAAGCATGGGACAGACACTGAAGGAGGGGCTGTCCAGAGACTGCTCCCCCTGGGTATCCATCCCTTGTGCATACACCAAAGGTAGACACTGTTGTGGATGCCAGGAAGTGCAAATAGACAGGAGATATAGCTGTCTCCTTAGAGGTCTGCCAGAGCCTGAATTATACAAAGGCGGAAGCTCATAGCTAACCATTGAGCTGATCATGGGGTTCCCAATGAAGGAGTTAGAGAGAAGACTGAAGGAGCTGAAAGGGTTTGCAGCCCCTTTCAGCAACAATACCAACCAACCAGAGCTCCCAGGGCCTAAACCACCAGCCTGAGAGCACATAGGGAGGGACCCATGGCTCCAGCTGTATATGTAGGGGAGGATGACAATGTCAGGCATAGGTCCAGTGAGGAAGTCCTTGGTCCAGTGACTGCTGGACTCCCCAGTGTGGGGGAAATCGAGGGTGGGGAGGTGAAAGTGGGAAGGTGGGTAGGGCATATCCTCATAGAAGCAGGAGGAGGGGGAATGGGTTAGGGAAATTCCTGGGGTAGGGGAGGGAAAGGGGATTACATCTGAATCTTAAATAAAATATCCAATAAAAAAAAAAAGGAAGGAAAGATGAAAAGTAACTGAATAACTGAATGAGCTGATGCTTGTACAATATTTACACAGGAGAGGGTTTTTGTTTTATTTTTTTGTTTCCTAACCAATCAAGGTTCTTATTTCTAGATACACATGTCATCAAAGGAAATCAGGACAGAAGCTCAAACAGGGCTGGAATCTAGAGGCAGGAGCTGATGCAGAAGCTATGGAGGGATGCTGCTTACTGGATTTCTCTCCATGGTTTGCTCAGCCTCCTTTGTTATAGAACCCAAGAACACTATCCCAGGGAAAGCACAGTCATTAATGAAGAAAGTGCCTTATAGCTGGACTTATATCTTCTCAGTTGGAGCTCCCTCCTTTCAGACAACTCATTTCATGTCAATAAAACCAGCCAGTACAACCAACCCCTGTCAACTTGTCACAAGAACACTATTAAGCCGCAACCCTTCCTTTCTTATTCATCCCCAAGATCTCACATTAAAAACATAAATAACTTTAAAAGTCCCACAGTCTTTACAAATTCAAACACATTAAAATTTCAATCTGTTTAAAATATCTAGTCCCTCATTTTCTCCTCTTGTCTTAAGGCTCTGTATCGGGGCTATGTGGTTGGTTATGTGCTGTTTAGTGGCAGTGGCATGTCCCCAGACACCATGAGCGGCTTCAGCAGCCAGCACACGCTGTGCCCTTTACCCTCGAGCACCACGTCTCTCTCCCAAATGAGAAATGGCAGCATATTTCAGCATTTTGTGATATTCCAGTTTATACAGATAAGAGTGTTATTTTGCATGGTGCTTGAGGTTCTGCACTGCTCAAACGCAAAAAATGGAGATTGCTGCAGAGCCCTTCAAATTCAGTTAAGCAAGTAAAAAAAAAAATTCCACTTCAAATTTGTTCCCTTACAAAAAATGCACCTGAACTGTGTTGCATCTGTCAGACAAGGGAAGACCTAGGACACAGTGGCAAACACTGTGGCTGTTGCAGTGACAATGAGCCAACAGACACTTGAGAATTTATAAGCCAGGTATGTGCAAGAGTGTGCAAGAGGAGAAATGCTCACAAAGAAAGTTCTGGGAATATTGGCTGTGATTGCTGGGGGCAGCACTGACTGAAAAGTCATTGCCATTGATGCAGATGACCCAGACACAGCCAATTATAACGATGCTTCTGATGTTCTGGCTACTTAGAAGCTACTGTTGCCTGGTTTAGAGGGTGTAAAATCTCTGCCAGAGAACCAGACATATTTACATTCAACGCAGAATGTAAAGACACAGATGTTGTAATCAATCTTGTTTAAGGTGCTCATGACTCTCGGAACGCATCAGTGACTACAAAAACGGATGGAAACGGGATCAGTTGCGTAAAGACCATGGTGTTAGAGAGCCTCTTTCAATGTGGTCCTGGTGCTGCCGAAGCCATTGTGGACACGTTGCCAAGACCCTGTGAATCTGCCTGCTCACTATTGGCAGATGTGGCTAAGTGGTTCCAGCACCAGAAAACACATGACAAGTTTCCCCTGGAATGCAAGCTGAAACCACTGTGTTCTGTTCACCTAGAAGCAGGAGATGCAAAAGTAAAGCCTCTTTTTCAAAGCTTTAAAGGTCTGTAACTCACCTAAGGATGCAGATTCTGCTGTGAATGTATAAGGCTAGCCATCCAGACACTTGGCATCTGAACAGAGACATCTTTGACTACCTGTTACCTCTCCAACTCATAGTGACATGGAAGTTGCTTGAGCATAGATGTGCAAGGTGAACACGTATTGGGTGATGTTTACTGTGTGAGAAAATAAAGTTTATTTTTGCTGAAAAAAAAATCTCTCTGAAAATCCACAATCTCTTTTAAATATTCAGTCTTTCAGCTGTGGTAAAAATCAAAATTAAATACCTTCTTCAAGAGGGAAGAATCGGGGAACAGTCAGAATCTGAACTACACACAACAAAAGTCTAACTGTATAAATAACTCAATGTCCAATCATCTATGATTCATTCATGATCTCCTCGGCTCCTCCAAGGAGCTTGGTCACTTCTCCAGCTCTGCCCTCTATATAGCACACACAGATTGTTTTCTAGACTCTGGCTGGCTCCACTCCTCTGCTGCTGCTGTTCTTGGTGGTCAGTCCATGGTACTGGCATCTCCAAAATCCAGTCTTCTGCTGCAACCGGGCTGCACTTTCACCAGTAGCCTCTCACAGGCTTTCTTCATGGTACCAAGCTTCAACTTCTTTGCATGACTCCTTCACTCCTAGGCCTTCAACTTCACTGAGGCTGTGCCTGCACCAATGGCCTCTCCTGGCTTCTCACAGTGCCAAACCTCAGCTGCTCTCCATGACCCCTTCATGCCTTCAGAACCAGTACCGCCTTAGTGAGTCTTACATAGTACCAAGTCTGGCTGCTGCACCAGGTAAAAACCCTGGTCGCTTCCAGAACACAGCTCGTGTGTACTAACCCTGAACAAACACTTCCCACAAGATTTCACCTCAGTGATGCCTGTCTCCTCTCAATTGCTGCTAACTTCTTAGCTCCAGTTAACCACTTCAGTGTTGCCAGTCTCTTGTTAATTATGACTGATTCTTCAGCTCCAGCCGACAAGCAGGACAGAATCTCAATTCAGAATAGCAAATGGCTGGGATGAAGTCTTTAAGAACTTCACAAGTCAGGCCTCCATCTTCTGCACTGCCCTCAACATTTTGAGCCTCCAAGCTCCTACAGAACAGCTTACCGAGCTCTCAACACTCAATGCCTTTTCTAGCCTAAAGTACCAAAATTCCCCCTAAGACAGGGTCAGGTCTATCTCAGCCATACCTAACAATCCTGGTACCAACTTATTTTAGTTAAGGTTTCGATTGCTGCGATGAAACACCCTGACTGAAAAGTAAGTTGAGGAGAAAAGGTTTATTTAGCTTACACTTCCACATCACTGTTCACCATCAAAGGTAATCAGGACAGGAACTCCATCAGGGCAGAAACCTGGAGGCAGGAGCTGATGCAGAGGTCACAGAGGAATGCTGCTCACTGGCTTGCTCCTCATGGTTTGCTCACCCTGCTTTCATATAGATCCCAGGACCACCAGCCCAGGGATGGCATTGCCCACAATGGGCTGGGCCCTCCCTTATTGATCTCTAGTTGAGAAAACGCCTTACAGCTGAATCTGATGGAGACATCTTTTTAATTGGGATTCCCTCCTTTCAGATAACTTGTTTGTGTGTCAAGCTGACATAAAACTAGCCAAATATACACTAGCCAAAAAAAGCAAATACAAAAGAAAATAATGATTTTCCCTTATACTCATATGTATAGGTAAACCTGCACTAGGATAATTAACTGTCACTTATAGGTTAATGAGACTATCTTAAGATATTTTTTTTTGATTTTTTTGTTATTGTTCTGCAATAGGGTTTCATACAGCCCAGGTTTGCCCTGAACTCCCAATTCAGAGGCTGTCTTGAACGGTGATCCTCCTGCCTGGCTCCTATTCTGGAATTACAGACTGACACCATACCCAAGTTTGCTGAGCTTTCGGGGAACAAGCCTGTTTATATCCTTCATTAGGTCAGGAGTAATGAACAGTACAGATGGGAAAAGCACTGATAATTTGATTTCTGTAGGGATCATGCTATAAAACTATAAGACACAATGAAATGTTTCCGAGTCTCATAATTGTTCCAGCTACAATTTGATTATTTAATATGCCTTCATCCCAGATAATTTAGCAATAAAACTTAATATTTAGAGCATTAAAAATGATATTTTAAAAAAAATTTTGGAGAGGGTGCTGAGGGGCTCTCGTGTAGTTCAGGCAGGTCTAGAAGTCAGTAGCTGAGGATAGCCTTGAGGCTAGCCTTGAACCAACTTTCCTTCTAAGTGTTGCATTTATCATTTTCTCATCAATCCATAACTGTATATTAATCCATCATTATCAATTCCATGTTTCCCATATTTATATATAGAGACCAAAAGCTTTAAAAAATAAAACAGTAGGAATGGAAAAGGATTGTTTCCATGCATATTAATTTTTATATTCCCATTGTATAAATGTATTGTATATGGGATTGTGTAATATAAGGACTTTTTCCATACAAGTGTATATTACACTTAAGCATTTTTATTTGAAAGATTCTAGAATTGAGTGGGGAGTGGTGGAGTAGACCTATAATCTAGCATTCTCGGGGTTCAGATAGTAGGGTCCTGAGTTTGAGGCTAGTCTGAATTGCACAGTGAAACCTGTCTCAAAAAAAAAAAAATAGACAGGAGAATCTCTGTGTGTGTGTGTGTGTGTGTGTGTGTGTGTGTGTGTGTGTGTGTGTGTGTGTGTGTGTTTTATATAAATAGACAAACTTGACTGAAGGTCCTTTAGGCTGTCTACCTTGGTGGTTTTTCTTCATTTGCTTTCAGAGACAGGGTGCCTAGATGGCCTAGAACTCACAAGTACTCTATGCTGGCCGGTCTTTGAGCCCCAAAGATCTACCAGTCTCTGTCTCTCTAGCCCTGGAATTACGAGCAGCCATGAGCACACCTACTCTTTTATATGGGTTCTAAAGAGGACCAAACTCAGATCCTCATAATTTCAAGGCAAGAGCTCTTTACGGAGCTGTCACCCAAGCCTCAGAATGTATTCTATAAACATCTGTTCTACACAGAGATAGAGAGATGTTAAGAGTAGAAAGGGCAAACTGGGCAGTGGTGGTGCACAACTTTAATCCCAGCACTTGGGAGGCAGAGGCAGGTGAATTTCTGAGTTCGAGGCCAGCCTGGTCTACAGAGTGAGTTCCAAGACAGCCAGGGCTACACATTTAAACCCTGTACTTTGTCTTGAAAAAACAAAACAAAACAAAAGAGTAGAAAGAGCTCAAGCTTTTTGATTTGTCCAGCCCTTTCATTTTAGATTAAAAACCAACCAGACACCTGAGTTCAAGAGGAGCCCATAGCCAGCAGGAATTATAAAAAGAACTAATGAAGGCAGCAAGCTATTCCCAGGCTGTTTTGGAAAGCAAATGATTTCATGTTTCTTATCTGCAGGCCGGTGGTGGTTTTGGAGTCTTGGTCAGCCAGTGAACATTTTTGCACATATATTTCTTTGGATCATTTACCAGCTGAGAGGCCAGTGTATTATCAGAGGGAAGTGTAGTGACTGTTTTTCATAGCAGCACAATACAGTGCTTCTGTTGGGTGGGATACTCTGTCCAGATTTCCTTTGTACCAAATGGCTGTCTCCCAAACCCCAAAGCCCCTGGGATCATTAGGAATCCAGATGTGCTCCCGTCTGTAGTTCAACAGTTAGAAGGAGGCAGCTCCCTCCCTGCAGAGTCAGCCCTTATGCTCTTCATAAACATTGGTAGGCACACTTCTAATGTATTTGATCATTGTTCATTTCTGATTTTGATCTGCAAAATAAGCACCGTGTGTGGTTTTGAAACATTTAGATTTTAAGTAGATGAATGGCTGCTCTGTGGATAAGGCATTGGTGAACATCTGTCAGTGCCTCACTCCTGGGTCCCAGGGTTCAAGGCTTCAATGTCAATTTCACTTGACATAGTGGGATTATAAAGTTTTAGGAATGTTAAGGACATTTAAATCCAATGTCCATTGTCTTTCTCTTCCTGGTCGGTCTTCCTTTCTTTCTTTCTTTCTTTCTTTCTTTCTTTCTTTCTTTCTTTCTTTTTCTTTCTTTCTTTTTTTCTTCCTTCCTTCCTTCCTTCCTTCCTTTCTTTTTTTTTAATCTCTGGAGAGTGAAGACAACACACCCAAGTGTGCCAGCTGGGGTTCATCCATGGTCTTGGGAGTTGAGGCCTTTAGAACAGTATCTGAAGGTAATATGTCTGGCTCAATTGTTAGCCTTTGGGAAGTTCAGAAAGTGCTTCCCTGGCATGCAGGTTTACTTTGGGAAAGAATCCATGAGAAAATTGGCCAACAAAAGTAGTGACTGAAGCCCATGGGGACTTAAAGGAAATCATCACAGAGGGATATTGAGGCTCTCTGTCCCCTTTTCCTGACGATACAGAATGGACTGAAGAATGAGTACCACACAGCCTTATTTGAGTACAAGTCCAGAAAAAGTACAGCTCCAAGTAAGAATTAAAGATTGTGAGCGTGATGAGCCTGCATTCAAGGTAACCCAACAGTTGTCAGGCTTATCATTTCAACTTTATTTGCTATAATGCTACTTACTTACATAACAGCGTCTTCCAATGCCAGCTTTCATCTTTCCACTCCTCAGAACCAACAGACCTGATGGGCCCTGTGTGTTTGTTTGTTTCTTTAATTTGTTGAGATAGGATCTCATTTAATTCAGGCTAACCTGGGACTTGTTCTGATTCTGTCTCTACCCCAGGAATGCCAGAATTGTAGGTGTGTAGGACTCCGCATGTTTTACCTGGTACCCAAGGATTCACAAGTGCTGGACAGGCAATGTTACCAACTTCTCCAGTCCAACATACCTATCTGTTCTGTTTTCAATAAAAGATGAAAAACAGACAGAAAGACAGCCAGTCAGTGGAAGAGACCCGACGGTCTCAAGGGAGAGGAAGAGAGACTGATTTACAAATGCAGGTAATAGATAATTTTTAAATTAGAAAGATGGTACATAGTAAGTGTTTTTTTTTAATTGTGTGCCTGTGAGCTGTTGTGTGCAAACAGACAGAGGCCTAGGATGGTCTTGCGGAATCGTTTCTCTCTACCTTTACATGGGTTCTGGGAATGGAATGTAAGTTTCGAGGATTCTCTGAATACCCATTTACCTGCAGAGTCATCTCATAGGTCCCTGCTTGCTTGCTTGCTTGCTTGCTTGCTTGCTTGCTTGCTTGCTTGAGGTGCTAGGGCCTATTGGTGCATGCTTGCAAATCCCAGAGCTTAAGATGTGGAGACAGAGAAATCAAGAGTTTAAGGTCTCATGATGAGTTTAAAAACAGTCTTGGCACAAGGACTCTGTCTTGATAGGACTCTGTCTTTCCAGATAGAAATAGAAATTATTTGAGAAACTTGGAAACAAAGGAAAATATACAAATGATCTAAATAAGCATTAGTTTAAATATTTATGTTTTCCTCAAAGCACAAGTTTGTATTACGATTCCTTTTATTTAACACGATATGGATAATACTCCCCCATATTATTAAAATCACCTCATAGCCAAGTGTGGTGACCCATAACTTTAATCTCAGTTCATGAGCGGCTGAGTCAGGTGAACATGGAATGGAAGGCTAGCCTGGGTTACATAGAGCCATAATATCCCAAAACAAATCATTAAGGGTTAGGAGTGGTAATACGGGCCCTTAACACCAGCACTCGGGAGGCAGAGGTATCAGATCTGTGTGTTCCAGGCTGGCTCACTTTACAGAGTGAGTTCCAGGACAGCCAGAGCCATACAGAGAAACCATGTCTTAAAGCAAAACTAAAAACATCTCAAACTTAGAAATGACAGTTTGTAGGTAGCATGTGAACACTTATTCCGTGTTTACTCAGTCATTTCTCTAGTAAGTGTTAGGTCAAGTTGTCTCCAGCAGCTCCTTGCTGCTTGTTTGTTTGTTTGTTTGTTTGTTTTTAATTGGGGCCTTGAGCCTTTGATTCCCCTGCCTCAGCTTTCTGAGTACTAGGATAACAGGTGTGTGCCACTTGGCCCAGCTAAGTTTATGAATTATTTTTTTTTTAAATTTATGAATTATTTTTAAATTTATGAATTATTTATTTAGGACACATTACCCAAACTGAGAAAAATGAGATAAGATTATTGAACATCTCAAACCTCTGGAAATATAATGGCACTCAAAAACTATTAAAAAGTAATGTTAAACAGTCTGTGAGAATGCTGGCTTTTGTCAAGCCTGCATTGAAATGTTGCTATTTAAAACTTTAGGTCTGGGGATCATTTTCTTTCCAAATTTATGTGGTCTAATTACATATCTCTATTGCTAGCTCATATCTTTACATGGGAAAGAAAGATAACTATTCAGTATTTGAAATCCAGGGATTAAACATTTTTCCTTCAGCTTTTCTATGTATCTATCACCTGGTGTTTTGGGGTGCATGGTGATGAATCCTCAAACTAATTTCTGATCTGCATCAGCAATCTCTGAGGCCGATTTTCCACCGTGGCAAGGGCTGGGGCTTGACTCATCTACAATAGGATTACAGAAACTGCTGTGTGCTGAGCTTTGGGTCTCCAGTCTCTCAGCATCTAATTATTGCACGGTCAAACCCTGTCAGTCCTGTCAGTACCCACCTCCCCCCCAGATGTGCACCATACTCACGTCCTGAAGGTCTCTCTGTCTCTCTCCCTCTCTTTCTCTCTCTCTCTCTCACACACACATATTGATATTTCAATAGTGTTAACTGAGGAATTGAGCATTGACAAATGAAGTGCCTAACTCATGAATAAAAATTCCAAATATTTTTTTAAGATTACATTTTTACTTATGCATTGTGTGTACACCACAGTGTGCATATGTGGAAGTCCGAGGACAATTTATACTTCTCTTTTTCTACCATGTAGGGGACTTGAACTCTGGTAATTAGGCTTGTCAACAAGACAACTGAGACACTGGGACTGGTTTCTGAATAATTCAGGGTGCAGTCTCTCTGCACAGCTTACACTCTGGCAACATATAAATGACAAATAATAAGCAATAACAATGCTTTGTTTTATTCAAGATGTACGTAGTTCTTTCTTTCTCTCCGCCACTGTTTTTATTTCCATGTCCTAGAAATGGAGACTTGCCCTTCATTATTTTTTAAACATAGTTTTGTGTGTGTGTGTGGGGGGGGGGGGTCCTGTTTTATCATCAGAAGAAAGTGATCATTAAAACGATCTATTTTACAGCATCTAGGAAGAAAGTAAATTATTCTAACAATGGCATATTTCAGCCAGTCATGGTGGTACACATTTGTAATCCCAGCACTTTGGAGGTGAAGACGGGAAAATAAGAGTTGAGGCTGTCCTTGGCTATTGAGTACCAGAGGCCAGTCTGGACTGCAAGAGACCTCATGTTTAAAAACAGAAAGCAACAACAACAACAACAACAACAACAACAGTAATAATAATGGATATTATTACTATTTATTTATATTTAATTAATATTAATATTTATTTAATAATAATTTTATTTATTATATTTATTTAATAATAGTAATATTTATTTAATAATAGTAATAATAATAATGGATGGATAGCCTAGGCTTGTTCAACCCTCATAAATAAACAACACAATAAAAACAATAATGAATCTTAAAGAAGGAGGGGAATAAGAAAGGCAGAAGAAACCCCATTTTAAAACAAAACAACCCAGCACTTGGGAGGCAGAGGCAGGCAGATCTCTGAGTTCGAGGCCAGCCTGGTCTACAGAGTGAGTTCCAGGACAGACAGGGCTACACAGAGAAACCCTGTCTCGAAAAAAACAAAACAAAACAAAATAAAAAACAACAACAACAAAAACCAAAACGGGAAGGAGGAAAGAAAACAAAAAAGGTGAAATGCATTTACTTCTCCAGAGTTACTTGATTTCCTCAAGTAAAACCGAACAGCACTAATAATCTAATAATAATTTAATCATCATGGAGACAGTCTCAGCAGAACAAAAACCCATGTAAGGCTCAGAACGACATGATCTTCCTCCTTGGCTTTCAGTACACTGTTTTTCAAGGTTTTCTAGAAATGCCTTCCACTTGCTCAGCAGCACATGCCTTCGCCCATTCTTCAGATAGTTTCCAGACAGGTTGGGAAATGCAGCCCAGACCTGGGATGGGTGATGAGGGCTTTCTCCTGAGGGGGCCATTAACCAGGGCGAGGCCTGCCATAACAAACAAAGCAGGTTAGAAAACTCAGTGGAACCTTCCTTCCTACCGCGTCTAGGATGCTTTCTTTGGGGTGGGGTGCGTCTGCATGGTGGTTATAAACCTTTGACTGATTTTCTAGAATTTTAACGGATTTGCTCCTTACAGGTGTCCGCTCGATCTTTGTTGTTTCCTAGGAGGGGTGGGGCTTAGAGCTGTTTCCATCACGCTCAAACCACTTCCCCATAAGATGTGTGTGTGTGTGTGTGTGTGTGTGTGTGTGTGTGTGTGTGTGATGTTATGTACATGAGCACAGTGCCCACAGAGGCCAGAGGATTCCCGTGGAATCCAATGGCATTTGTAGGACTAGAGCTCACCAAGTAGATGACACTGGCTGGCCCGTTGAGCTCCAGGGATCTGCCCTACTCTACCTCCCTAGCTCTGGAATTATAAGAATGTGTCACCACACCTAACTTTTGTGGTTCTAGGGATCAAACCTGGGTCCTCATGCTTGCAGCACTAGCATTTCATCAACTTGGCTATCTCAGTGAGGTTTCAAAGGTTAACTTGATCTTGATTCCTTCTCTCAAAATGGGGCAAATGAATGTGTGCATTTGTTCTGAGGATGAACAGAAAACATGGGATAAGAAATGTGTCCAGCTCTTTGTGAGTGTGTCATAAAAATATTAGTTAGAAGGCTGAGAAGGTCGCTCAGTTGATAGAGGGCTGCACAAAGCCCTGGATCCTATCGGTACCCCTGTATATTCCAAGCACGGTCTTGTATCCTAGCACCTAAGAAATATGAGGCACGAGACTCAGAAGCTCAAGAACGTAAGGTAGCTTCATTCATTTTCAGCGGCGGCATCTTGACCTCAAGTACCTGGATTGCTGATTTCAGCTTTGACCAGAGTCTGGATCTACAATTTTATTTAACAAAGATGGGACTTCTAAAGCCAGTTTTGAACAAAAAGAATGGGAGAGACACAAATTAAATTCCTATAAGAATAAAGGACACAAGCCGGGCGGTGGTAGCGCACGCCTTTAATCCCAGCACTTGGGAGGCAGAGGCAGGCAGATTTCTGAGTTCAAGGCCAGCCTGGTCTACAGAGTGAGTTCCAGGACAGCCAGGGCTGCACAGAGAAACCCTGTCTCGAAAAAACAAAAACAAACAAACAAACAAACAAAAAAGAAAGAAAAGAAAAGAAAAAGAAAAACAACAACAAAAAACGAAAAGAAAGAAAGAAAAAAGGAAAGAAAAAAAAAGAGAGAGAAAAGAATAAAGGACACAAATGGTGAATCAGTTTTCTCCAGAGGCCTCTACTGGATAATCTAAAAAGGGATGCAGGCAAAAAGCAAAAATGAAGTTAATAAGTCACCTGGAAAAGTCATGGGAAACACCTGCAAGGGAAGCAGACCCCTTCAAGCCTGCTCACAGCCTAACACTGTTCCCCTTAACTTCTCAGAAGCAAGGCAGAAGTGGTCCAACGGGGCTCACTACCCGAATAATCTCTTAAACTTGAAATCAGGTACTCAGTGATGTGCCCCACCTCTCTCAGTGTTGACAGATGTTTCCCATTCTCTTGGTGGGTTTCTCCCACTTACTTCTTCACAAGCTCAATGACTGAGCCACTGAGTACCAAAGAGACATTGGATAAAGAACCCTTCTTGAGATAGATTACTAACTTGGCTAACTGCTAACCCAGTTACAAAAAGCTTACATCCCTGTTACTCAAAACTCTGTAAAAGGTGCATTTGTGGTATGTCTCTTTATGAAGAAAAGCTTACTCTGCTTTTCAGGTACTGCCTTTAACATGTGCTTCATATCAAATATAAGAAAGGTCAAAGGAATTTAAAAAAAAAAAAAATCAATGGCAGGCCCCTCTGTGAACACTGCCTGACCATCTGGGAGTCACTTTGAAAAATTAACTCAACATACTGTACTCGTGGGGTGGCCAGATTATAAGGCAGTTTTGCAGAAGCATTTTTTTTTTTAGTGCAAGCCAAGGCATATGAGGAATATTGTAGATCTTCAGACCATCAAGTGCTATACAATTAGACTAGTACAGGAGAAAAACAGCAAATATTTAGTTCCATTTATCACAGGAAGGAAAAAAAAATCACCCCTTTGCTGACACTTGCATCTGGCAAGCCAGACCCTATGGCTAAACTGAAAATGAAAGATTGAGTACCAGGCTTTTCCTTTCCTAAAAGAAAACTAAGTATGATAAATTACAGAATGCAGCAAGCCGGAGAACCACATTGGCTTTGAACCTGACACAGCTCCCCTGCAGGGAAGCAGAAAACTCTCTCCTACAGCAGTACATAAAACTCAGATCCACATAGTTCCCTCTCCCCTCCCTTTATTAACTGTCTTTTTGGACAAATACACATGGGGGGAAATATCAAAGAATGCAGTGTCATTTGCAACAGGAGATATTTAAAACATTTCTCTTCTCCTAGACTGAGAAGTGGCCATTTGCTTCTGGTTTCACCCAGTATTGGATTCATTTCTCGTATGTTTTGCTGAACAGTGACTCAGAGAAGCCACTATACTTACTTTGTAGCCCATATCAGTGAACACAGGCTACTCCAGCAGTGTTACAGCCTTCAGGCACAAGTTGGCCAAAACCAACTAAAAATATACCAGTATCTTTTTTTTTTTTTTTTTTTTTTTGGTTTGGTTTTTTTGAGACAGGGTTTCTCTGTGTAGCCCTGGCTGTCCTGGAACTCACTCTGTAGACCAGGCTGGCCTTGAGCTCAGAAATCCACCTGCCTCTGCCTCCCAAGTGCTGGGATTAAAGGCGTGCGCCACCACCGCCAGGCAAAACATACCAGTATCTTAACCCCACCAATCCTTTGGGATGGAACCTTGATGAGGTTGCCCATCCTCAATGAAGCCAGAATAGAATCAATTAGAAAGGAACATGCTTTAGATGGGGCAAAAGAAATATTGGTGCGGGTTTTTTTTTTTTTTTTTTTTGGAGGGGAGGTAGATGCTAATAATTTACTAAATTATACTTGAACTTCTGCAAATAATTTTCAAGGTATTGAGGACTTTGTTTGTTTTCGGTTTTTCAGACACATGGTATGTTGTGTATAGAAAACACTCTGGAATATGCTCTCGCCAGATGTGCTGATGTATCTAGTAGTGGAAAAGACCTAAGGGTTTCTTGGGTTTTGTTTGTTTGTTTTGTTTTTGCAAAGAAGATGAAGAAAAACTAAAGCAAACAAGAAGAGAATTGCAGTGTGGAGACTCCTGGAGGTGAGGCATCACCTGTCACTGCCAGTCCTTTATGGAAAAGACATTAAGAATGGAGGTGTCTACTCCTCCCAATTAACCCCATCCCATGATGCTCATTGCTGTAAAGTTAGGAGGCTTAGCATAACAGAAAAAAAAAAAAAAAAAAACCACACGGTAAACCACATCCAGCATGGTTGGCATGTCCTTTAATTCCAGAAGCTCAAGCTGAATGAGATCTAGGTTCCTCATTTTGGGTTTTAAGCCAGGATCATATACAGTAGCCTCAAGTGGCTTCAAACTCATGGTATTTCTCCTGTCTCAGCTTCCCAAGTGTCTCTCCTCCATGCCTGGCTCTGACTCTCATTTTAACAGTCTAGATATTATAATTCTTTCATTCAGCAAATACTTATGGATGACTTATGGATGTCTACTGTGTATCAAGTACCCCTTTTAAGTACTCAGTGTTTATAAAATGCCACAAAGAAAACAAGTGAGAAAATTGTGTTTCGGTATATAATCAGTAACACAGGAAAAAATAGGCAGGTAAGAGAAAGGAAGCTTCCATCTCCGTAGAGCACACAGAGAAGACTGACAGAAAGAGGACATCTGAGCTTATAGGTAGAGACAAGTGCTTGAATACCTGTGGGAAGAGGGTCCAGGGTGAAGAATTAGTGCATGCAGTTCTGTAAGGAAGCCTTTTTACTGCCTTATATGTGTATTATTTAATAAACAGCAAAGTTTATTCTTTAGCTCAAGCTATCCTGGAACTCACTTTACAGCCAAGACGGCCTCAAACTCTTGTGCCAAGCCTCCTGCCTCCATCTTGTCTTGTGAGGGCTGAAATGAATTGTAGACATGAGCTTTTAACAGCAAAGTTCTTTCATTAAAAGTTTCTACTTTCTCACATCTTCCAGCCTCCTGGTCATCAGTAACCTGTAGACATGTCTGATGGTCTGAACATGGATGATAATAACTCTGCCAATTCTACCTTCTGGTGTGTGTGTGTGTGTGTGTGTGTGTGTGTTACACTTAACCCTATGGTTAAGTGTAAGACAGTCTTAATTTTAACCTGGTCCATACAATTCCAAAGCACACATTCCAGTTGTATGTATTTTTACTCACCATGCTCTAAGAGAAATGCATGGAGTTTCTCTTACCAAACTGCATGGTAAGAGAAACACCTACCGGTGTCTCCAGTGCTAGTCATTTCTTTCCTTACAGTCTCTCTTCATCTATTGATTGAGAAGACCCAAGTAAATCATCTGTGACATCCTTTCTAGACACAGATACTGAGATTCTCTGATAACATTAACTTTAGCAACTTTAATGCACTTTGAGTCCCAACAAATCAATGATTTGGTCGAAAACACACATTGATCGCTGTCTCTCTGAGTGGGACACAGTCTACAAACACCATGCTGCAAGGAAATTTTACTTAAGAATGTAATCACATGCTTTGGAGTGGAAAAACACAGACGTTTGGTCCGGATATCTTGGACTCTCAACTGGAAATGCAAATGCCTGCAGGATTGCATAGGAAACCTAAGAAGGTGACATGGAGATTTGGCTTGGTGCCAAGTACCCATTTTGGATGTCTTGAAAAGCTGTCTTCTGGTTTCTGCCAGGACACAACTTACAAATACGGATATGCAATCATTGATTACCGTGATTACTATTGAAAACAAGTATGTAAGGAAATAAGCTTTCAGAGAAACAAACAAACACCCCCCCCAAAAAAAACCCTTATCACCCCACTGCCTAACCCTGGCACCTACTTGCATCAGGGAATAAATTCACAAGAGTGAGGATTGTCCCTCTGTCCACACTTGTGCTGTGGCTCCAAGTACTGTTCTCATGTTCCTTCCATTAACTGAACCTAAACAACTGAATTAATGTGAGTACATACCTGCGTCTTAAGAAACTATAGTTCTCAGGTGATAACTTGAGATACACAGTCAAGGCTTGGATTCTGGGGACTAATCTGTAGCTTAGAGGCAGAACATGGCTCAGTCCTCAGCCCTGAAAACAAAATAAACACTAGGCTGGACAGATAATAATACTGATGATAAATAATACATAATAATAGTAAAAGACTATCTCTCGCTGGGCAGTGGTGGTGCATGCCTTTAATCCCAGCACTTGGGGTGGGGGTGGGGGGGCAGAGGCAGGCGGATTTCTGAGTTCGAAGCCAGCCTGGTCTACAGAGTGAGTTCCAGGACAGCCAAGGCTACACAGAGAAACCCTGTCTCAAAAAAACAAAAAACAAAACAACAACAAAACAAAAACCCCCCAAAAACAAAACAAAACAAACAAACAAACAACAACAACAACAAAGAATGTCCTGGGATATATTTGCGCATTTAAGAGTTCCATACAATAGTTACACTTCTTTCTTTGTCACCCTTAGAGTGGAAATCTCATTAAAGAAATCTTCTTAAATATTTATGCAAAGGAACCAAATCATCCCTTAGGGGAGCAAAGTTCCAGGCACTTGGTATTTCTTTGGTTTCGACCTGACTTCAGAGACAGGTATCCCATGAAGACTCAGCAGGATCTACAATAATGAATTTTCTCACTTCTGTGGGGTATCTACAGCTACAGCGCATGGCTAATTAACCCTGACAGTGGGCATAATGATTCGTGGGTTCATACTTAAACAACCCTGTATGGGATTCATGAAGAATGGCCTGTTTATACTCTCACCTGCCACAAATACAGAGAACGCGGGATTCTTGATGTCTCTAGCATGAACAGGAAATGCTCTCCCACATAAAAGACATTTTGAAAGCAAATAGTAACGTGGAATCATTCATAAGCGAATGAGCTCCCCAAGAACAGCACTCTTGTATAAAGGTCGGGGGGGGGGGGGCACAAGGTAGTTACAGCTGTTAGCATATGGTAACTTTCCATATTGGTATAGGTTTTTAAAGAATGAAAACATTTTGCAGTTAAAAGGTGTAAGAAGTGGCAAAAAAAATTAGTCTATTCTTTCCTTCTTTTTTTTTTTTTTTTTTTTTTTTTTTCCCCACAAGACGCGGAAGCGCGGGATTCGAACGCTCGCACCAAGAGACGGTGCACCCTCTGCAGGCGGGCGCCTTAAGGGCCAAGCCACCAGCAGTTCGCTAATCTTGCTTCTTGTTAAGTTCATATGTTTGTTAGGACATTTTGATTGCTCACGGATGTAGAATGCTGGTGGTCCCACCTGGGAGCTGTCCTTCAAGATCAGTACCTTATTTCAGGGACTATTTGGCACTAGACCAAGGGCTCTCAAGGGCAAGTTCATATTGCAGAAAGGATGCCTTCTAAGTCAGTGACCTCAGTAAAGAGACTCAACACCACCGACTAAAGGGAAGGGGGACTATCAACCCGGAAAGGTTAGGTTACCATGAGACACACCTACAATTTTCAAATACTTGAGGTGTTTGCTACATAAAGAAAAAAGAAGCACAAAATGCTGTGTAAGCCTTGGAAGGAAGCCAACTCCAGGGTGGGTGATGTGCACCTGTAATCCCAGCACTTTAAAGAGGTAGGAGCAGGAGTTCAAAGCCAGCCTGAGCAAGACCGTGATATAACAAACAAAGCAAATAATTGTGAACTGGAATCAGTGACTAAAGATTTAAAGATCCAGATCTCAGAATATCCTGTTGAAGAGGTTTCTATGAAATGTATAAAGTCCATTTTACCATTAAGATATATCCCATTAAGTAAAGGCACATTTGAAATCTATATATCAAGGGAGTATGACGTTGCTTCCCAAAATGCATCATCACTGCAGCTCCTTGGAAAACATGATAAGCAACCTAAGACAGAGGCAGGAGGATACTTGCAAGGGTGAGGCAAGCCTCAGCAGTACAGTGAGTCTCTGTTTCGACAAATGAGAATTTGAAAAATTTAGGATTATAAATTGACTCTCCATACTAGAGTTTCTAAATTAAATATCAAGTATTACATATGCCCATATAAATTACTTAAGAATATAAAGATTCTACTGTACCTATGTCTTAGTTTCTTTTTTTTTTTTTTTTTTTGTCACTACAAGAAAGTGTCTGACAAAAGCTGTTTGGTAAGAGAAAGGGATTATTTAGGCTCAAAGTTTGAGAGTACTTTCTCCATCAAGGTAGAAAAGCCTCAGCTGCAGGAGCCTGAGGCAACTGGTCACATTGTATCCATCTAAGAAGCAAAGACAAAGAAGTCCTGTGCTTAGCTCACTTTCTCATCTTTAGAAGTCTAGAATCCCAGCAGCCAGGGGAATGGTGCTGCCCAGAGTGGAGGGTGGAGGGGGAGGTGTCTTCCAACTTCAGTGAACCTAATTGAGATATCCTCTCACAGGCATGTTCAAAAGCTCATCTCCTAGGTGATTTTAGAGTCATCAAGTTGGTGACTGGGGTTAGCCTTTTCAAATTACAAAAGGAGAATTCTTTCACTTTATTTTTGTTTACAAATTATTATTGTTAAAGACAGTGTCTCACCATGTGCTCCTGGCTAGCCTGGAACTCCCTAGGTAAACCAAGCTGCCCTCAGACTCCTACTTCTGCCTCCTAAATGATTTGATTAAAAGCATGTCCTACCATGCTCGGCTAGAAGAATTTCTTTTGAAGTTCTCCTCATTACTATACATTCTCACAGGCAGTATTTACTAAAGTTACAATTTCTGTTACAGACAGATCTGAAACAGCTTTTGTGTCATCATTGGGGCCCTCTGCAGCAGTTGTGTGGTCTGTGCATTGTACATAGTACTGACAGAGGAGAGAGGGAAAATTAGTCCCCAATTACTTATCTGGCTATTAGCCCGACAGCTACTCTATCGTGGGTGAGCAACAACCCCAGATTGTGAAGGATTAAAGGGTTTCCCACGTTTGGGACTTTGGAGCTACAGTCAGCAGAGTCTTAAACACCCCAGCTCTGGCCCAGTATGCTGTTGTACAAGCCTTAACTCTGGAACATCTACCCTAGAACAATAATAGGCCTAGAAGCAGTGACATGGAGACTTGATTTTCACAGCTGTTCTTTTCCCTTTATGTTTTCCAGATGAAAGAACCATGTAATCATGCCAACATTCTGACCAAGCCTGACCCAAGATCCTTCTGGACTAATGATGACCAAGGTATTATTAGATCTGTGTACCAGGTCCTACAGTGTGCGGGGTACATACTGTATCATTTGCTTGCATGCTTGTGCCTAGCCTAAGGAATAATTACAGTTCACTATTAACTGTATTCCCCAAAACATCCCTTCATTATATTTCTCTGCTTCGGTATCTGAGGTATATGCACCATCTGTATAGCTTTGTGGATTGCAAACTGTATTCCAGAGCTGGGGAACTGAAGAGTGGCTGTATTTCCTAGAGTAATTGGGAAGATCAGTGGAATAATATAGGCAAGACATCAGCACACATGTTTTAGTGGACATGATGGTTCATGTTTCTAATCTCAGTACTCAGGAGGTTGAGTCAAGAGGATCAAGCCCAAGAGTTTAAGGCTAGCCTGGGCTACATAGAAAGGAAAAGGTATTCAAAGAACCTAAAAGCCTAAAATAAATCAAATATTAAAGTTCTTAGAGGAGAGCAGACAATGACTATGCTGTCAATGGTCTGAAGCTATCCAAGCAAGAGGAGGACTCCTCTGTGAGATGAGAGGAGCACTACTCTGTGAGATGAGAGGAGCACTCCTCTGTGAGATGAGAGGAGCACTCCTCTGTGAGATGAGAGGAGCACTCCTCTGTGTGATGAGAGGAGCACTGCTCTGTGAGATGAGAGGAGCACTCCTCTGTGTGATGAGAGGAGCACTCCTCTGTGAGATAAGAGTGAGATGAGAGGAGCACTGCTCTGTGAGATGAGAGGAGCACTCCTCTGTGAGATGAGAGGAGCACTCCTCTGTGAGATGAGAGGAGCACTGCTCTGTGAGATGAGAGGAGCACTCCTCTGTGAGATAAGAGTGAGATGAGAGGAGCACTCCTCTGTGAGATGAGAGGAGCACTGCTCTGTGAGATGAGAGGAGCACTCCTCTGTGTGATGAGAGGAACACTGCTCTGTGTGATGAGAGGAGCACTCCTCTGTGAGATGAGAGGAGCACTACTTTGTGAGATGAAAGGAGTACTCCTCTGTGAGATGAAAGGAGCACTCCTCTGTGAGATGAGAGGAACACTCCTCTGTGTGATGAGAGGAGCACTCCTCTGTGAGATAAGAGTGAGATGAGAGGAGCACTGCTCTGTGAGATGAGAGGAGCACTGCTCTGTGAGATGAGAGGAGCACTGCTCTGTGAGATGAGAGGAGCACTCCTCTGTGAGATGAGGAGCACTCCTCTGTGAGATAAGAGTGAGATGAGAGGAGCACTGCTCTGTGAGATGAGAGGAGCACTGCTCTGTGAGATGAGAGGAGCACTGCTCTGTGAGATGAGGAGCACTCCTCTGTGAGATAAGAGTGAGATGAGAGGAGCACTGCTCTGTGAGATGAGAGGAGCACTGCTCTGTGAGATGAGAGGAACACTGCTCTGTGAGATGAGAGGAGCACTCCTCTGTGAGATGAAAGGAGCACTCTTCTAGTGAGATGAGAGGAACACTCCTCTGTGATGATGAGAGGAAGCACTGCTCTGTGAGATAAGAGTGAGATGAGAGGAGCACTGCTCTGTGAGATGAGAGGAGCACTGCTCTGTGAGATGAGAGGAGCACTGCCTCTGTGTAGATGAGAGGAAGCACTGCTCTGTGAGATGAGGAAGCACTCTGTGAGATAAGAGTGAGATGAGAGGAGCACTGCTCTGTGAGATGAGAGAAGCACTCCTCTGTGAGATGAGAGGAGCACTCCTCTGTGAGATGAGAGGAGCACTGCTCTGTGAGATGAGAGGAGCACTGCTCTGTGAGATGAGAGGAGCACTCCTCTGTGAGATGAGAGGAGCACTCCTCTGTGTGATGAGAGGAGCACTGCTCTGTGAGATGAGACACTATGCTTCAACTTCTACAAGACCAGCAGGGCACAGAACTCACAGGCAGAACACTTACCTAATATACACACAGTCCTAAGTTTGATCCCCAGCACCACAGATAAAATAAAAACTAAGGAAAACAAAAGAGTCTTTGGATTTAGGCTGGGATTGAAGTTCTGTGGTAGAGGGGCTTAACTAGCAGGTATCAGGCCTAGGTTCAAGGTGTAGGATGAAAAAAAATCAGTCAGAGGGTAAAGTGTGTTCTAGAAGTGAGAAGACTTTCTTTCTGTGAGCCATGATACCGAATAGCACTAAGTAGACACTGGAAGTGAAGGGGGGGAGCAGCGCTGAAACAGAAAGAAGCTAAAACAACTGAGAGAGCGAGAACAGCTTCGCTTTCCCTAATTAAATAGGGGCTAATGAAACAGGAAAGCGGTGCTGAGCCTTAATATTTATGTTATGCCTCACACATTTATGAAGTGTGTTCACAAAATTTAATTCAGTGTATGTAGCAGGCCTGTGAAATAGGAGGGGCCATCTAATCCCAGGAGACTAGAAAGGAGGTGATAGGCTAGAACATCTGATACCTAATCCAGAGCCCAAGGCCAGAACAGCTGAAGGCTGGGAGCAGGGCAGAGCCCAGCACCAGCTGCTACACAGCCATCTACTACTTGCCGAGAGACAGCTCTCCGGTGAGAAGCAGTGGGGGCTAACTATGGGCTTTAATCTTTTCTTCATAAAAGGAGGGGGGGGCTACCCCAAAAGCTATTATTGCCTTTACTTGGGCTATCTTCTAGCTGGGTTCCCTTGTCTGGCCTCCGTGGGAAAGAAAGTGCCTAGCCTCACAGATCCTCAGGGGGATCCATCCCCACAGAAGTGCCTCTAGGGGGTGTGGTGGGGGATACCCATCTGCTCAGAGGAGAAGGGGATGTGAGGCATGGGGGGAAAGGATTGGGGTAGGGAGTGACCAGAAAGGGGGCAGTGAGCAGGCTGTAAAGTGAATAAGTAAAAAATTAAATTAAATTAAATTGAAAACACAAAGAGTGTATGTAATAACAGAAGCCAGGGACTTGGGGAGGGTGTGTGTGTGTGTGTGTGTGTGTGTGTGTGTGTGTGTGTGTGAAACTTTCTTTTCTTAGGAAGACTTAGGAAGACTGTTTATCTACCATTTTATGTATCTTTTTTTTTCCATTTGAAGGACAATGAGTGAACATGACAGTGCTTGGCCTGTCTGCACTGTCATTTAGTCTATTAGCAAAACAACACCACAATAAACAAGCCGGCTAAGACTGCTAAGATCCACAGCATGTATTCATGAAGGAAGCAAAGCAAAGGCAGCCTTAGCGTGAATGATTCTTGGTGTGATGTGGAGAGAATGTAAGGAGAGGGGGCCTCCTCTGGGACAGGCACAGACACCTTGGGTACTTACAGGAGAAACTATGATCAAGAATACTTCATTCATGCAGTTACTGAGACAGGAGCATTAAAAATCTTCATGTATGGTAGTAGAATTGTCCTATGAGTGTTCATTTAGTCAGTTTTTGTCACACACACAGTGTGTGTGTTAGAGAGAGAGAGAGAGAGAGAGAGAGAGAGAGAGAGAGAGAATGTGTATCTACCTGCATGTCTGCATGTCTTGTCTATTTGGGTACTTTCAGAGGTCAGATGAATGTGTCATTCATTCCTCAGACAACATCCAACTTTTTCTTGAGACAAGGTCTCTCTGTGACCTATAATTCATCAAGGAGCCTCTGCTGAGAAACCAGCAAGCCCCAGGGGATCCATCCACCTGTCTCTGACTCCCTATCAATGGGATTGCAAGGTCATCAGCAGCACATTTGTCTTCTTACAAGTCTTCATGCTTGCAACGCCTGTGCTTCACCAGCTGGGCTCTCTCCTCGGACTCTTCGCCACATATGTTTCACAGTTCTTTCTACTGTGATTTATTCATCTTTTGTTTACTAGTTATTTATTCATTTATTTATTTTTAGGGAAAGGAAGAGAATGAAAAAGTTACCCAGTAGCCCAGGCTAGCCTTGAACCTTGAACTCCAATAGAGTCCAGTCCCTAACTGGTGGAAATCGTCCTGCCATAACTTCCAGGAAGCTGAGATTACAGATATGAGACACCATGCTTGACTTTTCTTTCTTTTTCTTTACCTCTGGGGTGTGTGTGTGTGTGTGTGTGTGTGTGTGTGTGTGTGTGTCTGGGACAGGATCTCACTAAAGGGTTTTGAACTCACCATGAAGATCAGAATGGCCACAAACCCATGAGTAACCTTTCTGCTCCCCCGTCCCAAGAGCTGAGACTTCAGGTGTTGTCAACCACACCTAACTCACTTTGTTCCTGCAAGGTGTTCCTGTAGACATCTGTCTGGGTATTTGGAATTTCATCAGTTTTAAAGATGTAAGGCTGTGTCTTCTGAATGAGAAGTCAGCAAAGTTCAATCTCTCTCTCTCTCTCTCTCTGTCTCTCTCTCTGTGTCTCTCTCTCTGTGTCTCTCTCTCTGTCTCTCTCTCTCTCTCTCTCTCTCTCTCTCTCTCTCTGTGTATGTACACCTGTCCCATGTGTCCTTTGAGCTAGGGACTGAACCTAGGGCCATGTGTATGCTAATAAAGTGTTCTTACACAGAACCATATCCCTAGTGAGATTTATTTATTTATTCACCCACGTACTTTGTTTGTTTGTTTGTTTGAGACAGGGTTTCTCTGTGTAGTCCTGGCTGTCCTGGAACACCTACTTCCTTTTAATCATTAGATTTTCCCTGATTTGAGTGCTATATTAGGGCTCTCTACAGAGACAGAATCAATGAATGGGAAGTCCAAGAATTCAGAAGTTGCTTATGCCACTAGGCTGATGTCTCAGCTGGTCTTCTGTAGCCACCAGCATCCCAAAGAAGTAGTCTCTAACGCCATTGAAGGGATGGACCTAGAAAGACTGGAGCAAACAGGCAACGAGCAAAAGCTTCCCTTTGCCATGTCCTCAAGATCTGGATGAAAGGCATTTATGTGTCTCCCCACCTCAGAGATCTAGACAAGAAGTGGATCCAACCACTTCAGACCAAGCAAAAAATATTTCACTGGTGTGCTCTTCATTTCTGGATTGCAGTTCCTTCCAGATATAGTCAAGTTGGCAACCAAGAATAGTCATCACAAATACAATAAGCCTAAATAGATTACATAGTCTCTCATTTGTTACCCAGACAGGGTTTCTCTGTGTAGCCCTGCCTGTCCTGGAACTTGTTCTGTAGAACAGTTGCTACCAACTCAAGAAATATACCTGTCTTGGCCTCCCAAGTACTAGGAATAAAGGCGTGTGTCACTACCCCCACTCAAATATTATTTTATTAAGAATAAGGAATTTCTGAGGAACAGCTCAGAAGTCTGGTAGAAATATTTTCACATCCATTGTTCTTCGTGAGAGGAAGACTGGCATGCTCATCTGCCATATGCAGCTGCCGGAGAGGCACAAAACGTCATGTTTAGTCTCAGTTTCATGTTTAGGATTTGAAAGTGTTTTATACTTTACGTGGAGTGTAAGGAAGAAAGCCATGTATTGAAGGTCACATAGGTAATCCCAGCAGGCGAGAGGACCAATCAGTCAAAGTTTGAGGGCAGCCTGACCTCAGGGTAAGACCAAATCACCTCAGGAAGAAAGAAAGAAGGAAGGGAAGGAGGAAGAGAGAGAGAGAGAGAGAGAGAGAGAGAGAGAGAGAGAGAGAGAGAGAGAGGCAAAGAGAGGAGTCCACCCTCTTCTCTGGGGCAGGAGTCCCTGAAGCCTTCCCAGAATTCACTCAGCCCATAGCAAACAAGTCTATACAAGTTCAAGTTCCTTTCTGCTGTCACTTAAGACTGGAACTTGTGCCTGGCATTTGCTTTTTTGTACAATTTGTTTTAAGTTTGCTGGCCCTGTGGTGGGCTGGAATATACTATAAATCAGAATTTCAACACAGAATGAATCTCCTTCCACCTTCACAATGTGTCGTCGTCCCCGTCGCCCCACCCCCACCCCACCCCAAGCTATTATTAGCAACACTGACAGCATTCTCTGGCTGTGAGAAGCCAGGTGATAGTAAGCCAGTGATTAAACCATAGTCTTGAGGACCATTCTTTTATCTGGGCACTTGTTTGCCGGGTAAGAGAATGGCTCCCTGAAGCTCTTCCTGAATTTCTCCAAGTCTGCTTATCATGAGTTATTTTAACCCTTACATTTGTCAAAATCTCTAAATTTAGTTTCCAGTACTCATCTGTTTACCATTTGAGACAGAGTCTTGCTGTGTCATCCAGGCTAGGTTCAAACTCCCAGCAATCCTCCTCCTGCCTTGGTGTCCCATTCTTTGGGATTATAGACATGAACTTCTGTGCATAGCTGGATTACTTTGAAGGGGAATTTCAGAGCCATGGTCAAAATTGGGGATAATTTTTCCTGAGGAGACAAGTTAATGCTCTGTTACTTTTCAGAATTGTGTGTGTAGTTTCTGCATTTGTGTGTCTGTGTCTGGTTGTGTGTGCGTTTATATGTGTGATAGTACGTGTGTGTATGTGTCTGTGTTGGTGAGTGTTTATTGTAGAATAAATGTGACATGAAAGTAGAAGGAGGGACAGCCAGGTGGGAAGGAACATGTGGGGAAGGGGAGCCAGGGTGATGGGGATGAGGAGGGATGTAGAGAGAGATGTAATCCACAGTAGTGATTGATGTGTGAGGAAAAACAGAAGAAAAGACACTCAGTAATCGAATCAAATAATAAAGTTCCTAAAAAAGAGTGAATGGAGTTACTTTGTATAGATGAATAAATGTCATGTATTATTAATTGGAAATCTCAGAGTCAGATGTGGGCTGGCTCTATATAAGCTGTAAACTAGGGAGAACATTGCAGAGCCCAAAGTAACACAGGCAACCGTCCAAGCTGCTATTTGCTGACCAGAACTAGACAGTAATATCCCATTGATGAAAGCACCACATGCCTTGGTCACAGGACAGAGAAAGTTCAAGCTGGAACGGGACTGGAACTTTCCTTCTTGCTGGCCAGCCCTCAGAATTCCAGAAGGTGCCATGCAGGCTGCTGGGGGAGAATTCTCATTATTCAGTCTTATTCAGCTGTGGACCCCTTGTTCAAGGTGAGCCTATTGGTGCATTGTCAAGTTCCTTATGGGGATAACCAATCGCTCTCTGATTGGATTTGGTGCTGGGTCCATAAGAAGAAATTGACTTCTTGTATTGTAAACCTAGCTGAAAGCCCTTGGCTTGTGAAGTCATTTGGCCTAGTGAGGACGTTTCTATAGTTTCTAAGTGGACATGATGTGCCCACCAAATTACCTTCTCTATAACTGTGTTTGTGGCCATAGAATGCTACTGCTATCGGCTTTGACCTGAGAGGTTCCATTCTGCAGTGATCAGCGGTGACTGCAAAGATTCATCACTGCTCAAACTACACATATAAATGACTGTTGAATGCCCAGCCATGAATGGGATGTCTCTAACATGCCCTTCACTGTCTCTAACATGCCCTTCATGGTACAGGGAACACCGTTGGAAGGTGGGGTGGAAGGAATGAGAAATCTAGAGAAAAGTGTGTGGTGGGTTGTAACGTAGAACAACGACTTGCAAGCGTGCCATAGCTATGACACTCTGGAGCTCACCGCAGGCGTGATTTCCTGTCTGAGCTCCACACACTGGGACCTGTCAACACCCTGTTACAGGAGGTCGAATACCTCAGCCACGCAATCAACTCTTATCAACTCTGATTCAGACTACCTTGCTTTGTAGAAGTTGAAATTTGACCACAGATGACCTCAATATGACAACAGCTGCTGATAGTCTTGATTGATTAGTTTAATGAATCACACGGAGAAGTGTTTTTTATGCTGACAAATGAAAGGCTCCTTGCAAGCTGAGCTTTCCCTTTGACAAGTACAACAAAGGGTCATCATGAAAAGAGGGGAGGAAAAATGGACGTTTGAAGTTAGAATCACTAAGTCTTTAGCTATCTCACACTACCCCTTAAAATAATTCCCAGGACATTTAGTTCCTAAAAGTCCTTTGCATATGGCAGAGGCTTAATTAAACATGCGTTGGACAAACGAATGACTAGCTCTCACCAAAACTTAAGGTGGAGGAATGTGTTCCACATTGAAGGTTTTATTGAAGAAAATCATCAGAAGGACAAAGGTGCGTTCTACCGCTTGCATGTTGTCTACTATACCATCTTCTTCTGGGACACACGTTTCAAAATGGACATTCATTACTTCTTTCTATGTGTGTGTGTGTGCGCGCGCGCGCGCGCGCGCGCGTGCGTGCGCGTGCATGTATGCATATGTGTGTATCTAAGACAAGGTCTCAGACTGACCCAAAGTCAAGGCAATCTCCAGCCTTAGTCTTCTAAGTACTGGCATTCCAGGCATGAGCTAGCATGTTCAGATAACACTGTACACTTGGAAACTGCTGGCCACGGGCACGCTCCGTTTCCTGAAGCATGTCTCTTCGGGTGGACCATGCCCAGAGTAACAGGAAGCAGCCGGAGTTCTGCAATGCCTGCTGTGGTTCACGTGGTGAACTTGAGACTAAGACCTCCTGCCGGGAGTGGTGGTGCACGCCTTTAATCCCAGCATTTGGGAGGCAGAGGCAGGCAGATTTCTGAGTTCAAGGCCAGCCTGGTCTACAGAGTGAGTTCCAGGACAGCCAGGGCTACACAGAGAAACCCTGTCTCGAAAAACAAAAACAAAAACAAAAAACAAAAACAAAAACAAAAAAAAAGAAAAGAGAGAGAGAGAGAGAGAAAAGAAGAGAGAGAGAGAGAGAGAGAGAGAGAGAGAGAGAGAGAGAGAGAGAATAAGACCTCCTGACTCTGCCATGGAATGTGGGCTTCCGCCTCAGTGGCTTCCTGCCATGATCTACCCCCCCTGGGTGATTTCATCCACCACCAAGAATGGAACCATAATAGTAGACTGTGAGCAATTAGTGCATTCAAGGAGGTAATGCAGCACAGTTAATGGTGTAACATGTTCTTAGTGGGCAGTGTGTGTTTTTGGAGGAAGAATTCTGCATTTACAAGGCAATTCACACAATTACGTTTGCGGGGGGGGGGGGGGTAAACGAGTCCCATGTTTTGCTTTATCGCTACTCTCACTATTTTGAGCCTTACAGGACTTTTAATGGTGTTTGTTTTTCTTGAGATTTAAAGCGTCATCATTTATTGAAACATATTATCTATCTAGGGCCCCAGACACAAGATTGACAGGCTTTCTGGAGATGCATACAGGCACACTCGAACCCCTTCGTGAGCTCTGAGCCCAAAGTCCTGCAGCTGGAGATAACACTGGGCACTGTCTGCTCATTTAGATAAAATAGCTCACTTATTTATTTATTTATTTATTTATTTATTTATGGCTTTTAATCTTTAAGCTGTTAAACAAGTAATTGGCAAGGTAAGGTTGTAAACTCAGATTTTAGGGGTTTTTTTTGGACTGAAACAGCCTCTTCCACATTATTCTCTGTATGTGTCATTCCATATTCTTCTATGTAGCCTTGGCTACTGCAACCAGAAAGACAGCAACACCGTTTTCTTGCATTCTTAGAATCCTTAATAGAGAGGGTTGGATTCTATGCTACATGTGGTGGTGAGTACATGTTTTCCTAGTGCTAGGAAGGTAGGGGCAGCAAGATTGGAGTTCAAGGCCATTTTAACCTACAGAGTGGGCTTGAGACCAGCTTGTGTTGTGTGAGACCCTATCTCAAAACAACTGGAAAAACCAAACCAAAGAAGTGGAATTCTAAAGCCAGGACTTGGAATGCAGGAAAGAACTTTGCTCTCTTTTGGCATGTGCAGCAGTTTGGAGAGTTCTAAACTGAGGATGGGTTACCCATTCCAGGGTACAGTGCATGTCCTTCCAGGGTACAGTGCATGTCCTTCCAGGGTACAGTTCATGTCCTTCCAGGGTACAGTGCATGTCCTTCCAGGGTACAGTGCATGTCCTTCCAGGGTACAGTGCATGTCCTTCCAGGGTACAGTGCATGTCCTTCCAGGGTACAGTGCATGTCCTTCCAGGGTACAGTTCATGTCCTTCCAGGGTACAGTGCATGTCCTTCCAGGGTACAGTGCATGTCCTCCAGGGTACAGTGCATGTCCTTCCAGGGTACAGTATGTCCTTTTAGACGCCTATACTGGAAGGTGCTGAGAGTCAAGATCATGTAGCATCTGAGTTGTTTGGCATTAAAGTCTGTCAAATCCCAGCCTCATGACTACCCCATTGCCAAATGCATGTGTGACTTCAGAACCAGTTTAGCTTGTCACGGAGGAGCCCCCTCATGGTCCCTCAGATTGAGTAAATTAAGGGTTCAGCCTTCTGAGGCTTTACAAATAGAACAAGCTCTGTTCTGCCTTTGTGGGGCTCAGAAATTTATCTTCCTCTTTCTTTTGTTTTTGTTTTGTTTTGTTTTTCCAGACAGGGTTTCTCTGTGTAGTCCTGGCTGTCCTGGAACTCACTCTGTAGACCAGGCTGGTCTTGAACTCAGAAATCTGCCTGTTTCTGCCTCCCAAGTGCTGGAATTAAAGGCATGCGCCACCACCACCCGGCTATCTTCCTCTTTCTTCTGTCTAAAATTACTTGTTATTTCTGCTGTTTGACTGAAGGATGAACTAGCATATTCTGCAACGGCTGTGCAACGGCTGTGGTTTTTTTGTTGTTATTGTTGTGGTTTTTTTTTTTTTTTTTTTTTTTTCTGTTCCTGAGAAATTCACTGAAAATGTTTTCACACAGTACGGGTGCTGTTCCACTTACATGAATGCTTATCCCAATAAACACAGTGCAGACTGAAGCATACTGTTAGGAAGCATTTAGCACACACAACCTACCAAACACTATAACTTGGTTTACCTGCTCTACCGGTATTTAGAACATTTATGTTAGCCTACAGTGGACTATCACAAGGAACAATCTGTCTATACATCACTGGCCAGGATAACATTACATTTTTTTAGAAAATGTAATTTTTATTGAAGACATATCAATCTGGCATGATATGTTAAAATACTCTAATGGTGAATACTCTAATGTGTTCACAGATGACTCAGTGGGTAAAAGGTGCCTGCCACCAAGCAGATGGTGAAGGGAGAAAATCAAGTTCCTCAGATTGTGCTCAGAGCTCCACATTGACACTGTGATACATGCACGAGAGCGCGCTCGCACACACAGAGAGAGACAAACAAGACAAGTAATGTGTAAACAAAATCACTGGATTGTTTTTTTGTTTTGTTTTTGTTTTTGTTTTTTCAAGACAGAGTTTCTCTGTGTAGTCCTGGCTGTCCTGGAACTCACTCTGTAGACCAGGCTGGCCTTGAAGTCAGAAATCTGCCTGCCTCTGCCTCCCAAGTGCTGGGATTAAAGGCGTGCGCCACCACTTCCGGCACACTGGATTGTTTTTTTAAAACTTGTAAGTTGAACAGTTATAAATCAGTGGCTATCTTCTTGCACCTATTTTATTCAAATAATTCATTTTACACGTAAAAGCCTTGGTTTTCAAAATCTTTTTTGGTCTGGCGTTTAGTCTGGCTACATAGCTAGACTTTTCAGTCATACATAGACTTAAATAGTCATACATAGTTATACATAGTCTGGCCTGAAAGTCATTGCGTAGAGCAAGCTGACCTTGAACTTGTGACGCTCTTCCGGTCTCTGCCTTTATCTCCACCTCTTCCTCTGCCTCTGCTCCTGCCTCTGCTTCTGCCTCCCGGTGTGCCAGGACGACAGACACTTCATTTTCATAGTTTTTCTTACTGCTACAATTATATCAAGAAATTTTTGCTTAATTTGAAGTAGGAATATCTACTTTTAATCCATATCTTGAGGCAGGAAGGCACATCTTTTATCCAGACATTCAGCCTTGTGGATAAGCAACTCCTGGATTTTTGGACTTTCCATTCACAGCCGGCCATTGCTGTATTATCTGGACCGCAGCCTGTAAGTTATTCTAATAAATCTCCTTTCTGTTTTTATAGATTCTTTCTAAAAGTTCTGTTACTCTAGAGCAGTGGTTCTCAACCTTCCTAATGCTGTGACCCTTAAGTTCCTCATGTGGTGGTGACCCACCGCCATAAAATTGTTGTTGCTACTTTACAACTGTTATGTATCATAATGTAAATATCTGATATGTGACTCCCAAAGAGATGTAAAACCCCTGTTCTAAAGAAACCTGAGTAACACATGTTGCCATTTTAAAAATGTGAGATGTAGGTAGATTGAAGGTAATTCATGCTTTTGGAAAGTTGTCAACTAATTTCCCTCATCTTACTATCTTGTGTCAAAATGTATCAAGAATATCTAGTGATGTTAGTTGCAGCTAATGTGCTGAGGGTACAGTTGGGTGGGTGGAGACTGTATCCGGTATCTACAAAGCCCTGGACGCCATTCCCAGTGCCACATAAGCCAGCCCTTGGGAGGTAGAGACAAGGGGTCAGAAGATCAAGGACACCCCCAGCTACACCACAGTTACTTAAAGGTCAACCTGCACCGAATAATGACTAAGGCCAGCCTACAATCTTATTTTTAAGGTCTAATGCATCTGATTAATTTGCTGAAATATCAAGCCTCTGGTAGCTTTCTTTATTCTTACAAAAGAACAGTTTATAATGCCTAATACGAATTGTTGAGAGGGAAGCTTTCAACAAGTTAAATTTGAATTTACTCAAGCAAAGGATTCTTTTGCAAAGGTTGGTAGGCCCCAACCCTACCACCACCCAAGATAAAGTTTCTCTGTGTAGCCATGGCTGTCCTTGAACTCCCAGTCTCTAGACTGGGCTGGCCTCAAACTCAGATTCACCTGTTTCAGGTCAAGCAAATGATTCTAAATTTATGCCAGGCTTCAGAATCAAAGGAGACTCGGGACTAGGAATGGTAGGCAAGCCTATAAACTCAGTATTTGGGAGGTGAAGGAAATGGTCATAAGTTCAAGGCCACCCTGCACTATAAAGTAGAACCAGATCTCAGAGAAACAAAATGACAAGCTTTAGAAAAGAGATTGGTTGCTCTGTGGTGGTGGTGCATGCCTTTAATCCCAGCACTTAGGAGACAGTTCAATGGTCAGCCTTATCGATAGAGCAAGTTCCAGGCCAGTCAGGACTACACTGAGGAACTCTCTCAAAGGACAGAGCTATCTTGGATAAAAGGAACATTTGAGTAAAAAGTATTTTAATACAAAACTTGTGCACCACATGTGTATTAATGTACTTGTACCAGTGTATGTACATATGCAGATTACAAACATAAATATATAAGGTAATATAAGAATAAATTTGTTGAAGCAATTTTTTTTATTGTTCTAAATGACGGGACTATATTTAAATAAAATACAGGTTTTGAGGGAAGATATTATATAGTCCAGGCTGGCTTAGAATTTACTATGTAGCTATGGATAACTATGAACTTTTGGTCCTTCTGCTCTCACCTCCAAAGTGTTGGGATTACAAACATGCAATGAGGCATGTGGCAAACTGTACTTTGGACATTAAAGAAACTATTTTGTAACTTTAAACTGTATGTAGTAAATATAGCCAATAAACAGTAGGTAGCTATCCCAGGAATGGAGATAGTTTGCTGAATGGCAGGTGAGGACAGGGCTTCTGGTTTTTGTTTGTTTACGGGTCTCTGTAGCTCTGGCATTCTTGGAACTCACTCTGTAAACCAAGGTAGCCTTGAACTCCCAGATCCACCTGCCTCAGGCATCCCAGTACTGGAATTAAAGGCATGCACCACCACACCCAGCTGTGGATTTAGCTTCTTAATGGAATGGGTGGAGAGGAGTGTCGGGGAATGGAGGCCTGTAAATGGAGGAAATTAGAAATGAGAATACGATTTTAAGGTAGAGAGTTCATACAAAACAAGACTGGGCTGGGCAGTGGTGGCACACGCCTTTAATCCCAGCACTTGGGAGGCAGAGGTAGGCGGATTTCTGAGTTCGAGGCCAGCCTGGTCTACCGAGTGAGTTCCAAACAAAACAAGACTGTAGACTGACAGAACAGAGAGAATATGGGGGTACTGGAATGGGCATCCATGAGCCCTGTGGTGCCCCAACTTTACCCAGCCCCCTTTCAGAAATGCATGGCAATAGCCATTACTTAGCCATTACGACATTGGTACTAGCTAAGTTGTACTGCCCTCGTGGGCATCAAATGACATAAGTAGACTTCTCAAACTGTCCCCCTGCCCCTCCCAACCCCCCCCCCCCCGTGTTCCCCATCATCCCTTGTGGTTAGCAAAATGGCTGTTAACTGTGAGGACAGTTTGAACGAGTGAGAACTTTCCTCAGCCTAATGATGGGTCCTGATTCAGGGCAGAACTGGAATGTTGTATTTCCTGGAAACTCTGCTCGCTCTCCTTAACTGCTTCAGTGATGTCAAAGCTGTGACTTAGCTCCAGTGTGCACACAGGTGTTTGGAGGAAGGACAGTTCAAACTGAGAAGTAATCTTGCCAGTAAACCCAAGCTGTAGATAGTTCTCACGATATCGCAATGTACGATGATGTATCCTGAGTATGTATACGATAAGGTAGACCCAGCAGAGATGTTCATAGGGTAGTTGTGTTAAGTAGCTTTGTGTTTCATTTTGTTTTGTCTGAAATAGGGTCTCACTGGCTATCCTATGCTGTCCTGAAGCTCCAGATCCTTATGCCTTACCTTCCAGCATGAGTACCATTACAGACTTACACACACACACACACACACACACACTATTACTTTCAACTTGTTTTTAAACATTGACTCTGTTTACTAGGCTGTGTTTACTGGTTTAAAACAGGGCTTTTAGCATTAGAAGCACCTAGATCTTCTTTCTAACTCCATCATTTTTATACCACACAATGATACCTTTGAAACTGCAGAAAAGAACAGTGAACAGGTTTTCACAGTCACGGGAATTGGGTTAGAATTGCATAAAGAATGTTATGTATTAATAGGTTTTCTCCAATGAAGAATAAGCCAACTCAAACAAAATTAAAAGGAGGCAGATTTATTTGGGGGCAGCTCTCAGGAGGATTCCCTGCTCCCATGGAATGGGTCCAGGGGAATTGCCAAGCTGCATGCCAAAATAGATATGGATAGATATAGACATAGCAAGCAAAATGTATGGATTATAAAGGGAATAGCCTCTGGGGAAGGGGATGCCCAGCCCATGGGCTGGGAAGTTCTGGGTAGAGGGTAGGGTGTGTCAGCTACACCTTAGAGCTGGTTGGGACTGAGGGATGCTAGGAGAACTTGAAGTCAAGGTCTACTTTGATATGTTAAATAGGAACCTCCCTGGCTTATTCTGGGTCTGAAACCCAACTTGCTTAATGTCTGGAACTTGCTAAAAGCCATTCAACAAATGCTAACTGTTATAATGGAAAATCAGAGAAAATGTGTCTAAAGAGATGGCTTAGTGGCTAAGAGCACTGGCTGCTCTTCCAGAGCATGTGGGTTTAGGTCCTAACACCCACATGGTGCCTCATAACCATCTGTAACTCCAGATCCAGGAGATTTGACACCTGGCTTCCTTGGGCACCAAGCATGTAGATGGTTCATGGGTAAAAGGCCAACACACTAAAAATCTTAATGAGAAAAATTCCGCAAGACCTTTACAAATGACTAGAATTATAATTAACAACAGCCTTATGAGAACATAATTCTACAATGACCAACTCAGCTGCCTCTCTACTGTACTGGCTGTGGCACTAGGAAGAGCTGTCGCTGCCCCTCATGTGGGCAAAGCAGGGGGCTTGAGTGAGGGAGAGCTGGAGAGTTGACCAACTCAGCTACCATCCAGGTCCAGATCCAGGGCCCACCTGGGTGAGTTGGCCCCCTTCAAATCGACCCCATCCATGAGCTTCTGGAGCACGTGAAGGGGCTGGTTCTACAGAGCCAAGGCTGTAGGATCTTCACGATACAGGGCAACAAAGGAATATCTGAGAGGTGTCCTGCTTAAGTCATAAGCCAGAGGCCTTGAACCTTGAACTTGGCAATGAATATTTGCAAGAAAAGCTGTTCGGACAAAAGGCATACTGTGATACACTGCAGCTTCCACAGCGAGATGTTTTTATTATTTTTTATTTTTTAATTGTTTTTTTTTTTTTTTTTTTTTTTTTTTTTTTTTTTTTTTTTTTTTTTTTTTTTTTTTTTGAGACAAGGTTTCTCTGTGTAGCTCTGGCTGTCCTGGAACTCTCTGTAGACCAGGCTGGTTTCAAACCCATCGAGATTCACCAGTCTTTGCCTCCTGAGTGCTGGGACTAAATGCTGTTCCATCGCTGCCTGACTATGATGCTATTTTTAAAAGAGATGGAAAGGACTAATAGTCCAGAAGACATTATTCATATAATGTTCATTTCAAACATTTAGAAACCTGTAATCTCCAAAAATGCAAAAATTTAAGAACATAGGAGTAGGAAAATGGGGGGAGAGGTCAGAAGAGGTAGGAGTTATGTAAACACTGTTGTGTCCAATTCTGCCCTGGAGTTACTTATCATCATGATAAAAACAAGGCCAGATTCGAGGTTGTGTGCTTATAATCCCAGCGATTGGATGGTGCAGTCAGACTCAGCTACATGGGGAGTTCTGGGCTAGCTTATGCTGTGTTGCAGCCAGTCTTAAAAATCAAATCAACCTAAAAAATTTGAAAACCCAGATATTTAAACCCTTATGCAGATGTGCTTATATGCAGAGCTATGTATGCTTCAGCACAGAAGTTCTGATGATGATGATAAAAACTTACGTAGATATGAACGTAGATATAAAGGTAAAAACAACAGTTTGCCTCCAGGATCTCTTTTGTAATAATTCCCATTAAAATTTGTCTTAGCATTTTGAAACTGAGAAAGATAAGTAGGGGAAATTGTGGTGGGCTCGAGAGAAGAGATTTCACTTATTAGCTCCTCCAGTGTTGCATTGCTTAGTGCAAGTCGTGCAAAGGTTCGGAAAATAACCCCACTCCTTGTGCTTCAAAATGCTAGAAAAATGTAAACATGTACAGACTCCTAAACTCCCTGTTCAATTGGCGGGAGGCAAGGTGAGCAAGGCTCATTGGCAACCATCAGAGTTGGGGATACATTTCAAAACTTAAGTAAATCCTGAGGGAAATGGGCAGCTCTACTTGTCTCCTGCAACCAGACAGCCAATTCCAGAAGCATTAATTAACACTTCCTACAAAGGATGGAGGGGCCATGGCCTTTCAGAGCTTCTTTTGTCGTGAGGCAAAGTAGGTTGATGCTTTCTGGCATCCTGAGAGCGGTGGTCTTTCTGCTTGGTGGTAATGCTTTTTTTTTTTTCGAGGCACAGAACTGGTGTAAGATGATACATTTGCACTTCTCACCAACGTTTTCAAACCCATTGATCGAATGGATAGACAGTCTTAATGCATAGACAGACACTGGAATAATCTTTTTCTTTTCTTTTTTAACTTTTGCTTGATAAATTGCCGCAGTGCTCATCTTGCACAGACTTGCAAAGAATGTTGAACATTATTGGACACAGAATGGGATCAAACCTGGCAAGAAAAGTTATGAAAATAGTCAGCTGTACTTAAAGTCTACCGTATGCAGAAGAATGGAGATGTTCAAGTCTCAGGGTACAACAACTTTTAATTGCTTAGTATGAAACCAGGGATATACTGCATTTTCTTATCTCTGATGCAAAGCCTGTATGTGTAGTGGGTAACATGTTATCGATACTGACACACATGCATATATAATTGTAATGGATATATTCCCCAGAGCACTATATCCTGAAAGACAATAGTGAAGAGACCTCTTCTCAGTGGGCAGAGCTTTAGAAAGTACTTCTAGATGATGTCTACAAGTGTTCCTGTATATTAATGCTTGGGCTTGGGCTCTGGCCACTGATTCAGTTAAGTGGCAGAGACTTGAAAGAAACATGTTTGGAAAAAGGGTGACAAGGACATGGTGGGGGGGAGAGGTATGAGGGCTAAGCCTCTCTGAGTTTGCAAAAGATGGGAAGACATTTTCCTGCCCCGTGTGAATGCTAACCAGATGGTGGTCTCAGCAGGAAAGGCCTTTAAAACTTAAATGGGTTGACAGTATTTACCCATAGTTCCAGCACATGGAACGTGGTAGTAGGATCACAAGTTCAAGGCCAGCTAGGACTACAGGGTCTCAAAAAAGAAAAGTAAATAAGTTTCAGAGGGTGAGTCCATTATCTAACATCATGGAGGGAGCATGGCAGCAGGCAGGCAGGCAGTACTGGAGCAGTAGCTGAGAGCTTGCATTGAGAGAGGGGAGGGGGAGAGGAGAGATATTAATGGTGTGCATCACCACTATGCAGCTCACCAACAGGACCTTTTAACCCTTCCCAAACAGTTCTACCAATAGGGGATGGAGGATTCAAATACATGAGCCTATGTGGGCAATTCTTACTAAAACCACCAAGAGATTATACAGTGAGTTAACATAAGTTTCTACTCACCAAAGACCCTGACTTTGGCCACTACTGTCTATTCTACGTCTATGCTGATAGAATGTTAGCTAACCGAATCCCCAGTGTAGCGCCATTTCCCAGAGTCACAGTCCCAGGAGTCAACTTTCCCAGCAAGCTGATTCTATTTTGTCACTCTGACCATGCACAAGGTTGCATTTTGTCTTAGCTGGAACAGACATTCTGGATGTAGAGTAAGTTTTCTTTCACACATGCTTCTGCTGAAGCTCCAGTATTACACATTCCACACCATACCCGCGGTCCTGCTTCTCTGACAAAGATCAGATGTGACTTCATCACCATTGAAGAACTTCAGCAATGGCCTTGATCCTGTGGAATCTATCGGCCTTCCCATGGTTCCCATATCCTGAGGCAGATGACTAAGTGAGAGAACGCTAGTTACAAGGGCAGTACTCAGAAGGCTGGATGGGGCAGGGTTCTTCAGAAGGCTGTATGTGGTGGCTAGAAAGAGAACAGTCCCCACAGGCCCATGTTCCAATGTTTGGTCCCAGTTAGTGGAAGTGTTTGGGAAACTAAAAAAAGTTTCCTTAAAAAGTGTGGTCTTCTTGGAGATATGTGACTTGAGGTGGGCTTTAAGGTTTCAAAAACCCATGCTAGGCCCATGGTGTTCTCTCTGTCTCCCTCCCCTTCCTCCCTCCCCTCTTCCTCCTTTTCCTCCTTCCCTCTCTACCTGATCCCTGTAGATCAGACTGTAAAGCTGTCTCAGTGTCACGCCTGTCTGTCTGCTTCTTGCCATAATGACCATGGCCTAGGCCCCCTGAAACTATAGGCCAGCCCTCCAATTCAATGTTTTACTATATAAATTGCCTTGGCCATGGCGTCTCCTCACAGCAATAGAACATTGAGGCACTGTATGTGTTCTGAATAGACATCCTGCGTGTTTTCTCCCATATGTTTTCCATAGCTGGGACTCATGATATTCAGCCCAAGGATGAAGCGTTCAGAGTGGAAATTATACCACCCATCACATCCCTAATGACTCACTAAAAGTTTTACTTCCCGTCTCTAAGTTCATGCTCTCTTGGCCTAGATGTGTTACTTCCAGAGGGAAAATGTTTCTATTAGGAGACACAATAAAAAAATTCCATTGAATTGGCAGTTAAAAATGTTTCTATTGAATTGGGAGTTAAAACAGATGGTTGGCCAATTTGAACCCCTCATGTCTCTTAAGTCAACATGTTAGGAAGGGGTTTTCAGTATTGATGGGGCCCAACAAGGGGAGACTGGATGAGTACTTGAGTAGAGGCACGAAAGCCTATCTCTGTAGTCCCGGCACCTCTCGGTGATTTATTTCCTGATGAAAGTCAATGGAAAATTACTGGAACCCAATCCAGAATGAAATATGAAAGGCTCAGACCATTCAGTAATGAAATCTGTCTCACTCTCCCAGTTTAAAGAACAAAAGACTATAGATTTTACTGAGGAAAGGGGGAATATAGAATGTAGTGATGTAAGTGGATGTTAACACCAACTACACTTACATGACCAGCTACAGAAGAGCCGTCACGGCTGTGACGTAATCTCCACAGTTTATTAAGATTACCTCTGAATATACAGTGGGTATATTGATCAAATGTTCTTCTTATTCCTCTTTATTTGCTTCCCATATAACCTAAGATATTGACTTTATATTTTATTTAAGACATGGGATATCAGGGAGCGTAAAGATCATCTCTTTTGGAGAAGAGGATTACTGCATTTTTGGTTTACATAGAGCGGATATTTCATGTTAGGTAAAGCCATTACTTTGTTAACTGTTTTCAATTTGGAAATTAAGTATGATTTAAAGAGCTCTGTGTAGGTTTTTGATTGACAACAGGTTGATTTCTGATGGCTAATTGTAGGTATCACCATCACTGAATTAAGGGGTATGTATAAAGGATTGGGATGTATTGTGAGTGTTTCCAGAGGTATCATGGTGTGTGGGTGGATTGAGTGGGACCGTCCTACGTGCTGCTTGCTGGAGGCCTGGGGGGTGGGGGCATTAAATTCCCCACCTGTATAGACAAACCCTTCATCTCGTTTTCAGATGTCCTACCTCCAGATTATGTGTGTTTTTCCCCCCAGTGCCAGACATGAGGGTACATGCTTGTAATTTCAGAATTTAGGCAGTAGAAGCAGAAGGATCAGAGTTCAAAGTTATCCTTGGCTAACACGAAGTTCGAAGCAGAATGGGCTACATGAGAATGCAGAATAAATACATACACTTCTGAGCATCAGAGGTGTCCCAGGTAATATTTTAGTGACATCAGGGCATAGCTAGGTCTTTGGGAAAATAGCTAGACTTGGAACTTCTCTTAAGCTTCTGGGTAAGTGTTAGTCAACTTAATACACTTAGCCCATGATGGCCTCCTTGTGTGCATGGCCGGCCTCCTGTGTGCAGCCAGGCAACCCTGCTTTAGTCTTCTAGTAATAGAATGACCTAGAAAAGCTCTTGGGAACACTCAGTCCTTCCCTGACCTTCCAGACTCCACCCCTGTCAACTGGTCTGACAATGGCCTCCTTTCTATCTCAACAACAGCAGAACAATTAAAACCTCCCACCCACATTCACTTTCCACTGCTTTTGACTCTCAGTAGCAGCCTTTACTTCAGACACTTTGTAAATTATCCTGGAATTCAGTTCCTGGAGGTGACATCTTTGGGAGCATTTGTAGGTGGGAACATGGTGAAAGCAGGAAGCTGGAGAACAAAGGTGGCAGTCCTTCAGCCCTTTATCATGGAATTCCAACCACCGGGCAGGCCTTGGGTGACCCTGATGCAGGGGCTGTGGCTTAATCACTGCACACCTGTGTGCTAATTTGGTTTGCATTGTTTGAGGCCTTTGTTGTTGTTTCTCTGTGTAGCTCTGGCTGTTTGTGCTGGACTCAATTTGTAGATCAAGCTGGCCTGGTCCTACAGAACTACAGAGTTCCGCCTGCCTCTGCCTCCGAAGTGCTGGGTTAAAGGTGTGAGGCACCTTGCCTCCTTGTTTGAGGCCTTTTATATGGAGCTGTATGGTGTGTGTATCACCAACAGAGATAGTCATGTTTTCCATACGAAAGTCCATCTTGAAAGAGGCATATAATAAATTTTTTATGTTCATCATTTTTCACGATCTATGGGATGGAAATATTAGTAGCCTCACTCAAAAGATGAGATTAAGGTATAAATTCTTGCAGATAGCAGGCCTCAAGCAGAGCTAAGTATTTGACCAGGCACTCTTTCACCATCTGTAGTCACTGGATCTCCTGAGCTTGTGCAAGTGACATAAAAAAAATATATGATCAAGATGAAAAACTGTTAGTGTACAATAAAAGACACCAAGCAATTCTCCAGCCCCCCAATACTACTATCATCTTGTCTTCTTTCTGCCTTCTCTGGGCAGGGTTTGTAGGACACTGTGGCCTAAGGGTGGCTTTAACTGCTCTAGCTTCCTCATAGAACAATTATAGGATCCGGATGGGAAAGATTTGAGGAGAGACTTACTTAGACTGTAAGCCAATTAAGGCTTTTAACTTTCACCCTAGTTTGACAGATCTGTTAGAAATCAAGGGTTTTCTTTCTATGAGCACTTTGTAAATAGGGAAGGGTGAAAAAGAGCCCCTTTACTGTCTTCCATCTTGGTTCTAATTTGCATAAGCATGTTTCAAGTCTTGGATCTGCAGAGAAATACCAGGTTCTGTGTTCTTGATGGTCAAGAAGAGGTTTTGAGATTTCCTGGGATTTGAGCTTCACAGTGGGTTCACCCTGGAGCAATTGAAGCTGGAGGAGGCAGAGAGTGTGGGCTCCTTAACCAGGTCACTGTTTAGATTAGTTTGTATGAGATGACTTAGAATGTAAATGCATAGTGATATAGCTATGTCAACAGTATATAAGGCTTTCTGTGAGGCCAGGCTCTCTTGATGTTAGGTCATACACAGTATTTAATTTTGATTCCAAGAGTCTCCCAATTTCCTTTTCTAGTCAGACAGACCATTGTATTATTTTTTTTCATCATCAGATAAGGAACTTTCTAAAACACTTTTTTGTTGTTGTTTGTTTTGCTTTTTGAGATAAGAGTTTCTCTGTATAGCTCTGGCTGTCCTGGAACTCACTCTGTAGACCCAGCTGGCCTCGAACTCAGAAATAGTGTTCTACGTGTATTCTGGCTGGTAAGGTTGTTGATGTTGCATGGTGCTAAATCAGTGCCCTGGCAACATTCCAAAGATGGAGTCAAGCTGACTTTTCAGAGTCACAGACTTACCTGCCTGTCCAAGTTAAGAGCATCCTGGCCTCTCCCACTCTCTCCCCTAATTAACATTAAAAACTTCTCTTTCTAGAAAGAATGTTTGTAGAACACCGATGTTATCCTTTCTTGTGGAAGGGGGGAGCTCCATAATAAAGAGAGCTGTAGCAGTGTGGGTTTTAATAACTCTTAATGACATTATTAAGGATAATATGTACTTCTCTTGTTTTCTCCTGCATCTCTCATCTTTATGCACGTCACTTTTGACAGTTACAAATATGGATGGTAATAATTATGATAGAAGCTGTGCTCCAGAAATAGATACTTAGCCACCCCTTGTCCATAATAGCTGTCATGAATCAACTTGCTTGTCATCAATTTCCCTTGGGGGATTACTATTTTAATAAAAAGACATGACAGTACCCAACAAAAACTCATCAATTCAGTTGCTTTCTCTATATATTTTCTATAATAATTGTGTTTTTCTGGTGTTTCAGTGTGTCTTGAGGATTTCCCAAGGAAAGCTTTTTACCTACATCACCAATGAGTATAAAAGGCAGGAGGTGGGGGAGGGGTGAGGCTAAACTGTGCACATGTGTGTTCTGGAGCAATGCAAAATGATATTTTCTTGTTATCAATGAAATATCTATCTAGATCCTCAAGACTTGAGGAGTAAGGAGATCAAGAGAATTAGATGAGTTATATTAAACTGTCATGTTTGAGTGTTTATATAGTCTAATTTTCAACAGCGATAGAAACTAGGCAGCTTTCTAAAATAGTAACACATATGTTCTGTTTACATCTTGGTAAACCAGTACCATCAGAGTTTTGATTGTCCTTTAACCCATACTGATCCATACTAGTGAGACTTGCGGAGTTTGGTCTAGTTAGTTAGCCAGTATCCCACCAAAGCTCTGTGCTTTCTGGTTGCCAGAAGAACTGCAGGATCATTGCTGGGACACATTAAAGCTCCAGGGCAATCTGACCTTCTGGACTTCTCCCAGAGAACTCGAACGCCCTCTAACCTGCGCATCCACTGAGTAGGTCAGGCAAGTCGGGCCACTTACCCATGAGGGAGGTTGTGGGAAGCGGCCGGATAACCTCTTGGTAGCAGGACTACCTGGACCCAGGAAGGAAGACTAAATTAAGTGGCTGAATAGCTGCCACGAGGCAGCCTCAAGCCTGTGCTCTGTTAACAAGACCATCGCACAATGCTCCCAAACTCCCTCCTCCCTCCACTGCCGTGTGTCACCTTCCTGTTCGGAAGTCTTAGTAGGTTGCTGGAACAGAACTGGGGGCGCCTGCTCCACCCATCAGGTATCCGGTTGGAAGAAAAGCCAGTCTCAACAACTTGATTCCTCTCTGTTAAATGATAAGGTTAGCAGACCATCCGTCTCCAATTGCTGACCATTCCGGGCATGAGGAGGAAGGGGTACATCCAAATCGGTCCTTTTCTGTTCCAACCACAAATATACGGTTGAGCATTCTCTTTATTGCACTTGGAGGCCTCTGACTTGAATTCCATGTTCCTTTTGGAAAGCATGCCAGAGAGACCAGACCCTGTGCACGTGTTTTGAAATTTTTTTTTCTGGACTGATTTGTGGTGATAATCAGTTAAGTTACATTTCTTGTATGTCTTGCTGGTGAAATAAGCCTAGGACGCTGATGACTGTAATTTTCTGGATGATGTTGCAATGGCAGAATAAATAGCCGAGTGTTGGACTTTGCAGCTTGCTCCCTTCCTGTATGTAAATTCCCTTTAGATATAAAGGGGCTTAGAACAGCAATAGCAAGCAGCCTCTGGCTGGAGCTCCCTTGTCATCTGGGGCTTCCAGTCTCATCCCAAGCACATAGCCTGGAGGCTAACTCTTTCTGTAACTAGTTCTTCCTGCGACCTCCATAAAGTAACCCCAGCCTTCACCTCTGCATCACTGTGAAGAATGAAAGAGGAGGCCTTAAGATCCCCTTGGAAAGGTTCGTGTTTTGAGTTCGTGTTTTGGATGGGATGGATAAACAGATACCTGGGAGAGGCAGAGGAGGAAGCTCCAAATGCTAGGTGATGTACTAGGAAGGGTCTCTGGAAGACTTCCTGATTTAATGCTTTAAAACAAGTAAGCAAGCATCTTTGTGGAGATTGGTGTTTCAAAGCAAACGTTTTTTTGGAGGGGAAGTTACCGGGCAGGTGTGGCGGGGGCAGGGCAGGACTCAGCCAAACAAACGACTGGTACCACACGGTTTGGAAGCACTCGCTGGCAATAACAAACTAATAGTTTATGCAGAATCCAAGCACGGAAAAAGCATGGGCTGGTTGCTATGATTTGGAATCGCCTACACCTTGTTTTAGTTTGGAGTGCCAATTTCGGGCATATTAAGTGCATTCTGAAGTATGTCTACTAAGCAAAATTTCGTCTCAGAGCTGTGCATTCCGCTCTCCTAGTCTCTAGCTGTCCGAAGTGAGCAAATCCAGAAGCAGCCGAGACTAGAGATCACGTTAGGTGATGGGAGGTGGCCGCTGCTACGAAACAAACTCGCCCAAGACGGAGGGGAAAGCGCTTCTCATGCTTTTCCTAAGCTGACAACTGGTATTTTGTGGTGTGTCAATTCTAAAATGATAGGCCTTTCGCAGCAAGGGGTCATGGGAGGGCAGTCACTGCAGACAGCACAGCCAGGTATTGGCCCGAGTAGCCGCTTTCCCGGCCCTGGCCCAGACTCGGGCTCCGGGCTTCCTAGCCAGCGTTGGCCCGCGTCCCCATGTTGGCGGCTAAGCTGCAGCGCCAGGCATCCCCCAGCGGCGGGGTTACTGCAAGGCACCTCACTCCGGTCCAACGCAGGCTGCCTTCAGCAGCCTCCTTCTGATCCCAGGTTTTTGAGATGAGTCTCTTACTAATATTCAAAGAGTTAAAGGGTTTCAGTTATGTGAACTTGCAAAAAAAAAAAAAAAAGGCAAGGTGATATAATAATTAAGACTACCTGGGTCAGCCATCAGGTAGCTCAAAGGAGAGTACTGGAGATTAGGAAAAACGGACGGGGTTTAAGGCAGTGCGATGCAATCTTTGCAGTTTTCTTGTGAGGGCCAGGCACCCCGGGCAAGGAAGGGTATTGACAGCGCAAGGGTCACTCCAGGTCGGTCCCGCAGAGAAGCCCCTGCTGCCTCTAACTTGCCACCTCCTCACGTGTTCGTGGCATGGCTAGGATTAAAATTTGCAAGGCTCAAAATTTATGCGGAAAGGACAGAATGTTCTCGGAGATTAGTTGAAAAAAAAGTGAAATGAAGATTGTACTTTTTTTTTTCTTGTACGCGGAGACTTATTTCCGCCCCCTCCCCTACACATTCCTGACCCCCACCCCCTCGCCTTCCTTCCTCCTCTTCCAAGTTCTGGGATTTTTCAGCCTTGCTTGGTTTTGGCCAAAAGCACAAAAAAGGCGTTTTCGGAAGCGACTCGGCCGTGCACAAGGGCCATTTGTTTATTTTGGGACTGGGGCAGGAAATCTTGCCCGCCTGAGTCACGGCGGCTCCTTCAAGGAAACGTCAGTGCTCGCCCGTCGCGGTCGTCCGCTGCGCGCCCCTCGGTCCGCAGCCATGGGCGAGATGCAGGGAGCGCTGGCTCGGGCTCGGCTCGAGTCCCTGCTCCGGCCCCGCCACAAAAAGCGGGCGGAGGCACAGAAAAGGAGCGAGTCCGTCCTGCTGAGCGGACTGGGTAAGTGCGGCCGCCTGGCTCGCCGGACTTGGGGTGCGTGGAGGTCGGGGCGGGGTACGGCGCAGGAACCTGGAGGCTGCACGCCGGGCCGGGGTCGGGACACCGAGGAGGGGAGAGGTCAGCGATGACCGTGCACTGCGTGTAGTGTCCTCTCGGGCAGCACGGGAGAGGAAATGGAAAATAACCGGGGCTCTCCACCCCTCCAGTGCCCTCCTCCGGCCCAGGCGGACAGAGGCCGAGTGCAGCCTGGCTCGGGGTCCTGCTCGCGCAGCCCGCGGAAGCCTCGGTCCTGCCCGGGGCGGGTCGCAGGGCTCACCCGGGACCCAGCGGCCAGTCGCCCAACTTCCCGCAACTCCGCCTGCAGCTTGCTAGGCAGCTGGGGCTGGGTGGGGCCTTGGTGTGGGCGGGGCCTCGCGGTGGGCGGGGCCCGAGCCGCTTCCTCGTCCCACCGGCCCCGCCCCTCGCAGCGCAGGGGTTATAAAGCGACTCGCGCGGCCGGAGCTTACTGTTGGTTGAGTCGGTCTCTCTGTTCCTCTCGCTCTCTTTGGGCACTTTCTGGGCATCGGGGCGATGACCGTCAAAACTGAGGCTGCTCGAAGCACCCTCACCTACTCCAGAATGAGGGGAATGGTAGCGATTCTCATCGGTGAGTTCTGGAAAAGCACCGGACTTGTGTAGGAGAGACGGCGTGGAAATAATCCGGTTTTTTGTTTTTTGTTTTTTTTTTCTGAAGGTTTAGGATCAGATTAGCTTGTGGTGTTGGACATTACAGAGCCACCTAACCACCCCTCCTTCTTTCTTTCTCTCTTTAAATTATAGCTTTCATGAAACAGAGAAGGATGGGCCTGAACGATTTTATTCAGAAGATTGCCAGCAACACCTATGCATGCAAACAGTAAGTTTGGGGTTATTGGGGAAAATAAAAAAAGAATCGTTTTAATATACCAGCGGCTAAGACCATTACTACTTGTTCATGGGGGGTAGAGGGGTGCTGAAGTCTTTCCTTCGAGGTAGATCTCTTCTGTTCTTGAGCATTTTGCTTATTTTAAACATTTTAAACATTTTTAATTTATGGATGGAGTTGTCTCAGAGGTTTAGCATCAATTCTCATGAATGTTTACCAAAATCCAAGACCCCTCATTAAACAAACCTTAATTTGTATTTAACTGGGTTGTTTTCCTTACCTACCATTTTTTTTTGTAAGTAATTCATTCAGATGGTTTCAGTTTAAATACTGGTTGAGTCAGAAATAGAACTTGTATGTCTGTCTGTATGCCCTCTGGTGGCGAATTAAGAGTTACTAAAAAGGCCCTTTAATCTCTACAGCGCCGAAGTTCAGTCCATTTTGAAAATGTCCCAACCTCCTCCGGAGCCTGAGCTTATGAACGCCAACCCCTCTCCTCCAGTAAGTATATCTTGTCTGTGGAGGAATTTGTAAATGCATCCGTATTTTTCTGTAGTGGTCAGTGAAGGCGGTATTTGTAAAAACTATCAAGGCGGGCTTGTCTATCCACAGCATCACAAGTGGCTTAAAGTGTTTAAGTATTGAGTCACTGGGATGTTTTGAAAGACATTTCATAAAGTACTTTATGAATTAACAGTAAGACTGTGTGCGGCTTGTGTATTAAAGGATGATGTTTTGTTTTCCAGCCAAGTCCCTCTCAACAAATCAACCTGGGTCCGTCCTCCAATCCTCACGCCAAACCCTCCGACTTTCACTTCTTGAAAGTGATCGGAAAGGGCAGTTTTGGAAAGGTAAGTTCAACCCTGAAAACTTTGCAACTAGACTCTTTCATGCTTTCACTTTTTATATTCTCTGTGGGTGAGGATAGAAAAGTGACTGTCTGGTTAATATTTCAGGTTCTTCTGGCAAGGCACAAGGCAGAAGAAGCATTTTATGCCGTCAAAGTCTTACAGAAGAAAGCCATCCTGAAGAAGAAGGAGGTAAGGGCGACATCTAGTGGCCCCGGGCTCACAGGCCGGGTGAAGTTTTTTTTTTTTCCCCCCTGTGGTTTGCTGCCCTGTTGAAATCTGACTTTGAATCTCATCACTTTCCTAGGAGAAGCATATTATGTCGGAGCGTAATGTTCTGTTGAAGAATGTGAAGCACCCTTTCCTGGTGGGGCTTCACTTCTCTTTCCAGACTGCTGACAAACTCTACTTTGTCCTAGACTACATTAATGGTGGAGAGGTGAGCTGAGAGTACACTTTGGTGGGGGTGGGGCTGCCCCTGTTTGTCTTGCTTGGTTTGCGTTTGAGCTTTTAAGATACTTGAGGAAGGAATGATCAGAATTAGCATTTCTATGAACTTAACAACTTAAGAGTTAAGAAGCTATTTCAGGTCATTCCTGTAAGCTTTCCCCTCCGGCTTATGTGTCTGCATCAGGCCTAATTAAAGGACCCCACTCAGCCTCAGTTTCTCTGTCTCTTGCAGCTGTTCTACCATCTCCAGAGGGAGCGCTGCTTCCTGGAACCGCGGGCTCGCTTCTACGCAGCTGAAATAGCCAGTGCCTTAGGTTATCTGCACTCCCTACACATTGTTTATAGGTGAGTCGAAGATTCAGAGCTATTTTGCTGGGAAAGAGGGAGGCCAGGCAGAGCCTTTGGAGTCCTAAAATAATGAGATATTATGATGTATGTGTGCTTGGTCAGTTCTAAAGTTTCCCTAGCATGCGAGTTGTCTTGACTCCCAGTACCAAGAGAGTGAGTGGTGCGTAGTAATCCAGAACGGCCCAACAAAGACTCCTTTCTGTGATTGGCTATGGAACAGAAGTGGATTAACAATCTTAATACCCTGAGCAATCTTTTTACAGAGAGGATTGGCCATGGAGTCACATTAACCTGTGTAACCACTTTTTTTCATTTCCCCCCACAGAGACTTAAAACCAGAGAATATTCTCCTAGACTCACAGGGACACATTGTCCTCACTGACTTTGGGCTCTGCAAGGAGAACATTGAGCACAACGGGACGACGTCCACCTTCTGCGGCACGCCCGAGGTAGGCGGTCTGACTCAGTGCTTGATCTGCCCACCCGTTTCCAAGAGACACACATGCAGTAATGCTTTTAAATACAAAAAGAGGAGTAAATACTTAAGCAATTCCCGAGTACAGCTCAGTGCAAGTCAGATGCCATTTATTGTTTAAGGATTCCCAAGGTCTTCTGCTAGTTTTTCTCTCACCAAGCTGTACATGTTGTAAGAGGTCCTCACGGTACCACTAGGTGCCAAGTTGCTCCCTAAATATATTGTTATACACACAGGACCAGTTGACCTCACAAAGTACAGAGGTTTTAACTAAGAAGCAATCCAAATACACACACACACACACACACACACACACACACACACACACACACACGAGTTGACTCTAGTTCTGGTCTTTTCCTGCTTGCTGTGAGGACTGCCTGGTTCTGAGAGTTAACTTCTCTGATGTGTGTCGTTTCAGTATCTCGCTCCGGAGGTTCTCCATAAGCAGCCGTATGACAGGACAGTGGACTGGTGGTGCCTCGGGGCTGTCTTGTATGAGATGCTTTATGGCCTGGTGAGTAACACACAGAATCACACTCATGACACTTGGTAAGACATTTGTGGATTCACTCCTGCAGGTCTAGCTACCATGGCTTGTCTGTATCAGTAGCTCTATCAAAAGCTAATAAAGGGGACACTGGTTTACATTTTATAATTTTATAAACAATGTCTTCTGGACTTTTTCTTCAATAGTCAAGTTTGAATCTTAGGGCGGGTAATGGAAATTGTATTGAGCAGTGTCCCCAACCCTCCCGTGGGTTTCTTCTGCACAGTTTATTTACTACAGTTTACCTCTCTCTCTCTCTCTCTCTCTCTCTCTCTCTCTCTCTCTCTCTCTCTCTCTCACACACACACACTCCAGTAGGGGTTGTAAAACAGACAGCCAGGGAAGTGACCAGCTCAAGTCTAGTTTGATACACTAAGCTCAGCACTTTATATCTAATAGGTAAAACTTCAGCTGAATCTGAAAGAATTCCCTTTCTTTTCCAGCCGCCGTTCTATAGCCGGAACACCGCAGAGATGTATGACAATATTCTGAACAAGCCTCTCCAGTTGAAACCAAATATTACAAACTCAGCAAGGCACCTTCTGGAGAGCCTCCTGCAGAAGGACCGGACCAAGAGGCTGGGTGCCAAGGATGACTTTGTGAGTGTTATCCTGCTGTCATGGGACCTCGGGGAGGAGCCTTGACCTCGTGACCTTACATTTATAGAGTTCTCTGCATCTAAACGAATCTGTTTCTTTCCAACAGATGGAGATTAAGAGTCATATTTTCTTCTCTTTAATTAACTGGGATGATCTCATTAATAAGAAGATTACACCCCCGTTTAACCCAAATGTGGTAAGTATCTGTGTTTCTGGTCATAAGAATAGTGAGACCCAGAAGATTTCTTTTCTGTCAGAATTTGAAGGAATAAATAGCAGATACTGTCTATCCAAAGACTCATTATCCCAGAGAACAGTTATTTTGTTTTATTTTTTTTTTTTATCCCATCTAAGCTCACTGAATATGAGTGCATTTATTTATAATTTCCAGGCCTAGTGACATACTTCAGGACTGAAGCAGGATTGAGTTTGAGGCCTGCCTAGGCTACATAGTGAGACCTTGTAATCAGCGATATCCTCCTAAACTTTGGAGCCCTTAGAATTAAGCTTATAGTGGAGGATTATAGGATTTAAGGATTCCCTGTCCTTTGCCCTGTGCCCTTTTTGACGCTGAGTGCATTTCCCCTTCTTGCAGAGTGGGCCCAGTGACCTTCGGCACTTTGATCCTGAGTTTACTGAGGAGCCCGTCCCCAGCTCCATCGGCAGGTCCCCTGACAGCATCCTTGTCACGGCCAGTGTGAAGGAAGCCGCAGAAGCCTTCCTTGGCTTCTCTTATGCACCTCCCATGGACTCCTTCCTCTGAAGGCTCCCAGGATGGTTCTGAAGGATTTCCTCCGAGTTTTCTAAAGTTAGCCTTTGGTGGAGTTGCCAGCTGACAGAATATTTTAAAAGAGAATTTGCACACCTGGAAGCTTGGCAGCCCCGCCCACCCGGCACACGCAGCTTGAGGGAGCCAGAAGCTTTCTGTAGCACACCCTCCTCAGTGAGCTTGTGGGGTCTTCATTTCTTCCTTCCAACGTGGTGCTAGCTCTAAAGAGCGAGAGAGTGCCGCCAGAGACAGACACCTTGGTCTCAGGAGGAAGATGCAGGTCTAAGAGGAATTCCCCCACAAGTCTGAGCTGTGATCAAGAATATTCTGCAATGTGCCTTTTCTGAGATCGTGTTAGCTCCAAAGCTTTTCCTATCGCAGAGTGTTCAGTTTGTTTGTTTGTTTGTTTTTGTTTTTTTTTTCCCCCCTTGCGGATTTCCCGTGTTTGCAGTAGTGTGAGTGTGCTATGCCTGATCACAGATGGTTTTGTTGTAAGCATCAATGTGACACTTGCAGGGCACTACAATGTGGGACATTGTTTGTTTCTTCCACATTTGGAAGATTTATGTGTATGTAGACTGTTTTGTAAGATATAGTTAATAACTAAAACCTATTGAAACGGTCTTGCAATGACAAGCATCCAGATGCTTAAGGAAAGCATTGCTGCTACAAATATTTCTATTTTTAGAAAGGGTTTTTATGGACCAATGCCCCAGTTGTCAGTCAAAGCCGTTGGTGTTTTCATTGTTTAAAATGTCAGCTGTAAGATGGGCATTATTTATGTTTTTTTTTCCCCGTGTTCATTTTCTTTTGCATTCCTGATTGTTGTATGTATCTTGTAAAGATTAAAGTCTGTACATTGGGTTATAACACTAGATATTTAAACTTACAGGCTTATTTGTAAACCATCATTTTAATGTACTGTAATTAACATGGTTATAATGTGTACAACTCCTCCTTACCACACAACTTTTTTTGTGTGTGATAAAACCAATTTTGGTTTGCAATAAAATCTTGAAAACTATTTGCATAAATTGTGTCATGTGTTAACTTTGTATATATTGATAAACTGGGTATACGATGGGAGAATAATGGATCAATTTGAACATACTTTTGGTAAGCACAGTACAGTATCATGCACTTTCCATTTCCATCACTTGGGAGACTGAGGCAGGAGGATTACAGCTTGGGGACAGCCTGGATAAAAGAATAAGACAAGCTCAGTTTGCTCAGTGGCTTCTTTACTCAGGGAGGGTTAGATCTTCAGGGCCCACTGACACACATGGTAGTTTACTTGAGGCTGTAACTCTCAGTGGAGGACTTTGGCTAGCATGAAGGCACCCTGGGTTGGATCTTCAGCACTGAGAACATGTCCTACTTCCACCACCCCCCACCCTGTACTTGTACTGCCAGTCAATCCATCCAAACAATGCAATAAAGTAGCACTGCATATCAGTCATGTTCCCTGTGTTGATTGTCTTGTGAGGTCCTATGGACTGCTTGTCCTCACCTTTGGCTTATCAAGTGACAGGTAATTCTTTTAACAAATATGAGTCCTTGGGGTGGGTCTCTTCCCTGAACGCTGGAGACATGATACAGGTTATTGCTCTCGTGCGGGCTCAGAACACTATCTGCGGAAAAGTAATCTGGGCGATAGTATAGGGTGCCACCAAAGAGGGCACATTCATGTGGTAAGTGCCCGAGTTCCCAACAAGCTATTCCAGAACAGGCTCAGGAGAAAGGAACCAGTTCCTGCCTACTTCAGTGGGAGCTAGCATCTCGAGGGCCAGGTTGTGAGTCTATTCTGCAGAGCCTTCCATCAAGATCTGTCCTGCTCGAATTAAAACTGTTAGGGGATCCTTTCCAACCCAACCCTCTGGAGCTGTAGACAAATACCTAACACTTCAGGAATACCCAGTGGATCCTGCTGTTACCTGCACCTTTTCATTTGTTCCTGCCCCTCATTTGTATTCCCCCAAGGGGAAGCTGTGATCTTTTCCTCTTTCTGCCTCATTGAAGGCTTCCACTTAGCCCCTGCCTGCTCCCTGGGCTCCCTGACCTCCAAGGCTTCCTGTATCCATCCTGTTTAGTGGAATGCACTGAAGGAGTGGTGTTAAGTGAGAAGCCTGCCAGCTCCCAGTGGTCACAGATTTCATGATATGGTTGTACTAGGCATTAGCTCCATATTAAATTCCTTACCAAACCCAAACAACTAGAAGAATTCCAGACTGTTTTCCAGGGAAAGCTTGTTGCCAGCTTTAGGCAGAGGGCTTGCTCCTTCCCCCACGTTCTCATTGGCAACAGCAGTTACAAACCATTCCTTGAACAAAAAGTTTACACTGTCCTCAGAGGCCAAGGCCTATGATCTCAGTGGTTTCCCAGAGGACCCAGTTATGAGTTAGAAAGTATCTTTTGTTTGGGTTTTTTTAAAATTTTGTTTTTGATGTTTACTTTATATTTTTTGTTTGATTTTGAGATAAAATCTATGTAGCCCTGGCTGTTCTGGAACTTTTTACATAGGCCAAGTTGGCCTCAAACTCAAGAGATACAGGTCTCTGAGTGCTGGAATTAAAGGCTTGCTCCACTCCACTAATCCTGGCCTCTTTTGCTTTTTTGGGGTGGGGGTGGGGGATTCGAGACAGGGTTTCTCTGTATAGCCCTGGCTGTCCTGGAACTCACTCTGTAGACCAGGCTGTCCTCGAACTCAGAAATCCACCTGCCTCTGCCTCCCAAGTGCTGGGATTAAAGGCATGTGCCACCACTGCCCGGCCTCTTTTGATTTTTGAAAGATGAGATCTCATATAGTTCAAGCTGGCCTCAAACATGCCATGTATTTGCAGATGGCCTTGAACTCCTGATCCTTTTGCTTTTACCCAGCAAGTACTAGAATTATAGTATTGTACCATCATGCCTGACTTGAAGGCTTTTATTTGCCCGTTTCTTTGGTTATTTTGTTTTCTTTCTTTTTCTTTAGTTGGAAGTCTGATTTATTGGGGGTATAGTCAATCACGTCACACAGATATGAATTTACCCAGAATGGAAAGATGCCAGAAATGGGACCAAGTGCTATCAAACAAATGAGAGATTGTATCGGCATAGTTGTATAGAAAGGGAACAAGGCAGGAACAGGGCAGTCAAGAAGGAACAAGAGATCAATAGACAAACTGCAAATATTTGCTAAGTATTCTGATGCCAAATACCACATGTGCCAAGGTATCCCTTACCTGTAGGAGTGGGGCATGTCCCTGCCAACGTGTTTCCCGAGGCTCAGCCACTGAGGTAGGAAAGGGGACAACTGACTCAGGTGTGGCAGAACATACACACTCCTCACCCTCACACTCGGGAGGCAGCAGAGTGGAGTGTGGATTATATATAGAGAGATTCCATGGCTCAAAAGAGAATGGGAAGTGGGGGAAGAGGAAGGAAGGAAAGAGAAGGAAAGGAAAGAAAGGAAGGGAAGGGAAGGAAAAGAAGGAAGGAAGGGAAGGGAAAGAAAGAAGGGAAGACAGAGGGAAGGAAAGAGAGAAAGGGAACAGTTCATATCTTCACAGCTCCCTAGCTATGTGTCTGCTCAGCTATGGATTTGGGGCAATTTATTCAGCTGATTTAGTCCCCTAAGCTTCAATGTGAGTTAATCTTCTGCTACCATGAAGACTAAGCCATTTTCCTTGAATGATGTGCCATGTCCTTGAGGAGACACAGCATGATGCTTACCCATAACCATATGGGAGGTGATGGATGTGGAATCAGGGGGACTATGGGCGTCCTGAAGCCCTGTGAGCTCTGGGACAGGGAAGTCCTTAAGAGTCTTACTAACCAACAAAAGTTCTGGAAATTTTCCTGGGATGTGGGCTTGCTGGCTGAGACAGTACTGTTCATAGGCTAGTCCCATTGAGCTCTGACGCCATGCAAGCTTTATGTTTGATTTATTCATCTTTCATAATAATACAGTGACATCAAAGGTCAAGATACTATGTAGGAAAGTAATCTGCTAGGCAGTCAGTTCTGAGCCAAAGTCAAATCACCGCACTTTATTCACAAAGCCTGTCCATGCTGCCTGAGGTCTAAAACAAACAGATAGGTACTTGTTGGCTATTTCCATGAGAGCTCACCAAATTAATTAAGCCAGCAAAGGTGCCATCTTGTATCATACTGGTCAAAGAGTTGGAGAGTATAGAGAAGTTCTGTAGATACTATTCTATTGATGGTTGGTGAAATACAGGGGCAGAACCACATGCACTGTGGAGATAAACTAGGCTACCATCTTAGAAACACGTTCAGCAGGATGAACAAGATGAGTACGTATGGAACTGGTAACCCACTGGTTTCAGAGAAAAAAAATAAAAATTCTCAATAATATTCATAGCAGTGTTTTACATATATATCTACACACACACACACACACACACACACACACACACACACACACACACATATATATATATATATATATATATATATACTCTAAGACTCCAAAACTGACAGTAATAATAGAATGAATAAATTAATGGCTGTCATATAGTAGAATACTATACGACAAAAAAGAATCACCCGTCAAAGCATCAGGAAAGAAATTTCACAGACAAAAATGAAAGCGTGTGACTTGGCCTCTATAAACTTTACAAGCAGGAAAACACATAGTGAACTGATTTGGAAGCAAGGATGTAATTTATTCTCGGAGCAAACATCTAATGGCCAAGATGTGTGCTGAGGACAGTCTTTGGGTACCACCTTGCTTTTTGATATTTTGTCAAGATCAGGCTGTGTATCTACAGCATGTGCACTTTTTTGTTGTTATTTTATGTGTATAAGACTCCCCCCCGTATAGATTCCTGTGTACCATGTGCGTGCTCGGTGCCTATGGAGGTCAAAAGTAGGGCGTGATATTCCCTACCTGAGCACATGTATGTACATTTGTTTGTGTGTGTGATTGTTTGTTTGTTTTGTTGGTTGACTGGATTTTGCAACATGGCTAACTTGCATGAGACCTCAATTTCTGTGAAGGGCTCTAGCACAATGGGAGTGATGTCAGTATTTACTAAGAGTTTATCTGTTATTTTGTGTTCAGGCAGATGTCTGTGTGTGTGTTTGGACACCCTGGAAACTACTGCGTCCGATGGGCAGGGTTCTGTGTTTTCTTTCTTCTGTGTCCTCTGTCCTGGGCCCCACCTGGTTTGTCCTGGCAAGCAGGAGATGATGTATCATGACCACACAAAGTACAGTCTGTTCAGTAGAAGGCATAAATGCAGACAGGCACTTCTGTGAAGGGTAGAGCAAGGGTTATCAGCATGGAGGCGGGCCACTTCATGTACACATTTTTATCAAAAGGGTGAGTGCCTGTCGGTTTATCATGTCTGGGTTTTAATATGACTTCTGATAAATGTTGCCTTTCTGACTTTTAAATAATGTTATTAATTCTTTGAAAACCTTATACCTGTGTACAATGTACGTTGATTATGTCTGTCCAACCCCACCTCTCTCTACCTTCCCTGAGGTCACCCATCCTGTCTTCCTTCCAATTGCCAGGTCTCTTTCTTATTGTTATTAATACGTTACTGCTGCCCATGCGACTGACCGTGTGGCTATCTCATGGAACATGACCATGAGCTACCCGCTATTGGCCATGACCCCAAAAAAGAGTAACTTCTGCAGCCACCAACAGTGAGAAGCTCCTCATATAGGTATGGGTTCTCTTGCTATTTTTTCTTAATCATTTCTGACTCATACCATAGACTTCTAGAGTCCAAAGTCATGAGCTAACCTGAGCTAAAGCACTGATATCTGAGCATGTGGCAGTGTTGCTAACCTGGCTCACCACCACTCTATCATGTGGGCAAGAATCAAGTTACAGTTGAGTAAATCAGATAAACTGAAATTAAGCTCAAAATGATTTAGGATCCAAATTGAAAACCAATCATTGATTTTTCTTCTCAAAGATCATAAAAAAGAAAGAAAGAAAGAAAGAAAGAAAGAAAGAAAGAAAGAAAAAAGAGAAAGGAGACAAGCAGAAATGATCTCGTGTTTAAATTAAATTATAACCTGCCTAATAGCACTTTTGGGGAAATAAGAGAAAACGGATTTCTTCAGATCAAAACTATATGCTATTATAAAAACACATAGCAAAACAAAAGAGTGTTAATGAGATGTTTTATTTTTAAAGTTTATGCGTAGACAATACATCCACTTTAAATAACAACATGGTGGATGGAAATTGGTTACTTATTTCATAAACATCTTCCTCCACTCCACCCCCCTCAGCCATCTTCATAGCATATCTTCCTCCCAGGGTGTGTGCTTATTAGCAGAAAGGCTTACAAAACTGGGTGCCTCTACATTAGAATGTGAAAGGATTGTTTCTCAGTCTTTTGAATACAATCAAGTCTAGAATTTTATCTTCCTGTATGTTTGTCTGTTTTGTGTATGTGTGGTTTGTGCAGAGACTGGAGGAGAACACGGTGCCCCATTCTCTCCCTGTTCACCATACTCCCTTGAGACAGGCGCTCTCACTGAACCTGGAGCTAGGTTGATGGCCAGCAAACCCATTGATCCTTCTGTCTCCACAACATTCCCACAAGGCTGGAGTCACAACATCCATGGAAATCCTGTCTATTCATGTGAGTGTTGGTCCTCAAGTTTGCAAGGCAGGTGCTCTCATCCAGTAAGCCATCTCCTCAACCCGAGGCTAGGACTGTAAGAGGGAAGGGAGGAAGGAAGAAAGGAAGGAAGGAAGGAAGGAAGGAAGGAAGGAAGGAAGGAAGGAAGGAAGAAAGGGGAGGGAGAGAGAGGGGGGAGAGAGAGAGAAAGAAAGAAAACAAACTTGACTTTTTGATCAAGAGCTGGATGAATGACATTGGTGAGAAATGACAAGCTTTATGGTCTCCAGAGCTTCTGTCACCTAGTGCTGAATAGACATAGCACAGCGAGTTGGGTTTTCTGCTGTAAAAAAGTAAATAAATAAAAGTGGTAGATGCCCCAGACTTGACTGTTGGCTTGCAAGGTTGCTCTTTGCAGTCAGACACAAGCTCATTCTCCAGCATGCAAAAGATGACTTTGAGCAGCAAGCTTTTGAAGCCTTTCGTCACTGTGACTCCCCTATCACTTATCTGGGACGTACGTGTGGCACGCCGTCCGGATGGTGGCACGCCGTCCGGATGGTGTCCTGATTAAGGGATAGATATTTTTCCTCAAAAACATTTCTACATTCCCATGAGTCACTCACTATTCGAATTATCGTGTCTTTTTTAATTACAAGGAACTATAAAATGTCAAAATGAGAGATCTAGCCATCCAGGTGTTATAAATAATGCCTTCGTAAGCCAGGCTTTCGAATCATATCAGAATAAGACAAAGTCACAGGCAATGCACTTCCTCACAGACAAGCGTACCTTCCTGTCAACGGAAAACAGACAGTGTGTGGTTCGTTTATGTTTTTGAGATCTCAGAAAAACAAGGAGATCATACAATTTTTGTGAGTAAAGATAAATTTGTCATTAATACAGGTCATGTGATTTGTTTATACAGAAACACAGTATTAGAAAACAAACCAGGTGGACCAAAAGGCATGTGCCTGTAATCCCAGCACAGGTTGGGAGTTCAAGGTCACCCTTGGCTACATAGATAACCAGCCCCAAACCATCCTAAACTTCATGAGACTACATCTTAAGATATAAAATAATGAGCTGGGCAGTGGTAGCGCACGCCTTTAATCCCAGCACTTGGGAGGCAGAGGCAGGCGGATTTCTGAGTTTGAGGCCAGCCTGGTCTACAGAGTGAGTTCCAGGACAGCCAGGGCTACACAGAGAAACCTTGTCTCAAAAAACAAACAAACAAAAAAAACAAACAAACAAAAAAACAAAACAAACAAAAAAAAACCAAAAAAAAAAAAAGAAAAGAAAACAAAAAATTTAAGACCTAAATGAAGGGGTTTAACTGGGGAGCCTCCTACAGCATCTGCCACCAAACCCAATGGTCACTGTAAGTCTCCCACCAAAAAGAAATAACTTACAGTTTTCATTGGACTATGTTAGTTATGTGTAACAATGGGGTCATTATGCCATTTTCACACATTTTCTTCTTCTTCTTCTTCTTCTTCTTCTTCTTCTTCTTCTTCTTCTCTCATTCTCTCTCTCTCTCTCTCTCTCTCTCTCTCTCTCTCTCCCCCTGTCTCCCTCCCCTTTCCCCCTCCCTCTGTGTGTGTGTGTGTGTGTGTGTGTGTGTGTGTAAGACCCAGTGAGTTTCATTAGAGTTGTTTACAAGCATATGATCAGAAGTTGATTGGAGAACATGTAGTTCATAGATACATCAGAAATACAAAGTGTCAAGAGATTAACCTAAAAAAAAGGGGGGGGGGGGGAGAGATTAACCTAACACAAACATTCTGTAAATAAAAACCAGGCTGGGCATGTTGACTTGGTTAGTAAATACCTGCCTGTCAGTCACTAGACCCCAGAATACACCTAGTACTGCATAAACCAGGCGTGGTTGCCCAGGCCTGTAATCTTCTCAGTACTTGGAGGTGGAGGCAGGAGGATTAGGAGAGCATGTCACTCTCTACCATGTAGCAAGAGGCCAGCCTAGGCTATATGAGACCTTCTCTGTAAATAAACAAACAGAATCTATAAAACAAAAAGATATAATAAGATGCCAAAGCTTTCAAAATTTTGATGTTTTCAAAGAGGTTTCGAACATTTTCTATAGGTTTCTATAAATTTCCTATGGAAACTCAATAGATTCTTGAAGTGGTTCAAAAACCAATAGTCAAGTACTATAAAAGAGTACTACTCGTGAGTATTGCATGTATTTCATTGTCTGTAAGCCAGCAGTGGCGCCATAGGTCTGTAGTGTTAGCACGTAAGCAGTAGAAGCAGGACGATCAGATGTCATGGTCAATCAAGCAAGCAATCAGTGAGAGTAGTCTGATTCCAAACCAATTGAATAAGTGGGTCATTTTCCAAATAATCTTGGAAAGTAATGACTAGTCGGTTGGATCTCTATTTCAAAATGCTTACATTTTAAAATAAACACTAGATAGTTGGAGCCCTAAGTATGCAGAGTCAAAAGCGATGTGACTAGGAAAAAAAAATGCTCAAGAACACTAAGTCACGTGATCAGAAATCAAGTGATCAGGAATCATGGGATCAGCTAATTGGTGGTTAGGTGCACCATGGGTACATCAAGTTGGAGGAGAGATTACTTTTGTACACGTCCACCCGAATCAGGAACCGGGAACATTCCCTGGAAAAGTCCCAAGGCATTGCATGTTGGGAAGGATTTTAGAGGGCATGAGGGAGGTGGTCACAAAGTGAGATGACCTGTAAATCTAGAAGGTTTTGTGTTGCCGATTATCAATACATCATCTTATTAGAGAGTCAATAGGGTACAGGGTTTCCATGCTCTGGAAGCTAAGCCACGAGACAGCTATGGAGCAAGAGGGGAGGCAGATTTGGAGATTCCCCGCCCAGCCCCCGCCCCCGCCCCCGCCCCCGCCCCCGCCCCCAATTCACCATCCCCTGTTTCTTAGACTTTCCTTTGGCAAGGCACCTTTTAAGCATTTCTGAACAGTGAGCAGAGGCTATCAACCGACTATTTTAAAATCCCTGCCACAGAAACTGACTCTTTATGGGGCAGAATCTTGAAACTGGAGAAAAGAACCAAAGGTCGGCAGTTAACTTTAGAACATGTAGCTCAAGCATAAATAGGGCCATTTCAAACTGAATAGCCCTGTTAAAGTTTGTCTCAAATCTCCAGAGACTTGGTTTCTACTGTTTAATGGTGTCCAAGGTCTGTGTTTAAGGGCTAGTGACACACACATTTCACACACGCCTGCTGTAAAAATCAACTGAGGTTGCCATCGGAGCACTAGCCTGTAACCCAGCCTGGTCTACTTATCATCAGGTTGGGGGACATCATCTTAGCTCCTTGACAGCCTCCTCCATGCTCCCTAAAATTCTTCCCACAATTCAATGCTGCAACCATGGGACTCACCTGGGGGATTTTCTCAGTCCCTGGTAAGGTTGGATGTTCAGGAAATCCCCCCTCCACTCGAGGTACCCATTGAGCACCCAGCTAGCGATTTGCTGATCACGGACTCATACTGAGATCAGCTAGCGATTAGCTGATCATACTGAGACCCTGAGTCCAAGAAACAAAACAGAATTAAGGAAATAACATTTTTTTTACATAGAAAGAATCAGTGTTTAATTTGAATCTAATAAGAATTTAAATAAATAAATAAACATAACTGTTTTAACTTGATAACATTGGGGCATTCAGTTGGTTACAAGTCAGTCTTTAGCGCCACCTAGTGAGAGACGACTCTCGTGTCATGTCTAAACATGGACAACATTGTATATATTTCTGTCAGCACTTTTTATGCCCAAAAATTGTTTGCACATTTTTTTTTTTTGGAAATTGTTGGGGTTTTTTGTAAGTCACAGCAAAAAGGCAAAAGCCAATTTCAGATCAAGATTCCATATTCTACCCGGAATGCTTTACCCTAGACAGCTGTCCCAGACAGAATTTCAATTTGTAGGTTTAATATTATAGCTCGTCTAACATTTAACAGTTTGAAGATCTCTGTTTCCCTCTTGATCTTCTTCTAGGGCATTCAGGTTGTCGAGCCCACATTTGAAGCTTCTTTTTGCTGTGGTTCACCCTCTCATGTTCTTTCCAGATCAATACAAAATGAATCTAGTGAGTGCTTTTGACGGTCGGATCCTACACTGTGGCTAAGAACACAGTAACGAGTAAAATGGAATGTGGACCTCACCTTCAGGGACACTTCAGTCCAGTCAGAGAGAGGCGTGCCAATCAAGTGACCACACATACGTCCTTATCTTGTTTAATCTCTGGAAACGAGAATGTTTTACTTACTGCAGCTCAGCAGAAGTCTAACTTCCTCGTGAGCAAGTATGTGTCTGAGGGCAGCTGATGCTGTAAAAACTGGAAGCTCTTCTGTTGAAATCGGCACCAAGAGGAGGAGAGAGGTCCCCCTACCCCACTGTGCATTGCCCTTTTACACGCTAAACAGTGAGGCTCAGACTCCAAACACCCCGGTCTGAAGCCTGTGGCCACTTAACACATTTTCTCCTTGATATCACTATATTCTGTAAAATGTAAATATTGTAACTTTTCTAAGGCGCAACAACCATGAATAACTATTATATCATATCATGTGTACTAACTGATTAGTAACTATTTTTCCTAAGTGATCCAAGACCACATGATATTTAGTTTACCTCTTAAAAGTTAAAATGTACTTAAAAGTTAAAAAAAATTATTACAAAATATGTAAAAAATGAATAAAAAACTTAAAAAACTAAAATTAACATAGTGTAAAATCTTCAGAGCATAGTATATATTTGGGGATTTCTTGTGCATGTATGTATGTGTGTGCCTACATGGATGTGGATATATGTTCATAAGAACATATGAACACATGTGTATGTGAAGACCTGAGCTGACACTGGAGATCTATCTCAATTGTACTCAACCTGATTTTTTTGAGGCAGGATCTGCCAGTTGAGCCCAGAGCTCACTCACATTGACTAATCTAGCTAGGCAGTTGCTCTGAGATCCTTCTCCATGCTAGAATTGCAGGCTGGCTACCAATGACACTCACCTAACATTTATGTGGGTTCTGGAGATCGAACTTGGGACCTCCACCAAACTATCTCCAGAGCTGAGCCTTGCCTTTAAATACAAACAAGATATTCACTTTTTAAAAAAAATTATTTATTTTATATATGTGATTATATATGTCTGTAGCTGTCTTCAGACACACCAGAAGAAGGCATCAGATCCTATTACAGAGGGTTGTGAGCCACCATGTGGTTGCTGGGAATTGAACTCAGGACCTCTGGAAGAGCAGTCAGTGCTCTTAACCTCTGAGCCATCTCTCCAGTATCCAAAATATTTACTTTTCAAAGGTGCTCTGTGCCTACAACAAAATTTTCAGTAGCTTCAGCAGCTGGGCTAAGGCAGATGTTACACTTAATTGTTCAGGTGAAGGAAGACGCGTGTTAGCACTTTCTTGGGCCTCATAATCATTCAGTACGAGACATGAAACTAGAGTTGACTACTGCCTAACTGTGTCACTTCAGACTCGTGCACTCATCAACTGTCTTCCTGTGCACACTTTCATAGCAGAGGATATGTATCAAAAGTTGTTCCAGTTATGAAAGAGTGTGCTGGTGTGTATTTGAGTATTGGTATACAAATGTGTGTGTGTGTGCATATGAGCATGCATGAGCCAGTATGAGTGTAAGCAAGCATCTGTGACTAGGTGTGGATGATTGAGAACTTTGACGAGTGTTGATTGTGAGTGTGTGTGTGGCTGTGAGTGTATGTGAGAGCGTGTATTTGAGTGTGTATAAGTCTGTGTGTGAATGTTTGTGCAAGTATAAGTCTGTATATGAATGCCTGGCTATGTGAGTATGTGTTATGTTTGGTTTTAGCTTGTTTTGCCTTTTAAAGCAGGGCTTTATGTAACCTAGGATGGCCTTGAACTTTCTATGTAGCTGAGCATGACTTTGAGGTTCTGTTCTTCCTTCGACCCTCCCTGGAGATTTTAGCTTTGCGCACGCTAAGCAAGTACTTAACCAAATGAGTCACACCTACAGTCCCTATAACAGAATCTTTTCATTAAGCTCATACAGGTTATACATACACCCCAAAATATCCCAGAAGGGCAAGGTTAAAGAACTTCATTGCTTCAGCCGCACAGAAGCAGTATGTGCTGGAGGAGTAGGTTCGTGCTGCCATCTGGTGGTTGAACTGGAGAACAATATCACTAACAGGGATAAGCGGTTGTTCTAAGAACTCAAGGCAGGGCAGCTGGTCGCAAATGCAGCTCTTCTCTCTTGCCTCCTATAATCTAAGACTGCTAATATCTTCCCTTCGTTTCCCCACAGAGAGTTAGGAGTCTAAGATTCTCCTCAGGACTCCTAGAATCTAAGCAGGTCTGTTACCTTAAGCGCATGTCTGCCCCGAGGAAATGACTGTACACTCTGCCCTTGCCGATATTTCTCTATACTGAAGCATGGGTTTGTCATTTTCCTTCTATCTCCTCACACCAAGGACTTCTCAGCGTTGCCCAACTGGGTGGCTCCTCCTGGACTGGATGCTTTATTAATAGGATTAATTAATAAATAGGGAAAGTGGGAACGTGCAAGCTAGACCGAGGCTCGTGTCACTAGAGGGAAGATCTGATTGCCAGATGGTGTTTTGGTTATGCTACCATGCCTGCGTGACATGAGGAGACTGGAAAGAAGTAAGCCTGGGGGGAGGAGAATGGCAGGTACAGCTCCCCTCACCCATACACCTGGGGCCAAGTGCATGGCTCATTCACTCAGGTGCTCCGGTGCAGGACCGGCATGCAGCCCCTACAGCAACTGGGCCCCTTCAAAAGCAGCAGCAGCCAGAATCACAGTCTTGGATTCTGCTTTAACAATCAAGGATTGAAAATATTTCCCTGGAAAAACTCTGTGCCTGTATTGAACATGCATAGATTTGTGTTTCTAACAGTTTTCTGAAGAAATAAGTGACCACTGCTTGTATAGGCTATGTTTTGTATTAGACACTCCTACCTACAGACGCTCATAGTGTATGAGAAACATGCACAGGTTACCTGCAACTGTTTTCTTATTGTATACGGGACTTAAGCTCATAGATTTAGTGATCCAATGTGGAGATGAATCTGAGACCAATGTTCCTGACTGCCCAAGCTTGTGATTCCTGGCTCTGGGCTCTTCAAAATCAAAGTCTTGGGACAGCAAGATGATTCAGTGGGTAAAGGTGCTTGCTGACATGTCTTAACCTCTTCTCCCAGGTTGTCCTCTGACCTGTACATGTGTGACATGGTGCATGTGTGTGTGTGTGTGTGTGTGTGTGAGCATCCTAGAGAAATAAATAAATACATAATAAATATATGTAAATTTATTGGTCTGTTAAAGACTATCTGCCCTCAGATATGCCAGAAGAGAGCAGGCCAGGGAACTAGGCTCCAGAAGGCTTCCCTCTGGGCTCTGGAAGAGAGCTCTATTTGGGGGCCAAGGTAAATGTACTGCCTGTTTTCCTATCAACTTGTCACAAGCTAGAGTCATCAGAGAGGAAGGAGCCTCAGTTGAGGAAATGCCTCCATGAGATCCAGCTGTAGGGCATTTTCTCAATTAGTGATCAATGGGGGAAGCCTCATGGTGGGTGGTGCCATCCCTAGGCTGGTGGTCCTGGGTTCTATAAGAAAGCAGGCTTAGCAAGCCACGGGAAGGAAGGCAGTAAGCAGCACCCCCTCCATGGCCTCTGCATCAGCTCCTGCCTCCAGGTTCCTTCCCTGTTGGAGTTCCTGTCCTGAGTTCCTTCTGTGATGAACAGCAATGTGGAAGTGTAAGCTGAATAAACCCTTTCCTCCCCACCTTGCTTTGGTCACAGTGTTTCATCACAGCAATAGACACTCTAATTAGGGCAGTCAGTGAGTGAGCACAAAAAGACAGAAATCAAACTAGACCATTCAGCCTTGGGACCTAAGACACACTGGTCAGAGGCTCTGAAATCTCAGGGGTTTTCACTTTCTTCCCTCTTCCTAAAATGCTGCTCCCCCCCATCATTTTCCTCTGAGGGAAAGCTGTGAGCCCCCCTCCACTGAAGGAACTGCCTACTTACTGAGTTCTCTTTCCCTGCCGTGCTCACTTCTTGCCATGTAATGCAGTCGGAGTAGCTGCCTCTTCTCAAGAAGGAACAACAGCCTGGCTGTCAGTTCTCCTTAGTTCTTAGCATCACATGCCTGGCATGCTACAAGTTCTCCGAGAAAACAGTTGTTGAATGAGTGAACTCCTCAATCATATTACAGACTTTCTAGGCACCCAAACCATCTGTGCTCCAGAATGTCAACAGCGATGGTGACCATTCTTTTTGTTTTGTTTTGTTTGTTTTTGAGACAGGGTTTCTCTGTGTAGTCCTGGCTGTCCTGGAACTCACTCTGTAGACCAGGCTGGTCTCGAACTCAGAAATCTGCCTGCCTCTGCCTCCCAAGTGCTGGGATTAAAGGCATGCGCCACCACCGCATGGTGACCACTCTTGTGCATGCAGCTACTGATCAGCCAGTCAAGATCAAAGAAACTCCCAGGAGCCTGACGTGAAAAACCTGAAACTAAAAAGAAAACAAGACTTCTAATATGTCATACATCAGAGCTGAGAACTCAGAGATAATTGATAGACACAAGAATAGTTATAATGCATATGAAACATATGAAAGCTAATAATAAATTTAGTTTTAAAGTCCAGAGTAAGCCAAGTGGTGGTGGCGCATGCCTTTAATCCCAGCACTTGGGAGGCAGAGGCAGATGGATTTCTGAGTTCTGAGACCAGCCTGGTCTACAGAGTGAGTTCCAGGACAGCCAGGGCTACACAGAGAAACCCTGTCTCGAAAAACCAAAATAATAAATAAATAAATAAATAAATAAATAAAATAATTAAATAAATAAATAAATAAATAAATAATAAAGTCCAGAGAACTGGCTTCACTACTAAGAAAGTTGGGATTAACAGCGTGTAAGAAAGTTAAGACAGTTGAATTACCATCTCACTCTGAACAGAGAACAAATGAAGGTTCCACGAATCATTAAGCCCAGCTCAGGCTACATATTGAGTGCAAGGCCAGTCTGGGCTACATGAGACTTGATCTTAAACAAAAAACAACAACAACAAAAATCTTATGTATCTTAAATTGACTGTTGTGCCCCAAAGCAAACAGGAACATGTGTTCACAATGAGGCAACGCCATTAAAAGGGGCGGGAGCACACACTTCAGTGATCCTCACTACCCAAAATTTATTTTCTTTTTGTTTTTGGAGACAGAGTTTCACTGTGTAGCCCTGGCTGCCCTGGAACTTTCTCTGCAGATCAGACTGTCCTGGAACTCACAGAATTTCACTGCCTCTACCTCTTGAGTGCTGAAGTTAAGTCATGTACCTGTATACCTGGAAAAAAGCCAAAATTTAAAAGAAATGTATTTATTTTATATGCATGGGTATTTTGCCTGAATGTATGTTTGTGTGCTGCTTGCCTGTCATGCATACAGAAGCCAGAACAGGGTGTGGGACTCCCTGTGACTGACAGCTGTTAGCTGTCCTGATTTAGTCATCATGTGGGTGCTGGAAACCCAACCAAGGTCAAGAGGCATGTCTGTAGGACATCCACAGGTATCCTTTGGAAGTGCAAGGCTATACACCTGGAATTTTAGCTCCTGGGGGTTATCCTGGGTTCAGGAGGTCATCTCAAACCTTAGCTACATAGCTGGTTAGAGACCACGGTGGATACATATGAAACCCTGTTTTTAAACAAACAAGCTGGGCTCTCGTTGGCCTGGGTAATGCTCAGCAGACATTGAGATCACTACTAAGGTATGTGGAGCAATCATGGCACAACCGTTGTTAACTCCTACATCAGGAGAACGAAGTAAAAGTCAGACCAGTGAGGTTTCCAGGTGGCAGTACATGCCTTTAATCCCAGTATTCGGGAGGCAGAGGCAGGTAGATCTGTGTGAGTTCAAGGACAGCCTGGGCTACACAGAGAAACCCTGTCTGGAAAAACAAAAGTTAGGAAAGGAGAGGAGAGGAGAGGAGACAGGAGGGGGGAGGGGGAGGGGGAGGGGGGAGAGGGGAGGGGGAAGGGGAGAGGGGAGGAGGGAGAGGGGAGGAGGGAGAGGGGAGAGGGGAGTGGGAAGGGGAGAGGGGAGAGGGGAGAGGGGAGAGGGGAGAGGGGAGAGGGGAGAGGGGAGAGGGGAGAGGAGGGGGGAGGGGGAGGGGGAGGGGGGAGAGGGGAGGGGGAAGGGGAGAGGGGAGGAGGGAGGGGGAGGAGGGAGAGGGGAGAGGGGAGAGGGGAGAGGGGAGAGGGGAGAGGGGAGAGGGGAGAGGGGAGAGGGGAGAGGGGAGAGGGGAGAGGGGAGAGGGGAGAGGGGAGAGGGGAGAGGGGAGAGGGGAGAGGGGAGAGGGGAGAGGGGAGAGGGGAGAGGGGAGAGGGGAGAGGGGAGAGGGGAGAGGGGAGAGGGGAGAGGGGAGAGGAGAGGAAAGTTTAGGGTCACCCTGTCACAAAAAGGAATCATTGTGGATGCAAATCTGTGCTAATGCCAAGGGGTGGTGATTCCTAGATTCAATGGAGGTCAAGTCCTCAGAGGAATACATGGCAATGCACAGCTGTCCTTCTAGAAGCTGCCCGTGCTGTGGCATGTGGCAAGGCAACGGATTGGCTACACCCCAAAATCCTAGACAAGAAAACAGCAAAGAGCTATCTGTAACACTTAGCCGACGAAAAGCAAAGTCGAGGGCTGGTGAGATGGCTCAGCAGTTAAGAGCGGTTAAGTGTTTCACAGCCATCTGTAGTGAGATCTGATGGCCTCATATAGGTGTCTGAAGACAGCTACAGTGCACTTTGCGGGGAAGAAGGGAAGGGGAAAAGGGGGGAAAAAGAAAAGAAAAGCAAACTCAAACCTGGAGCTCACTTGCAGTGGAAAGTCCAAGGAGTTTAGAATAACTCCCTAGGGCGGGGCTCCTAAGTTCAGACGTTGCTCTGCCCCTGCCCCCAGCAGATTTTGAAATGCTGTGGACAGGCCCTGTCTTTTCCCCACTGGAGCCTCTACTTTTGGCTTTTTCATCTATTTCTTCTTGCAGCCCAACAGGATTTCTGACATTCCCAGCTATTTCAATTTCGTAATGTCATGTCCTTTAAACCCATCTTCCTCTAGGGCAGTTGAGGGTCAAACCAGGCAGAGCTTTGACTGTGAAGTAAAAACACAAGCAGTGTATAAAACTGTGCTTTTGCCATTCCACCTGGCACAGACTTTGAGGTCACATAACCAGTAAAATGCTATAAAGTTTTTCAAAAGGAGCCAGTCCTGGTGCATTATTCTGGGAGTGAGGTAGAAACCCTGCCTAAAACCTTCTTCTTCTCTTTCCATGTTGCTGAGGTGCTGTGCTACAGTCTCTGGTGATATCCTCATTTCTATTTTGTAGTGAGCCGCTGTTTCAGTGGCTACACATTTGCATTTCCAAGATGGCGCTGGCCGCATGTTTCCCCAGCAGTAAACATTCATTCTGCGCAGCTGCCAGGCAGAAAGAGCGCCAGGTCACTGGCCTATCCCGAGGCGTAATATTGGGTGGTGAGCGAGCAGCCATTCAGAAGTGAATACGTCACTCTAGGGTGTATTTAAGGGAGCCTCTTTCGGTTTCTTCCGTCTTTTCCGCTTTTGCTGTTACAAGAAGTAAAGCCTCGTCTGTAGTGATACCCGATTACTGCCTCCGTGTCCTTATTCGCGGGCGAAGGGGACACAGAAGAGGTGCGCGTAACACTATTTCACAAGCGAGAGGAGAAAGGAGCAAGGCATCTTTCAAATAGATTGTTTTTTTCCTGAGACAGCTTGTTAATATGCATAGCCTAGGCTGGCTTAGAATTTATGTCTCAGCTTCCTAAATCATATGAATATAGACACCCACTTTTATTCTTGATTCCTCTAAGCCAATATCTGAGGCCTTTCACTATGTGGCTCTGAGTTGCCTACAGGACGCTCTCCCAGTCTCTAACTATGCACAACTCCTCTTAAAGTGGAAGGACCTGCAAAAGGCCAGCTGGTTAGTGCTCCCTACAGGGGAAAGGAGAGAAAGCAGAGGGGAAGGAAAGCCCAAACTGCTCACTTCAAGTCCGGTGGCTGAAAACCCAACATAGAAAAGCCTATGTGTGTGCACTTCCCACTTCACTCAGATCCCCTACACAGGCTGGGCTACCTCCCTGCAAGGACAGCACTGCCCTTCACACGGGGCTGCCATCTACACAGCAAATCATCCCACCAGGCCATCCCTGCCTTCTCTCTCACCTTGGTTTTGTTTGTTTATTTGCTTTGTTTGTTTGCTTGCTTTTGAGATAGAGCCTGTGTGTGCATCCCAAGCTGGTCTGGAACTCACTTATGCATCCCAGGATAGTCCTGAACTCACTTATATAGCCCAGACTACCTTAGGAATACCATGGAGTCCAGAATGACCTTGAAATCTTGCTCCTCTACCTGCTTCGACCTCTCAGATACTGGGATTGCAAGGCATTTGCCGCCACATTCAGGTGACTCTATCTATTTAGGAATGACTTTTAGTTTGTGTATTTTGACTTTTTTTTTAAATTAATATTCTCTTGAAGCCAGTTACGATGGTTTCTGGAATGTCTGAGAAATACAAATCACTCATATCGTTGGTTGACTGTGGGGGATCAGTTAGACACAGTTCACTAGTGAGAGGGAAGTCTAGAGAAGCTGCTTGTCTTCCACCTTCTTCCTGAGAAGTCGTTTGTCAGTGTCTGCCTAGGATTCACAGCACAAAGAAGCAGGCAGGCATGATGGCTGCCACCCCACTACAGAATGCTCAGCTTGGAGACACTCGATAGGCCTCCGTGAGTCGCGCTGCTCATCATTGTGGGCTCTAAGCTCGAGACTCTAACGTCCACCTTCTGGTGCAAATGGAAAGTTAGGATTTTCCTCCACATTTGAAATACTTTTCTCTGCGGAAGAACAGTCAACTAGACAGAAACGCAGGGGTTTTGACGTCACTTGTTGCTACTTTTCTACAAACAAGCACGTGGAGAAAGACTGAGTCTGTGAAAGCAAAGTTCATCTCTCACAGGAGGAAGTGCGAGGTTCCCTGTGAACTGGGGTCTGTGCGGGGTGCTACTGCCCTGTAAGGAGAGCAGACATCTGGGTGGGGAGGGGCTTTTAAAAGAGTGTCATACTTTGGAAACATTTATCTGGGGAATCAATTTATGAACTGCTAAGGAGATGTGTGTGTGGTTTTGTATTGAGGCGGAGCAGAAAGAAGAATGGAAAGGGCGTGGGTGGCTACCGCCATGCCCAGTTAGAGGCAGTGCTGCCTGGAGGTGAAGAGAATGGCCTCACCCCATGGGAGACGGAGGGGAATTTGTGCCACTTCGCTTTCAACGCCAGCCGATCTGCTGAGATCGCACGTCTCGTGATTTAACACGTCTAAATCCAGCTGTTCCTGAGTGCCCATCCCCTGTTGGAATGTTTCCAGGGCTTCGTTCTAACACACATGGCGTTTGCCATGTGTCCTGCCCTCAGCTCCTGGCCTCTGCAGAACTCACCCGCTCCCTCCTACAAGCTATAGTAAGAAATGTGGTAGTAACATTCCCGTGAGACGATTCAGCTGTTCTAAGAGGATTTGGCTCTTGCACTTGGAGAAGTCCACATAATTCATCCAAATCCTCTTAGATTTCCCTTTTAGGCCGTTGCCCTATTCTACCAGGGAGAAAAGAATGTGACCTTTGTCTGCAAGAGAGCCGCAGCAAGAGACTGCAGTGGGAACTTTCATTGGCAGGGGGCTCGTTAGAAGGACCTGCTGGGTTCCCCCAACAGAACCAGTCCTATAATAATTTGTAGATTATTTATTGAGAAATTCTATTATTACTTTAACGGTATATTTGTACTGGCTTTAAACTTGATTTTTATTGAACATAAAGCTATTCTCATACAATGTATTCTGATCACGGTTTCCCCCTCTCGTCTCCTCCAGCTCCCCATACTTCCAACTCCAGGTCTTCTTTCTCTTTCAAGAAAAAAAAAAAAAAAAAAGACAGACAAACCAGAATAAAACAAAGCCTACAAACTAACAAATAAACAAAAGCAACCGGGAAAGAGTATGTCATTTACTTTAATAACCATTCTGTCATGGGAGATGAAATCTCAGAGTCGTTTTGATTTGTATTTCCCTGGTGACTAGAGGTGTTGAACATTTCTTTAAGTGTTTCTCAGTCATTCATGTTTCATAACTGGTGAATTCTCTTTTTAGTTTTTGTATCCCACTTTTAAAATTGGGGCCGGGCGGTGGTGGCGCAGCCGGGCGGTGGTGGCGCACGCCTTTAATCCCAGCACTTGGGAGGCAGAGGCAGGCGGATTTCTGAGTTCGAGGCCAGCCTGGTCTACAGAGTGAGTTCCAGGACAGGCAGGACACAGAGAAACCCTGTCTCAAAAAAACAAATAAATAAATAAATAAATAAATAAATAAATAAAATTGGGTTGTTTGTTTTCTTGGTGTCCAGAGTTTTTTTTTTTTTTTTATTATTATTCTTATGTATACTTTACATATTAGTCCTGTAGTCTGATGGTCATACAGAAACTTTTCAGTTTCATGAGGTCCCATTTATTAAGTGTTGATCTTCGTGCCTGTACTATTGGTGTTCTGTCCAGAAAGTTTTTTCCTGTGTCCTTGAAGAAGTTCAAGACTGTCCTCTACTTTCTTTCTATCAGGTTTGTGTGTCTGGCCTTATGTAAAGGTTTTTGATCCGTTTAGAGGTGGGTTTTGGGCACGGTGATAAGTAAGGAACTTTTGTATTCGTCTACATGCAGACATCAGCTGGATTTTCCAGTGAATGGAGCTGAGGTGGAAGAAGGGGCACCTATAAGCAGATTATCGTTGGACATTGAGTGAGAACGGAGAGATTATAAAGGAAGACAGGATGACAGTGTGATTCACTCACCCAAGTCTCTTCCCTGTGTGGCTACTGGGGCAGAATATTTTCAGGTTCTAGGTGCCTGACACATAGGGTTGGGCAGAGAGAGGAAGTCTGGGTCCTCTGAAGGATTTCTTAGAGTCTCAGGGAATGGAGGGAGGAGAGACCTCTGCGTGCAGTCTGCTACAGGGCCAGAAGACTAGAGAGTGGTGTTGCAGACCAGAAGGAGAGTGAAGACCACCAACCTGAGTCAAGGTCAGGTGTGGCCACTGAGGATACCAAGTAGTTAGTAAAACTGTATAAATCTTTTTAAATGGGACTCAAGGTAAAGTTGAGGAAACCTGTGATCCCACAATAAATAGAAGATATACATACATACATACACACAAATATATATATATATATATATATATATATATATATATATATATATATATACTGACTGTAGGTAGATAGCAGACAGATGGATTATAGGTAGATAGATGGTAGATAGATAGATGGATGGTAGATTGATAGACAGACAGACAGACAGACAGACAGGCAGGCAGGCAGACAGACAGACAGAGAGATGGCTCAGTGGTTAAGAACACTGACTGCTCTTCCAGAGGTCCTGAGTTAAATTCCCAGCAACCACATGGTGGCTCACAACCATCTGTAATGGGATCCAATGCCCTCTGCTGGTTTATCTGAAAACAGCTGCAGTATACTCAAATACATAAAATAAATATTTTAAAAAGATTGTAAATGTTAATTTTTTTTTTTAAAAAATCTTTTCCCCTTTGCCTTCAGATACAAGGATAAGTGTCTAGAAGTTCATAAATAACCTCCAGTTTCTTTTCATTCATGAATGAGTTACCAAAATCAAAGGTGACCTCTTCAAAATTAGTGTCACACCTTTTGACGGGTCAGGTGGCTTTTATCTATTTCATGTATATTATTTAAAAGACCCATCCTTCTTTATCTACAGATAGATTTCTTTATTTCTACATTTTCCCTTTCCTACTAAGTTATGCAACAATGAGGTCTAAAACAATAAATTAGTTTCAAAGGTTTAATCACTTTGCTGTACACACAGGTTGAATCCATGTGACACTTCACATAAAGAGTGATGTGGCAGAGACATACTCTGTGCAGGAACTCACGTGAGTCTGATCTGATCACAGGATCTGAAGTAAGCCTGGCTGTGCAAATGATGGTGTGTGCTGCCTGAAAAGGAACCATGTCTTAGTGGCCTACAGTTCAAATGAGGTGGGGAAAAAAAAAAAAAAAACCCATGTGTTTGTCGGGCAGTGGTGGCGCACGCCTTTAATCCCAGCACTTGGGAGGCAGAGGCAGGTGGATTTCTGAGTTCGAGGCCAGCCTGGTCTACAAAGTGAGTTCCAGGACAGCCAGGGCTACACAGAGAGACCCTGTCTCGAAAAAACAAAAAAAAAAAAAACAAAAAAAAAAAACCATGTGTTTGTTGACAGTTACACAGCAGACTTCCCCACAATTTAAAAATATTCCCAATTCTTAACACTCTTGTGGGATATGATTTCTTCTTTAGAGATGAGGAGAATGAGGTTGAGAAAGTTAAGTGGTTTGTCCAAGGTCACACAACCTACAAATTCATGGCTGGCCCAGGACTGAAATGTGTAGGCTTAGAAGCTGTGTTCCTCCCTAGCGGAGCAAGCAACAGTTCCTTAAATTACACATCTGTAACAGATAGCCCTTTGCTGATAAAGTGGCAGTTACTATTTTTCCTAATGTTATGCACATATCACAGAGGCCACCAGGAATCCAACCCATATGCAAAGGCAGAGAGTCTTTAATTCAAGGTCTGTGGAAGGTGCTAAGCTGGTATAAGCCTTGCCTTCTTTTCTTTTCTTTTTTTTTTTTTTTCCCACTGTTGCAGCAAGGTAAGGGATTTTCCAACGTGACAGTTACATGATTGGTTGACATTTGCTTGGCACATTTCTAATGACTAGTAATGATTTCAGCTTAGTATGAACAATGGCTGCTAGCTTAATCTATTTTGAGACATTAGGTACCTTCTAAGAACTGATTAGTTGTTGCTAGGGATGGAGTGACTGGCTGTTTAGGGGAATTGTGGTTGTTGCTAGGGTGACATGGTTCCTGGAACAAGATGGAGTTTTTCTCGTAGCTGGGTTCATTCCAAAGGCAAGATAATCATAAAATGGAGTCTGAAAACAAAATGGGCTTTGTAATGTTAAGCTGGACCTTTCAGCTGTATTATTCTATGGATAGTCCAGTTTCTGTACATTAAACAAAAATCTTGGCAACTGTAGGTGCAGATATGTTATTAGAAAACACAGAATCATTTCATCAAATGTAACACAGTTGGATTGAGACGAGGTAAAAAAAACTATAGCCCAGGCTGGCCAGGAATTAACTTTATAGCCCAGCCTAGCAGGGCTCAGACTCTTAAAGCAATTTTTTAAACTCTGTCTTCCAAGTGCTAGGATTACAGGTGTAAGCCACCATGATTCATTTATGATACGCTTTTAATTAACTTCATTGACTTCAAACCTTAGTGTTTTTGATGGTTATACTGTAAGGCCTCCACGAATGGAGGACCTCACCCAAGCCTCGGGAATTCGCGGCCACCCCAATAACTGCAAGACACCAAACTTGATGTAATCAGCAAGAGGCATATTTTAATCAGTATACTGAGGTCAAGACCTGTAGCCCACGCAGGGGCAATGGGGTATGACCCTGGGGCTTTGGAGACAGAGAGAATTTAAAGCCCAAAATCACAACTCAGGGGGGAACCACAACCCAGGGGGAGTAAGGGAGGGCTATTGGAGAGCACATGTGGAAAGTCTCAGCCCATTATTCAGTTTGTGACAGGGTACAAGGAACAGGCTATTCTCTAAGAGCCTATACGTACTCAGCCAAGTTCCTGGTATCCAGGATGTATGAGCACGCTGAGAACTCCCAACTCAAACTCTCCTGGTATCCAGGGTGTATGGGCATGCTAACTTGAACTCTCAGCTCAAACCCTATTCAATCTATCTTATGGTCAGTTTTTAGTTTCTGGTACCCATAGCGCTTGGTCACGCTATCTTGAACTCCCAGCTCTGAACTCTATTCAATCTATCATCTATTTTGTCTTGTGGATAGCTAGTTTCCTAGGACCCAGAATGCAGAACAAGCTGATCTGCACTCTTGACTCCATCTGTGGAAGGTTTAAAAATTTTTAACTCTTTCAATAACAACATGAAGTACCCATAAAAAAAAAAAAAAAAAACAATCAGAGGCAGAAATAATGTTTTACAGGAAAGGTAAATTAGGACACACAAATCAACTAAGCTATCTCTCTGTCAATTGTTTGAAGCATGGGATAGCATTTGGCCTGTAAATCATCTAACAGCTTTTTAGGAAGTCAGTACTTTACTGACTTTAGGAAGTACAATACTTTACTTCCAAGTGGTGGTGGCACACACTTCAACTACCAAGGTCCATCTCTCTATCTGACTTCTTCCATTCAATATTATTCCTATGAGATCCATCAGCAATGCACATAACATAATCTTATCTTTTTTTTAAAGTTCTGAATAGTAATACAATACATCTTGATATCTCAATTTACTTCTCCAGTAAGAGATCATGATATTGCCGTGATTTTTCAGTTTAAAATTCAAGCTTCCCTGAATGTTCTCTTTTTGTTTGTATGTATGCTTAATCCTGGCCCTCCCAGAGGAAGAGGCAGATTTCTGAGTTTGAGGCCAGCCTGGTCTAGAGAGTGAGTTCCAGGGCAGCCATGGCTACATAGAAAACTAAAACTGAAAGAAAAAAGTGCCCCAGTCCCACGGGGCATTGAACTGGGATCAGGAGACCTGGAAGAGAGAACTGGAGGACAGGGGACACAAAGAATAGTGGCTTGTCTCCTGCCCCTGACCCTGCCCCTGCCTCTGCCCCTGGCCCACCTGATCCCTATCCTGATCCTCACTCCCTCCCCCACTCAGTTCCCTCTCTCTATCCACCTTTGATGACTATTCTGTTTTCATCTTCTAAGTGAGATTCATACACCCTCCCTTGAGCCCTCCTTCTTACCCAATTTCTTTGGGTCTATGGATTGTTACGATTATCCTGCACTTTATACCTAATGTCCAATTATAAGTGAGTACCTGCCATATGTGTCTTTCTGGGTCTGCATTACCTCATTAAGAATGATATTCTCAACTTTCATACATTTGGCTGCAAATTTCATGATATCTTTGTTTTTAATAGCTGACCAGTATTCCATTGTGTAAATGAATCAAACGTTCTTTATCCATTCTTCAGTTGAAGGACATCTGGGTTGTTTCCAGTTGCTGGCTATTGTGAATAAAGCTGCTATGAACATAGTTGAGCAAGTATAATTGTGGTATAGTCGGGCGTCTTTTGTGTATATGCCCAGGAGTGATATAGCTGGGGTAGAACTATCTCTAACTTTCTGAGAAAACACCAAATTGATTCCCAAAGTAGCTGAACAAGTTTGTACTCCTATCAACAATGAAGGAGTGTACCCCTTGCTCCACATCCTTTACAATAGCCTCAAATAATATAAAATATCTTGGTATAACTCTAACCAAGGAAGTGAAAGATTTGTATGACAAGAACTTCAAGTTTCTGAAGAAAGAAATTGAGGAAGACATCCAAAGATGAAAAGACCTCCCCTGATCATGGATCAGTGGGATTAACATAATAAAAATGGCCATCTTACCAAAAGCAACCCACAGATTCAACACAATTCCCATCGAAATTTCAACACAATCGTTTACAGACTTTGAAAGAACAATTCTCAGCTTCACATGGAAGAACAAAAAAACAAAAATAAACAAACAAACAAAAAACCCAGGATAGCTAAAATAATCCTGTACAATAAAAGAACTTCTGGAGGTATCACCATCCCTGATTTCAAAAACAACATTACAGAACAATATTATATTACAGAATATTATATTACAGAACAATAGAAATAAAACTGCCTGGTATTGGCTAAACAAACAAACAAACAAACAGGTGATCAATGGAGAATTGAAGACCCAGAAATAAGTCCATATACCTATTGGCACTTGATAGTTGACAAAAAAGGCAAAACCATACAATGGAAACAAAGAAAGCATTTTCAACAAACTGTGCTGGTCTACCTGGATATCTGCATGCAGAAGAATGCAAATCAGACCCATAGCTACCATCCTGCACAAAATTCAAGTCCAAGTGAATCAAAGACCTCAACATAAAACCAGATTTCACTAAATCTAATAGAAGAGAAAGTGGGAAACTGCCTTGAACTCATTGGCACGAGGGACAACTGGACAACTTCCTAAACAGAATACCAATAGCTCAGACGCTAAGACCAAAAATTAATAAGTGGGACCTCATGAAACCCAGTGATATTTTAAGATCACTTGTAACGTTAGGCTAGAACAAAGAAGTAATTTCAGGCAGGAACCTAAATATTAGGCTAGAACAAGGAAGTAGGCTTCAGACATAAAAATGACTTTAGGCTAGGACAGGGAAGTTGGCTCAGATACTTTGGTCATCCTGATAAGTCCTTAGAAAGCTTGGAACTTTATTTATTGCCTTGCTTGTTCTTTATTTGTGTTTATTGTCCTGCTTGTTCCTTGATTATTTGCATCTATTGTATTGCTAGTTCCTCAATCTAGAACTACCTTAATACTTGCATGTAATAAAAATGGTATAAAAGCAAAAAGGAGGAGGGGGGATGGAATAGGGGGTTTTCTAGGGAGGAGAAATGGGGAAAGGAGATGACATCTGAAATGTAAATAAATTAAATATCCAATAAAATGGAAATAAAATATGAAAATATGAGCATGGCCACAATGGAAAAAAAAAGATCACTTGTAACTTAAACTCCTGTTAACAAATTAAAGTAAAAGGTATATTAAGTTATAAATCATCTTGTTATATAATTCTAAAAATACAGCCCTTGGACATCATGCCAAACACGTTTGTTTTGGTTTTTGAGACAAGGTCTTACTATGTACAATTGACTAGAATGGCACTTGATATGCAGACCTGATGACATCAAACTCACCCATCTCCTGTGTTCTAGACAGCCAGGGCTACACAGAGAAACCTGCCTCAAAACAAACAAACAAAAAACCAGAAAACTTCCAAGAATGGAAAATGACCACTGAGCAGAAAAGAGATGCCCATTTCAAAGCTTTATGTTAGACCTTGAGTCCCACTGGAGGAATGAGAACAATGTAATAGAAATGACCAGTCCTACAGCAGGATCTTCATTCCGTGGACCGGTCTGAAACAGCAACATCTTCTCCACCCTGACTTCATTTGTCTCTTGCTTCTTGACTCTTTTCTATAGTTTAACCCGAGAACTCTTAGAAATGTAAACAAAACTTAGAGGAATAAAAATGTAGAGACTGATACCTTCATAATCTTCAAGGTCATAGGAGAGAAGAACATAGAAAACTGGGACAAATGGGGAAAGCTGTCAAAGGCAATTTGCTCATCTTAGACTAAGGTTATGATTTTGAAAAACGTGATTTAAGGGCTTGGGTAGATGGCTCAGCGGTTAGGAATACTCACTGCTCTATCTTAGGCACTGGAGTTTGGCTCTCAGTCTCCAAGTCAGGTGGCTCACAAACACCTCTACCTCCATCTTCGGTGGTTTTAATACTGTCTTATGGCCTCCAAAGGCATATAGGCACATACATAAATAATAAGTAAATAAATAAATCTTTTTAAAAATGTGGTTTGTGTTCTTTGAAAAAAAATCGCAAATTTGCTTTTGTCATTGTTGAGCTAGAGTTGAATGTAGCTCAGGCTGTCTAGGACTCACGATATAGACAAGAACCTTATACTTCCTGCTTCAACCTCCTGGGTGTTGTAGTTACAATGCATTGTGGGAGTGTGCCACCATTTATGCTATGTTGGATCATGGCTGCATTCATGTTGGTCAAGCACACCATACCAGATCCAGAGCCCTTCTCATTCCTCTCCCAACCCCCTCTCCCTCCCAATTCCCTCCTTCCATCTGCCTCTTATGACTATTCCCCCTTCTAAGTGAGATTCAAGCCTTTCTTGTGCCTTCCTTCTTCTTTAGCTTTTTTGGGTCTGTGGAGTGTATCATTGATATCCTATACTTTTATAGCTACTATCCACGTATAAGTGAGTACATACAATGTATGTCCTTTTGTTAATGTGTTACCTCACCCAGATGATATTCTCCAGTTCCATCCATTTGCCTACAAAATTCATAATGTCTTTGCTTTTTTTTTTTTTTTTTTTTTTTAAAGATTTGATTATTTCATTTATATGAGTACACTGTAGCAGTCCTCAGACACACCAGAAGAGGGCATTGGATCCCATTACAGATGGTTGTGAGCCACCATGTGGTTGTTGAGAATTGAACTCAGGACCTCTGGAAAAGCAGTCAGTGCCATCTCTGCAGCCCAATATCTTTGTTTTTAATAACTGAATAGTATTCCGCTGTGTAGATGTACCACATTTTCTTTATCCATTTCTGGCTATTTTTGAATAAAGCTGCTACAAACATAGCTGTGCAAGTGTCCTTGTGGTATAGTAGGGTATATACCTTTTGGGTATATCGCCAGGAGTGGTATAGCTGGGTTTTGAGATTGGACTATTCAAGATTTTCTGAGAAACCACCAAATTGATTTCTAAAGTGGTTGTACATGTTTGCAATACGACCAGCAATGAAGGAGTGTTCCCCTTGCACCACATCCTCACCAGTTTTGTACCTCAGCCATTCTGATTGATATAAAATAGAATTTCAGAGCTGTTTTGATTTGCATTTTCCAGATGACTAGGGACTTTGAATATTTCTTTAAGTGCTTCTCAGCTGTTTGAGAGTCCTCTGTTGAGCATTCTCTATTTAACTGTGAACTCCATTTTTTAAACTGGGTTATTTGTGCCTAACTTCTTGAGTTCTTTATAAATTTTGGATATTAGCCCTCTATTGGATGTACGGTTAGTGAAGATCTTTTCCTCAATTTATAGATTGCTGTTTTGTCCTATTAACAGTGTCCTTTGCCTTACAGAAGCTTTTCAGTTTCATGAGGTCCCATTTATCAATTGTCGATTTTAGAGCTTGAGCCATTGGTGTTCTGTTCAGGAAACCGTCTCCTGTACCAGTGGGCTCGAGGCTGTTTCCCACTTTCTCTTCTATGAGATTTAATGTATCCGGTTTTATGTTGAGGTCCTTGATTCACTTGGACTTGAGTTTTATTCAGATAAATATGGAACTATTTTCATTCTTCTACATGCAAACATTCAATTAAACCAGTACCATTTGTTGAAGATGCTTTCTTTTTTCCATTGTATGGTTTGGTTTCTTTATTAAAAATCAAATGCCCATAGGTGTGTGGATTTATTTCTGGGCCTTCAATTCAAATTCATTGGTCAATGTGTCTGTTTCCCTACCAATACCATGCAGTTGGGTTGTTGTTGTTGTTTTACTATTGCTCCATATTGCTTGAGGTCAGGGATGGTGATTCCTCCAAACATTCTTTTATTGTTCAGGATTGTTCTGGCTTTCCTGGGTTTTTTGTTTTTCCGTATGAAGTTGAGAATTGTTCTTTCAAGATCTATAAAAATTTGTGTTGGAATTTTGATGGGGATTGCATTGAATCTGTAGACTGCTTATAATTCTACCTATCCATGAGCATGGGAGATCTTTTCATCTTCTGAGGTCTTCCATTTCTTTCTTCAGAGACTTGAAGTTCTTGCCATACAGGTCCCTCACTTGCTTGGTTAGAGTCACACCAAGGTATTTTATATTATTTGTGGCTATTGTAAAGGCTGTTGTTTCCCTAATTTCTTTCTCAGCCCGTTTATCATTTGTATAAAGAAAGGCTACTGGTTTCTTTGAGTTAATTTTGTATCCAGCCACTTTGCTGGCAGTATATATCAGTTGTAGGAGTTCCCTGGTAGAATTGTTGGTGTCACTTATGTATACTATCATATCATCCAAAAATAGTAATACTTTGACTTCTTCTTTTCTGATTTGTATACCTTTGATTCCCTCACTTGTCTTATTGCTCTGGCTAGGACTTCAAGTGCTGTACTGAGTAGATAGGAAGAGAGTGGGCAGCCTTGTCTTGTCCTTAATTTTAGTGGAATTACTTTAAGTTTCTCTCCATTTAGTTTGCTATTGGCTGTTGGTTTACTGTATGTAGCTTTGATTATATTTAGGTATGTGTCTTGTATTGGATTTAAGGTCATTTTCTTGTGCTTTTATTGTGTTAGGATATCCAGGGCTTGCTGTAGTAGGGTAGCTGTGCTTTGGAGGTGTCATATTGTCCTGGCTTTTTTTGATTGTGTTCTTTCTAGGCCCTTTAGCCACCTGGATAGCTTTGGTCCCTGCATGTTCCTGTTGTAGTAGGTACTGAGAAGGAGTTAACCTTAATGGTCCTGGTGTGGCAGGCTTATGGTGGGTATCCTTGGGCTATATGGTTCCAGATCAGCAGGTCTGCATGGTTCAGGATTCTCAGGTCCGATGAAGGTGGGCAGAGAGGTGGCAGGAGAATGGAGGTCTGCAGGGGATAGCAGACTGCTAAGGGCAGCTTGGGGTGCCCCAGAGAACTCAGTGAGCAGAGGAGATGGGTGGGAAAAGGGAAGCTAATCTGTTTGATTCAGGCTCCTTGGGTCTGATGAAGGTGGACAGATGTTGGGAGCCGACTGACTTGTAGCAGAAAGTGGCTATCAGCTTTGCAGCCATCTTGAGAGCCATATACCCTGACATGAGACTTGGTTTTCAACAGCCTACAACAGCCGAGCACACTCTGATATCTTGTTTTGCTGTTTAGTGCCCCCAGCTGCAAGGCGCACATGCTATCCACACCTGCAAGGCATGTGACAAAGTGTATAAATACCCCGGACGTCCCTTCAGAGAGAAGACAGAAAGAGAGAAAAGGAGAGACAATAAGAGAGACATGAAGAGAGACAATAAATGAGAAACTGGACTTGATCACACACCCTGTCTTATCTCCATTCTTCCTGTCTCTTGCTAGGCCCTGACCCTTGGACCGGAGCAACAAAGCAGTCCGAGACATTTTGGCCCCAAAGTGTGGGGCAGAACGGTCTACAACACAGTAGCTCCAAGCGTGGGACAGAGTGGGCCTCAACAGACAGAGAGATGGGGGGAATGGAGGTGCAGTGGGGACAGCAGACCCCTTACATGTAACTTAGTCTCTTGTAAAACCCTCCCTTTGAGCACTTTTTATCTCAACCCTTTGGGAAAAAAATGTCTTTGTAAATGTAGGATGATGTGCTCAAGATAGCACAAGTAAATGCTGAGTATAGACAGGTGTGCTTGTTGCAATATCATATGGAAGAGAGGCTGACCACAGCTTCATCACCTCTGCTATGGGCTGAATGTTTTCATCCTCCCAAACTCATATCTAGAAGTCCACTCTTTAGTGTAATGGAGTCTGGTGATGGGTCATTTCAGAGGTAACTGGCTCATGAAAGGAGAGTTCTCATGGATGACAGCAGTATTCCTTGTAAGAAAGGAAGTAGTCCCCCATCCCATAAATACACACACACACACACACACACACACACACACACACACACACACTGAGGATATAAGAAATATGTGACTCCTGAAGAAGTCCTCATCAGGACCTGCCCATGTCAGCACCCGTCTCAGACATCTAAACTCCAGAACTAGGAAACATGTGTGCCCATTGTTTATAAGCACCTGCTCTGTGGTACTTTGTTGTAACAACCCCAGCTGGGTAAGCAACCCATTCACTGCAAATACAACAGCCTCATTCATAAAGTCTGCAGAAACATGAACTGAAATGCTGAAGACATTCAGCTGTGGAGGCCAGAAGAGGGCGCCAGATCCTTTAGGACATGCGTATGAGCCACCATGTGGGAACCTGTCTTGGAGGAACTCAGGTTCTCTGGAAGAATAGTCAGTGCCCTTAACTACTGAGACATCTCTCCAGGCCCAGGACATTACTCTCATGTGGAGTCTTTCCACATGTAGTTTAAATACCTGAAGCCCTGGGATGAGAGAATGGAGAAACTATCACTTGCCCAAATTCAAACAAGTTGACTTGAATTTTTTGCTCAGCAGTAAGCCATTTTTTGCCATTTAATTTGGCTCATTCAGGCACTTGTACATAGCAAATGGAACAAAATACAAAAAGAGCTTCAGGAAGAAAAAATGATAGTTAGTTTCCTCAGGTGAGACTGTAAGTTAAGGTTGTTTTTCAAGGTGATTCCATGGCACTTGTATGGGGAGGTTGCCAGGGGTCCCATATAGAGTATTTGGGGGAAAGTTTTGCCAAGTCTCAGAAGTAGGACCAAGAGAGATGTGGTTAGGCTTTGGCAGCCCCTCTGGACTTCAGGATGCTTAACAAGATATGCCTCTAGGATATATAGACCTTAGGGGCTGTGTGAGTTGACTTGTATCACCCCAGGACCAACTGAAGTTCTAACGCCTTGTACCACAACATATAGGACCTTATTAGTTAATGGAGTGGTTTCATATATAATTAACATCACGATGACTTTTTATCTGACAGGGCAGGAGACAGGTACATAGGCAGGAGTGCTGGAGTTCTGTTATCACAAGTCGAAGAGTTTCCTCAGAGACCAGAGGGAACCTGGCCCACCATATTTGGATTTCAGAAGCCTAGCCTCCAGATCTGTGAGAACACATTTGTTTCCATAAACCACTCAGTCTGTGGTACATTTTTATTACTTCTTAGGCAGAACTCAAAGCTGTGGCACAGCCAGGGCCTGGTAAAGAAATCCCTGTAATCAGTATGTATCAGTCAATAAAGGTGTGTGCTCTGACACAGGGCCTATGCTTGACAAGGACATTGGTGGCCCTGAGAAAACAGGTGGTAACTTTCTATATGTAAACAATGAGGAGAGGAAGCAGGGAGTATGTAGGGTTGTGAAACCTCAAGGAATTGACTGGAGATCACATACTCTTATTCATCAAGTAATTTTTGAGTACGCTTTGAAGCAAACACTATCCCCTCTCTGAGTCAGTTACCTGCTGTGGTAGATCTCCTGAGATGGACCCATTTCCTTAGGGTGTGAAAAAGAAGGCCTTCTCTTACATGGGGTTGTGGGGAAAGGGGCTCTCCAATGCTATATGGAAGTGAGCCAAGGAAATTATTGCCACCTACAGAACTTAAGTTGGATTTTGTTTTGCCTCAGTTTCTAAAAGTAAAGGCATCAATGTTAATTATAGTGTCTGTTGTTACTTTGGGGATGGGGGGGGGACTTGTTGGTTTTGTTTTGTTTTTTGAGACAGAGTGAGACAGGGTTTCTCTGTATAACAGAACCCTAGCTGTCCTGGACTCTCTTTGTAGACCAGGCTGGCCTCAAACTCACAGAGATCCACCTGCTTCTGCCTTCCGAGTTCTGGAATCAAATGCATGGCATGTCTGTGCTGGTATTATTATTATTATTATTGTTATTATTATTATTATTATTATTATTATTATTATTATTATTATTATTATTTGTTCCTGATTCAGCACTAACTATATTGTCACAATCAAGAAGCATTTTATTTGATTAAATTACATTGTTTTCAATTATCATAGGTTAAGGGTTGTCGGAAAGCATCGGTGAAGTCCTGTGTGCATTTGTCGCTGCTCCCGTTTGTTTGTGTCAGTCGGTGACTGAGTCACACGTTGCTTAGGCTAGCCTGGAACTCCCAGCATAGCAGAGGATGACCTTGAACTCCTGACTCTCCTGCTTTCCTTCCCAAGTGCTGTGATCATAGGTGCAGGACATCATTCCCAGCTTCTCTGTGGCCATTAAAGAAAGATGTACTATCTGGACCCTTCCCCCAAGATTCATCGTTTCCTGGCTTCAGACAAAAGGAAAGCAGGCTAGCTTCCATAGGCCCCAACTGCATCACAAACAGGGTTGATGTTCCAGTAATTAACTGTTCTTCTCAAGCCTTTGCTATACATTGACCTCGTCCAGAGAGAATTAAAAACTACTGATGCTTGACTCTTCACCCACCCATTCTGATTTAATTAAGTTGGAGTGAGGCTTGGGCATTGGAATTTCTAAAAGATGAATTTTTTAAAAGCTCTCCAGTTGATTCTTGTGCTCAGCAGCATTCAGGAGCTGCTGTTCTATGCTTGGGAACTCATTAACTAGTTACGGCTGACAAGATCAGAACCTGGCTTTAGAGAAATTAAACTGACAGTGTTATGTAAAGTAGATGGAAGCCAAAATCCGGCCCAGTGAGAAGTCATGTGAGAAACAACACAGTAGAATAGAGGATGAGGAAGGCTTGGGGAAGGGAGAGAGGCACTATTGTAAATTCAGCAAGGAGCAGACTCTGAAGGGACAACCTTGGTCACCAGTGACCTGGAGGATTAAGCAACATTAAAATGCATCTAAAAGGTGTCCTATCTTTCTATCGGATGATGCAATAATGGGCCTCTTTAAAATAATTTTATTCTTCCACACCAGGTCGCAGCTGACAACCTGCAGTGGCCATGCTGAGCTGACCCAGTACAGCAAGGAAAGATCCTGCTGTGGAGCTGAGCAGGCTCTGGCTCGTGTCAGCCAGGAGCGCTGGTGGGTTATGGGAGGGATGTGGGAGAGCGTGGCTGCAGTGGACAGAGAACAGGACATTACAGGATAGGGTCAGCCCTCAGCTTGCAGGTCAGCCTACAACAGACAATGAGCTGTTGTCGGTTAATTGCTGCTGGGGAAGGAAGAGGAATTTTTCCTTGAGTGTGTTCCCCACCTTCCGCATGCTGCGAGCCCTAAGGGAAGGGGAGCTGGATATTAAGGTAGACATGATCACAATGTAGTGTGTAAGTATACATGTGTGCAATGCTCAAAGAATAAATAAGGCACTAATTAAAATTAACAGCTTCTGGGCTGCAGAGGCAGCTTGGAGATTAAGAACACTGGCTGCTCTCCCAAAGGTCCTAAGTTCAGTTTCCAGCAATGACATGGTTGGTAATAACCATCGATAATGAGATCCCGTGCCCTCTTCTGGTGTGTAGTCAGAATACTGTATACATAATAAAACGAATAACTTCTTTTTTCAATTAGTTAGCAGATTCTAAAATGAACTAAGATTATTAAAGATTGAGAAAAATCCTAGGAAAAGCAATTCCTTCTGCGCATCATCCTCTTCCTGACTGGATGCTAGAAAACATTCTCCTGAGACTCCTTTTTCCCCCTTAGAAAGGCAGTGCGTCTCCTCCAGCCAAGCAAGATGCCCAAAGGAAAGAAGGCCGGGGGAAGAAGGTGGGCCCGGCCCCCGCGGTCCAAAAAGGTGGTCAATCTATTGTTCAAGAAAAGGCCCAAGAACTTCAGCACTGGGCAGGACATCCAGCCCAAAAGAGATCTAACGCGCTTCGTTAAGTGGCCCCGATACATCAGGCTGCAACGGCAAAGAGCCATCCTCTATAAGCGGCTCAAAGTACCTCCTGCCATTAACCAGTTCACCCAGGCCCTGGACAGGCAAACAGCTACTCAGCTGCTTAAGCTTGCCCACAAGTACAGGCCAGAGACAAAGCAAGAGAAGAAGCAAAGGCTACTGGCCCGTGCTGAGAAGAAGGCTGCTGGCAAAGGGGACATCCCAACTAAGAGACCACCTGTCCTCCGAGCAGGAGTCAATACAGTCACCACCTTGGTGGGGAACAAGAAGGCTCAGCTGGTGGTGACAGCCCATGATGTAGACCCCATTGAGCTGGTGGTTTTCCTGCCTGCCCTGTGTCGAAAGATGGGGGCGCCTTACTGCATCATCAAGGGAAAGGCCAGGCTGGGGCGCCTGGTCCACAGGAAGACATTCACCACTGATGCCTTCACACAGGTTAACTTGGAAGACAAGGGTGCTCTGGCTAAACTCATGGAAGCGATTAGGACCAATTATAATGACAGATATGACGAGATCCACCGCCACTGGGGAGACAACGTCCTGGGTCCTAAGTCTGTGGCTCGCATTGCCAAGCTGGAAAAAGCAAAGACTAAAGAACTCGCCAGTAAGCTGGGTTAAAAATGTACACTTGAGTTTTCTGCACATAAATATAATTATAAAATTATCTTCCATCTTAAAAAAAAAAGGCAGTGCGTATACAGGCAACAGGAACTGAATCCCCCCCCTCCCCCCCTTCCCCCCCTTCCCCCCCCCCCCCCCCGCCTCGGGGGAGGTCACGAAGGTGAGGTTGAGCCTTGAAGGACTAAGAAGAGGCTGTGATCGGGGTGCATTATATGAAACGCCCAAATACTAAAAATATTATGTTGGAAAAAAATGACTTAAGACGGGAGAAAGGAAGGGTACAGACTTGTAAGACCTGCAATCCCAGGACTCTGAAGGGAGAGGTGAGGAGTTCAAGACCAGTTGGGGATACAAGGAGTTTTATTCTAGAAAAAGGGTTGGGGAGGGAAAGAGAGGGGAAGAAGGAGGAGGGAGAAAGAGACACATATACACACAAACAGACAGACAGACAGACAGATGGACAGATAGATGGAGAGATGATAATGGGATTGACTTGCATGTGAAATGTGTCTAGTGTATTTACTCTGTTTTTTAAATTAATTTTTATTCTTTGAGAATTTTATACATGCATACAATGTGTTTCAATTACATTCTCTTCTCCTCTAGCTTCTTCCAGGTCCCTCCCCATGAGCCCCTCCCAATTCCATGTCCTCTTTGTCTATAACTCACAGATCTAATTTGTTCTGCCCATGTACCTATGGGTGAGGGGAATCCTCCACTGGACGGTGGTCAACCTACCAGAGACCAAACTCATAAAGAAAACTGACTGTCCCCTAGAAGCCATGGTTGAGGCCCAGAAGAAGATTTGACTTTTCTTGGACACTGAGGTTTTATTTGTGAAGGTCACCAGATATGAGGAAGATTCTCTGTCTCCACCTTTAAAAGCAAAGGGGCTGACGTGACAAAACGGCATTGAAATGCCACATGTGGCCCTGATTGACAACCATCAACCAAACAGGAACCACAGGGGTTTTATTTAAGTGATTTGTTTTCTAAGCAGGGTCTCAGGAGGTCCTGCCTGGTCTTGAAACCATTACATAGTCAAGGATGACCTGCACTCTTGGTTCTGCCCAGCTGCTAGGAAATTTTGAAAATTTTTAACTCTTTCAGTACTCACAATTTTATTTCAAGTTGTTCTTTTTACCACTTCCAAACACCCCTTCCTCAGGACTCACAACCAAGTCAAGACTGGTCCTTGGCAGTTTTGTGTGTCAATTTGGCACAGAATCATCAGAGAAGAAAGTTAAGAAAATGCCTCCATGAGATCCAGGCATTTTCTCAATTAGTGATCAACAGAGGAGGGCCCAATCTATTGTGGATAATGCCATTCCTGGGGTGGTGGTCCTGGGTTCTATAAAAAACCAGGCTGAGCAAGCCATGGGAAGCAAGCCAGTCAGTAGTACCTCCATGGCCTCTGCATCAGTTTCTGCCTCCAGGTTCCTGCCAAGCGTGAGTTCCTGTCCTGAATTTCTTCAATAATGAGCAGCAATGTGGAAGTGTAAGCCAAACAAACACTTTCTTCCCCAACTTGCTTTTTGATCATGGTGTTTTGGTCAAAGCAATAGAAATCCTGACTAAGACAACCTTTATACCACAACTTGCGTATTTTCAAAATATGAAGATTCCTATAATTGAACCATTTTGGGGACATTTTTGTCCTGTGGTTAATGCTTGGATTGTCTCAGAAGGTTTCAAATTTGATGTCTCAGACTCAATAATAAGTAATCTTCATGCTAAAGGCTCCTTATTACAGTGAATACTGAGGAAAAAGTATGTTCTGGTGGGATACAGATAGGCCAGAGAAGGCTGATCTGAGGAGACCATGAAAGGGTCAATCTACAACACAGTGAGCTACAGAGATGTATGCAGAGTGTTTACACCAGGAGAACCTGCTCAAGTGTCAGGGTCAGTGGCTTCAGTGGGACACTGACCATGGAAATATACTCTGCAACCCAACCATGAAAACACCCTATTAAACTTGATGCTTATACAGAGTAACCTGAGAGCCTGGCATGGTGCCGTCCACTACTTTAGGTATAAACAGCAAAATCACCCATCCCTAGTGTGAAGAGCATGCTGGAGACACAGGCTGGGGACTGGCCAGAGGTCAGTCAAGGTTTCAGGTGTTCTGGAGGCAGGCAAAGTGTAAGCAACCAGGTCATTGTTAAAAATTCGATTATAATTCGAGTGTGCACTTTGTATGCATTAATTAATATAGAGAGCATACTTCATATACCTAACCTATAGAATCTAATGAGGATCTGTGATATACATATTACAATGCCAGAAATCACTGGATTTTTTTTGTTTGTGTTTTGGTTTGGTTTTTTTTTCCCCATGCAGCAAAAATATCTAAATCATTTTTTTGCCAAATATTATCAACACAACAGAAGCAGAGATAACAAAGTAACCAAAGAACAGTGCCGTCCATAGGACAGAAATTTCAAGGGATTCCTAAGAAATTGGTGTCAGATGGGCATATATTGGCACAATGAAGGGAACCTGCAAACCAAAATAGACAGGGATAAAAGAAACAAAATAGGCAGAGGACAGTGTGTTCTTGGTAGTGTCTGGGGGATCCCACCACTATAGCCTCAGAAGTAGCTTTAGATGCAGCCACAAGCTGGGAAAGGATCAGGCCAGATGGTATCCCTGCTCTGCTCTGCTGACTCCAAGACACCGAGCTAACACCGAGTGGTCCCGCCATGTTCAAAGGTAGAACTCTCACCCACAACTTGAAGCAACATGTCCAGGAGGGCCCCACTTCTCACTAGCCTACAGCAACTCCCCAAGTCACAAGCTGCTAGCCAGGGCACACTGAAAGCATTTCCCATTTCCACAGAGCTTCCAAGATGCATGCGTTGGTGAAAGACTCTTTGGCATGATCTGAACAGATACTTTTTACACCTCTCTCTCTCTCTCTCTCTCTCTCTCTCTCTCTCTCTCTCTCTCTCTCTGTATTGAGAACAGAGGTCAACTTTGAGTGTCAATCATTTTTCAGGTCTGTCCACCTTATTATTTGAGACAGTCTCTCATTAGGACCCAGGGTTCATTGATATGTCTTGACTGACTGGCTGGAGAGCCCAGATGGCTTTCTCTACATCCTCAGTGCTGCAAGTATAAGCCTACACTAGCACTTGGCTATTCACATGGGTGACATGGGTGCTGGGCATCAAACTCACCCCAGGTCCCCATTTAATGGCTGAGCTGTCTTCCCAACCTCTGCTTGCTTTGTCTTTATTTTCGTAACTCAAAACAGAAGCTTCCAATCAAGAGTGTGTGCTTCTTCAATGTGGAAGTCTAGAGATACAGAGAAAGGCACACAGGTAACATCTAATGTAACCACGGACCCAGTGGGAACAGAACAAGCATGCTCTTCCTGAGATCTGAGAGTAGAAACTATCTATTTCCAGTTTTCATGGCAACTGTGAGAGCTGCTTCCTACTCATGGTGGCATCAGAATGATGGTCTCGCTGGCTGCCCACATGAGATCGCTCTACACCCACTACACTGACCAACCACCCCCTGGACCAACTCCACCAACTGCCAACGACTGCCCTGAGGCTGCCCTTTTTCCTGCCCACCAAGTCACTGAGGATGGAAAACACCAGACAGCCTTAATATTTAAAAATCAGCCAGATAACAGCCGCTGGGAATGCAATTTATTGTCTTAAACTCATCATCTATCCTATATCAGAATTCGTCCAGTGGAGGAGGCTGCCACTGGTTCTAGTTGGCCCTAGACCTTGCATGGTTCTGTGCTCCTCTCCCCAAACCTAGCTAAAAATCCCTCTTTCCATCTCATTTCCTCCTCTCCCTCCCGGGACCCCCCCCCCAAAAAAAATCCCACCCCTTTATTTTCACCCAGTGATTGGCTTCTGCCGTCTTTATTGACATAATCAAAAAACAATTAGGGAACGAGATTTCAGTATCAGCCCCTCCCCCTACATTTCTCCAGCCCCTACAATTAATCATTTTGGCTGGATGTAGTTCATTTGCCTGCCACGGGTAAGGGCTGGTGATCCGTAACGCGTAGCCGTGTGCACAGGCGCGCGCGCGCGCGCGCGCGCGCGCGCGCGCACACACACACACACACACACACACACACACACACACACACACACACACACTTTTAATCCTTAAAATGAATCTCATTCACATTACATAGTTTGCTTAGAAACTGGGCAGGAGTGTTTGTCCTTTTGTTATTTGGGACAGAAATCCAAGGCACATAACTGATCCCAGTTTTAAAAATTCTTGTCCTAGGGCTCCAATTGAAGACCCCCATACTCGGGAGACCCTTCCTCAAGCCTCCAGATTTCGACCACCCAAAAATCACAAGAAACCATACCTGGATGCAATCAGCAGAGGTTTATTAGGGGGGGAGCCGGCGGTCAAAAAACGACAAGCTCTTTAGCTCCAAGAGCAGGGTTTTTGGCCCCGTGTGGTGGGATAAAGGGTCTTTTATAGCATGGGGTGGGGGGAGAAAGGCATTTTCGTGCGCTTACACATGATTGGTTGTTTTACAAATTTTGAACATAGCACTGGGAAGACCAAGGGAGGGGTAACCAAGAACAGTGGAACATTTCAGAGAATCTAGCCGAAATGATCTAGAGTCATGTGAGATCACTCTGCACACTCATTCTTCTCAAAAATGTGGTTTTCACCATGCTATTGTGTCCTATTCTGCCATTTCAGATTACTATCTTTACTTTTTCCGGCTATAGGGCTATGGCCCCACCTAGGTGGTAGCATCTTTATCTGTAGTCAGGAATGCCTTCCTGCCTCGGGCGAGGCTTGGGGAATATAATCCAGCAAGTGTCCTTCACTTGGAATGTGAAGGCCTGAAATCTTATTTTCAGTTCCGAGTTCTGTAAGGCGGAAAAATCTACACATATTTCATAAAATGGCCTTTATAATTTTTCACTCTACACAATGAGACCTTGGCACTTATCTACCAGGAGATCACGTGCTCTTACTAGATTAGTAAATCCTGCTGCTAGACTACTGTAAGTTTAGGGAATCACACTTGAGTTGGGGTTGGAAGGACACGAGATGCAAGTCCCTTGTGGAGAGAATACCAGGTGGGAACAACAGGAGAGGAGCGACTGGAAGGCTTCTGAAATGCTCAGGGGGGCAAAAGGCTAAGGAAGCCAAGCCCGGAAGAAAGAGCCCTGCTCACAGCTGATGACGGACAGAAAGGTCGAGACAGGTCATGATCTGGCTTAGTTTTCTAACGGATCAATCGGAAGACATTTCCATGGTTCCAAAAGAGACATGGAGGAAGAGAGTGGGGCAGCAGGGGTTGGGGGTGGGGTGGGGAACCGGGCAATGGAGGAAATAGGGGAATGGGGCTGGGGGTGTTAAAAGGTCCCAGGAGAGTGGCCCGGAAGGAAGGATAAAAGGTCCCTTTGAACGACAGATGATTAGTTGTCTATGAGGCTGGATTAGAGATGTGAGGCAAAAACAGATATGGACCTTGTCTCCTAGTTTGACCCTGGATGAAAGGTGACATCAGATATTAAGGACCAGCATGGTGAAATGGGACGTCTGCCCATCCCTGCCAGGAAGAAGACAAGGGCAGTGGGATTGGGGAAGGCAGGCTGTGTGGGGTGGACACACAGATGTGTGGGGGGTACAGACTGCAGCTTCACACGTGCTGAGGGAGCCCTCTACAATTAACATAGAAAAAAAAAAATGTTGGCAAGAAAAGTGATTGCACTGATCCAGTAAGAGGGAGGGATTCAGACAAGAAGATAATGCAGAAATTAAATTGACCAGAGAACTGGATCTGGGTGGGATTAAGGCAGAAACATCTGGTGATAGTTCTGTCAAGTCTCCAGGGAAGGAACATGGGTCACTATTTGAACTTCTCCATGTGTTGTGATTTACACAGTGTGCAGAGACTGGAATGCAGACAACAGGAACCACCGCCCCCACTTCCAGAGAGGTCTCTGAGACCTTGTGGAAGGACCCTCCTTTACTCCTGGACTGGTTGTTTTGCATTTCGTTTGTTGTCCTCTTCAGGCTGAGTCTCTGGAGTGCAGGCTGCTCTCCAATTTGCATGGATTCTTCTGCCTCAGAATCTGGAACACCTTAGATTACATATGAGAGCTGCCAGACAGCCCTGCGGGTTTTGGGGGCCATTTGCTACCTACTGAGGTAATCAATGAAGTCTGTCAGACACTGAGAAGATAGATAAATTTATATTGCACTGAGCAATATAATTATTTATGCTGAGTTTTCAGCATAAGCTGTGAAGTGTGGAGAGGGGGTAAGATGTTGGGTGGGAAAGACCGCAAGGCCACAGATGCTCAGCTCTCCTCAGCTCTCCTCAGCTCTCCTCGTCTGAGTTCTAGGAACTTTTCTTAGCAAGATCTATGCTGCACTTTCAGAAGCATATTCATTTTTATTTCATTATAATTACTCTTTCTTCAAATTTTTTCACCTTAATGAATCCAGCTTATTGAAAAATGTAGCCGGGCGTGGTGGCGCACACCTTTAATCCCAGCACTTGGGAGGCAGAGGCAGGTGGATTTCTGAGTTCGAGGCCAGCCTGGTCTACAGAGTGAGTTCCAGGACAGCCAGGACTACACAGAGAAACCCTGTCTCGAAAAACAAACAAACAAACAAACAAAAAAAGCAAAAATTCAAAATAAATACATTTCTTTAAAAATAAGTTGCAACACGAAATAACAATCTCATATGTGCTGAGGTCTTTGGCTATTTTTAAAGAGGTGGAAACTTTTTTAAAACCTTCAATAACAGATTAGACTTTTCATCGTGTTCGACTATGAAGTTATTTAATGAAGACAGTGAGTATCTTAGATGCCAGCAGCCCTTCTACACAATGATCAATACACTTTCAGATTTGCCTTAAGGAAATAATAATAATAGTGGTAAGGATGACAACATCACTGGCGAGCATTTGCTGTGTGTATACAATTGCCCATATTATGCAGGAGGAGACAAAGGCACAGCTAAATCGTGAGCGTCAGCGTTCTAAGTCACGGAAGCACGATGTAATATCATTCAGGAAGTAGGCGGAAAATCTCCATTCTATATAAACGAGTTTTTTTAAATCATGAAATATGGGACTAGAGCGATGGCTTCGTGGTTAAGAGCACTTGGTGTTCTTGTGGACAAGCCAAACTTGGTCCCAGCTCCCGTTTGATGAGTCTAGGAGCACGGGATCCTTTGCTTGCTTCTGACCTCTTCAGGAACCAGGCACACATGTGGTGCACATACATGCATGTAGGTAAAACACTCGTAGATACAAGTAGATTTTCTAAAAAAGTAAAAGGAGGCCATAAAGCAAACCAAAGCAGAGCTGAAAAAAAGGTTTCTGATACACTTATTCCTCCAAACTTCATTTTCTGGAACACTGTGCTGGTATATTACCACTAGATGGCGATATTGGTTCAGAAAAGCTGACCACACCTGTGCGAGGTCCTCGGAACACTGATTTACTCAAGAGATATTTTGCTTCCGATTACGTTGTTGCTCTATTAATTTATGATTTCTCTTTCATCTTAGAACATTAAAGTTAGAAATGAAGCAAAAGAAAGTTCCAGAAATCTTAAGTTCTGCATTCTGAAAGTCACTCTTTCTTAGATGCATTTTATTAGAGATACCAGGCTGTGAGGCGCCCAGCAATCAGAATATCCACACAAAATGGTACTCCAAAAGTTTTCGCTGACGTTACTAACAGCGCGAGAACAGAAATCAATTACAGGTCACTTCCAAAATTTAAAATAGCACTCAGTTTTAGTCCTAGACTCTTGGAAATTGATGAGGCATGCACGTTTCCCAAGACCAGAGAACGATAAGACGTAGGAATTGGAGGTAATTTAAACGTTTTAAAGATTATATGTTAATTATATTAGTGAATAGTAACGGGTTTCATTATGACATCTTCACGAACGTATACAACGTGGTTTGATCATATTCAGACCTCATTATCCTTCTTCCACCCTGAACTTCCTCTCCATAGCTGCTTGCCCCTACTTATTAAAGAATTTTATAACCCAACGAGTCTAATTAGGGTTAGACTACTAATTACTACTTACAGGATCATAGGTCTGAGGTTACTTCCAAGAACATGAACACTTTATATTGGGTACACCACTGAAGAGAAAGTCTCTGTCAACCATGAGCTGCCCGGACAGCCTCAGGTAGGGGTGGGGCTTCAGATAGGGGTGGGGCCTTCGGGTTAGAGTTAGGGTCCATACCCCCTCCATAGCAGGGATTTGTCTGGCCCAGTCTTGTAATAGATCTTATTTGAGTTCTCACGGTTGCTTTGAGTAATTTTAATTGTTTAAACCTTATATTGCAGCTATATTGAATTTATATAAAAACAATACAAATCAAATAAGGGAATGTAAGCAAACCCTCTTACGTCATTTACATCAATACCATTTACAGGAATTTGTTTGCTTTTTTCCTGAGGTGTTCAACTTTATATTTCACTAAAGTTATATATTTCACTAAAGGTAGCTAAAAGCCCTTTGTCGTAAACAAATATTAGTATGTGATATAAATATCAGATATTTCAATAGTCACTGCACCATAATCAAAGGACATTATCCTAGGCAGCTTTATTTAGTGGTTAAATCACAATCTGTGTGGGGTCACAGGTTGGTTGTCAATGCTTGCAAGCTCAGGTGGGGAAACGTTTCCTTTGTCTCGACAATACTTCTTATCGATTGTACCTGTCATTGGATAAATCATTCTGGGATCTCTTAAGACCTGTGTTGATGCCATCAAATGACAAGCTTGCTTGTAATTTAATTTCTAAAATAAATGGAAAGAATCCATGAATAGCTTTGGGTGTGACCAAATTCACTTAATCATTAATGTATGTGTTCATTTAATAAGTCTGTTAAACCCCTGAATACCAACAAGATAGGATTAAGAAAAAATGTTAAAAGCATACTTAAAAAAAGAAAACCCTCTTTCTGAGTTTCTTACAATACAAGTCAGATTCAAATAAACCGCAGGACACTCTCTGTGGTACTGTTCTGACCGGTGTGAGCAGTACTTACCTCTTCATCTTCACCGAGAGTTCTTGAGGTTGGTGCTAATGTAATCAAGTGAGTAGTGGCTTGGCTCAGTATCTTAGCAGCAGGGTATTTTGACCTTGGGGATGATGCGAAATTTCTTTCTCGAATGCCAAGAAATATCATTCGGATCATTAGGAGCTGCCAACAGCTATCAGACCAAAATGATTTCATCCATTAGAGAAAATTTATTGAAGAATAGCTATGTGCCCAGTGCTATGTTCCCAGCGGTGTGGTGTGCCCCCAGTAGTATATTTCCAGGGCTGTGTGTCCAGTGCTACGTCCCACTAATATAACAAAACATACTGTACTATATTGACTAAGAACTGTAGAATGAATCCCTTCTCTTGAGAAGCACACTTGGTAACACTATTTTCTCCTCCCTCAAAATCACATTTAATACAGAATCTTGATATAATTTTCCCTTTCACTAAAATCGTTCAGAAAAGAGGAATATATAAATATTCCCAGGGATGCGATTGAAGACAATAAATATTCTAGAAACAAACAGAAAATCCCTTTAACTGCAAGGGTAATTCAGTGATGAGTCCAGCCCCTGTGCGGTGAGGAGTCAGTCCAGCCCGTGCTTCACAAGAGACTGAACATCCCTAATGTGTCTCGAACCCCTGCTCCTAATCCAAAAACACAAGATGGAGTTGGAAACGGAACAAAACCGGGCTTCCTTCTCTGCTGGGGCCATGGATGAAAACACATGGTGGCCACCAGAATTTGGGGTAGCAGATGAATAGGCCAGCTCACTGAACAGGAGCAGTCCTAAAGGCAGCAACCTGGGAAAGTCATGATTCTTTGGGGTCTAGACAATTTCTCTCATCAGACTGTGAATAAACAAGAGATGAAAATTGTTTGCCGTTAACAACTGACCCATAAAGAATAGCAACAGAGTCCTAGTGACATTGTCACTGTCAGCTTTGATCTTCAAGGTCAGCAAGGGACTAGCTGACCCAGGCTGGACTCAATAAAGCAAAGTCCCCTGTGAGGCAGTATTTGTCAATAGTAACACAGTCTACTGTATATGTCAACAAAAATCACGTGAGCCAGAGCAAGGGGCTCAGGATAGTGAAGACCCAAGCAAACAAAACAGGAAGATCCCACAAGTCATCCATCAAACTCAGAACTGAGAAAACTCTTGGTGGTGGCGGTGGGACAATGTAGTGATTTATCATTGTGACATATATAGATGTCAGTGGGCATTTGGGGGAGTTGGTTCTGGCCCCCTACCCTTTTGAGACGAGGTCTCCCTCTCTCCCCTTTATGTCACTATCCTGTATCCGCCAGGATAGATGGTTCAGAGGTTCTGGGAGCTTCTGTTGTCTCCACCTCCCACTTTTGTGATGAAGAGTGCTGGAATTACAGACTCTCCTCCTGGCTCTTCCTGTGGGTTCCAGAGAACACAGTGCATCTGCACCTTCAGCCTAGCATACTTAAACTTGCACCTGCTGAGCCATCCTTCCAGCCCTCTTTGAAATTTTTACTAAGACTCTGTTGTTGTGATATATATATATTTGTTCTTTTAGTTCTTATTATGACTTGACCAACCCCCGATAATCTAGACAGAGTCCTATAGGCTTATTTAATCAGCTTTAGCACAATTGCTGGGTGATTACCCATACGCTAGACCAGTTATTTCCCAGCTGCAATCCCCCAGTTTCTTGCAGTCTGTCTGTCCTCAGGGAGCACTTCTCCTGGTCCTTCCCAGCTAATGGAGATCTCCTGCTCTCTCTGCCTTCTTTCTCCTTCTTTCTCCAGTTCTCACTTTCAACCCCCAGCTCAGTAACCAATACCCAGCCTACCTCTATTCTCCCCAGTTGTTGGCTGCGGCCACTTTTATTTAAGCACTCAGAGAAGATTGGCAAACAAAGTTTCCTGGGAATCTGCTCATCAGGACTGCAAGCAGATCCGGAGAGCCTGTATTTAGCATTTAAATACAAGGGAGCACCAGACCAACCCCCAACAGCAGCACATAGTAGCACACTTCAATCCTAGCGTTCACGAGGCGGAGGCAGTGGATCTCTGTCAGTTAGAGGCCGGCCTGGTCTACAGAGTGATTTCCAAGACTGCCAGGGAAATACAGAGAAACTTGTCTCGGAAAACAACAAACAAACAAACACCATCAGATTACACTGGCTATGTAAAATAAGAGTAGAAAATCATGAGGGAAAATGCCACAATTCACTGAATAATTAAACAGTGAAAGTAGGAAAATAACTGTGAATGAAGTAGAGACTGAAGAAGTGAAGGTAAGACCTGGCACAGGGTCCTAGAGAACGGTCTTTCACATCTGCAAGCCAGACAGTATGGCTTTGAAGCCATTCCATAAAGAAGAGATCATTTAAAGGAATATACTTCCAAGATACTGAAAGGTCCGGGACTCCCCAGAAAGGGGGTCCACTTAAGTCACAGGATAGCACGCACCCAAAGGACACACGAGAGACCGTCTTGCTGTAAAGCACATGAGGTGGTTTATTATATCAGAGCTCTGGGCCAGCCCATATCCCCATATCTCACATAGGGGATAGAGGGACTGACCTCGTGGCTCAGGGGTCTAGCGCTTATATATGGGCGGGGTGGGGAAAAAGCGAACTTTCGCGCGGGTGCACAGGATTGGTTGTTTTACTTTTTTTGAACACTTGTAGGCCGTACCATGGGGACAGGGTGTAGTTCCTCCCTTGGCCAGTCAGTTTCTAGGATGTTCTTAACAGGCCTTTGCCTTGTAACTCCCCCTCCTCTGTAACTAATTAGATGGGCCCAAACCTGCTGGCAGGTGCTTTTCTGCCCAAGGTCTAAGGCGAAAAATTTACACATATTTCATAAAACGGCCTTTATAATTTTTCACTCTACAATACAAGTGCTAGGATTCCCTAAGGAAAATTGTTTAAATAGCAATGATGATAAATGTTATTGGGGGGGAAAAAAGGTTTCAATTATGTCTGTGCATTTTAACCAAAGGCTACCAGGGATGCATTATCAGTGAACAAAGGAGGCTTTAGTCACTTGTTACAGCAAAAAAAAAAAAAAAAAAAAAAAAAAAAAAAAAAAAAAAAAAAAACCCTTGCTCTTGAAGAGCAAAGCAGGTCAGTAAGATACTGGGAAAGTCTTAAACCATCTGAGTTGGTGTCAGATTTTATGAATAGTTTGGGCAAGAGTACCTTTTCTCTGGCTTTGGTGTCCTCAGAACAACAGTCATTCCCTGCCCTCTTACATGGCGTCATAAATACCTAGTCTCCAGGGCCATTGGAACAAAACACCGCATGTTCTGTGTCTTAAACAAAAGCCAGTTATTGGCGAATAGTTCTGGAAGCTGGAGTCCGATTTTAGTTAGGGTGTCCACTGGGTTATGTTCCTTGTTTGTTTTGCTTTTTAATAAAATCCCATATATTCCAGGCTGCCCTTTAACTTCTGTACAGCCAAGGATGACCTTGAACCCCTGATCCTTCTACCTCCTGTTCCCAATTACTGGAATTACTACCAATGCCACCATGTCTGTTTTATGCAGTGCTGGGGCTCACACCCAGCGTCTCCTGCATGCTACTCCCTCTACCAACCAAGCAAGGCTTGCCCAGAAAGTGCTAGGGAAGAATCTATTGCAGGTCATTTTTGTCTCTTCTGGAAGCTCCTAGCCACATGACTCTTGTTTCATATGTGTTTGGGTGTGCAATGCTTTCTCACGATCTGTCTTATTCATAGAATGGCTTTGTCTGCTATCTCTGTCCGGTGTAGTTGGTTTTGTTCAATAAAGTGACAAATAAAGTTCAAAAAAGTGACAATGTTTAATAGTGAGTACTCACTACAAGTGCTAACAAAAGTAAGAACTAATTGATATCTTGAGTCAGCTCAGCCTCTTGCTGTCTGACTTGCTTTCCAGACTTACAGTCATCACCCACCATAATCCAGGCAAAGGACACCAAGGCATGGGAGAGCAAGTGTACTTGACAGATCGACACCCTAGCTGGAATGTTCCTTCAGAGAATGTAGTCTGTAACGTTGTGCTTGAATTATTTCAGATGTTATACTGGTTGACACAAGCCAGGGTCATCTGGGCAGAGGAAACCTAAAAATGCCTACATCAGAATTGTAAGAAATATCTGACCACCATTGAGAATAGACCACTCCAGACCATGCGGTTCTAAGGGGGAGAAGGTTTATTCAGGAGATGGGGCAAAAGTGGGGAGAGGACGGTGGAAAGAGAAGAGAGAAGAGGAGTAGAGGCCGGCCATGACCATGTGGAGAGAGAGGAAGGGGGGAGGGGACAGAGAGAGGGAGGGTGTAAGAGCGGGAGTAAGAGAGTAAGAGAGCAAGAGAGAGCAAGGGGGAGAGGAGGGGGCAAGCAGCCCCTTTTATAGTGGATCGGCCTACCTGGCGGTTGCTAGGTAACTGGGGAGGTGGAGTTTAGACGGAATGCTAACAAGAATGGCTGTGGTGGTTTGAATATGCTCAGCCCATATAGGGAGTGGTACTGTTAGGGGTGTGGCCTTGTTGAAGGATCTTTGTCACTGTGGGGTGGGCCTTGGAGGTCTCCTCCTCTGGTCAGGCTCTACCAATTGCAGAAGAGAGTTTCCTCCTGCTGTCTAGGATGCCAGTCTTCTCCTGGCTGCCTTTGGATCAAAGAGTAGAATTCTTGACTCATTCAGCACCCTGACTGTGTGGATACTGCCATGCTTCCTGCTTTGATGATAATGGACTGAACCTCTGAACCTGTCAGCCAGCCCCAGTTAACTGTTGTCTTTATGAGAGTTGCCTTGGTCATGGTGTCTGTTCACAGCAGTAGGCCCCTAACTAAGACAATGGTTGATAGTCAAGTGGGAACATTGTCTTGATTAATGATTAGTGTGGGCCCAGTGCACTGTGGGCAGTGCCATCCCTGGCAGGTGGTCTCAGGTTGCATAAGAATGAAAGCTAAGCAAACCATAAAGAGCAAATTGGTAAAGAACACTCCTCCATGGCTTCTGCTTTAATTACTGCCTTGACTTACCTCAGTAATAGACGACTGTTTTCTGGAAGAGTAAGATGAAATTAACCCTTTCCCCTCCGAGTTCCTTTCAGTCAGTGTTTGATCACAGCAACAGAAAGCAAACAGGATGCTGTCAAATGTGTGCATACAAACCTCTGCGGTGCGGTGTGAAGTGCACACAGACCTCTGCGGTGCGGTGTGAAGTGCACACAGACCTCTGCGGTGCGGTGTGAAGTGCACACAGACCTCTGCGGTGCGGTGTGAAGTTCTTTCTTCTGTTTTTTTAAAAAAAAAAAAAACGCCAACTTCACCTCGTCAATAGGGAGACAAACTAGAAAATGTACTTTCAAAATAGATGAGGTGATCAACTTTGGAGTTTTGTGGAGAGAAAAGGCTGGGTGCAGTCTATTCAGAGGCAAAACAGAGATCCAAGCTTAGCTCCGAGTGGATGGGTAGAGCTGAGATAGCTTACTGAATTCCACCTGAGGTACTGCGCGGTGAGCACAGCTGCTCTCCAGTGTTTCAGAGTGGGTGAAGGGAGATATTCTGAGCTGCGTTGATGTTAAGAAACTTTCAAATTGGTACCAAGATCCAGATTTCTCAGTGGCCAAATAACACACAAGTGTAGTTTGAACAGGGCTTGGGGGAATGAGTTTTATTTGAAAGGTAATCACACCACTATTCATTAGGCAAAATATGATCTCTTTCTTTCAATAAAGGTTGAATTTCTGGCCTTATGTATGATAAGTACGCAATGTACAGTGATCTCTCTGTCTCTCCATCCTCAAAATAAGATTTCTGACAGGAATTGTCTGTTTTGATCATGAGACATGCTGACATTTTATGAACAATGGCAAAGGTTAAAATTGAAGAAAAAGTAACTGTTTCTAGAGGAAACTACATTCATGGGGTTTGCTTGTGTATATGTGTGTGTAAAAGTGTGTGTGTGTGCATGAGTGTGAGTGTGTGTCAGTGCATGTGTGTGCATGAGTGTGAGTGTGTGTCAGTGCATGTGTGTGCATGAGTGTGTATGTGTGTGGTTCTGTGAGTGTGTGTGTGTGTTGAGAAAGATCACACTCTGTAGCCCAGGAGAGCCTGAATTCACTGTGTAGCTCAGGATCAAATTCTCTTGTTACTCCCTTGCCTCCACTGGCAGTGCTGGCATTGCAGGCGTGAGGTCCCGTGCCCAGCAATTCTTCATTCTTTGTAGGTGTAGTCATCATTTCCACAACGCGCGTCACTGGTGTGAGCTTGGCTAAAGTCAGAAATCCTTTCCAGGTGTCTTCATGGCTTTCTAACCCTTCTGCTTTACAGCTAAGAACTGGAAAACCAGGAAGTAAGATGCCGGATGACTGTGTGGTCCTGTGGGCTCCCCTTCCTCTGCCCCTCACCATGCCTCTAAGCAAGTTCTGTGAACAAGTTCTGGTTTTTTTGTGAGGTGGAGCTTCCGGTAATTCTTCAGATACTCAGCCCCTCCCCTATAAAATGGAGATACAATGAATTAATGCATGCCAGACATGCAGTATTAGATTTTTTTTTTAATTTTTTCCTCCTGTGACATGATGTGAGACAGTTTTACTACTCTTACAACAGAAGGCACACCTAGAAGTTTATTGTATCTATATCTTACTCATGTAACCACACAAAAGAAGGGTGAAGAAAGGCCTGCAGTTCTTCCCTGAACTCTCCAGAGCTGAGGACTGAACCCAGGACCCTGTTCTTGCTGGGCAAGTGCTCTATCACTGAGGTAAATCTCCATCACACTTCTTTAAAAAGCATTTTTATTTTTTATCTTATGTGCAGGAGCGTTTTGCCTGTATATTTGCATGTGCACTGGGTGTATGCAGTGCCTGTGTAGACCAGAAGAGGGCGTCAGGGCTACTAGAAGTGGAATCACAGCGGCCTCTGCAGGAGCAAGGACTCTTAAGATGCTCAGCCCTGGCTTCCATTTCTTGTTCTTTCTCTTTCTGCCTTTTCCCCGTGGACCTGGCTGTCCTATGCTGTTTCCCTTCAGGTCTGAGCCTCTCAACTTTCAGTCTTGATTCTGTTTCCTGTGTATTTAAACCTTCACCTTTGCCTGTTGGTACTTTTTGTTTGGTTGTCTGTCGAGACAGGGTTTCCTATAGCCCAGGGAAGCCCGACTTCTTATTTCCTATGTAGCAAAGGAAGACCTTGAACTCCTGATCATGTTGCCTCCTCTTCATAAGTTCTGGTATTAAAGTCTTGCACAATCACGATTTGCATGGTGCTAGGCTTTGAATCCAGGGCATCAGTGCATGCTAGGCACGTACTCTACCAGCTGAGCTATATTCCCAGACCCTTGTTTTGTTCATTGAGATAGGATCTCATATAGCTCAGGTTGGCCTTAAACTCTCAATGTAGTTGAAAATTACTTCATCCCCCAAGTGTAGGATTACAGGCATGAGCCAGTTTACCCAGTGTAGGCTTACAGGTGTGAACCATCACACCCAGTGTAGGCTTACAGGTATGAACCATCACACCCAGTGTAGGCTTATAGGTATGAACCATCACACCCAGTGTAGGCTTACAGGTGTGAACCATCACACCCAGTGTAGGCTTACAGGTGTGAACCATCACACCCAGTGTAGGCTTGCAGGTGTGAACCATCACACCCAGTGTAGGATTACAGATGTGAACCATCACACCCAGTGTAGGCTTACAGGTGTAAACCATCACACCCAGTGTAGGCTTACAGGTGTGAACCATCACACCCAGTGTAGGATTACAGATGTGAACCATCATACCCAGTGTAGGATTACAGGTGTAAACCATCATACCCAGTGTAGGCTTACAGGTGTGAACCATCACACCCAGTGTAGGATTACAGATGTGAACCATCACACCCAGTGTAGGCTTACAGATGTGAACCATCACACCCAGTGTAGGATTACAGATGTGAACCATCACACCCAGTGTAGGATTACAGGTATGAACCATCACACCCAGTGTAGGCTTACAGGTGTAAACCATCACACCCAGTGTAGGCTTACAGGTGTGAACCATCACACCCAGTGTAGGATTACAGATGTGAACCATCATACCCAGTGTAGGCTTACAGGTGTGAACCATCACACCCAGTGTAGGCTTATAGTTATGAACCATCATACCCAGTGTAGGATTACAGGTGTGAACCATCACACCCAGTGTAGGCTTACAGGTGTAAACCATCACACCCAGTGTAGGATTACAGGTGTAAACCATCATACCCAGTGTAGGCTTACAGATGTGAACCATCACACCCAGTGTAGGCTTACAGGTGTGAACCATCACACCCAGTGTAGGCTTACAGGTGTGAACCATCACACCCAGTGTAGGATTACAGTTGTGAACCATCACACCAGTGTAGGCTTACAGATGTGAACCATCACACCCAGTGTAGGCTTACAGGTCTGAACCATCACACCCAGTGAAGGCTTACAGGTGTGAACCATCACACCCAGTGTAGGCTTACAGGTGTGAACCATCACACCCAGTGTAGGATTACAGATGTGAACCATCACACCCAGTGTAGGCTTACAGGTGTAAACCATCACACCCAGTGTAGGATTACAGGTGTAAACCATCATACCTAGTGTAGGCTTACAGGTGTAAACCATCACACCCAGTGTAGGCTTACAGGTATGAACCATCACACCCAGTGTAGGATTGCAGATGTGAACCATCACACCCAGTGTAGGATTGCAGATGTGAACCATCACACCCAGTGTAGGATTATAGGTGCGAACCATCACACCCAGTGTAGGATTATAGGTGTAAACCATCACACCCAGTGTAGGATTATAGGTGTAAACCATCACACCCAGTGTAGGATTACAGGTGTGAACCATCACACCCAGTGTAGGCTTACAGGTGTAAACCATCACACCCAGTGTAGGATTACAGGTGTGAACCATCACACCCAGTGTAGGAACAGGTATGAACCATCACACCCAGTGTAGGCTTACAGGTGTAAACCATCACACCCAGTGTAGGATTACAGATGTGAACCATCACACCCAGTGTAGGATTACAGGTGTGAACCATCACACCCAGTATAGGCTTACAGGTGTGAACCATCACACCCAGTGTAGGCTTACATGTGTGAACCATCACACCCAGTGTAGGCTTACAGGTGTGAACCATCACACCCAGTGTAGGATTACAGGTGTAAACCATCACACCCAGTGTAGGATTACAGGTGTAAACCATCACACCCAGTGTAGGATTACAGATGTGAACCATCACACCCAGTGTAGGCTTATAGGTGTGAACCATCACACCCAGTGTAGGCTTACAGGTGTGAACCATCACACCCAGTGTAGGATTACAGGTGTGAACTATCATACCCAGTGTAGGCTTACAGGTGTAAACCATCACACCCAGTGTAGGATTACAGTTGTGAACCATCACACCAGTGTAGGCTTACAGATGTGAACCATCACACCCAGTGTAGGCTTACAGGTATGAACCATCACACCCAGTGTAGGATTACAGGTGTGAACCATCACACCCAGTGTAGGATTACAGGTGTAAACCATCACACCCAGTGTAGGATTACAGGTGTAAACCATCACACCCAGTGTAGGATTACAGATGTGAACCATCACACCCAGTGTAGGCTTATAGGTGTGAACCATCACACCCAGTGTAGGATTACAGGTGTGAACCATCACACCCAGTGTAGGATTACAGGTGTGAACTATCATACCCAGTGTAGGCTTACAGATGTGAACCATCACACCCAGTGTAGGATTACAGGTATGAACCATCACACCGAGTGTAGGCTTACAGGTGTAAACCATCACACCCAGTGTAGGCTTACAGGTGTGAACCATCACACCCAGTGTAGGATTACAGATGTGAAACATCATACCCAGTGTAGGCTTACAGGTATGAACCATCACACCCAGTGTAGGCTTATAGTTATGAACCATCATACCCAGTGTAGGATTACAGGTGTGAACCATCACACCCAGTGTAGGCTTACAGGTGTAAACCATCACACCCAGTGTAGGATTACAGGTGTAAACCATCATACCCAGTGTAGGCTTACAGATGTGAACCATCACACCCAGTGTAGGATTACAGGTGTGAACCATCACACCCAGTGTAGGCTTACAGGTGTGAACCATCACACCCAGTGTAGGATTACAGTTGTGAACCATCACACCAGTGTAGGCTTACAGATGTGAACCATCACACCCAGTGTAGGCTTACAGGTGTGAACCATCACACCCAGTGAAGGCTTACAGGTGTGAACCATCACACCCAGTGTAGGCTTACAGATGTGAACCATCACACCCAGTGTAGGATTACAGATGTGAACCATCACACCCAGTGTAGGATTACAGGTGTAAACCATCATACCCAGTGTAGGATTACAGGTGTAAACCTTCATACCTAGTGTAGGCTTACAGGTGTAAACCATCACACCCAGTGTAGGCTTACAGGTATGAACCATCACACCCAGTGTAGGATTGCAGATGTGAACCATCACACCCAGTGTAGGATTGCAGGTGTGAACCATCACACCCAGTGTAGGATTATAGGTGCGAACCATCACACCCAGTGTAGGATTATAGGTGTAAACCATCACACCCAGTGTAGGATTACAGGTGTAAACCATCACACCCAGTGTAGGATTACAGGTGTAAACCATCATACCCAGTGTAGGATTACAGGTGTAAACCATCACACCCAGTGTATGCTTACAGGTGTGAACCATCACACCCAGTGTAGGATTACAGGTGTAAACTATCACACCCAGTGTAGGATTACAGGTGTAAACCATCATACCCAGTGTAGGATTACAGGTGTAAACCATCACACCCAGTGTAGGATTACAGGTGTGAACCATCACACCCAGTGTAGGATTACAGGTATAAACCATCACACCCAGTGTAGGATTACAGATGTGAACCATCATACCCAGTGTAGGATTACAGGTATAAACCATCACACCCAGTGTAGGATTATAGGTGCGAACCATCACACCCAGTGTAGGATTATAGGTGTAAACCATCACACCCAGTGTAGGATTATAGGTGTAAACCATCACACCCAGTGTAGGATTACAGGTGTGAACCATCACACCCAGTGTAGGCTTACAGGTGTAAACCATCACACCCAGTGTAGGATTACAGGTGTGAACCATCACACCCAGTGTAGGAACAGGTATGAACCATCACACCCAGTGTAGGCTTACAGGTGTAAACCATCACACCCAGTGTAGGATTACAGATGTGAACCATCACACCCAGTGTAGGATTACAGGTGTGAACCATCACACCCAGTATAGGCTTACAGGTGTGAACCATCACACCCAGTGTAGGCTTACATGTGTGAACCATCACACCCAGTGTAGGCTTACAGGTGTGAACCATCACACCCAGTGTAGGATTACAGGTGTAAACCATCACACCCAGTGTAGGATTACAGGTGTAAACCATCACACCCAGTGTAGGATTACAGATGTGAACCATCACACCCAGTGTAGGCTTATAGGTGTGAACCATCACACCCAGTGTAGGCTTACAGGTGTGAACCATCACACCCAGTGTAGGATTACAGGTGTGAACTATCATACCCAGTGTAGGCTTACAGGTGTAAACCATCACACCCAGTGTAGGATTACAGTTGTGAACCATCACACCAGTGTAGGCTTACAGATGTGAACCATCACACCCAGTGTAGGCTTACAGGTATGAACCATCACACCCAGTGTAGGATTACAGGTGTGAACCATCACACCCAGTGTAGGATTACAGGTGTAAACCATCACACCCAGTGTAGGATTACAGGTGTAAACCATCACACCCAGTGTAGGATTACAGATGTGAACCATCACACCCAGTGTAGGCTTACAGATGTGAACCATCATACCCAGTGTAGGCTTACAGGTATGAACCATCACACCCAGTGTAGGCTTATAGTTATGAACCATCATACCCAGTGTAGGATTACAGGTGTGAACCATCACACCCAGTGTAGGCTTACAGGTGTAAACCATCACACCCAGTGTAGGATTACAGGTGTAAACCATCATACCCAGTGTAGGCTTACAGATGTGAACCATCACACCCAGTGTAGGATTACAGGTGTGAACCATCACACCCAGTGTAGGCTTACAGGTGTGAACCATCACACCCAGTGTAGGATTACAGTTGTGAACCATCACACCCAGTGTAGGCTTACAGATGTGAACCATCACACCCAGTGTAGGCTTACAGGTGTGAACCATCACACCCAGTGAAGGCTTACAGGTGTGAACCATCACACCCAGTGTAGGCTTACAGGTGTGAACCATCACACCCAGTGTAGGATTACAGATGTGAACCATCACACCCAGTGTAGGCTTACAGGTGTAAACCATCACACCCAGTGTAGGATTACAGGTGTAAACCTTCATACCTAGTGTAGGCTTACAGGTGTAAACCATCACACCCAGTTTAGGCTTACAGGTATGAACCATCACACCCAGTGTAGGATTGCAGATGTGAACCATCACACCCAGTGTAGGATTGCAGATGTGAACCATCACACCCAGTGTAGGATTATAGGTGCGAACCATCACACCCAGTGTAGGATTATAGGTGTAAACCATCACACCCAGTGTAGGATTATAGGTGTAAACCATCACACCCAGTGTAGGATTACAGGTGTGAACCATCACACCCAGTGTAGGATTATAGGTGCGAACCATCACACCCAGTGTAGGATTATAGGTGTAAACCATCACACCCAGTGTAGGCTTACAGGTGTGAACCATCACATCCAGTGTAGGCTTACAGGTCTGAACCATCACACCCAGTGTAGGATTACAGATGTGAACCATCACACCCAGTGTAGGCTTACAGGTATGAACCATCACACCCAGTGTAGGATTACAGGTGTGAACCATCACACCCAGTGTAGGATTACAGGTGTAAACCATCACACCCAGTGTAGGATTACAGGTGTAAACCATCATACCCAGTGTAGGATTACAGGTGTAAACCATCACACCCAGTGTATGCTTACAGGTGTGAACCATCACACCCAGTGTAGGATTACAGGTGTAAACTATCACACCCAGTGTAGGATTACAGGTGTAAACCATCATACCCAGTGTAGGATTACAGGTGTAAACCATCACACCCAGTGTAGGATTACAGGTGTGAACCATCACACCCAGTGTAGGATTACAGGTATAAACCATCACACCCAGTGTAGGATTACAGATGTGAACCATCATACCCAGTGTAGGATTACAGGTATAAACCATCACACCCAGTGTAGGATTATAGGTGCGAACCATCACACCCAGTGTAGGATTATAGGTGTAAACCATCACACCCAGTGTAGGATTATAGGTGTAAACCATCACACCCAGTGTAGGATTACAGGTGTGAACCATCACACCCAGTGTAGGCTTACAGGTGTAAACCATCACACCCAGTGTAGGATTACAGGTGTGAACCATCACACCCAGTGTAGGAACAGGTATGAACCATCACACCCAGTGTAGGCTTACAGGTGTAAACCATCACACCCAGTGTAGGATTACAGATGTGAACCATCACACCCAGTGTAGGATTACAGGTGTGAACCATCACACCCAGTATAGGCTTACAGGTGTGAACCATCACACCCAGTGTAGGCTTACATGTGTGAACCATCACACCCAGTGTAGGCTTACAGGTGTGAACCATCACACCCAGTGTAGGATTACAGGTGTAAACCATCACACCCAGTGTAGGATTACAGGTGTAAACCATCACACCCAGTGTAGGATTACAGATGTGAACCATCACACCCAGTGTAGGCTTATAGGTGTGAACCATCACACCCAGTGTAGGCTTACAGGTGTGAACCATCACACCCAGTGTAGGATTACAGGTGTGAACTATCATACCCAGTGTAGGCTTACAGGTGTAAACCATCACACCCAGTGTAGGATTACAGTTGTGAACCATCACACCAGTGTAGGCTTACAGATGTGAACCATCACACCCAGTGTAGGCTTACAGGTATGAACCATCACACCCAGTGTAGGATTACAGGTGTGAACCATCACACCCAGTGTAGGATTACAGGTGTAAACCATCACACCCAGTGTAGGATTACAGGTGTAAACCATCACACCCAGTGTAGGATTACAGATGTGAACCATCACACCCAGCGTAGGCTTATAGGTGTGAACCATCACACCCAGTGTAGGATTACAGGTGTGAACCATCACACCCAGTGTAGGATTACAGGTGTGAACTATCATACCCAGTGTAGGCTTACAGATGTGAACCATCACACCCAGTGTAGGATTACAGGTATGAACCATCACACCCAGTGTAGGCTTACAGGTGTAAACCATCACACCCAGTGTAGGCTTACAGGTGTGAACCATCACACCCAGTGTAGGATTACAGATGTGAACCATCATACCCAGTGTAGGCTTACAGGTATGAACCATCACACCCAGTGTAGGCTTATAGTTATGAACCATCATACCCAGTGTAGGATTACAGGTGTGAACCATCACACCCAGTGTAGGCTTACAGGTGTAAACCATCACACCCAGTGTAGGATTACAGGTGTAAACCATCATACCCAGTGTAGGCTTACAGATGTGAACCATCACACCCAGTGTAGGATTACAGGTGTGAACCATCACACCCAGTGTAGGCTTACAGGTGTGAACCATCACACCCAGTGTAGGATTACAGTTGTGAACCATCACACCAGTGTAGGCTTACAGATGTGAACCATCACACCCAGTGTAGGCTTACAGGTGTGAACCATCACACCCAGTGAAGGCTTACAGGTGTGAACCATCACACCCAGTGTAGGCTTACAGGTGTGAACCATCACACCCAGTGTAGGATTACAGATGTGAACCATCACACCCAGTGTAGGCTTACAGGTGTAAACCATCACACCCAGTGTAGGATTACAGGTGTAAACCTTCATACCTAGTGTAGGCTTACAGGTGTAAACCATCACACCCAGTTTAGGCTTACAGGTATGAACCATCACACCCAGTGTAGGATTGCAGATGTGAACCATCACACCCAGTGTAGGATTGCAGATGTGAACCATCACACCCAGTGTAGGATTATAGGTGCGAACCATCACACCCAGTGTAGGATTATAGGTGTAAACCATCACACCCAGTGTAGGATTATAGGTGTAAACCATCACACCCAGTGTAGGATTACAGGTGTGAACCATCACACCCAGTGTAGGATTATAGGTGCGAACCATCACACCCAGTGTAGGATTATAGGTGTAAACCATCACACCCAGTGTAGGCTTACAGGTGTGAACCATCACATCCAGTGTAGGCTTACAGGTCTGAACCATCACACCCAGTGTAGGATTACAGATGTGAACCATCACACCCAGTGTAGGCTTACAGGTATGAACCATCACACCCAGTGTAGGATTACAGGTGTGAACCATCACACCCAGTGTAGGATTACAGGTGTAAACCATCACACCCAGTGTAGGATTACAGGTGTAAACCATCATACCCAGTGTAGGATTACAGGTGTAAACCATCACACCCAGTGTATGCTTACAGGTGTGAACCATCACACCCAGTGTAGGATTACAGGTGTAAACTATCACACCCAGTGTAGGATTACAGGTGTAAACCATCATACCCAGTGTAGGATTACAGGTGTAAACCATCACACCCAGTGTAGGATTACAGGTGTGAACCATCACACCCAGTGTAGGATTACAGGTATAAACCATCACACCCAGTGTAGGATTACAGATGTGAACCATCATACCCAGTGTAGGATTACAGGTATAAACCATCACACCCAGTGTAGGAACAGGTATGAACCATCACACCCAGTGTAGGCTTACAGGTGTAAACCATCACACCCAGTGTAGGATTACAGATGTGAACCATCACACCCAGTGTAGGATTACAGGTGTGAACCATCACACCCAGTATAGGCTTACAGGTGTGAACCATCACACCCAGTGTAGGCTTACAGGTGTGAACCATCACACCCAGTGTAGGCTTACAGGTGTGAACCATCACACCCAGTGTAGGATTACAGGTGTAAACCATCACACCCAGTGTAGGATTACAGGTGTAAACCATCACACCCAGTGTAGGATTACAGATGTGAACCATCACACCCAGTGTAGGCTTATAGGTGTGAACCATCACACCCAGTGTAGGATTACAGGTGTGAACCATCACACCCAGTGTAGGATTACAGGTGTGAACTATCATACCCAGTGTAGGCTTACAGGTGTGAACCATCACATCCAGTGTAGGATTACAGGTGTGAACTATCACACCCAGTGTAGGATTACAGGTGTGAACCATCACACCCAGTGTAGGCTTACAGGTGTGAACCATCACACCCAGTGTAGGATTACAGGTGTGAACCATCACACCCAGTGTAGGCTTACAGGTGTGAACCGTCACACCCAGTGTAGGCTTACAGGTGTGAACCATCACACCCAGTGTAGGCTTACAGGTGTGAACCATCACACCCAGTGTAGGCTTACAGGTGTGAACCATCACACCCAGTGTAGGCTTGCAGGTGTGAACCATCACACCCAGTGTAGGATTACAGGTGTAAACCATCACACCCAGTGTAGGCTTACAGATATGAACCATCACACCCAGTGTAGGCTTACAGGTGTGAACCATCACACCCAGTGTAGGATTACAGGTGTGAACCAGCCACCCAGTGTAGGATTACAGGTGTGAACCAGCACTACCAGCAAATAAAGCTTTTGTCTTTTGTTTCCTAAAACAGTGTCTCACTATGTCACCCGGGCTAATGACTCAGTTTTCCCAAAGTGGCTATCACAGCTGTGAGCCAACTGGCTCCGGGATCTTATTGACTCTTACACTTCATGAACTAGGATACAGACAAACACACAAGCAAACACCAAAAACAACAAGAAAAAACAAACCATTGAACCCTAACAGTTTCCCAATTTTTATTTCAAATGGGGAAATTAAAGGGAAACCTCATGAATAATTGGTTTTTATTTTCTTCACTGTTTTTGTAATTTATTGTTTCCCTTGTTGAAATAACATTTGCTATTTTAAAATTAGGCATTTCTGTGTGTTATTTTGAAATTTTGATTTAATACCAAATAATGGGGTAATTTAATTTCATGGTTTTTTTTTTTTTTTTTTTTTTTTTTTTTTTTTTTTTTTTTTTTTTTTTTTTTTTTTCCTTCATTTTGAGCATTTACTTTGTGGAAAAACTTTCTGGTTTTAATTTCCCTCAGTTTCTTTCACTTTTCTAAAAATGAGGGTCTAGAAGATGACATAAAAATTTCCTTTCTGATTTTCTTTCTTTCCTTTTCTTTCTCTTTTCTCTTTATTTTTCTCATTCTTTTTTATGACAGTATAACTTGACTGTGGTTTACTTTTTTAAAAAAAAAACACATCTAGTGAGAGGAATTAACTTTTAAAAAGCCAAACTTATGAAAAATAGCTAACGAAATTTGCCATTTAAAAAAATTTGTCGGTACAAGACTGCTTATAGAAATGAACATTTCTTTTATTAATGTCTTGTGTGTGTGTGTGTGAGAGAGAGAGAGAGAGAGAGAGAGAGAGAGAGAGAGAGCGCACAAGCGTGTGTGTGGTTATGTGAGTGGTTAGTATATGAAGCACTGGGTTGTGACCTGTCCAGGAATGTACATCACACTTGTCCTTGTTTCTCTGCAGTGGTCCTGTCCCTGGCTTGACCCTTTCTTACGCTTGACCCCTCTAACGCTCCATCCTCTGCTTCACGCTGCACAGGCCGTCGCATTCTCTTGTTCTTCCCCTTTTCCCTTCAACTGCTTTTCCGCTCACAGTCCTGTTTCTATTGTCACACACACATGCTTACAAATACACACACTCACACACACACATACATGCATACATACTCACATATACACACAAATACACACTCACAGACACATCCACACATACATACCACACACATACCATACACATACACACTCACACACACATTCTCACACACATGCTCATATAACCATTCATACACACACACATACAAACATGTTCCCACACATACATACGACACACATACCATACACACTCACACACACATTCTCACACACATGCTCATATAACTATTCATACACACACATACAAACATGTTCCCACACATACATACGACACACATACCATACACATACACACTCACACACACACATGCTCACACATATGCTCATATAACCATTCATACACACACATACAAACATGCTCACACACTCACACACACACCTTAATCTAGGCTTACGCATAGGGAAATGATGCAGTATTTGTCATCCTCGGCTTATTTTGCTTAACATAGTGATCCCCAGTTGCATCCATTTCCTTGCATATGTTATAATCTCAGTCTTACAGCAGAGTAAAATTCCATTCAGCTGCCGATGGGTGTCTGGGCTGGTACTATGTTCCTATCGTGATGATGGTGATGATGGTGATGATGATGGTGATGATGATGATGATGTGAATCCAGGGCCTTGAGCATACTAGGGAAGTGCTTTACCGTTGAACAGGCCCAACCTTTCCTCTCTTTTTGAAAGAAGATTTCACCATGTAGCCCAAGCTACCCTTGAGCTTGGTTTCCTCCTGTCTCTACCTTCTGAGTACCAGGATGTCATGTGTTTACCATCATGGCTAGCAAGAAGACTTGTTTTAAAGTCATTTTGAACCAGGTATTTTTTCAGAAGGCAGTTGCTTATGCCAGCAGAAAGCTCCCATTCACAGGGAATTGGCTATATTTTAAAGATGTAATATTTTTATTTATGTATATTATGCAGGTGTGTGTGTGTGTGTGTGTGTGTGTGTGTGTGTACAGTGTTAGGTATGTACACACAAGCGCATGTGCTCACTGAGGCCAAAAGCATTGACTCTTCTGTAGCTGGAGTTACAGAGCTGTCGGGAGCCATCTGACTTTGGTCCCGAGAACCAACTCAAGACCTCTGGAAGGCTGGTATGTCCTCTTAGCCAATGAGCCATCTCCCCTATCCAGACCAACTATTTCAAAACTGGCTGGAACACCACCTTTCCAAGGCATTGTCATGGTGCAGACTCTGAGCTAGGGTGCTAAGTTCTTAATGAAGCATGAAAAGGAGACTCCAACCTGTCTCTCCTCTCCCTTACAGATGCTATTTTAACAAGGGACTTCCGATACACTATTGGAATGTTTGCATTTAATTCTGTAGGCAAAAAAGAAACAAATGGGGATTGTCTCCCCCCACCCCCACCCCCCATCCCCCTGTTTATATCTCAGAAACCAAACTCAGACTCCATGTGCCTGGGCTTCAGGATATTATTACAGAATCTAAAATATGAGGAGGTCACTCAGAATAAGCCTCTCCCTATGCCACAAATCTCATGCTCAGCTTTTGTGCTCAGAAAATAGCTCTTTAGAGAAAAGCTGAGTGAGTGGAGGGGTGGAGGAACTGAGCCGACAAGAACGCAGGGGCAGTGACTTACCACCTAAGGAGGTGATGGAGTTTGAGACAGGAATTTGTATCCAAAGGAGATGCAGTCCTCTATTGTGAAGTGGCTCTGAGCAATGGTTCTGTGTCAAGGGACCTGTGTTTCCCCTTTCCTCCAATGTGGATGGACTCCAGGTGCATTACATGTACAACCTCTCTGAATAGACTCTGGGTACACTAAATGCCTGACTTCTCTGGATAGACTCCAGGTGCATTAAATGTTCAACGTCTCTGGACAGACTCCAGATGCCTGACATTTCTCCACTCACCTCTGCCAGTCCTTCCAGGGGTGGGACATTGCTTGAAGACATGAGAAAAGAAACCAGGTCTTCCCATCCCATGTCTGCCACCCCTGCCCAACCCCATTCTGTCTTTGCAGATGCATAGATGTCACCAGCCTGCATAGGGTGGGTGAACCCCTCTAACACTGAGTTCTAACATCTCAGATAAGCATAACCTTATCAGAATCGAAAGCATATCACTTTTCTCCACTGCTGTGTCAAAATACCTATGCTGAGACAAATCCAACTTAGAAAAGGAAGAGTCAGTTTTGTCTCATGGTTTTATGGGATATAATCCACCCTGGCAGGAAAGGCATTAGAATAAGGATGGATACAACTGGTCACACTTTGTCCACCATTGGGAAGTAGAGAGAGATGAACGTTTGTCTTTGTCTTTTCCTTTTATCCTTGTTGTTCGACCCATGGGGCGGTATAGCCTGCAGTTAGACTAGGGCACTTCCCTTCAGTCAAACCTCTCTGGGAACAGAAGTGTGTCTCCGAAGAAATTCCAAAGCCAGTCTAGTTGGTGAGGAAGAGTAACCATCACCAAGGCAATGCTGTGTGTGTGCGTGCGCATGTGTGAGTTGGAAAAGAGGAAAAGGGAGCTGTGTATGAATCCCCTTCAGCACCAACAACTAAACATTGTGGCCTTCGTCCTCATGTACAGATGCCTGTGCTGTACACAGTGACACTGGGGACAGCCTCAGACTCCTTAGGATTGATTTATTTCCTTTAGATACGCAAGGTAACATTCCTCATGTACATCAAACTCATAGCTGGTGCTGACTAAATCTATTCTGAAGAAGTGATTGCCAATTAAATGAAGGATGTAGAAAATGGAACAAGAGGGAAAAGACAGGACTTTCCCTAGCACAGCGGGGTGACGTGCGCAGAGTGAACACCATGTTTCTTTTTCTGCACACAGTTGCTCTATCATATGGAGGGAAATCCTAACCCTGAATAAATTCTGTTCAAAATAAAGGCAGCATTTTTTTCCCAACTAAATAGAAGCCTACAATGTGACTTTCTGTTCTCTCTGTAAAAATATTTTTAAAACATTCTGGACAGAAATACAAATGTGTTGATTGAACATTGAGTCGGACTTGAAGTGTCCCCCTGCGGCCATATCCGTAAGAAAGGAATATTGCTTAGTCTGACAAAATAGCAATAAAAATTAACCCTAGCTACCTTCTTCTAGACAATGCTGGGTGGGGAGTGACTTGCAATCTTCCTCTCTGATAATTTTAAAAATCGCTGAGAAAAAGGAGGCTGAGGCTGCATCATCCTCAGCATCCGTATTAACTCATGGTAATGACTCAAAACACTGAAAGCCAAAAAGTGTTTGAAAATGTTTTGATTTCTTTGCATTTGCCATGATGTTTGCCAAATCTGAAGGTAGTATGTAAGAAAAGTTTTAGTTTAGTTAAGGGTTTTTTTTTTTTTTAAGATTTATTTATTTATTCTATGTATATGAGTACACTGCAGCTGTCTTCAGACACACCAGAAAAGGGCATCAGATCCCATTACAGATGGTTGTGAGCCGCCATGTGGTTGCCCAGAATTGAACTCATGACCTTTGGAAGAGCAGTCAGTGCTCATAACTGCTGAGCCATCTCTCCAGACCCATAGTTAAGGGTTTTTAAAAAGATGTGTTGTGGTGCAAGTTTTTTTTACCATCCTCTAACCACTGAATGTTGAATTTAATTTACATAAAAACTGTTGCAAAACTCATTTCCTAGCAGTGGCTCTGTCTCACAGTCAAGTTCACTCTTCACGGATAGAACTCAGACTTAAGGCCTGGGCCCCACTCCACCCCTACTCTGTTATGATCTACCTGTCTCCCCAAGAGGAACCTCCAAACTGAGCATTGTAAATGTCCATGTTAACTTAAGAAAATGCAAATAAGATATACCAGTGAACTAATGAGATGTGAAAATGCTTTAGTATGATTCTTTGTGCACAACTCTGTTCTGGTGTGCGGCAGGATATTTGATCATGAACCCTGAGATTGTGTTAACTAGAAAAGCTTGTTTTTATCTGTGATGTAGTTCAGCCTTAGCACAGCCCTTTAATCCAAGACCCTTTTGACTGAATAGTGTAAACAGGATTAAATAAAGTTAACCATAGGCCAAGAGGCTGAGAAAACAACCAGTTGACATACGATTATTAGGAAAAAAAAAAAAAAAAAAAAAAACCAACAACACAGAGAGTAAGAGAAAGTCAGAAGGATGGATAGAGAGACACACAGGAAGTAGAAGGGAGAGAGACTGAGTTAGAAGAAGGTTCCTTGAGCCAGCATGAGAGAGGAGCACTGCTGGTGGGACTTTGGCTAAAGAAGGTGGTCTGCTGGGTGCTTTCTCTCCCCCTCTGAGCTAGTAGGCTTTCACCCCAGCATCTGACTCTTCCTTGGTAAGACCAAATGATTATGATTTTAAAACCACCAATGATGTGTGCTATGATTTATTTTTTTATTCATCTTACTCTCTATCATACTAAGATGTGGACAGGGTGGGTCCTCTTGTTCATATGTACACTCCACATGTGCACTTCAGACCATAGCACAACAGTAGCAAGAACTTTTGTCTGTCTGTCTTTCTTTTTTAAAGGAAGGGCTCCGGGTGGCCTAGGCTGGCCTTGAATTCACTATGTAGCGGAGGCTGATTTTGAACTTCTACTTTCCAGTGCCCAGATCACAGATGAGCACCACAACACCTGGCTCCAAGCAATTTACTTTTAACTCACTAACATTGACTAAGTGCATGTTATTAATCGGTCAGATCAGCATCCCTGCGGTCTGGTTGCTCCCGATAATTCATACTCTGATTTTCTCACTCAGCATTGGATGTAAGCAGAACAGAGCACAGAGTAGAAGTGGCGTTTCTAGTAGAATGCTGCGTCTGCGTTCTGTCCGTTCATCTTTGAGTTTACCTCTGTTCCCACCATAGGCAGGAGAAGAGACTGCAGCAGATTTTCACTGACTTCACAACAAAAAGAAGACTGAGCGCTAGTGACATCCACAACCTGTGTGTCCTCAGGGAAAGCCTACAGAAAGGGTGGACTCTGCTCTTCTGAAGCTTCACAGGATCAGGGGGAGCAAGTGGCTTGTTTTAGAACATATTTTTGCCAATCGGCAGCTATGTGCTATCTTATTGACATTCCCTAACTCTGTGCTTACCACGTGGTCAGTGGTGTGTTTAGTCCTGGAAAAAGAGTCCCCACAGGGATTTGGTTTCTATAGGAACCCAGTGACCTACCTGTCATACTTGTCTTATGCTCTGATAGTGGACACTGCCACAGTAGAGCAAACCCCCCGAGCTTCTAATCAACAAAGCTGGCCTGTGTTTTCAGCCCACACTCAAGAGAGTATTTCACTCCTGTGTACACCACACCCCCCCAGGCAGCAAGCCTGTCTCAGGAAAAGCTACGCTGGTGGCACAGACCTCAAAGTTGCTTTGGAAAACATGTCAGTTCTCTTGAATTAATAGATCTCCCCCCTCCTTGGAGAAAGAAGAAAGGACTATTGCTGGGGAGACCAGGCCAACACCAGAGCCCCCACCCCCAACCCACACACACAGCGGAAGTTGGGATCAGAGAATGTTTGGGACCCCTGTGGCTCCCATCCTGTGGAAGATGTGTTTGGTGTGTGAGGAAGTCACACAGGAGGTGACCATGAGTTCCCGAAGCTCATTGTTCACATACAGGAAGCTTTTGAGCAGACATTGGTTGCTAGCATTCTGTCTAAACTCCACCCCACCTGTTACCTAGCAACAGCCAGGTATATTCCTCCCCACAGTTACCTGGCAACTGCCAGGTAGGCCTGACCCACTATAAAAGGGGCTGCGTTCCCCTCCTCCCTCTTTTGCTTCTCTCTTGCCCTCTTGAGCTCTTCCTCTCCCGCTCTCTCCACGTGCTCATGACCTCTTCTCTTCTCTTCTCTTCTCTTCTCTTCTCTTCTCTTCTCTTCTCTTCTCTTCTCTTCTCTTCTCTTCTCTTCTCCTCTCCTCTCCTCTCCTCTCCTCTCCTCTCCTCTCCTCTCCTCTCCTCTCCTCTCCTCTCCTCTCCTCTCCTCTCCTCTTCTCCTCTTCTCTTCTCTTCTCCCCTCCCTTCCCCTTCCCTCCCCCCTCCCCCACTAACCTCTTAATTCCCTTCCCCCTCTTAATTCCCTTCCCCATGCCCTGAATAAACTCTATTCTATACTATACCGTCATGTGACTGGTCCCTTAGGGGGAAGGGATGCCTTGGCATGGGCCTGCTGAGACATCCCCTTCCCCCATACCTCACCACACACCATAGAACATATTCCTCACCAAACATCATAGAACACCTCTTTATCTTTTTATAAACATATCATTGGTGCCATGACTCCGATGTTGAAACTCAGCAGGTTTGCATCCCACCCCAGCTACCACAAGAGATCCACACTTGCTACCCCAGAACTGATAAGGCGCCCCCGCCCCCTCCCAGCCCTCACTGGTCAGAGTACCCGTCCACATGGTCCCAGGGGAGAGTTCTTGAGCTCAAAACTACCCCTGTGTTGAGGATGGGAGACACTGAATCTTTCACTGACCCTCGTTCTAGGACTCCTTCCCTTGGATGACATTCCCTCTCCCTTTGAGACAGTTTCTTTCTTGCCGCTGGGAATTCCAGGTTGGGCCTGGACAAACTGCTCTCTCAGGAGTACTGGCTCCAAGCATTAGTCCCCAGTCCCCACATGTCTCCTTCAGGGGTCAGTCTTTTTGCTGCCTGATTCCTATTTACTGGAATGTCTTGGTCTAGTTCACAGTTAACAGAGAACAATCTCTCTCTACATGGCCACTAAACTGGTACTTTTTTGCTAGCGACCCATAGCGTAGACTTTCCCCTCTCCCTCCCTCATTTGTGGACTACTGCAACTTCTAGTTCTGCTGGTGTGCCTGAAGAGCAGGTCTGAGGTGCTGCTTGCCCCCCTCCCACTCTGTTCCTTAGTTCTGCTTCGGGTCTGGCCCTACTCCTTGTGTCCTGCCAGAGACCCTGTCTGAGACTTGCTTTCCCATGTGCACAACCACCTGCTGCCCCTACCAAAGCTGCCACTGGGTCCTGCCTGTTTGTCCACTACTGTAGTTGCCTTTAGATGCCCTACTGCAGCCACTTTCTGCTGGGATACGGGTGGGCGCTTGCTCCCCACCCCACACACACACACTCCAGCAGCCAGAACTTCCAGCTGCTAGTAGGAAGTCCCGCCCTGCAGTGGTCAGCAGAGCCTCTGTGCCTCTGCCTCAGCCACCTCAGGCCCATAGACAGCCACAGCCACGGAGCCACAGTGCTGTCCAACATGACAGGTGCCACGGGAGTGACCTGCGGGCCATTTCCTACTATCAGATCAGGGGAAAAAAAACAATAACAATGGGTACTGCAGTGTCTTTGAACATATATTTTAAGAGATCTTCACACATACCGCCAGCAATCTGGTAAATGCAAAAAGGTTTCCCAAGTGCCTGCCTATCTACACTCCCACACCCCTGGCCTTCGTGCTCAGTTTGTGTCACAGACATGAACCTGCGTAGACAAACTGATTTTCTGTCACCACGATCGTATGCCACTGCTGCCAGCCTTCTTATTCTGGTCCCAGCCAAATGTTTCTTCACTAATACAAAAATGTGCTTTTCTCTACCTACACAACCTGTCAAAGCTACTTAAGATTTTCTTTCTTTTCCTGTCTTGATAGACTTCTACTACTGCCATTAAAATTATTCAGTCATAACCAACTGATATAGCCCTCAATCTTGTCAGAAGTCTGCTAATACTGTTATTAGGATTATTACAGACAGAATTCCCAAAGCCTTTAACAGTTGACCCAAGATGGTCTCAGAAGATGTGGCCTAGAAGATACCGCCTGGATTTGATATGATAATCACTGAAAAACTCAGTGGGCAAAACTGGATGCCCTGAGTCAAATGACTTGGCTAAACCAAGGTAAATCACTTCTCATGTCACATCCATTCCACAGAGAAAAAGCCCTGAGTCTTCTGCTCTCGGAAGCCAGGCTGACTCCACCCAAGAGACCATAGAGACCACGGAAATGGTTGGCTAGTGGACTTTGTCACTTTTAAAATATATAACTGGTAGATTATTGTGTATTCTTTCGCAGACTTCTGACTATATTGACAGCTAGAAAAAGCTTTCTTAAATGTAATGTTTCCTCATTACCCAAACTCAGTTTCCATCAATTAAATACTTCATATTTCCTCTTCTTGCTATGCCACTGTCCTAATATTATCTGAGTTCCTTAAACTTGCCTAACTCTAAGAAAACATTCCACTATACGATCCAGCAAAGGCTCATCTAAAAACTGCTCATGTTATTAACTCATTCTGTCATCTCTTTTGTAGACTTATAAGCTACAGGAAACCCACTCAGATCTACCTCTCATGGACCAAATAGACTCCATCCAGATAAGTACATCAGCCTAAAGTTCCCACTTAATACCTATTCCAGAGGGTGAGATTCCTTTGGATTCAAAATGTACATCTTAAGAAAAATAATTTCTTTCTCCCAAACATACTTAATCTTATTCCCTACATCTTGTCAAGTCCAGGCACATCCAGAACAGCTCCAGAGAAGCAACCTCCAGATGCTCCATCTCCTGTCACACACACAGCTGCTTCTACTGGACCTGTTCCTTCTGACCTATCCTCAGATGGCTTCATAGACCCTGGACAGCAGGAAACAGCCAACTCTTCCAAGACTGGACAAACATCTCCCATACTCATTTTTCTAGGTTCCCTAGAAACACATCACCCCCAAAGCCAGCAGGAGGTAGCCAGATATCACAACAACCCTATTCTTGCTTCACCACCACCTCTTTCTAATTTTTAAAAATATTAAACCCAAATGGGGGAATATTTGCATTCTGTCTAAACTCCACCCCACAGTTACCTGGCAATAGCCAGTTATGCTCCTCCCCGTAGTTACCTGGCAACAGCCAGGTAGTCCTGGCCCACTATAAAAAGGGCTGCTTGCCCCCTCCTCCCTCTCTTGCTCTCTCTTGATCTCCTGCTCTCTTGCTTCTCTCTTGCCCTCTTGGGCTCTCCCCTCCCCCGTCTCCACATGATCATGGCCTATCTACTTCTCTACTCTTTCTCCCTCTCTCTGCCTCTACTACCCTCTTAACTCCCCTTCCAATGCCCTGAATAAACTCTATTCTATACTATACTGTCATGTGGCTAGTCCCTCAGGGGGAAGAAATGTCTCTGCGTACACACACACACACACACAAGTGCCTTTATTCACTGAGCTACTAGGATGCCTTGCCTTCCAGTTTTTGAAACAGGTTCTCATTGACTGGAAGCTCACTGCATAGGCTAGGCTGACCAGCAATAGAAACCCGCTTTCCTATTGTTGGAATTACAAATACTTATCATACTTGACCTTTTTCCTTCAGTGTGGGCAACTAGGAGCAATCGCCCCAGCCTCACCACACACCCATAGAACATATTCTACATCTCTTTATCTTTTTATAAACACATCATTTGCCTTTGGCTACTAGGGGATCTGAGTTCAGGTACCAGTTAACTCCTAGGAAGTACCAGCTGTCCACATCTGGATAACTCAAGAGGACCTGCCACCGTGAGGTGAAGTTGGTATACAGGCTCCAGGAAAGCTCTTGATTTTGCGGGGAAAATTCAGACTCTCCTAGGGTGCCTGAGCCAACGATCTCAGCTAGCTTGTTGCCAGGTAACCAAGAACCGGCTTCCCAAATTAGAGAACAAATAAAAAGGACCAGGAGGAATAAATGGGGTGACTAATTCTGGAGAAATCAGAAATTTTTTATGAAACCAAAATACTTAAACAACAGCAAATCTAAAGAAGATGCTGTGCACACACCACTCCCACCATGAGCACATTATTCCCACCATCACGCTGCCCACTCACCTGCTGTAGGAGAAGGGCTGAGCTGCCAGAGTAGAGTACACATGAATCACAGATGTCATTGTCACTCAGACGTAACTGCTGACAATCAAGAATCATAGATGATTGGGTGCAGAGGTGGGGTTTCTTTCAGGAGGGGCGCAAGCTTGTCAGACTCCACATCCCTTGTCAGGAAGGCAGCTTATTGTTTTCAGATTAACAATTGTTCTCTGAAATAATGCTTTTCACATGTGGGTGTGTGTGTATTCAGGTCCATGTCTTCCCTGTTGCTCTCGGGTGTCATCCATTTTGTTCTTTTTTATTTTTAAAAAATAACGCACGCGCACACACACACACACACACACACACACACACACACACACACACGCCTTTATTCACTAAGCCATTAGGATTCCCTGCCTTTCGGTTTTTGAGACAGATTCTCATTGGCTGGAAGCTCACTGCATAGGCTAGACTCACCAGCAATAGAGACCTGCCTTCCTATCTTTGGAATTACAAATACTTATCATACTTGGCCTTCCCCCCCCCCCAGGGTGGGCAACTGGAGCAACCATCCCAAATCGGGGGATTGAATTCATACTTTGAAGGCAAGCACTTTACCTGCTGTGCCACTTCCCAAGCCCTTTGGAGACTGTTACATGGAGCCATTTTTTTACTAGAGAAAACCCTTTGCCATGAACCATTTCACTCTCTAGTCTATCAAAACTTTAAATTCCAGAAAAATTCTCAAGAAGCAATATTGACTTAGTACTTTCTTGTATTAATTTTGGCTTTGTTGGAATATACCCCCAATGTGCCTTAAAAAGGTATGAGGAGCACAAACCTCTGGGCTGTTAGCACATTGTGATATGAGAAGACACACTTTGATCTTCACCCCTGACTCCTGAGTGACATGCAGTATCTCTGTTTATCTACCTGTGATGGTAAGGTTTTTCTCAACTTGACACAACCTAGGGTCATCTGGGAAGCAAGAACCTCAAATGAGAACCCTTCCTTTATGTAATATTGGCTGTATGTAGGCAAGTTAGTGGAACCCTTTCTTGGTTAGGAATTGGTTGGTGTGTGAAGGGCCCCTCTCCCTGAGGGCAGTGTCAGCCTTTGGCAGATGATCCTGGGATCTATACAAATGCAAGATGAACGAGTCACAGGGAGAAGGCCAGTAGAAGTTTCCTCAATAGTCTACTTCAGTTCCTGCCTTCAGGTTCTTGTGATTCCTGCCTTAGCTTCCTTTGATAATGAACTGTAGCTTGCAAGGCAAATAAACCCTTTCCTCCCTGGATTGCTTTTCATCACAGTCTTTATCACAGCAATAAAAACCTAACTAAGACACCATCACAAACTCCTACCAACCATATCTGAATTTAAGCTAGTGAGGTGAGTCTTGTAAAGGTCTGATGGGGCACTACCGTAGTCAGGTAATCATGTCACAATGGAGGATAACTTTGAGCTTAACTCTAAAAGTAACAATCTACTAAGTTCTTTTTCTGGGTTCTCTGAGCTGTTCTGGCAAAGCATTGAGCCTGCAGAGAGAGTCTCAGGAACCAGTTCAGAGCAGTGATCAAGGGGTACAGAGAAGAACCTGGACGTGGAAATAGCTCCTGAGGCCAAGGGTAGTGTGGTGAGACTGAACCCTACAGCTGTGGGGGCCACACCCAGTGACAGAAAGATGTTGCCAGTGTTGAGTTGACCTGTAGAACATCTAGTTGGTTTTTTATTGAGGATTTCTGCAGACCATAAAAAACTGTCTAGAAACAGAATTGAGTCTAGATAAGTGAATTAGTTGAATAAAAATGATAACTTTGATAAAAATGATAAATTGTCCATTCATATGTACATGCCCCCAAATAAGTTTTGTCTTTATGTTACAGTAATGGCTTGCATTGTTTCACAACCCTAGACTGCCTTACTTGACCTTGACGATGGACAGCTGACCTCTATAACAGTGAACATCATTAACATATGTAAAAAGGGCCTGACTGTCGGGCCTTGGAAGAGGTAACTCCATTTAACCTGCTACCTTCAGTCACTTAGCACACAGGTAGAGGGCGTGGTTTGCAGGTCTCCACCTCCAGAGATTAAAATATTAATGAGTTATCTAAAGGGGGTGGAGCGTAGCTAATTAAGTTATTCCCACCCCCTTTCCCCCTCCCTATAAAAAGCCAGGCCCCCTGACTTTTGAGGGGAGCGCACACCATCTACACTCACTCACCATGCCCTGAACAATAAAAGCTTTGGAAAACCAGACTCCACGTGTAGCCTGGGCCTTCCAGTGCCTGCCGCCAGATTTCTAGCCTTTGGAACCCTGAACCTTCCCGATACTACAGCCGCCAGCCCATGGCGGCTGTGTGAATGTGGGACCTTCCTCTGCAGGTGGTATGGGAAGCCCCCTGGGACCCCACCTCCGGACCAGACCAAGCTTCGACATTACCCTCCCTGAGAAGAAGCAGGCCTCATTCTTGGGCTGGCTATTCCTTTTCTTCACAGCTCCCACTCTTCTTCCTTTGATGGCTGACCAACCTCGATCCTCTCTGTGGTCAGTCTCTCCATTTGCACACTGCACTCCAATCCTTCTCAGTGATTGAAGGACAGTCTTCTGCCCACTTCTCTCCTGGTCCATTGCTTGCAGCACACCAGCTGTGAAGAAATCCTCTTCTTGACTTCTCTCAACTGTTAGCCCATTTTCTGTTTCTCTTAGGAAGAGCACTCCGTAAAATTGTCTGTAATTCCCTACTCTGGTTCTCTCGTGCCTTTTTCTTTTCTTTTCTTTTTCTTTTTTTCTTTTTTGGTTTTTCGAGACAGGGTTTCTCTGTGTAGCCCTGGCTGTCCTGGAACTCACTCTGTAGACCAGGCTGGCCTCGAACTCAGAAATCCCCCTGCCTCTGCCTCCCAAGTGCTGAGATTAAAGGCACGCGCCGCCACCACCACCCAGCCACTTTCGTCTTTTTCTAATGAACTTACCCAAACTAGGTTTCCCAAGGTTTTGACCCACCAAAGACAGCTTAAGTCAGGAAGGGTTTCTTTTGCTTTTCAGTTTGAGTTAGAATATAGTAGTATTTTGGAGGGAGGGGTTCTATGCCCTCTTTTGCTCCCAAATATTTTTAGGGTATTTCTACATCCACTTTAGCACATATAGATCCTGAATAAAGGACACAGAGACCTGGTATTTTTATTAACAGGTTTCTGGTACTATGCTGGGCAGGTTCTGAGCTATTCTAACCCCTCTCTGCTGATAATACCCAGATAAATGCACCATTACCTGCCATCTGAATCTTGCCCTGGCTTGCTCTGTTAGATGTGTGTCCTCGTAGCTGCTCTCTCATGGTGACCTCGTGGCAAATCTTCCTGGTCACTCCACATGACTGGTCTCTCTACCTCCTTTCCTCGTGTTCCTTCTCCCTCTACTTCTCTCCCTGGAGCCGTTGTCACTGGGTTCCAATGTCCCACCTCTACTGTCCTCTCCTGCCTAGCCATAGCTGATCAGCAATTTATTGCTTGATCAGAAATAATGGAAAGACAATTTTTACATAACATTGAGACTGGCGAAGGTTGATTATACCATAATCTACACTGTAAATAGATCTGGGCGCAAAAATCAGCATCTGAAAATACAAAGCACAAGACCAACCTTCAACATTAGAGTCTACCATGGTAAAGGAAAGAGCTTGTAAGAGCTGGCCCATGAAATGGCTGGTCCATTTGATGGCTGGTTCATGGTATCCACAGCAGGAACCAGAGAGAAATGAACACTGGTTCTCTGCTCTTTTTCCTTTTCATTTGGTGAAGGAGCCTAGCCTATGAGAACATCTCACCACATTCAGGGTCAGATCTCTGTCCTCAGTTCAGTGTTTCTGGAATCTGGAATTGGGTACACGAAGAGGTGTTTCCATGTTGGTTCTAGGATCAGCAGAGCTGACAAAGAAGATGAACCATCACACTTTCCAGGGTCACAGGATCCTTGTTGCTAAGTCCAGAGGTGAGATGTCAGTTCTCATCTCTCTTGCTGTTTCTTTCTCTTCGGCAAAGTACATAGTTTCAATGCTCTTTGTCATTCCCTCCACCTCGAAATATGTCCTTCATCCCATTCTTGGGATTTAAGCCTGTTGAGGTTGTTCTGCTCCTGAACTAGAAGATGGGATTTCCCAGAACATACATGAAGGAAGAAGATAAGGGGCCTGCTGCATTTATTTATGTGTATAGAGAGTGCTCTTGTAGAGGTCCGAGGACAGCTCGTGAAAGTGAGTTCTCTCTTATCATGTGGGTCCAAGGAATTGAACTCAGGTTGTTAGACTTGGTGACAAACACTTTTACCCACTAAGCCATCTTGCCTGCCCCAGGAAAAGCAATTTTTTAAAAAAGAAAGCTATGTGCTTAGAGGAAAGGAAGCAACTTAGGATTTAAGGACAGATTCTAGGGTGCTGCCCCAATGGTTACTTTCTTGATAGTCACATTCTTACTTAACCCTCTTGAATATGAGCTGGTTCTGAATGTTATTTATTCATTTATTTACATATTGTTCTAGTTAGCCTTAGCTGTCGATTTGATATAGCCTACAGTCACCTGAGATGTAAGTCTCCAGTTATTGTAACATGTAAGTTGAAATAAACCTTTTCCTCCCCTAAGTTACTTTTGGTCATGGCATTTGTGACAGCCCAGACTGAAACAAAAAAAAAAAAAACAAAAAAAAAAAACACATAATCATTTATAATGAGCAATGAAGTTTACATATATCCACTATGTGTCACATGATGTTTTGAAATATCCAAATGTGGTAAAATAGCTTAATCACAGCATTTGGCAAGTGCATAACTCACATTCTGAGTGTGTACATGTGTGTGTGTGTGTGTGTGTGTGTGTGTGTGTGTGTGTGTGAGTGAACCCTACAGGCCTACTTTCTGAGTGATTTTTCAAGAATACAATATACACATGCCTATAATCCCAGCACAAAGGTTGAGTTCAGGTTTCTAGGTGTGGTGGTACTCACCTTACCATAGACCTCAGGGGGCAGAGGCAGATGGATCTCTGACAGCGTGAGATCATTCTGGTCTACATAGTGAGTTTCTAACCAGGCAGGGCTGTATGTATAGTGAGACCCTGTTGTTGAAATGAAAGGGGTGGGTGTCGAGGAGTTCAACGTCATCACCAACTAAGGGCCCTATTGGATGCCAGTTTGAGTTGAATAAGAGCCTGTCTCAAAAAGAAGGAAGGAAAGAACAATATATTGATTGCGGTCACTATATTGCATAATAGATATCTTAAATGTGATTTTCTTCTATTCAGTTAGTGAACATAACCCCACCGGAGAGATGTTTTCTGTTTGTCTTTTTCTTCTTGCCTTTGCATCTCATGTATCTCAGGCTGGCCTCATACTAGTGATTCACAAGTATCATCTCCTTGGTGATACCACTACAGTCATGCACTATGAAGGCTGTCTTAGTATTTTTATTAGTAAGTGTATGTTTAAAATGTTAGCTTTTTGTCTGAGCTCCGCCCCAGTTACCTGAAAACAGCCAGGTGTGCCTGACGCACTATAAAAGGAGCTGCTTCCCTCTCCTTGATCTCTTGCTCTTGCCTTCCTGCTCCTGTCCCCTCTCTTCTCATTCCCCACTCTCCACGTTCTCATGGTGGGCATCTCTTCTTCCCTCTCTCTCTCTCTCCCTTCCTCTCTCTCTCTGCCTCTATGATCTTAACTCCCTTCCTCATGCCCTGAATAAACTCTATTCTATACTATACCTAATCCTGTGGCTGGTCCCTCACAGGAAGGGATGTCTCAGCATGGGCCCACCGAGGCACACCCTTCCCCCATACCTGACTGCACCTCCACCAAACATATCCCTCCTCCTCTCTATTGTTTTATAAACACATCACAAAAAGTGCCTTTATTTGGGTCCATGACAGTCAGGGATTGTTACACAGAGAAACCCTGTCTCAGAAAAACAAAGCTAACAAAATTGCCTTTATGATCACATCTTTAGTTTATTATCCCATGACTCTGGGACAAGGGACTGAAGTGAGTATTTTACATACCAAAGCAGACCGGGCCTCCAGGTTCTCCCAGCATCCCTCAGTCCCTACCTGCCATGCCCTGTCCCCAACCCTGAACTTTTCAACCTACTGGGCTGCCCTTCCCCCAGAGGCTCTTCCCTACATAATTCAGACATTTTGTGCAGCCTCTCTTCCTCTCTCTTTTTCCCCACCCTTCTCCCATGCTGACTTCCCAGGCCTCAATCCTCGGGGCCAGTGAACTTGGTGAGAGCAGCTTCCCAATAAACCTGCCTTCAATATAATCTAATGTGGCTTGAATTGGCTCATTTCACTACTGAAGAAATAACCTATCATCCCAGTTTTACACATGAATGTAACATGCTTACTGTTGTGTTTTATGAAAAGATAAGAGAAACCAGGGATATGTTTGGTGGAGGCCTAGTAAGGTATGGGGGAAGGGCGTGCTTCTGTGGGCCCATGCTGAGGCATCCCTTCCCCCTGAGATACCAGCCACAAGACGGTATAGTGTAGAATGGAGTTTATTCAGGACATGGGGAGGGGAGTTGAGAGGGTAGAAGAGACAAAGGAAGAGAGAGAGGGGGGCCTAAGGGAGTAGAGGCAGGCCATGAGCATGTGGAGAGAGAGGGAGGAGGGGAGTGTGGGAAGAGGGTAGGGGAACAGGAGCAAGAGGAGAGAGCAAGAGAGCAAAAGAGAGAGGAGGGGGCCAGCAGCCCCTTTTATAGTGAGTCAGGCACACCTGACTGTTGCTAGGTAACTGTGGGACAGAGCCTAGACAAAATGCCAATGTCAATGCATTCATGTTCCAGTTACCTTCTCTTGCCTCCTCTTCCATTCCCTCCCAGTCCCAAATAGTTCCCCTACCATTTTCATGTAGTAGGGTTTTTTTTTTGTTTTTGTTTTATGTCTAGATTTGAGTTGTAACAGAAACATGTGATATTTGTCTTGTTGAGTCAGCAATTATTTATTATCTCACTTAACAGGGTGATCCATCCATTTTCTGCCAATTATGTGATTCTGTTTTTCTTCATAGTGGCAGAATAAAGCTTCATTGTATGGATACGTCCTTTACTGTGCATCTGTACGGTCGAGCCATCACCACTCCCTGCAGTGCAGCTTTGACCTGCATCATGGTGAATGTTTTTCATGTATTTATTGGTCAAATCTGTGTAGCTTTAGAGGCTTGCCTGCCCAGTTACTGTGTCTGCGTGCTTTTTATGAAGATTCTTTATATATTCTGGATATCAATTGCCTGTCAGACCAATAGCTAGTGTAGAGTGAAAAATCATAAAGACCATTTTATGAAATATATACAGGCTTTTTCTTTATCCTAGACCTGAGCAAAAGAATGCAGGTTGCAGAAGGCGGAACTGAATGTAAGATTTCAGGCCTTCACTGCCCTGGGATACATTCCGGGTGGAGGACATTATTCCTGAATCAGAGGACACTTGCTGGATTAACATTCCTCAAGCCTCAGGGTGGGAAAGGCCCAAAGCAAGAAGACACATTCCTGACTACAGAGAAAGATGCAAGTCATCTAGGTGGTTCCAAGAACTAGCTAACTTTCTGCTGTTCTTGGTTAACCCCCTCCCTTGAGGTTTTCCCAGTGTTACAGCCTGCTGATGTTCAAAATTTGTAAAACAACCAATCATGTGTAACCACACAAAAATTCCTCCCTTTCCCCACCCTGTGCTATTAAAAAAAAAAAAAAAAAAGCCCCTCAGCTTGCTGGCTTTTTGTCAAATTCTGTTCCTGCGTGGAAAAGCAGTTTGACCATTGGCTAGCCAACTCTCCCCTATAAACCTCTGCTGATTGCATCCAGGTACAGTGTCTTGTGATTTTGGGGTGGCCGTGATTTCCTGAGACTTGAGTAAGGGTCTTCCGAGTTTGGGCGTCTTCATTAGCAATGATGGTCTTCTATTCTGCAGGCAGTCTCTCCTGTAGGCGGTCTCTCCATTCTGGTAAGGGTTTCAGTTACTTTGTCCACTGTTATTTTTTACAGCCACAGGATCCCTGTTTAGAAAAGTGTTCCGTATGTATCTATATATTGAAGCATTTTCTCTGTATCTCCCCTAGTAGTTATAAGTCATATATTAAATCATGGTCAGTGTATTCACACAGCAGCAGAAATGAGGTTAGGTGGATGCTAACTTCCCCTCTGGTTTCCTGTTACCAGGAACTAACTGATCCTGTTTGAAGAGTGACCTGACCAAAGGCCTTGTTGCTCAGCAGTGGTCCCCAGAGGATGCCTACCAGCCAGTCCCACTGTTCCTGGAATAGGAACAGGGGCAACAGGAGAGAGCAACTTAGTTTGGGGTAGGGGTTAAAGAAGCAAAAACAAAACAAAAGAGGGTCACTGGGCCAAGCAGTTGGTGTGCCTCTTTTAGGTATGAAACACTAAGAATTAACTGCAGTAAAATCCGAGGAAGGATTCCGAACGTCAGGATTCAGACCCAGACAAACAGCTCAGGTGCATATCTTACATACCAAAGCAGATCTGGCCTCTAGGTTCTCCTAGCAACCCCTAGTCCCTACCTGTTACAGGGCATGGCTGGAATACCTGCCCTCTACATTGAACTTTCCAGCACAGGTGCTGGGCTTCACCAAAAGCTGCTCTTTCCTATATAATCCAGACATTTTGGTCTCTTCTCTTCTTCTTCTCTTCTCTTCTCTTCTCTTCTCTTCTCTTCTCTTCTCTTCTCTTCTCTTCTCTTCTCTTCTCTTCTCTTCTCCTCTCCTCTCCTCCCCTCCCCTCCCCTCCCCTCCCCTCCCCTCCCCTCCCCTCCTCTCCTCTTCTCTTCTCCTCCTCTCCTCCCCTCCCCTCCCCTCCCCTCCTCTCCTCTTCTCTCCTCTCCTCTCCTCTCCTCCCTCCCCCTCCCCTCCCTCTCTCTCTCTCTCTCTCTCTCTCTCTCTCTCTCTCTCTCTCTCTTTCTCTGCATAAAAGTTCTTTCTCTCTTTCTCTTCCTCCTTCCCTCTGTCTCTCTCCCCGTGGAGACTTCCCTGGCCTTGTTCCTTGGGACCAGTAACTAAACCAGCCCCCACTTTCCCAGCTGATTCTCAACAAACCTACCTATATACACTTTAATTTGGCTTGAATTGGCTCATTTTGTCAAAGGAAAAAGAACTTATTGAAGAATAAAACAATGAATTTGGAGGTGAAAGGACAGCATAAGGTCATTAGTCTCCATTTAAGGACCAGGCCTGATTTTGGAAAGAAAGCCATAAGACAAGAGCTCCAGGAACAGATCATAAAATCCAGAAACAAGGTCATAAAACTCCTTCCCAAAGAACAGACTGGGGATAATCAGAAGAATGGGAAAATATCTTAAGATGGACCATCTGTGCTGGGCAGCCCTATCTCATCCTGTACTTAAATGTTCATGACATAGGAATGCAGACCACTGACCACCTGGCACAAGCCAACCAGAAGCTGACCCCCTATAACCTCCCTAGCACCCACCAATGAAATTTTAGATTACCTAATTCACTCTCTAAATATAGAACTAACATAGTAGCCAATCAAAGTTATACTACTGTCGCCGATTTGGCTCTTGCCAATCCCACTAGAGATTACCTAGTCCTTCTAGAGAGTTCCCTGGTTCCCTATATGAAGGCCTGAAGGCCTTGGTGGGGTGTGAGTGTGTGTCATTTTGGAGAATGGGTGACCACCCGCCCCTCTGCCCCCATGATGGTTGTTTCTTAAGAATAAATGCTCTTTGTCTTTGCATTCTCTCTGAGTCTGGGTGTTAGTATTCTGTCTAAACTCCACCTCCCTAGTTGCCTGGCAACAGCCAGGTATGCTCCTCCCCACAGTTACCTGGCAACCGCCAGGTAGGCCTGACCCACTATAAAAGGGGCTGCTTGCCCCCTCCTCTCTCTCTTACTCTTATCCTCTTAATCTCTTCCTCTTCTTACTCTTACTCTCTTACCCTCTCTGTCCTCTCCCCCACCTTCCTCTCTCTTACCCTCTCTCTACTTCTCTTTTCTCTTAGCTCTTCTACCTTCCTCTCCCCACCTTTGCCCTATCCCCTGAATAAAACCTCCTCCCCCTTGGAACCGCATGGTCTGGAGTGGTCTGTTCTGAGCTACGGTCGGACTTTTTCTTAAAAGAACTAATACTGGGGTCTTCCTTCAGCGATTTTCAGACACTTACAGAGGAGATTGAGGACCGGGGTAATTGTGTAGGTACAGGCACCAATGGGGGATAAAATCCAGTCTCCATTTTTTTTTCCTGCAGCCCCTTAGTGACAGAGGCGGCTGGGAGCATCTCTTTTTAATTTCCACGAGGTAAGATCAAATCTTCTGAGGTTCTTTCATGCTTTCCTCTGACTGAAGTGTTCAAGAGGACTGACTGTTACCCTCTCCAGTAATGACAGCCACAAACACCCCCCACTCCTCCCTCCCAGGAAAATTCTCCACAATGTCCCATTCTGGCAGTGGCTCAAATCTGAAAGACCTGAGCACTCGCCAGCCTATCTCCCTTTAAAGCAGCATAATTCCCTCCAGTCTGCTCAGGGTTAGTCAAAACAAAAGCCCCTGAGGAGGTGCCTGACAATGCTCCTTCCTGCAGTGCCACACAAAAGCACCCACTGCCTGCTGGAACACAAAGGCTAATTTCTGGGCTTGGGGAGGTAACTACACTGTCATTGTGATGTAGAAGAACAAGCTGATGTTTTCCTTTTGAAAAAAAAAAATATCTTGAAATCTCTACCCCAGGGTCCTCTGAGTGGAGCAGGTCTGGGAATTCCAAGATATTATCTGCCTTACCTCAAGGCGTCTGTTAGTTGAAAGAGGTCTTCTCTACTTATCCCAGGGCTAGGAGGATCCTGAGCCTGCAACAGAGGAACCCAGTTTCTGGCAAAGGCTCCAACACTCACTGTATTGCCTTTGTAGGATTTCAGATCTCAGTCCAAACTTAAAATTGAAAAATCCCACTGTCCCAGGACACATTCTAGAAGGAGCACATTCCTGAGTCAGAGGACACTTGCTGGAGTAACCTTCAGAGGAAGAAGGGAGAGGCTGATTAACATTCCTCAGACCACAGGGGAGGGAACCCACCTGCGGTATGAGAACGGCCCAGAGCACATTCCAGAAGAGGAGCCCAGGATGAGAGGTAGTCAAGAAGCCAGGCCCTTAACCGTAATAAACCTGGGCAAACAGAAGACATTCATTGTCATAAAAATAATGTGTGAATCCAAATCACCTAGAGAGACCCGACCTGAGAAGGTCAGCCTTTGTGGTTGCCTGTATAAAAACTGTCCCCAGAGTGGCGCACACCTTTAATCCCAGCACTTGGGAGGCAGAGGCAGGCAGATTTCTGAGTTCGAGGCCAGCCTGGTCTACAGAGTGAGTTCCAGGACAGCCAAGGCTATACAGAGAAACCCTGTCTCAAAAAAAAAAAAAAAAAAAAAAAAAAAAAAAAAAAAAAAAAAACCTGTCCCCAGCTTTGGCTCGGGGTTCCTCCTGTCTGCATACACGGGAACCCCAGTGCACTGGTTATCATTATCATTAAACCTCATGCTTTTGCAGCGAATCCCCTGTCTGTGAGTGTTTCTGTGGGAGCGTGTCCCCCAGTTTTGGATCTTTGGGTCCAACAGCTTCTTGGAATTTTCTTAGGTTAATGAAGCCTCTGATGAACCTTACAATTTAGGGATTAATATTTTGTTTAAAAGCAAAAAGAGAGAAGAAAAAAATAGTCTGGTTACTTAACCAGAGACTCTTTGAAGGTTCTCAGCTGCTCAGGTGCAGCAACTGAAGGAAGGTTGCTTGGAGCAGGGTCTGGGAGAGTCTTTAAACTCAATGTGGGGTCACTTGCATAAAATGGCAATGGAGAGGGGACTAGAAAGAGGAGGAGGGGAAAGAAATGCAAACTCTGGATAGTTTTGGAGGAGGCATGAGGCATGGATACCTGATTCCAAGAAAAAGTCAGAAACAACCTTGCACAAAGACTGCTTCTGCAGGGACATGTGTGTGTCCAGGACTTCCTAACTTTGGATGGCTGCTACTCTCGACACTAATGACAACTGTTCAGATGCCATGCACCAGTCCTCGGCAGCTCACTTTACCCACACCTGTTCCTGTTTGCAGCCTGAAATGCAATCTTACTCTGTGGTGGCCTCAGTGAGCCTTCCCCTTCCATTTTATCTCACACACAAAGGTACTTTGGGCTTTTTGAGGCAGGGTCTCAACTAGCTCAGGCTGGCTCCCAACTCTCTCCTTCTAGCTGAGGATAACCTCAGACTCATAACCTTCCTGCTTATACCAACCAAATGCTGAGATCACAGGTAAATCAGGCTCCAAATAAGCCCCAAATATTTATAGAATTTATGTTATTTAGGTTATGTACCAAATTGTGTCTCCACCTATACTCCAAAGTTCTAACCCCCAAGACCTCAGAATATAGCAGAATTATAGAATCACCACACAAACACAGTGATTAGTTAGGGGGGCACTCGGGTGGGGTGCCTCTGTCATGAAGCATGATAGTGGTCTTCACTGGAGGAGGGCAGGAACAAAGTCTTTCCTAGAACGTTCTGAGGGTGTGTGGCCCTGACAGCACTTTATCCTAGACTCTAGCACTGAGAGACAATAAATATTCACTGTTTACCTAAAAGGTCTTATGGGTGTTAATTATACATGATATCAGACTTCACTGTGTTTTCATAAATGTATTGTTAATCTCACAGATATGAGAAGAAAGACCACTGATCCAAATCATGGCCAAATTAATTAAAGTAATTAAATTAAAGTAACTTTTTTTTTTTTTAAATTGTGTACATAGGCTGTCTCCCCCTAAGGTGGGGCTCAAGAGATCAACCTTAGGCATGGGTAAGACAGGATCTTTACAGCTCAGGAGCAGGGGCTTTCCAGATGAGGGATTGGGTGGACAAATAGGCGGGGTTACAGGAGAATATAAACAAGTTGGTCATAACAACTTCCTGAAACAAAGGCATGTTTGCAAGGTGGTCACAACAAAGTGGTCACAACAAGGTGGTCATAATAACCTTTGAGACACAGGCACGGTTGCCATTTTCTGGAACAAGCAGTACAGAGCCATTCGTAGTCAAGGTTACAGGTGGGACATAGCCCAAAGCTTGAGAAACTGATTACTTATACATGGAAAGGAATCTAGTTTGTTTTTACTATAAAATGGCTTTCAAGACCAAGATGGAGGCAGGCTGGCTTATCAGTATTTGAGTGCATTCACCCTCCATTACCCTCTTCCACTGGTCCCTTCTTCGTGATTAGTCCCCCCCTCTTCTTTCAAAGCTTGTGGATGTTGGAGCTATGAGCTCTCTCCTCCCATCTCCAATGAGTTTAAGGTTACTTACTCCAATGAGTTTAAGGTTAAGGGTGAGTTGTAATTGCAAGGGCATGGGCAACTTACCAGTACTAAGAAACTGCTTCTTTCTCCCATGAACTTCCCAGAGATCCAGAGGGATGGGTGGGGCCTCAGGAGCTCCTCTCTTCTGGCAACTATTAACTGTCTATATAAATCCAGGGAGGGGTATGGCCTTGTGAACCCCTCCCCTTCGTGACAAGATGTTGATGAGGGACCCACAACTGAACAGCTCTTGTCTAGGTAAGAGACAATAATTCCCTGCTGTATAAGTGACTCAGTTTGTAGCATACTGTTGTTGAATCTCTTAGAAACTAGAATTTCTAAGAAGTCATCAGTTAAAATAATTTCAGGTTGTGGATATCTGTCACTATGAAACAATCTACTTAATTCACACTTGTTCCTGCCTAGAACTCTGTCGTGGTAATAATTAATATCAGTCAGGGGTTTCTACTTTGCCTTGGATCATTTAGTTCCCAGATAAAAGACATAAACCTTTATAATTATGATAAGCCTGGGCAGATCTCAGTCCTCTGTGATATTTAGTCTACTTCCCTGTCAATAATCCTGAGTTATAATTTGCCACAATCTGCCTAGGCCACTTTTACGCTAATTGGCCAGCCCTCATGGCCACATTTTCATGATTCACTTACCCCATGATGTCTTCTCCTCTCTCTTCCTTCTCCTCTCTCTACTCAGCGTTTCTGCCTCAGACCTCAAGCCCAGGAACTGAAGCTCCGCCTACCTCTTGTCTGCCCAGCTATAAGGCCATCTTTATTGACCAATCAGGGATAACTTGGGAGAAGGGCAAGGTTACATAGCTTCTCTTGGTGTACAATGAGGATCTCCTTGTCCCAGAGGCCAACAGGGCCAGTATTTAGCATCATAATATATGGCAAGAGACCATACCTCAACTGGATCTACTAATGGCTTGTTCTTCATTGATTTTTACCAGAGGCTGTTCCCATTCCAGTCCCAATAGCTTAGACTGTAAGTCAGGAAGCATGGCACCTTGGAATACAGGCACGCCACTTTTGTATTCCTAGAGAAAGGCTATTTTTCTTTTTTTTCAGGAATCAAGTCTTTAAGGCTGGTGGCCTTAAAGATCAGTATCACATGCTTCCTGTCATCATATCCTGTGACAATTCAAAACCACTCAGCACTGTGGTCTCCATAGTCTCTTCTGACATGTCTGTCAGTATCTCACTTAGCATTGCCTAAGGGGTCTGAAGCATTCTATCAGTCTTTAAAGCATTTCAAAGCATCTGGATGTGTTAGTTCACACTCATCAGCCCAGAACACTCAGAAGGGAAAGTCAGAAGGACTAGGAGTTTGAGATCATTTGGTGACATAGTGAGTTTAAGGCCAGCCTGTGCTGCATGAGACCCCATCTGACCGAAAAACAATCCACAGATCTCCTCACCAGCAAAGACTTAGGAGGCTGGTATGGAGACCTGTGCCTGTGATCCCAACACTTGGGAGGCTGACACAGGAGGATTGTCAAAGGTTCCTGGCCATGTAAGACTACAGAGTGAGGTCCTGTCCCCAAAACACAGAAATAGAAAAATGAAGCCCTCAGTCTCGTTGATCAATTATCCAAGGTCAAGTTTTTTTTATTAAAAAACCAACCAAACAACCAAGCAGCAGTTCGCTGTGGATGGAGCTGAATGGTGGAGCTGACCATGTGCAAGGCCTTCTTTGATCCCCAGCACCAATACGGGGGGGGGGGGGGTTGGTGCATTTAATTTTGGATTGCAATTAGTTATAGATTGCATAAAAATCGAGATAGCCATTTTGGGTACCACAAAATCCCAGGTTTGCAAAGACCCATTTGTAATGGGATAGCTTCATTTATGTCCTGACTCTTCACCTCAGTCCTGGACTGCAGAGTGTTCTCCCCAAACCCAAGCACTTTCTGGAACTTCAGACTGTAATATTATTTGCAAATAGGGTCTTCAAGCATATAAAGAGTTAAGATGATAGCACACTGGCGTGTGACTGGGTCCTGGTTAAAAGAAAAATGACATGGACCCATCGGTCTTCCTAGGCCAAGTGACTGTTAAGGCCAAGGAAACCAAAGATTGCTAACAAACACAGAAGCCAGAAAAGGCAGGAACAAACTCCTCCCTGTGGGCTTCACCTTCGTTTTTAAACCTCCAGCCATTTGAAGTGTCTGGGTTCTGTACTGTGTATCCACGCTGGCCTCCCTGTCCTCTATCTTCTGCACAACCCAGCAACACCCATGCATCTAGACTTAGGTAAAACAAAGCCAGGGGGAGTCTTGTTTTCTCAGTCCCAGGCCACTGCTGTCTCCTGCTGATTATCAGTGTCCCCAGGGTAGGGTACTGCAGACCCTGTCTGTGAGTGTGTGGAGGTGGAGCAGAATGTGGAGGGATAAGCGGATTGGGGGTAGGGGTGGACAGTGCAGCTTCAGCATCTCTGTAAATTATCCAGGTGCAATTCATGACATTTGTAAAGTTGAAGGGCAAAAACTGTGGCTGGGTGAGTCTTCAGATTCCATTTTTTTCCCCATCTCCAAAATCTCATATATGTGATATTGCTATTCGTACAAGAAGGGCTTAAAATTGAGCACACACAGCAACTCCCTCAGCCTCTCTACAAGACCAAGGATGGGTGGAAAATTTCACTTTCTGGCCTGTCCTCCCTCAGACACAGGGCCTATCTAAGAGCACTGCTACTTCTCAGTTCAGTTGGCAACCTGAAGTTCCTTCCTGGCTTCCCAGCAAGGAGGTTTCACATGGTTCCCCTGAGCAGAGGAATGCACAGTCTGCCAGGCCCCCTGATGCCTGTGGGCTGACTGCAGTAAGGATTTGCTGAGGCAGAGGGGAGCGCTCTTCAGGTGACTGCTGTGTCTCAGCCTTTTGCCAACTTTGTCCGGCATACAGACTATTGCCTCAATTCCCCACAGTCCAGCTGTGACCAGCTACCACCTTGTGCCAAATGTGCAGAAGGAGTGACAATGAAGAATATCTTGTGTCTGCTCGGGAACCAGGCCTGGCTTCATGCTGGCTTCACTCCCAGACTCCCTGCCCAGTGAGCCAGCTCACACTGATGGGCTCTGCAGCTGCTCTCTGGGGAAGTCTTTGCTTGGAATTCTCAGTGTCTCTTGATTGTAGACAGAGCTGTTTCATCATCATTGTTGAAGTTCTTATTTGCTGCATGGAGCTGCATCACCACCAGTCCAGAAAGGATGGCCTCCGTTGGCACCAGTAAGACAACAGCATGCACTTGGAGACTAGCGTCTCCACAAGTTCCTCAAACCAGAGTAACTTAATCTGGCATCGTAATACTTGTGAGACAGTGCTACATCCGAGGCATCCGCTTAACCTGAGGCTCGTGGAATCATCTGTTCGTCTGTCTATCTACTTCGTTAGAGCAGTTTTAGGTTCCCAATAAAACTGAGCAGAAAACTCAAAGATCCCTTGTATATACCCATACATGCAAACTCTCTCATTAGTAATGCCCTGTATTAGAATGGCACATTTGTTACATTACCTAAATCTGCATCAAAATATCCATGACATCAGAAGTCAGTGTACACTGGGGCTCCCACCTCATCATCATCATCATCATCATCATCATCATCATCATCATCATCATCTATCTTCCATTACAGTTTCACATTCAACACCTATAATTTTCCCAGAATCCTTTATGCTCTGCTCACTCACTGTTCTCTCACCCCACAACACCCCAAAACTGCTGAACCCTTTGCTGCCTCTTACTTTTTGTCTGTTCTGGAGTGTTACAGATTTTGAATCACATAGCTACAGATTTTGAATTATACACATAAACAAGCCTTTACAGTCGGCTTCTTTCCCTAACTCTGGGTTTCCTCCTGACTCTTGATAGAGCCGTGGCTCCGGCTGCTTTGTAACATACGTGAGTGTGAGTTGGAGGTTGGGCCTGCCTGCCCCTCCTGCAAACTTGAGGCCACAAGCTTATCTCATGTCCCATCCCTCCCTTCCATCCAGCAGCAATTAGAACAAGAACTCAGAAGCAAGAGGATGTCACAGAGTTCAACTGTGTATTTATTTAAATTTACTAGAAGCTCAGCATTTCTTCGGGGGGGGGGGGAAGTGAGTATTATCCACTGGTTATGTGGCAGATGTTATATACAAGTTGTATATACCCATACATGCAAACTCTCTCATTAGTAATGCCCTGTATCAGAATGGCACATTTGTTACATTACCTAAATCTATAGTCCATATTTTAATGAACCCATTTAAATAACATATATATTATGCAGTACTTTGCAGAGGAAACAGACGTTGGACTATTTCATTTGTAATGAAACTCTAGAGTCTGTCACAATGCTCAAGAGGCAGGGCCCGAGAACAGGTTGTGAGACATTATTTTTCCCTACTTGCCTGAAATAAGACAGACTTACTTTTCCCATCAACCACTTGGTTTCTATTTTGCTGTAAACACCATAAAGCAAGATGGTTGATTTGATAAAGTATTCCATCTATTACATGTACAAACCCTTAAATATTGTATTGCCACATAGAATTTACTGTGAAGTGCAAGGTAGCCAGCATGAGGGATGAGACTCACAATGGCCTCATGAACCTGTGTTTCATTACCTAGAAAGCTGTGGAAAGTTGTTTGTTGTTTATGTTATGAGAAGATGAAGAAACCCAGATCAAAGACTTGTCTCTGTAACTCACATTTAGAAAGGAAGAGAAGGCAAGGGATAGGTGCAGTGAAAGAAGCCAGAAATGTCTCCTTTATTCTGAATTTACCCTTTGCTTTGCACCAGGCTCAGTGTAAGCATATAGCAAGCAAGTATTTGGATGGATGGATGAATGGATGGATGGATGGATGGATGGATAGATGGTGGATGGATGGATGGATGAGTGGGTGGACTAGTTTCCAAATGAACGACAACCTCTCTTTTCTCTAGGTTCAAAGACCTAGACAGGCTCAGAGACAGCACATACAGGTAACTGAGAGGAGTCACAGAAATTACACAGAGTTGGAGGATGGCAAAAGCAGACCAAGTTCAAGTGGCACCCTCTGTCTATTCCTCTAGTTATTACCCCATCCTCTTCTCTGTCCTTACAGCTGGAAATCTGCCCTGCTATCACTATACCAGCAGGGGGCAGCAGAGAAGAGTAAATGTAGGTTCCTGCCCCTGTGAGCTGTACCCCACACTGTACCCCCCAGTCTCCAAGCCCCACACAAACATCTAAGATGTTTTCCTCACTTATGTACTTTTAAAGGTTATGTGGGAGGTGTGTGTGGGTGGGGGGCAGAGGTAGAGGTAAAGAGTTGAAAATTTAAAGTGTGTTCGTTCACTGTATATTCTTGGTGGTTTCTCTCCACTGAATTGGTCATCACACTGCTGGTACCACATGCTACTTAAACCTTGTTTATCAAAAGACAGTAGAGTTTGAATGGATAAATAGGCAAGTAGATTAGGCATCATCACTGGGATCCCCATCTACTGGCTGCTGTTGGCATCGTCACCCCCCACCCCCCAGGGAAGGGGGAGAGACAGATCATGTTTATGTACAACGTTCACAACTTTAAGATGACTTTCAATCCTTCATCTGATTTTTAGCTTAACTAAAACCTTTTGAGAGGATGCATATTAGGAAATTTTTACACTCTGGATAACATGTGCCAAAAAGAACTGTAGCTTCAGAGCTGTTCACCCAACTATTAATCAAGGGAAAAGGAAGGAATAGAGACTTGTACAGTGCCTGGAGAGTTCAGGAGAATCAGGTGATAGGAGCTAGAAAAAAACATCTTCTGCCAAGAAAGTTATAGCCTCAGTTTCCCCACCCCTCTGTACATGAATTATTCTTTTTTAAAAGATTTATATATTTTATGTATATGAGTACACTGCAGCTGTCTTCAGACACACCAGAAGAGGGCACCAGATCTCATTACAGATGGTTGTGAGCCACCATGTGGTTGCTGGGAATTGAACTCAGAACCTCTGGAAGAGCAGTCAGTGCTCTTAACCTATGAGTCAACTCTTCAGTCCATGAATTACATTCTTAATATAATGTAAGCAGTGAATTAATCCAGTGGATGTATTTTTTTTAATACTTTATGATAGTCCCCCAATAATCACACAGAGAAACCAAGATTTATTTAAAATTGCCACTCAATAGCTGAGCAGTTAAATGCTTACCTTCTATGCTAATCTGGCTGTCTCCCAGCCCCCTCCCAGGATACTTGCATATTATTATTGATCTGGTTCTTTGGGCTTCAGGTGTGTTTCCATGATCTTTCTCTGGACCCCTTCCTTCCAGCTCCAATGTTCCATCCTCCAGGATGATCTGAATCTCCCTCTCACCCTTTATCCCTCTCTCCCTCCTTTGATTGGCGATGTCCTGCCCTATTCTCCATTCTGCCCAGCCATTGGGTGATCAACACTTATTGACAAGGCAGAGAGTAAATGGTAACAATTGTTTACACAAATTTGAGACAGGAGATTCTTGGTATAAGCATTTAAAGGTGCCGGATTGAAACACAAGGGCAGAGAGATCAGCATTTGAATAACTCAAAAGTAAACTTTACACAGGACACAAAAACATGCCTACACACCTGTTTTCCACCAGCTGCTGGGAAACCTATTTAGCATTTTAAAGTGTTACCAGAAGTTTTGGGGAGCTCCATGTAGGCTGCCATATGTTACCATGGACATTGGGGTCTCCTCTTGGGATATTAATCTTACCCATAAGAGATTTTAAAAGCAGACTCATTAGGATACCCTAGGGCAATTTTATTAGCATTTGAGAGAAAGCAACAGAGCAGGCAAGCTGCTCAGAGGAGGAGATGAAAAAGGTGAAAAGAAAGGTATATGGGTTAGGCTAGCATGTTTAGCAGTAGAGGCTTAGCAAAAAGCCACGGACACCTAGGCTGATGTTTACTTTTCAAGCGATACAGAGGAAACGGGAGTCGGGATATAAAGTGGCAATGCCTCTAAGGCTACCTTAACAGAAGGAAAAACAAACTTGGCAGGAGACAAGATCAGAAGTTCACTCACTCACTCGTGTGCTCAGACCCAGGTTCCAGGCTAGATTATCCAGTTATCATTGCAGGCTCCTGCAAGCCTACGTCTGTCGACTGCAGCGTGGTGTATGCTAGCTCACAGGCTGTTGCAAGCCTGCCCCTTGGCTAAAGTAAGGTATAAGTTCATTGGCAGGCTGAAAATTGCTGTTTCCCTGAAGTATGTTATAGGAATATTGCCAAAATGAGGGCACTTGGCTTTGGGCAAACATCAAAGCTCTTTACCGAAAGTCGGTATATGTCCCCTTGTCTTAGAGATGAGTAAAACGAATTTGTAGGTATCATTTCGTTTTCTAAAAGTCCAAAAATAAAGATCAAACATTAGAATTTATGCCGTCTTACCCTTGATTGGTTCTTTCTTAGTGTTACTTTCCGCATCTGTGGAACTCTTGGCAGTATTAGCAGCTGTCATTTACAAGGGAGCACTATGTTCACATATTGGCTTAAATCCTGCTTATGCATCAACTCAGTTAATCCTCTGCAAACTCCATGAGATGGATGGGCATCATTATTATCCCATTATAGAGGTGAGGAATCTGGAATAAAACGAGGCTCTGGAGCTACCAGTGGTATAGCTATTATGAAAGCCAAGTCCCAGAATCTTCAAACGACACGGTAATGACTCAACACAAGGCCAAGGTGGGGTTTCGTGCTGTGAGCCCTCTCCCCTTCATCCTGTTCTTCTGGACAGGGTTCAGCAAATAGTTAGTGAAGATTACACTCAAGATTACAGACACCCTGGAGGAATGTGAACAAGGTGGTCATGACCTTACCTCAGTGCTATTAGAGACTGCTTAGAGACTTTTAATGGGGGAAACAGAGTGGCGCTTTATTCCACCACTCTCTGGACTCCAGTTGGCAATACAGCTCTGGGAGCTGAGAAAAGAGATGGATGACCCACCTGGAAAGATAGGAGGTCAGTGAAGCCTAGGGTACCTGAAAAATGCCGACGGGAAGGGATCAAAGAAGAGAGAAAAGAATGTGTCACCTACCCGTTTCATTCCAAGTACTAGAAGGTATAAAATACAGCCGGGCCTCAGAGAAACCCCAAACCAATACCATGTTCATGGGACCATAGAGATGTAGCTTCTTCCTATTGTCTCCTCGATCACCTTCAGATTTCCCAAGCTGCATATGCATGCATATGTCATATATACACATGCATGTATGCATGTTCACATGTATGTGGATACACATGTGTCCACATGCATGTGGAAGCCCAAGATTGGCATGAGGATCTTTCTCAATCACTCTTCACCTTCTTCCTTGAGGCAGGGTCTCTCACTGAACCCCACTTGCCAGGATGGACTAGCTAGCTTGCTTTAAGGATGTCATCTTTACCCTCAAGCCATAATAACAGGTGAACTACTACATCCACCCAGTGTTTCCATGGTTTCCAAGGGTCCAAATTCTGATCTTCATGCTCACACAGCAAGTACTTGGCTGACAGAAAGAGCCATCTTCCCAGCCCTAACTTCTCATAGTTTGTGTCTCTTCTGGCCATGGTAATGCTAGATTCTACAAGCTTGGACCTTCCATGACCCTGCCTCTAGACCACACACCAAACAATCTATTAACTCAAGTAGTCACCACTGTAACAGATACAGGACAGTGCCCCTGGTCACCTCCAGCCCACTGAGAAAAATAGAAATCTACACATCTGGGTTTTGTTGCCATGGGTTTCCAGGTATCAATTAGATGCACCCACATAAAGAAACATATGGTCAGCAGGGGAGCTACTTTCTTTTTCTCTTTGGGGAGCTTCTGCTAGCTTCCAGGATCAGACAGACAGAGGCTCCAGCACAGATAGCATCTCATGAACACAGTTTTGAATGCAGGGATATGCCGGGAGCCAAGCCCAGGAAATTACCTGCTGTTCTAAGAGAACCTCAGGAAATTACCTGCTGTTCTAGAAAGACTAGTCAGTAAAAGGTTAAGAACAGGCGTTTGCAGGTCTCAGGTCCCAGGAACTTAAAGAACGTCTGGCATTTCCTGGGAGCCAGTTACCACAATGGGATGGTCTAGGGCAATAAGGATATGACAGTGGACTGGTCTTAGACAGTAAGGATTCCATAGTGGGATAGCCCTAAGCAATGTCCCTCGCCCAAACTTCCCATTTTGCTGTGTCCTTATAAACTGCCTCCAAAATTAAAGTTTCAGAGCTTGATCAGAACCCCAGACTTGCTCTCATTCTTTGTGTCTCTTGTCCTTTCATTCTTTCGCCCCCTTCCCTAAGGTCTCGCCGAATCCCCGCGGGCTGGGGCAGAGATAGTCTAGTCCTGGACCCAAAATAAAATGATAAGTTTATATTATCTCCTTCCCTCCCCCTTCCCTTCCTTGTGGTATGTGGTGTGGTGTGTGTTTGTGTGTATGTATATATGTTTGTGTGTATGTATGTATGTATATATGTTTGTGTGTATGCATCTGTCTGTGTGTCTGTCTGTCCATCTGTGTGTCTAACTGTTTGTCCATCTGTCTGTCTGTTGGTCTCTGTGTGTGTATCTGTGGGTGTGTCTGTATGGCCTGTCATTTTCTACCTTAATTTTTCAAGACATAGTCCCTCCTTTTATCAGGAGCTTCCATTTTTGGCTATACTGGCTGGTGAGTGAACCATAAAAATCTGGCTAGCTCTGCCTTATCACACCATGGTCACAGATGTGAGTGACTAAGCACAGTTCTTACATGTGTGGTAGGAACTTGAACCCATGTCTTTATGTTTGCATAGTAGGCATTTTACCTCCCCTCTACCCTATGCTATGTAACAGAAGCCCTGACCTTGAACTACGGATCCATGCCCCTCTAACTCAGAGTGCTAGCTCCCTCCCTCTTATCTGCCTTTCTTCATTTTTGGGGACAGACCTCAAACTCATAGCTTCCTGCTTCTGTTCTCAGCTGCTGTGTGTCATGGCACCTGACTAAGGCACCATGTTCCTGTCCTCACTGCTCCACTTGGCAGCTTAGCTGTAGGAGCTCAGCTGATGTGTCAGCTCTATATTGTCTTGAGACGTGATCCCAAATGTTTGTAATCAATTTTTTTAGCCTTATAATAGCGTCTTATGAATCCTCTAGTTTCTGAGTTGACTTCTCTTCTGCTTAAAAGTCTGACCAGCTCTGATTGAACCACCTACTCCCTAACGTTATTCAGAAAGAAAGGACCTGAAAAAAAAAATTACTTTCAACTATCCCTTTGCCTCTCTGCCCATGGAATGCCTTTGCCCTGGTTGTTCACTGGAAAAGGTGGAAGCAAATGGGAGAGCCAGTAAGTAATAAGAGTAGAACAGGAGAACGAGCCAAGCAGGGAGCCTGTGGGCTTGCTCGGGGGAGTCCAGGGTGCACCTAGACTGCAGAGCTAAACCAGAAAGATCTGAGTCTGCAAGGCCAGATCACACTAGGCCACGATGACATTTAAAGCACCAGTAAGGAGTTTTGATCACTCTTTAGAACAGGTGGAAGCTGATGAAAGGTTGGCCATTTTGCTGGTGAGCCTAAACTCTAATGGCTAAGCCATCTCTCCAGTCACGATGGAAGATTTGAAAATTAAGTAATTTTGATTTCAAGCCCTCCATGGTGGTCCATGTCTAGAATCCCAGTACTCAGGAGGCAGAGGCCGAGATATTCAAGGCCATTCAACCCCAGCTAGGTCTACATAGTAAGTTCCAGGCAAGCCACAGCTACATACCAAGATCTCATCTAAAATAGAAGAAGACATATAGATTTAGACTAAACCCTTCTTGACTGCAATCTGGAATCTGCTGAGGCAGAGAAGACCTGTGCTTCGTGGTTGGCTGTCATGTGGGTAGTGGTGAGGCAGCCTGGATTTAGTGAGTGGTAGGGAGGATTTGGGAGTTGACCCAAGAGGTTTCTAGCAGGCACAGTCATCTAGAAAAGCCCACATTTTCAGAACATATTCACAGGGGGCAGATCCAAGTTTTTAGTGCCTGAAATTGATAAAACATGGTGCTCCTATACAATACAAATAAAAATTCAAAATTAAGTACGAAAGCGAATATTTTAATAAAATGCCGAGGAGCTATCAAGCATTCTAAAATGTGCAGGACTGAGGGATTCTCTGATATGTCTCTCTGGTGGTTTTCCCCTTGTGTTTGGCTTGAACCTTTGGCCCTCTTTTCAGAGCAGTGTTTCTGCATAAGTGTTCCACACTGACACAGCCTGGAGCCACAAGCCAGGTCCACATCGAGGGATACCATCTACCTCAGAGCCTTCTCATCTCTCTGCTTCAGGAAAGGTGACATGGAGCATGTGCCACAGGGGTTGGAGTCACGGGTGCAGGATGTCCTTTATGGGGCTGGGGGTGGCACTGGAAAGAGCTATTTACACACAAGTATGCCGGAGAAGGCAAAATTAACCCACAGAAGTGACATAGACCACTATGAAAGAGGCTGAGGCAGGAGGATTACAAGTTTAAGACTTGCGTGAGCAACTTCATGAGCCGGTGCCTCAAACAGTGAGAAAGAAGACTGGGACTACAGCTCAGAGGTAGAGCTATAGTCTGTATGTAGCATGAGTGAGACCATAGCTTCAATCTCCAGTGCATAAAATAAGAGGAGAGGAAGGGAGGGGAAGAGAACACAGGAAAAAGAAAGCCAGTATTTTCCAGTTTGATGCATTCAGTCAGCTCCAAAATAGTCCATGGTCACATTTTTAAAAAGTCACAAGAATAAACCTCAAGTCCTCTCCTTACCTGGATGGGTTGCTTTTGGGCACACACAGTCTGCTATATTTGAACATGTTGCTTTGTTCCAAACACATTGTCTACACAGCTGTCTCTGCTTAAACAAAAGAAAACAAAAATACAAAAACAAATAAATACCCCCCATCCCACCCTGGCTTTCCTAGATTAAAAAAATAAATAAATAAAAAATAAAAACAGCCTTCCTGTGTCTTGGGGTCCCCGATTCTCTTCCTATTCCATCTCTTCCCCCACCCCCATCCCCTTCCTCATTTCTCTTTCTTTCCCCTTTGAGACACAGTCTCACTATATGGCTCAGGTTGACCTGGAACTTGGGATCCTTCTTCTCCTAGGCCTGACTCCTGGCATTTCAGATGTGCTGCTCTGTGTGTAACTTGGGGGTTGATGTGTTTATTAAATGATAAAGAGAAGAGGGGATATGTTTTGGTGGATGCACAGTAAGGTATGGGGAAAGGGGTATCTCTGCAGGCCCATGCTGAGGCATCCCTTCCCCCTGAGGGACCAGCCACATGATGGTATAGTGTAGAATAGAGTTTATTCAGGGCATGGGAAGGGGAGTTAAGAAGGTAGTAGAGGCAGAGAGAGAGAGAGAGAGAGAGAGAGAGAGAGAGAGAGAGAGAGAGAGAGAGAGAGAGAGAGAGAGAGAATTTTTTTTCAAAGCACACAGCCCAGTTTTATTAGGACAGAAGCACACAGCCTTGGGTCCTCAAATTCACATCCCACTCTAATCTTCCCTCAGTGGACAGAGGCCACTGTGAAGGTAGGGTACGCCCCATCTGACTGTGGGCACCCACGGCTCCACAGAAGACCACCTCTGCAGGGGCCTCCTCATGCCTGGCTCAACACCAGTGATGTAGAACCCATGCCTCAGTCATTCAGTCTAATGTCTGACCTGCGCACTGTCTTGGACTGCGTTATCAAAGCATGGTTTTTGCCATGGCCTGGGCTACTTTAAACACTTTCTTCTCCTTTGCATCGGGCCCCACGTGGTTCAGGGCAAGCTTCAGCCAGCGCTGTTCAGTCTGGGACAGGTACTCTTCATACTGCTCCCCACGTGCCACCTCTGGGTGCTGCAGAGGAGAGGGGGAGGGGAAGGGAGAAGGAGAGAAGGAGAGGGAGGAGAGAGACCAGCCATGAGCACATGGAGAGAAAGGAAGGGGGGGAGGGGCTAGAGGACAGAGAGGAAACACGAAGGCAAGAGCAAGAGAGAGAAGAGGGGGCAAGCAGCCCCTGTTATAGTGAGTCAGGGATACCTGACTGTTGCCAGGTAACTGTGGGGCAGAGCTTAGACAAAACGCTAACAGGGGTTCTCATTTCTGATCACATATTTGTCATGCAAATTTGGTTAAATTAAAGTGCTTTACTTTTCTTTTGTTAATCTGCCCTGTGCGTGCGCGCACGTGCATCAGAGTGTGTGTGTCTGTGTGTCTCTGTGTGAGTGTGTGTGTCTGTGTGTCTCTGTGTGAGTGTGTGTGTCTGTGTGTCTCTGTGTGAGTGTGTGTGTCTGTGTGTCTCTGTGTATGTGTGTATGTGTGTGTGCGCGTGCGTGTGCATGTACACGTGGGGTGCAGAGGTCCACCTTAGATGTTGTTCTTCAATAGCAATCCATTTTCTAAGACAAAATATTTTCTAAGACAAAGCCTGCAGCCCACTGTTTAGGCCAGGCTGCCTGGCCAGCAAGCACTAGGATTAAAAGGGAATACATGCCCAAACTTAAAAAAAAATAAGTGTGTATGTGTGTGTGCATATTGTAATCTAAAAATCATTTCGTTTTTGTTTTTTGAGACAGGGTTTCTCTGTGTAGCCCTGGCTGTCCTGGAACTCACTCTGTAGACCAGGCTGGCCTCGAACTCAGAAATCCGCCTGCCTCTGCCTCCCAAGTGCTGGGAGTAAAGGCGTGTGCAACCACCGCTCAGCCGTTTCTTTTATGTTTTTGAGAGAATAGTATAATCACGTCATTTCCCCTTTCTGTTGCCCTCCCTCCCAACCCTCTCACAGTTCTCCTTGCTCTTTTTCAAATTCAGGGGCTCATTTCTCATTAACTGTCACTACACACATAGATGCTTTATATGTGTATGACATATATTATACATATATATTCCTAAGTAGAACCTGCTCGTCTGTATGATTACTTGTACATATGTTTTCAGGGCTGACTGTTTGGTATTGGATAGTCAATGGATGTGCTTTCCCCTGAGGAAGACTGTCTTCCGCTCTCGGCATTAACTTAGTTGCCTGTGGTTTTTTGTGGAGGTTGCGGCCTCGTGGGCTTTCTGTCATCCACATTAGCATGTCTGTTGTTGTCCTTGGTGAAATTTTATGGGTACAGCTTGTGACATTCCTAGAAGACACAGCCTCACAGCAAACTCCCTGTTCTTCAGGGTTTTACAATCTTTCTGGTGTAGGAATTGTATTGTAGATGTACCGGTTGGGATTGAGCTTCATAACTCTGCATTTTGATTGGCTGTGGTTTTCTGTAATGGTCTCCAGCTATTGCAGAGAAAACTTTCCTTGATGAGGGGGACGACTATTTATCAGTTGGTATAAGGACAAATGTTTAGAATGTAGTTAGAGATTATGCTGGTTCAGTAAAGTGGTGGGTGATTGTAGGTTCTCGTCCAGGATCCGTGATTTCACTAGCCCAGTGTAGCTGGCTAGGGTCACAGTACCAGGCATGTTCTCCTTGTTGAGCAGGTCTTATGTCCAATTAGAGAGCTGCTGGATATTGCCAAGGTATGGGTGCCAGTTAGGGACATCATGCCATGCTGGTTGTTGTTATGGTTCATGAGCATCAGAGCTGGGTAGGGCTGTTGGCTCTTTTCTCTTTTGGAAGTTTGTATACACCTTCTGGTACCATGAGAGCTAGCTAGTCCTCAGGGAGGAGGCTTTCAAGCTTCTCAGTGGCCCCTGGGCCTTGTGTCTTCAGCAACAGGGACCTACCTTCTACCTTCCACCTCTGAGTGGCAACCACTGACAATAACAATAACCCATATGTTTTAGGAATCTCCCGAAAAACACTGGCCAAACACACACACACACACACACACACACACACACACACACACACACACAGAGAGAGAGAGAGAGAGAGAGAGAGAGAGAGAGAGAGAGAGAGAGAGAGAGAGAGAGGTCTTATGCTTGGGTGTTGGGGGTTTTGTTAGCTGGCTTTTGGCTCTTAAATGGAGCATTATCAGCCTAGATGGCAAAATTTGTTTAACATACACACACACACACACACACACACACACACACACACACAGAGAGAGAGAGAGAGAGAGAGAGAGAGAGAGAGAGAGAGAGAGAGAGATCTTATGCTTGGGTGTTGGGGGTTTTGTTAGCTGGCTTTTGGCTCTTAAATGGAGCATTATCAGCCCAGATGGCAAAATTTGTTTAAAACACACACACACACACACACACACACACACACACACACACACACACACACAATCTCAATTTACCTGTATTACAGGTATTTTAGGTAGTAGTTAACAGTATGATTCTTTATAAGTGTTTTAGAAATCCTTATTGTTATTTACCCTTCTTCTCCTGTATTTGTTCCCTCCCTAATTAGAGCCTTCCATTCCCCTCCTTTCCCCCTCAGATCACTGGGACCCCATTATTCCCCTCTCCATTGCTTCCTACCATCCAACCCCATCAATGTTCCTTTTTACTTTCCGAGTTCTAGGATGCACACTTACTTGTCATAATTTGGAGCTAGGAGCCTCAGATAAGAGCAAACATGTGATGTTTTATCGGGAGCTATCTAGGAAAGGCTAAGGCTAGCAGGTTGCCTTCCTGGAGATGGACCACCATTTTTAAATGGTCTTCGATGGATGAGCTCTGAGAGGCAAGGCCCCAAGAGACTTCATCCCAGGATTGCTTTTTGCACTGATAAACCTTTCCTGTCACTATTACATAGCCTAAGGATTCCTGGGCATTAGCCTACCATATTGAGCAGATTTCCTGCAGATCAACATAGAGATGAACTTTCATGAATTAATGCTGTTTAGATGAATTAATGATTTCATAGAATTCCTGATTTGATTAAAATAATTTCAGGAAGAAAGTTTTAAGATGGTGAAGACCCCCATACTCGGGAGACCCTTCCTCAAGTCTCAGCAAATCGAGACCACCCAAAGATCACAAGAAACCATACCTGGATGCAATCAGCAGAGGCTTTATTAGGGAAGTTAGCCGGCGGTCAAAACGACAAGCTCTTTAGCTCCAAGAGCAAGGTTTTGGCCCAGAGTGGTGAGTTAAAGGGTCTTTTATAGCATGGGGTGGGGGAAGGAAGGCATTTTCGCGCGCTTACACATGAATGGTTGCATTTTCCCGCAGTTACACATGATTGGTTGTTTTACAAATTTTGAACATAGCACTGGGAAGACCAAGGGAGGGGTAACCAAGAACAGTGGAACATTTCAGAGAATCTAGCTCAAATAATCTAGAGTCATGTGAAAATCACTCTGCACACTCATTCTTCTCAAAAATGTGGTTTTTACCATGTTATTGTGTCCTATCCTGCCATTTACCAACTATTTCAGATTATCTTTACTTCTTCCTGCTCTAGCCCCACCTAGGTGGTTTGAATCTTTTATCTGTGGTCAGGAATGCCTTCCTGCCTTGGGCCTCTCCCACCCATAGGTGGACCTACTGCTTGAGGCTTGAGGAATGTAATTTATCCAGCAAGTGTCCTGGGGTAGTGAAAATCTTACATTCAGTTCCTCTTTCTGGAACTTACATTCTTGTTCAGGTATAGGATAAAGGAAAAGCCTGTATATATAATTTTTCACTCTACAATGGCTTTACTCGTTTTGCTAGAAAGATGTAATAAAGAATAGAATGGCTGGGCAGTGGTGGCGCACGCCTTTAATCCCAGCACTTGGGAGGCAGAGGCAGGTGGATTTCTGAGTTCGAGGCCAGCCTGGTCTACAGAGTGAGTTCCAGGACAGCCAGGGCTACACAGAGAAACCCTGTCTTGAAAAACAAAAACAAAAACAAAAAACAAAACACAAAACAAAACAAAAGAATAGAATGTGCCCACTCGTCATAGAATAGTAAGTACAGTTTCCATAAAAAACACAGTGAGCTTTCATAATTACACTAAAAAGAGATATAGGCTTGGGACAAATCTGCACTCAAGGAAAAACATAAAACATTCAGGTCCAAGGATGAAGCCACAGGTATACACTCTGATAAAGCAAAGCCATGTAAAACTGTTGCTTTGAACTTACAGAATGAAACATTGCTTTAAACTTGTTATTGTTACTTTTCTGTAACTCTTCTTTTATGTAACACTTTAACTATCAGGTAATTGTTTCTTACACAGAGAAATATTTGTCTAAAAACCTGTAGAAAGGCTGAAAACAAGGTGGTGTAGCCATTTTCTGCTTTACTTGGTGTGTGCTGTCTCTGTGACTTCCTTCCTTTCCTTTCTTTTCTCTTTGATTCAAAAGAGTTAAGGAGCTCTGAGCCTCTCACCTGGCCAGCAAGAGGCTTCTGGCTGACTCACTAGAGAAAGGAGCCTTAGCAATAAATCCTTTTTGTAAGTCCTCAGCACTTATATAAGCACTAAGAGTTAATGTTTTTTTGTTTTTTTTTTTTTTTTTAACATTTATACAAGTACAGAACAGTAACAAAGAGTTAAGTGCACCCAATGCTTATTTAAGCACAGAGAGTTAAAGAGAAAAGAAGCCAGCAGTTTTCAGCCACAGAATAAGCAAGAGTGTTAACGTTTCCAGAAGCCATCAGCTTCTAGCCCCCAGTACAGTTAGAGAGAGTTACAAGGCTGGAGATCACCAGTCTTTTGGCTTTGCTGCATCTCTATGTTCCACCTAGCTCTGAACCTCAAAATGCTGGGGCAGGCCCCTGGCAATGTTTGTCTTTCTGGGTCTGGGTTACCTTATTCCATATCATCGTTTCTAGTTCCATTCGTTTATCTGCAAAGCTCATGATTTTGTTTTTCTTTACAGGTGAATCATATTCGACATTTCTAGTATCCATTCATCAGTTGAGGGCCATGTCAGTCATCCCCATTTTCTGACTTGTGAGTAGAGCAGCAATGACTATGGCTGAGCAAATACGTGTGGAGTCCTTTGGGCATATGCCAAGATGTTTTGTAGCTGGCTCATATGGTAGATTTATCTTTAGTTTTTTTTTTTTTTTTTTTTTTTTTTTTGACAATTCTTCACATTGATTTCCAGAAGGGCTGCTCCACTTTGCAAACACCTTTCCTCCTTCTTCTCTGGCATTCGTGGTCAGTTGTTATTTTTGCCATTCTGACTGGGGTAAGACAAGATCTTTAAGCTGCTTTGGTTTGCATTTCCCAAGGGATTTTTTTTTTTTTTTTTTTTTTTGGAGGTATTGCTTAGCTATTTTTTTTTTCTTCTTTTGAAAACCCTGTTCAGATCCAGGCTCTCCCTCTTTTTGAATGGTCATTTGTTATTTTGGCTGTTTAGGGGAGATTCTTCATATATTCTGGATGTTAATCCTCTGTCAGATGTATAGCTCCCACTCCATGGGCTTCTTCTTCACTGATTGTTTCTTTAGTTGTGTAGAAGCGTCTCAGTTTAATAAAGTCCCACTTGTCAGCTGCTGCCTTAACTCTTGGACAAACAGACTCCTACTCAGGAAGTCCGTTCCTACACCAGTGACATGTGGGGGCACTGCCTATATTTTCTTCTAGTAGTTCCAGTGTTTCATATTTAGGTTTGATCCATTTGGAGTTAGTTTTTGTGTATGGGGATGGATATGTGTCTAATTTATTTCTTCTGAATATGGACATCACTATGAAGATGACTTTTACTACACTATTTGGGACTATGATATATAAATGGCTAAATGACTACACTTCTGTCTGTCTTTGATTTTTGACTATGTCTATGTCTGCTATGCTATGATTTTGACTGACTATGACTCTGACTGACTCTGAGATCTGGACTGGCAATCTCTATGACTGTTATGAACTTTGGCTACGAGTCTTTATGGACTGACTATGAGCTTTTGACTGTTTCTCTGAACTATGACTGAGGTTTTGACTATGACTTATGACTGAATATTGACTATGACTTTCATATGACTATGACCACGACTATGACTTTGACTTTCTAATGTCTTTGTCTATGAGGTTTAAACTGATTATGACTATTACTGACTATGACTATGACTATGACTATGACTGACTATGACTATGACTATGACTGACTATGACTATGACTGACTATGACTATGACTATGCTATGACTATGACTATGACTATGACTGACTATGACTATGACTATGACTGACTATGACTATGACTGACTATGACTATGACTATGCTATGACTATGACTATGACTATGACTGACTATGACTATGACTATGACTACGACTACGACTATGACTACGACTATGACTGACTATGACTATGACTGACTATGACTACGACTACGACTACGACTATGACTGACTATGACTATGACTGACTATGACTATGACTACGACTATGACTATGACTATGACTGACTATGACTATGACTACGACTATTACCACCTCCTTATTCATTATGGGTCTGTTAAGGTTGTTGGCTTTTTTGTGGTATGATTTGGGTAATTTGGCTGAATACTAGAAAGTCATTCATTTCTTTTAGGTTTTTGAAAATTTTGAGTTGCATCATTAAGTCATTTATTTGGGCTCTTGTGGGGAGCCAACAGAAGGCGGCTATCATCCTTGCAGCCATCTTGAGCTGTACACCCTGACAAAAGACTTGATTACAATAGCCTACAACAGCTGAGCACACTCTGATAACATCTTGTTTTAGATAGCCAGGATCTTCCCTTGGGTGTGTGCGACTTAAAGGTGTGATTTAGAGCCGAGACGTAAGAACGTGACTTAGAGATCATATTTAGAGACAAGGCCTAAGGGCATTACTTAAAGGTATGACTTAAAGGTGTGGCTTAGAAGTGAGACATATACAAGGCGAGAGGCAGACAGAAGAGTTCAGTACAACTTGGAGTAGGAATTAGGCATTGAGGAAGAAGACACTTGGACTAGAGAACTAGGAAGAAATGATTATTAAGACTAGGACTTGAATGACTATGGAAAGACTATGACTATGACTATGACTGACTATGACTATGACTATGACTGACTATGACTATGACTATGACTGACTATGACTATGACTGACTATGACTATGACTGACTATGACTATGACTATGACTGACTATGACTATGACTGACTATGACTATGACTATGCTATGACTATGACTATGACTATGACTGACTATGACTATGACTATGACTACGACTACGACTATGACTACGACTATGACTGACTATGACTATGACTGACTATGACTACGACTACGACTACGACTATGACTGACTATGACTATGACTATGACTGACTATGACTATGACTATGACTATGACTGACTATGACTGACTATGACTATGACTACGACTATTACCACCTCCTTATTCATTATGGGTCTGTTAAGGTTGTGGCTTTTTTGTGGTATGATTTGGGTAATTTTGGCGAATACTAGAAAGTCATTCATTTCTTTTAGGTTTTTTGAAAATTTTGAGTGGCATCATTAAGTCATTTATTTGGGGCTCTTGTGGGGAGCCAACAGAAGGCGGCTATCATCCTTGCAGCCATCTTGAGCTGTACACCCTGACAAAAGATTGATACAATAGCCTACAACAGCTGAGCACACTCTGATAACATCTTGTTTTAGATAGCCAGGATCTTCCCTTGGGTGTGTGCGACTCTTAAAGGTGTGATTTAGTAGCACGGAGAAGTAAGAACGTGACTTAGAGATCATATTTAGAGACAAGGCCTAAGGGCATTACTTAAAGGTATGACTTAAAGGTGTGGCTTAGAAGTGAGACATATACAAGGCGAGAGGCAGACAGAAGAGTTCAGTACAACTTGGAGTAGGAATTAGGCATTGAGGAAGAAGACACTTGGACTAGAGAACTAGGAAGAAATGATTATTAAGTATTAGGCACTTGGAAGGGAGCTTGGAAAGAAGCTTGGAACTTGGGGGCACTAGGGACTAGGAACTAGGGACTAGGAACTCAAGACTTGGGACCTGGAGAGAAGAAGAGAGACTGAAGAATAAACGGGATTGAATCACACTCTGTCTGGTCTCCATTCTTCGAGTCCATCCTCACTCTCTCTCTCTCTTGCTGAACTCCGACCCGCAGACCGGAGCAGCTTGGGGCAGTGCAGGCTCTAACAATTTAGCCCCCAAGGCTTTGGCAATGTGGGTCCTACATTTTGGCCCTCAAGCGTGGGGCAGCTCGGCCGCAACATTTTTGGCCCCCAAATGTGGGCCAGAGAGGTTCTCAACAGGCTCTTTTTGGTGCATTAAGGGCTATAAATTTCCCCTGTAGGGTGTATGTCTCAGATATTTTTTTTATTGTGCTGTGTTTTTATTTTCATTTAATTCTAGGATTTTTTTTCCACGAAATACCCATCGTTTAGTTCTGAGTTGTTTAATCTCCATCTATTAGAGATTTGTTTGTTGTCCATTTAATTGTGGTCAGATAGGATATGCAGAGTTATTTCAGTCTTTGAATTTATAAAGATTTGTTTTGTGTCTTAGGATGCAGTCTATTTTAGAGAAGCCCTCACGTGCTTTTGAGCAGAATGGGTATTCTTTGGGTTTGAGAGCAGAATATTATGGAGATACAAGTTAAGTGCACTTGATGTATGATATCATGTTCTAATATTTCTAATAATTCTAATAATTTCTAATACCTAAGATTTAAATGTGATTTAAATCTAATTGGCTAGATGACCTGTCTATTGGAGAAAATGAGGTATTGAAATTACCTACTCTTAATGGGTTGATATCACCATGCATCTTTAAATTCAGTAGTATATATATTTTAAGTGTTTAAATGCATTGATGTTTTGCCTGCAGGTATGTCACTGTGAGGGTGTCAGATCTCTTGGAACTAAGGTTACAGATAGCTGTGAACTGCATTATGTGTGCTGGGAATTGAACCCAGGTCTTCTGAAAGCTAGTGTTCTTAAGAAAGCTCTTAGAAAGCATCTTTCTAGTCCTAATAGTTTAGTTAGTTTATTTCTTTATTTCTTTCTTTATTTCCTTATTATAAAATTGGGTTCATGCCGGGCAGTGGTGGCGCACGCCTTTAATCCCAGCACTTGGGAGGCAGAGGCAGATGAAATCTGAGTTTGAGGCCAGCCTGGTCTACAGAGTGAGTTCCAGGACAGCCAGGACTACACAGAGAAACTCTGTCTTGAAGAAACAAAACAAAAAAAAATGGGTTTATAAGAGTTTGTTTAAAATAGTAATGTCTTTTTGGTTAACTAGTTCCTTGATGAGACTAAAGTGTCTGTCCTTCTTTATCTCTTCTGTTTAGCTTTAGTCTATTTGAAGTCTTTTTTTTTTAAACCAAATACTAGGACAGTACTAGTACTCAAAGTTATTATTGACATGTATGTATTGTGGTCTTGTGATGTGGATTTTTGGTGTTGTGTTCTCCATGGTACTTTGTGTCTTAGTAATTATAGTTTTATATTTCTTTCCAGTTTCTTGGTTGTCTTTATTCCTCTCTGCAACCTCCAGCACTGGTTCCTGCATTTTCTTAATTCTAAAGCCACACACACACACACACACACACACACACACACACACGTAAAAGTTTTTTCTTTCTCTTGCAACTATGGTGGATAGTTTTGCTGGGTATACTAGTCTCACTTTACCTTCATGGTCTTTTAGGACTTGGAATGCATTGCTCCAGGTTCTTCTGGCTTTCAAAGTTTCCAATGAGAAATCAGCTATTATTCTGATAGGTTTTCTTTTATGTAAGACTTGTGTTTTTTCTCTTGAAGCTTTCAATACTCTTTCTTTGTTCTATATACTTAGTGTTTTAACTATTATAGGCCAGCCATGGGGGTTTTCTTTTCCAGTCTTGTCTATTTGTCTTTTTGTATCTGTGTGGGTATGTCATTTCTAAGTTTAAGGAAGTTTTTTTCTATGGTCTTGTTGAACATCTGGTTTATGCTGTTGACTTGGGATTCTTCTCCTTCAACTATTCCTATGAGTTGAAGGTTTGGTCTTCTCATGGTGTCCCACATTTTCTGTATGTTTCTTTCCAATGTGTGTGGGGTGTGTGTGTGAGAGAGAGTGTTTCAAACCTGTATTTTATGAATAATAAACAAGCATCTACCACTAAGCTGTATTTTTTATACAATTTTTTTTTTTTTCGAGACAGAGTTTCTCTGTACAGCTCTGGCTGTCCTGGAACTCACTCTGTAGACACAGGCTGGCCTTGAACTCAGAAATCCACCTGCCTCTGCCTCCTGAGTGCTGGGATTAAAGGCATTCGCCACCACTGCCCAGCTCCCCCCAAACAATTTTAAGGCAATACATTTTACACACGATTGCCAGCCTACCATATCAATTATATTTTATTTTAATTTTCCAAAGTTCTTGAGCAACGTATAAATGTATTTTTTAAAAGCTTGTATGAAAATATTGAGTATATAATTTTCTACTGATTTTCCTACTTAAAGTGACAGTATGAACATTTTCTTGCATTGCTTTATTGTCTTATACTTAATGATTAATCTATAATATTAAATACAGTGATCATATAATGAACTTACCTATGTTCATTTTGTAATTTTGGAGATTTTAAATAACATGTTATGAGTCATAATAACACTCTAACCATATGAAAGAAACACAGAAGACACTTAGCAGCTTGGGGTGGGTGAAAGAGCCTATAATCCCAGCATTTAGACAGCATAGGCAGCGGGATCACCAAAGAACAGGATCATTCTGGAAATTTCCATCATATCTCTTTGGAAGAAATTCCCACTCTGTTGGGAGCCGACGTGTAGCAGAAAGTGGCTATCAGCTTTACAGCCATCTGGAGCCATATACCCTGACATGAGACTTGGTTTTCAACAGCCTACAACAGCTGAAGCACACTCTGATATCCCACATATTTTGTTTTGCTGTTTAGTGCCCCCAGCTGCAAGGCGCACGTGGTATCCACGCCTGCAAGGCATGCGGTGCATATGCTATCCACGTGCTATCCACGCCATACATGCCTGTAAGGTACACGTGCTATCCACGCTATTCACGCCTGTAAGGCTTACGTCATATCCACACCTGCAAGGCACGTGGCAAAAGCGTATAAATACCCCAGATTTCTCTTCTGACTTGATCAGAACCTCTGTCTTGTCTCCATTCTTTGCGTTTCTTCCCCTTTATCCCCACTCTCTCTCTTGCTTGACCCTGACCCACAGACCAAAGCGGCATAGAGGTCCGGGACATTTTAGCCCCCAAGCGTGGAGCGGAGAGGGCCGCAACACCACTCCAGCTTCTAGAAGTAACCAATATTCTTATTTTTTTAATTTATATTTATTTTTTTACATCCCAAGCGTTTCCCCCTTCCCAGTCTCCCCTTCAGAGAGCCCTTACCCCCATCCCCCATTCTCCTCTGAGAGGGTACCTCCACCCAAGGTAGCCCCCTTTTCTGGTGCATCAAGTCTCTGCCTGAGTAGGAGCATCTTCTCCCACCGAGGTAGACAAGTCCTGTTGGCAAATGGATCCACAGTCAGGCTGTAGCATTAGGGAAAGCCTTCACTACAGTCGTCCAGTGTTCTTGTTTTCTATGTAAATCATCTTTATTTGTTCTGAAAATAATGTTTCTGCTCATCCAGCTACACAGCAAGAGCCTATTTCAAAATCAAATGGATAAACAAGAAATCATTTAGAAATCAAAATTATTCAGATAACATAACAAAATGATAAAATAAATATCCTTACCGAAAAAAATCACGCCAATGTGGGTATTAATTTTGGCTTAGGAGTAGGCAAGCACTGAGTTTGTATCTCGACTCCTTGTTGGTCTAAAGATCCTATTTCTCCATTTATATTGTAATGAAGTCTTTTAGGTTGAGAGCCCCAGAAATGTCCACATAAACATAATGAGACAGTACAGAGAAGCAGCAGGGTACAAAGGAAAGCCCGTGGCTCTGAGATCCAACAGACTTGAACTGCTGTGCCAACACTGAGATGTTAGGTTCTGAAATTAAAAAAAAAAAAAAAAAAATACTTGTTCTCATTGCAGCTTTATGTATGATATACAAGAGTCGGGAACAGCCTAGGTATCCATAAGAGGAAATGAGTAAGCAGAGCACTGGCTCATCTCAGGCTATGCATCGATAAAGAGAGCGAACTGATAGTTTAGGGGCAAAACCAGTGAGTCTCACAAATCAAGCCCAGGGAAAGAGGTTTTACACTGGAGTCCTCACCCACACTCCCCTTGTTGAAGGATTCCAGACAGGTGGAGGGGATTGACTGGCAAAGAACCAGAACCTTCTGGAAGTTAAGGTGGGACTTTGCTCAGAAGAAGCACAAGGACCTTTGTGTTTCTGGTCACGTTCTGTGGTATAACCAGGGTCTGGGCTGTGTGTGTTTTTTGGAACATGAATAATGGCATTCTTAGGCTGCGCTCAATACTGTATGTAAAACTTTGTTGAAAGAAGAAACCTAAAGAGTGGAGACCTTGCTAACGCTACCACATAGAAGGCATTTACCCTTACTTTAGCTGTAACAAAAATGAATGTATTTCAATAGATGGGGGATTGGCAGATAGATAATTGGGAAAACATTAAGATAGTATTACAAAATATAGGATTTGATTCGAACTTCTCATAATTAGTCATTGGAAAATATCTTTTGATCCTGGGCATGTTTAGTGAAGTTTTGAATTTTGATTTCTGCAAAGTTGGGGCAGTGATTTTTCACGGAACAAAGCATCTGCCGTCCCACGCTGTTGTTTTGTAAGCCATACTGTTTGAAGTCCTGACAGCACTGCCTATCAACAACAGTCTGAAGTGCAGTATAGTAAATTTATTGGTGATATGAGTGAAAGACTGCCTGTCTTCTGGTGGCTGATTACATATTCTCTGAATGGAAGAATAGCTTTTGATGTTGGTCTTAATAGTTCAGACTCCCTTGGGGGGCAACCTCAGTGATACTTTTCCCTAAGGCAAAGGTGAGAGTAGGGACCAAGGTGAGAGTAGGGACCAAGTGTCACAGCCAATCATAATTTGGGTCTTGATATTTAAAAAAAAAAAAGCTTTAGTTATTTGGCCCACTAACAGCTTTGATTGTTATCAATCAGGTACAGCATGGCTGGTAACTTCCCAGGAACTAAAAATACAGGGATAGATGAATGTACAGAAATCTACTGCTTTTTGCCCTCTTAAAGCTCACATTCTGGTAATGATAAACATTGGATTTACAGGGATCAGTCTGGTAGCAGTAGGCAGAAGTATGGGGTAGCTTTTTTTTTTTTTACCACCCATCTTACCACTCGTCACTAGCACAACCATATCAAAAGATTGGCTAACCCAAGAACCCATAGCATATTTGTCTAGCTACACTTCTGTGTGGTAGAGGGTCCTCCAGAAACGAAGCTCCCAAGACCCGTGGAAAACTGATCTCCTTCTTGGGTTCAGTAAAGACTGGACAGGACAACCATGTAGAAATGCAGATGGATCCCTGTTGAGGCCCTGCCAGGCTTGGTGGCCACTGTGTTGCAGACTGTTTTGCCCCACGCTTTGGGGCCAAAATGTTGCGGCCCGATCTCTGCTGCTCCAGTCCGAGGGTCAGGGCCTAGCAAGAGATGCAAAGAATGGAGACAAGACAGGGTGTGTGATCAAGTCCTGTTTCCTTTATTATCTCTCTTCATGTCTCTCTTATTGTGTCTCCTTTTCTCTTATTGTCTCTCTCTTTTCTCTTATTGTCTCTCTCTTTCTGAAGGGAAGTCCGGGGTATTTATACACTTTGTCACGTGCCTTCTAGGCGCGTGGATACCACATGCCTTGCAGGTGTGGATATGATGTAAGCCTTACAGGTGTGGATAGTGTGGATAGCACGTGCACCGCACCCTGTATGGCGTGGATAGCACATGGATAGCACGTGCACTGAATGCCTCGCAGGCGTGGATACCACGTGCGCCTTGCAGATGGGAGCACTAAACAGCAAAACAAGATATGTGCGATAAACAAGATATTGATCAGAGTGTGCTCAGCTGTTGTAGGCTGTTGAAAACCAAGTCTCATGTCAGGGTATATGGCTCGAGGTGGCTGCAAAGCTGATAGCCGCTTTCTGCTAAAAGTCAGTTAGCTCCCAACAGATCCCAAGGGATCTAATGGTAAAAGCTCAAACAGAAACTCAGCAAGACCTGTGTGTTCAGATTCTTGGTCTTTCTGTGTCACATTCCTTCTGAGAATCCAGTGAGACACCGCTTGAAGGGAGAATGGAAAAGGTAACTCCGAGTTTTACTGCCTGCTTTGAAGAAAGGCTCTAGCTTCTGTGACTAACCTTGGGTAATCAGAATCCTGATCTCTATCATTGCTTTGGGGGAAAAGCAGAAGTGAATAGGCAGAAAGGTGGGACAAAGTCAAAGAAACTCAGGGCTAAAAATACGAAGCACACCCTGGTTGTGCATACTGGAGTCAACTTTGATGTACGAGAACAAAGTGAGTGTAGACCAGTGGCCTTAGTCAGGCCAACAATGAGACATGAAACAGATTCAGATGCCAGGAGGCAATGTAGTCAGTCAGGTTGGTTCCTTATTCTTCTTGACTTCTGACTTACACCTATGGAGTCTTTGAATAGCGCAGTTACAGAGAGCTGAGCAAGAGTCGCTGAACCACTTACAATCATAATAAGGTGTTCCAGAAGTGGGTTTGTCTTGTGCCAACTCAATTGCCCCAGCAAACAATCCAATGCTTCCTGCTAACAGGAATCAATGGGGGTGGGGAGCCGTCACAAAACAAAGCATTTATACAAGTCACCTACAGCAAGAACATTTGTCCCACCCCACACTCAGTTCGTTACAGGTTCCCGGCAAGAGAATGTGATGAAACGATAAATAGGTGTTATTATATTCACAAATAAACCCTGCAAACCCCGCAACGCACATGGGGACAAGCAAAAGCAGTTTCTTCAGCCACTTTGCATTATGAGCTCTTTGGTCTTGACACATTGATCTTCTCTGAGCTTCTACTCGTAATGAGACATGAGTGAGGTCTGTACGGATTCTTCCTAGAATGACCGGCACATACAGCAGGAGTATGATACAGAAGTGCTAAGGATGAGAGGAAGATGTGTTCACATGATGCTGATGAAAAACCTAGTTAGGACACAACGTGTGTGCAAAATAAGCAAACACAGGTCACTGCCAGGACAAGTGCAGGCCTGTTTTCCCTTGCAGAGGAATGGCTAATATGAAAATCTGTGTTTCCTGGCATCTCTTAAGGTCAAGAACTAAAGAGTGTTGGACTGGGCTGAAATGTTAGAACGCAGGAGAATTACCCTCCACTGCTGACCAGCTCTGAGGAGGTTGAGAGCACTGGCTGTATTTATTTGTTGTAACTCTGGAGCTCTGACCCCAGGCAGGACCTTGTGTGTAGTAGGCTAGTGCTTTACCACCGAGCCTCGGCCTGCTCTGAAAAGCTCGGGCAAGTTATTTCACTCCCATTTTCTCTAACACGCTTTATTTTGGAGAAGAGTTGCTCGAGGTCATACATCAGGCACAATTTCTGTCTTATAAAGTACTTCATACATTCAAGTGTTTACCCCAGTGATTTCTAAGGGGATGTCACGGCTTTCTCAGTGGATATGATTTGCTAAGTACAGTACGGATGGTAAAATATGTCAGTCTGTCTGACTGTTTATATAAGTACACATTCACAAACCAGTAAAACACCCCTCCCTCTGGTGCCCTGATTTGTTTCATGTTACAACAGCCCCAGTCATCTATGAATACCGAGTATCCTCCCGCCAGCCAAGACAACGAGCAACCTGACAGAAGATCCTCTGTTTGCTTCTCGCTTTCAGGTCAACTATGCATTTTAAAAAGGAGTATATTCTATTAACTCAGGCTAGAAAGTGTCTAAAGAATCGATATGTTAGGAGTTCGGAGCAGGCCTTCATCCGTACCACAGGCCTAGAGAGAAAGCTATGCTAGGCATTTACCTAGACCCAAATCCCGTTGAAACAAACAAATTTTACGTTTTGTTTAAGCTGGTGAGTGTTGTGGCTTTTAGGGTAACAGGCTTGCTGACAAAAGAAAAATTAATACTTTTCCTTCTGGTACGTCTTTACATAAAATGTTCCTCTTAGCGAGATTAACTGATACCATCTGTGGGTAATTGTTCCCCACTGTTGGCTTGCAGACTTGCATTTAAATCTGCATGCTTCTTTTTCTAAGCTGCTTTTCAAATTGCGGGAACACAAGAGCTAGCCCTAGCCGGTGGCCAAACACTGCCTCTGAGTCCCAAGTCTTTAACCTCTTGCTTCCAACTCTAAAGGCAAAACAATCCTGGAGACACGGCCCGCCCCCTGCCTGTGATAGGCTGCTTGGAATAGCAACAGCCTGTGTCACCGAAAAGGGCAAAGCCTTCGGAAATAGAAACAAAGTTGGTTACAAATCACACTGGCTTTGCCCGAAGGTCGGCCCCCCCCCCACAACCCCTCCCACTCTTCTTTAGCATGCTGCCCATGGGGACAGCGACCACTGCTGTCAGCGCGGTAGGTCGGGGTGGTCCGCTGGCGAGGGAGAAGCTGTGAGTCCTACGGTGACCATGGTACCTGTTGAAAACACAGAGGGCCCCAAACTGCTGAACCAGAAGGGGAGAGAGGCGGAGACCGAAGGCAGCTGTGGAGCCAGCGGCGGCGGGCATCCTGCTTGCGCGGGAGGTAAAGTGAGACGCCGGGCTAGCTCGGGTGACCGCTAGAGGGGACAGTCATCCCCGCGAGCCCCTTCGGACTGTGCGTGTGCGTGGGAGTGCGTGTGCGCGCGCAGCCCGGGAGCGTGCCGGGTGCGTGGAGACAGGAAGGCAGGGTTCGGTGCGACACGGAGTGACCCAGAGCCAACCATGCGGGGGACCGAAGTCTCCTTGGGACTCTATGTGTTGAAACAGGAGTTACTGCAACGATGGGCTACACCAGTTTGCCTTACTTAACGCAATGCACACATTCTTCTCTCTTGGAAAGGTGGATCAGAGCCTCAGTTGTGAGCCCGCACTTTTTTGTTTATTGTCCCAAATGGACTGTGTGGACGTTATGAGTTATTCCGTTCCCCTAAACTGCTCCTTCGCTTGTCCCTGTTCTCCTGGAAACTTGCCTTTCAAAATGAGATTCATTGAATCCTTTTTTCTTTTTTGGTTTTTCGAGACAGGGTTTCTCTGTGTAGCCCTGGCTGTCCTGGAACTACACTCTGTAGACCAGGCTGGCCTCGAACTCAGAAATCCACCTGCCTCTGCCTCCCAAGTGCTGGGATTAAAGGCGTGTGCCACCACTGCCAGGCTGAATCCTTTTTTCTTCCCAAAGAGAACTTCAGTAGTTTTCACTTCGTTGTCTGTGCTTCACCTAGATGCTGCTCGTCTTTGCTTCCACATTTACAATTCTCCACTTTTTTTTTGTTTGTTTGTTCGCTTGTTTATTTCTTCGTGCCTCTTTCTAGTCATCTATTTTGCAAGGGACTGTGTACTAATTGTGTTATGACAAACTGAATACAAATGACCTTCTTCATATGGTTAATACTTTTTCATCAGCTCCACATGCTTCAATCATACTTTCCATTCCCAAGCTGCCGAGTGAAATGTTACAAATAGTCACCAATGCTCAGCGGCACAGAAGTCATTCTCTGGGAGTGGGTCTACACAGGAATGTTTATGATTTGGGCATGGAATCCACAAAGCCTCTTATGGAGGTGAAGTGGTCCCACTTCAGGAATGCCTTGCTCCAGGCTTAGGGGCTTAGCCTGGTCTTTTCTTCCCTCATCTAATCAAGGATGGACACCTGGGGCCATCTTTGACCTCTCTATTTCCCCAAGGCCTTTTGGGTCGACTTTACATTCTGTTAAGAGCAGGTAAGGGGAGTCAGATTGAAGTTAGAAAGGTCTTATCTACACATTCCCTGAGAAAAGGAGCGCCAGAAGATAGCAGAGCGTTGAGGTGGTGCTGGCAAGCAAAGGGTTAATTAAATGGTGTCTTTGTGTTACAGTGTCACAGAGACCAAGAAGAGTAACTGCCTAGTATGGCTTTTGCAACAACCATAAAGAGTTGATTAACTTTACACTTGTATTGTCAGTATACAGGACGAGGAGGCAGGAGGATTTAGGCCAACCAGGAAGACATAGTGAGCCCATCTCCACACACACACACACACACACACACACACACACACACACACGCACACGCACACGCACACGCACATGCACACGCACACACACACACCTTTAAGGTAGCTTCGAAAGCACAGTGTACCTTCCTATCTTATATTGTTCACATTTACAATTATCCTCATGGAAGGTAATGTGTAGATACGCTCATCTATCTTGAATATTTATACAAAAGTCAGTGTAAAGGGGCTACCGCTTATCACTATAAAAAATGAACACCTCAAATAATGTCTCCAATTTAATCCCAGATGAATCTTCATTGTGTTGAAGGAAAAAAAAAAAACCCTAAAGTTTTCACTAGCATTTCAAATGACTACAGCTTTGGGTTATGTTTATATAGTTTATATTTAGATGTCCTTAAATTACGTCAAGTGTTTCTTGACACCTCTAAGCCATCGTGTGCATACATATACATGTATGTTATACAGCCTTGCTCTATAGGTTCAGGAAGTCACTTATGTCCCTTTCGCTAATATTGGATTATATTTTAGTTCATTTAAATCAAGAAGTTGATGCTTATTGAGACAATATTTGCCAAGCACTTTTTAACCTCTTTGTATTTCAAACTTGTATAATTCCTTTTAATTGGAAAATTCAGAGTATTTAAAATATGCTTGGTGATTATCAGTGTATTTCTGTTTAGAGTTTTTTGATATTTCTAGGTGGAAAGAAATCAAGAGAAAAGGAAAATAAGTTGTATATCCCAAGATGTGGTGATTGATTAAACCATGTAAGATACTGAGAAAGCAAACAGCAAAAAGATTAACCGAAAACTCGCAGCTTATCCCGTCTGCACCCCAACTCTTGCACATGGGTAAAGCATTTTTTTTGGCAAGACTTCCTTGGTCAACTCCTTAAATTAGGAAGGGCGTTCTGTCCCAGTGAATGGAAGACAGTGAACATCATGGTTTTTCCAGGAAGCTATGACTCAAAGTGAATATGTTGATAGTAAAATTTACAGTCTGTTGACCTTCTAAGGGAGGGTCACATTCAATTTCAAATCCTGATGCTTAGGGCCGATGCTCAATCTAGGTGAAGGCTACTAAGCTAGCACATCTTTCACAGGGTGAAAGGGCAGACTTGGAGTCGGAAGGTTGGGAGCTGCCAGAGGCTGGTGTGAAACTAACTTTGGAGATTCCCTGGTTAGGAGCTCTGAGGCCTGCTCCTTCTTCCTCAGCTTCCACACTTTCCTCATTCTGACATCCAAATTCCTGCCCGGAGAGAGTTCTGGAAGCCTCCTCTGCCTCACCACCACTGGGTTTCCTCTCTCTCTCTCTCTCTCTCTCTCTCTCTCTCTCTCTCTCTCTCTCTCTCTCTCTCCTGCCTAAAAAGGTCAGAAGTCAAGTGCTGTAGTAGTCATTGTATGAGTTCAGAACTGGACTCACAGACCCTTCTGGAAGGTCTATTGTTTGTCCCCCTCTGAAGACATCAAAGTCTGGGACTTCGAAATACTTCTGCTCGTCAGAATGTCTTGAGGAGTTGTTTTTAGAGGCCTGAAAGCTGTGGCTAGCGCTGAGATAGATAGTAAATAGCGCAGGTAATAAGATTGCCTGAGTAGCCCTCAGGCTTAGCCTAACCTGGAACCTCTGAATGCGGCCAGTCTGGCTTTCTTGGCCTGCCCACGGGGGAACTTTTCATGGAGGAAACTTGAGGGGAACAAACCCATTCCCAGGGAAGGGAAAGTCAGACCAACCAGCAGGCCAGATGATAAGAGATTTGATTTCAAAAAGATTGTAACAGTACGTCTATTACCTTGGGCAAAAAATACTGCCCATGAGCACACACTACGCATAAATAAATATAATAATTTTTTAAAATGACAAAATTACTGACTCTAAAAAACACATATTTAACAAAGGCATGCCTGACAGCAAAAAACTAACAGGACTTGTAAAGCACTAAAGACTTCTGTATGATAATAAGACCGATTTTAAAGGTAAACGTCTCCCTTTGGGTCTAGTTAGCACCTCTCTGATACTGCACATTTAACCTCACTTGGAAATCATGCCAGAGTTTCTAACTTGAGTCTTTGCTTAGATATGAGGCTTGAGAAAATGGTTTCTAGGGAACTCTTAGAAAGGGGATGCTGGATTTGTTTCACCACAAAGGCCAACGTAAGAACAGAGCTCTTGTCACTTTCTAAGAACCACTGTCACCCAGACAAAATGCAGACAGGTTGTCCCTTTGCCACAGATCCGGGACCAACTACAGCAACAGGTGCTGCCACAGGAGCAGGAGCATCAAGCACTCAGGCTGAGGCCGGGGGTTGGCAGACATGGCCAGACCTAGCCCTAGAACAGCCATCCAAGCCCTGGGGCCCACCTGTGCGGCTGAGACTTTGCTGACAAACACCTGCATGCTGGAACTAGCTTTTATAACCAGAGTGCCTTCTGACAGGCCAGCGCCCCATCCCAGGTGTTAAATATTTCCAACATTGCCATTCCTCTCTGCCAGACTTGCCACAGTAGCTGAAGCAGCAGATTCCAGGGGCCGTGCTTGTTGGTAACTGACGGGACTCTTAAGGTGAGTTTGGGAAAATTCTCCTTATGAATTTTCCAGTAGACACTTCTTAGTGGCCTTCGCTTACCCTGGCGGGTAGAAGTAGAGCCCAGAGTATCACAGAATAGCCTGAACAAATCCTGTGGTGTACATAACTTCGGAGGAATGAGCTGATCTTGAAACACAGACTTAGATTTGTGAGGTTTTGATTTAAAATATCCCAGGAAAGAGGAGTTCACAGGGAGCATTTGCTCAGTAAGAGGAACCCAAGTACTATTTAGCCTCATGGTCATTAAAAACTTCTGAGAACCGCACAAGCCTCCGTCAGTGAGCAATAGCCCACAGCTGAGTTGAATGAAGCAGCTATTTACCGGGCAGTTGTGTGAGCAAGGACTGGTTTTATAAGATCCGAGGGTGAGCATCGGGAACACTCTCTGTCAGTTTCCCCGTGAATTGTCTTTCCCAGAAGAGCAAGTCACCAAATGACTTAAGGAGCATCAAGATTTGGGGTTGAGAAAGGGGAGAGTTACATAGCTCTTCCACGCTTCCCCAAGGACTCTGCAGAATTCCAAATGAGGACAATTTCTCATCTTGTCAGTCCTTCAAAAAAAAAAAAAAATCCAATTTCGGTTTCAGGCCCAGATACCGAATGCTCTCAAAATACTTTTCAGCTGAGACAGAATCAAATGAGCTGCACCATAAATCATAAATTTCTATGAGCTATGTCAATTTCTCTGGGTTTGTGTTGTCTCTGCCATCGTTTTCGCATCTATATTAGAACACATTTGTCTGTACACTTGCTTAGCGGCCATGTGTCCATGACATACTAATTATTTATGTATCTTGTACAAAAAGTGATAAGACAGAAACAACTTATCATCCTAATGCCAGCAGGCTCCGTTACACTTGAACAATGACTTATTTTAGAAAACTCTATACAAGTGTCCTTTATTGGATGTATAGGAGTTTCTTTCCCTTGATGAACAAGTGCAATTTGACTTCACACTTCAGCTACGATCTCCTTGGAAGTAGTTGTTCCTTGAGAGGCTTGTGATTCATCTATTAACATTGCTCTGGGCTGCAGGCAGTGTCCACATAACTTCATACACAATGTCTCCACACTTTTATGGACCTTGGAATTGGGAGCTATGAGGCAAGCTGCTTTGGAAGCCTGCTTGGAATAGCATCTTAGCTTCAGATGTGTAAGACTTTTAAGAACTGCGGAGTGGGGGTGTTGTAATTAGGATTAACTTGCACAGCAAGAGAGCATTCCCACGCTAATAAAATAGTTGATTTCCAGTGGGACTAAACTGTAGAAACCCACAAGGCAAGAATCATAGAAAGAATGTTTTACACAGTGCAATTCCATTATCCAGGGTTGTGGGTTTTAAAACAAGAGAATTTGCAAGTTTATGAAAATGCATGCTAGACATAAGGTACCATTTTCTTTCCTGATATCATGTAAGAAGCTGTTTCCAGGTTTTACTTTTCCTTTCGGTAGTTTAGTAAGATTACTTTACTTCAGTGAAGACCCATGTAGTGTTCATACTTTGTGACTAAATTTTGTGCCAACTGTCTCTTGAGTGGTGTCTCGATCTCTTGCTCTCTCACTCTCATTAGTTGTTGAATAAATCAAATGGTTTGCCCCTATAGTTTCCTATAGTGTGCATTTGGCTGTCTGCATGTTGGCGGCTCAGTTCAGCATGTTCCTTTGCTCCCTGTAGTTACTGTAAGTTACTAGTTGAATCTCCAGGCTCTATCATGTGTAGGTTCCTTACCTTAGGAAAGATCTGATGCTATTACCAGACTCAGAGGTTTAAAAATCTACTCCCTTGGTTTCCTTGTCTCAGGCCTGGAAGAGTTCTTTGTCTAAAGTTCCTTCTTTGATAGGTATAGAGTAGAAGCCTTTTGTAGTTATTTTGTTTGTTAGTTTTGGTTGGTTAGTTTGTTTTGAGATCAGCTTCAGTGCCTACCAAAGCCAGAATGGTTCCATTTTCATATTATGAAGACTTTACATCAATTCAAATTAAAGGCTTCCATGACATGAATATCATGGACCAAATACTTCCGTGACAACATTCCTTCTTATTTCACAGTGACCCACTGGAGTGAGATTAACACTGTCTCATATACAGAGTCAGAAGCAGCAGTGAGCAGCTGATGCTCACTGTGTGCTTGCTCATCAAACAGCCAGTCTTTGGCACATCCACTCTCTCAGTGCTATGAATTGAGTAAGATTATTTAATCCTATGACCCAGGTCAGAAAGGAACAGAAAGTGTAAGTCTTGCTGATTTTGTCAAAGTCTAGCCACTAATTAATCAGGGGCTCTGATTCCAGACAGAACCTTTGCTTCTCAGCCCCAGGTATCTGGCATGGAGAAGCCAAGTGTTGGCTCTGTGTCAGAGAGGGGATATGTGGCAGCAGAGATGCCAACCACAGAGTCTTAAATCTCGAGTAATCATACAACCAGCACTCTGTCAACTTCCTGACCTGCCAAATCTAGATTTTAGGAATAAAGTTACTTCAGGACTTGACCACATTCCTTTTTATCAAATTCCCTTAGTTTCATGGTAACATTTTTTTTTTCAAAAAATGAAATTATAAGTTGCTGGGCTGAGGATATGAGGACCTGGTCTAAATTCCCAGCATCCATGTAAAAATGCCAGGCACGTGTAACCCCATCATTGTGGAGGAGGAGGATCCTTGAGGTTTGTTAACTGTCCAGGCTAATAAGACCCTGTCTCAAAGGGCATTCATGAGGGTGACATCTGGGATTGTCTTCTGGTGGTGTCCTACAAGCACCCCTACACACACACACACACACACACACACACACACACATGAACGCACACACACATGCACACACTGGCACAAAAGCTATTACAATTTAAATATATATATATATATATATATATATATATATTAATTACCCATGAGAGCTCCAAGCTGACTGGCAGTGCTTGCAAAGTTCTGTATAACTCATAATAGGTGGGGATTATGCCCCTCTCTGTGTAATCTACCATCCATACCAGAGATGGTGTACATATAGCCAGGATAACAGTGGAGTCCTAGGGGGCTCAGTGCTCACTAGGGTTACCAAGGTGCTGAGCCTTGCCCACCCTCTGTGCCCAAGCTAGGGCTACATGTGTGTTTGTTCAATGCACAAGATGACCAAGACAGGCTTGTTGGAGTCAACAAAAGAGAATTTCCATTTAGAAATGGATGGAACAGCTACTGTGTGAGAGACAGTGTGTGATGTTTCAGGGTGAGGAAGAATCTAGCACAGCGCTCCTGCCTGTATCTTTTTACCAGCGCATCTGAAAGAAAAAAGTCTTAAATGACTATAGTGGTGAAGTCATGTGATCGCCTGTGGTTGCCTGGAAGGTTACAATGCTCCTCTCAGGGGCTTTTGATGTTAGATAGATACAGATGTTCTCTCAGTACCTAGCTATGTGACGTGCTGTATAAAGTTTTTTTTTTCCCTTGTCTACTTTGTTTTTTAATTTTCTTAATTTTTTAAAGTGTGGTGTGGGGGGATTCTTTCTTTCTTTCTTTCTTTCTTTCTTTCTTTCTTTCTTTCTTTCTTTTCCTCTTTCTTAAATAGGAGGGATTATGCCTTCCTTCCTTCTCTTTCTTTTTTCCTCTCTCTCTCTCTCTCTCTTCTTTCTTTCTCATCTTCCTTCCTTCCTTCTTTCTTTCATAGGAGGGCTGTGTCTGTCTTTTTTTTTTTTTTTTTTTTTTTTTTTAGAAGGAGTGACTGTGTCTGTCTGTCTGTCTTTAGTAGGGGGGACTGTATATTGGATGCTTTACAGGTATCATATGGGTCTATAAGTTACACTCTTAAATAATTATTTAAAAAGTGATGAGGTTCAAGGCCCTGGTCCAGAGCTCTCTAAATCAGAAGCAATAAGAATGGGAATCACACCTCACAAAGCCAGGTAGTGAACAACGACAGAAGATACTCCATGTCAAGTCTGGTCTACACACACACACACACACACACATACACACACACACCACACACTCATCCACTCACTCACACACATGCACACACAAATACACATGCATACACACACACACACATGTGCAGACACACATGCACACACCACACACATACACACACATACAATGCACACACATGCACATGCATACACACATATGTGTACACACATGTGCACATGCACACATGAATGCTCATGCATGTTCATGCATACATTAAAAAAAGTGTAACTGAGAACTGAGACCAATTGGTTTGTATAACATTTAACTGGAGAAAAGAGGACGGCACGCTGGGGGAATGGCAGGGGCTTCAGTTTAATGGAACAGTGGATCTGGATCTGGAGAATCTGCAGCTGAGTGCAGGGGAGCTCAATGTGTAGCATGAAAGGAGAGACTCCAGGGAAGCATCCCATTGTAGTGACCTCACAGTATTCAGCTCTCAGAGGTCACTGTTCTTTTCTGAAAGTAAAGCAAGGTCCAACCCTCTATGCTCACATCCTCAGGCCTTTTGGCTCCCTACCTTTGCTCTCACCCTCAGGCATGTAGTCTCTGCAGGACTTGTGACTTTTCTGATTCCTCATGCCCCAGCTTTCTGTTTTCCCTGGATTCTTGCCCTTCCATTACAGCAGAGCTTTGGTCTTACCCAGCTTGTAAGAATGCTGTAGCCTTTTCCTTCCCCATTCTCAATCCCCAGCCAACACTCTCTTCTGCAACTCACTCATGAACTCCGGGGACTATTATGTAGGCACGTTCTTATATTTTTGGTTGTGAGCTTGGTCTTTAATGGCTGAGCCATCTTTCCAGCCCATGTAGGCAACATTCTTAAAAGTCTCTTGTCATATCTAACATAGGAGATCTATTGCAAACTTGCTTTTCTAAAATCTTCCAGTCCTTCACCAAATTGTGTTCTTGGCTTCTCTTCCTGTCCTTGTCCCTGCAAATTTATAGCATACCCTAGCCTTTTCTTTCCCTGCTCCAATGTCTTATATTTTTAGCCCTTCATTATTGATTCCTGTATCATATCAGTCTTTTGTCCCTTTGTCTCCCTGGTCCATCTGTCCATTGGCAGAATTTTCTGTGAGCATCTCTCTCAATGCCTATGTGACCACCCAAGCCTTAATTTAAATAAAGAACGTTCTCTAAAATTATCCCCATTATAGAATTTACAGTATTATTTATGTTCTTCCCACCTTGCTGCCCTATTTAAGGATTTACAAAGCACAAAGGGAGCCAGGTGTGGTGGTCGTGTACTTTCATAACCCCAGCAATGTGTGGAAGGTGAAGGCAGGAGCATCAGGAGTTTAAGGTTATCCTTGGCTAGAATACAAGTTCAAGGCTAACCTGGGCTTACCTGAGACACCCTTTTCAAAAACCAAATACAACGGCAACAATGAAGCCCACAAGAGGGCAAATTTTCAAGCATTTTAAAGTAATGACTTAAAATCCTCAAATACTTTATTTGTGGTTTTATATTTATTAATTAGAAAATGCATGATAGAAGATGACTACTATGTATGTGAATTAAACAAAATTTCACCCCGTGTCCACACATTTGAAATTTTGTAAAACAATGGGTATGGTACTTTTTTTAATTAGAAAAAAAAAACATTAAATTGTTACTCATGGAAATTCTTTTTTTTCTTTTTTCCTTTTTAATTGAATATTTTATTTATTTACAATACAGATGTCATCCCCTTCCCCCATTTCCCCTCCCTAGAACCCTTATCCTGTACCTCCTCTTCCTTTATGCTTTTATACCATTTTGATTACATGCATGTAATAAGGTCAGTTCTAGGTTGAAGGTCTAGCAATACAATAGATGCAAACAGTCAAGGAACAAGCAATACAGTAAACACAAATAGTCAAAGAAAAAGCAAGGCATTAAACCCAATCATGTAAACACTCCCATAATCACTGTTTCTAAAGGCTTATCAGGATGACCAAAGTATCTGAGTCTACTTCCCTATCCTGGCCCAAGGTCATTTTCATGTCTGAAGCCTATTTCCTTATTCTAGCCTAAAATTTAGATTCCTGTCTGAAATTACTTCTTTGTTCTGGCCTAATATTTAGATTCCTGACTAAGATTACATCTTTGTTGTAGCCTAAGATTTAGACTCCTACCTGAAATCACTTCTTTGTTCTAGTCTAATGTCAGATTCCTGCTTGAAGCCTACTTACTTGTCTTTGGCCAATGTCATATTTCTGCCAAGCAGCCCCTTTCCTTGTCCTTGGCCTATGTCAGCTTCTTGCCAAGCACCCCCAAAGGCTCTCCACCTCTCCCCCTTTTTTATTTCGTTAACAAGACTAAGCTTGTCTTAGATCATTCTGACAAGAATGCCTTTCTTACCCATCATGGAATATGCATTATCAAAGGCAATGAATGCACTTCTGTCTTAGGTTGATAAGGCTCTGTACAGAATCTTACCCATCCTTGGCTTGCCAGCCTGTTAATTTAATAACTCTGTCTGAGGGTCCATTTTCAGGTTTAAGCCATGTCCTGTGGCTGCCAACATGTAGATGTTGTTAAAGATAAGCTTTAAAATGACAGGCAGGAATGAAAGTATTCCCAGGACAAGAAGGGCTAGCCTGATCAAGCTATATATGCCATTCCTGTGGTTTGAACAAAATGGAAATACTGAGCTCAGGCCATGGATAATTTTATGGGCATTATCTACAGCATCAAAGGTCAACAGAGCAGCATTCTTTAAATTCATAATCTCACTATGCAAAATTAACACACCCAGAGAAGTGTTAGGATTATGCCAAATATTCTACAGGTATCTTTAAACTTTTTTTTCTAATTATAATGACAATCATTGTGAATTTCAAAAGTAGCACTACTCCAATGATATCTGTCATGACACTTGGGATGGCTTCTAACTCTTGAAGCCTGAACCTCCCTTCAGATAATTTGAATGGATTATAGAGAATCATTAATTGTTCCAGATACCTATATAAATCCTTTTGTATACTCAATACATAAGTAACTTTTTTTTTTTTTTGCTGGATGGTTAACAAAAATAGTTGCCTTAACTCCTTGTGTCAATGCTATTGCAGAAGCAGAGGTGCTAGCAATTAATGTAATTAAAGCTGTTATAACAGCAATAATCAAGCCCACTACCCTCTTGCTTCTGCTTAAAACCTGACTCACTTCTTCCAGCACTTTCAAGCTTTTTTCAGAGAATCAAGGATTTCTAATACTCAGGGCAGTGAGACAAAAGCTGGTTGATAGACCCCCATAACAGACATGCCAGGATTCAACACACTAACATAATTGGAAATTATATAGTCAATGCAACTTACAATAAATACTGTAGAAGAAACAAAACCAGTTTTAGCTTGACAATTAAAAGAGCCTTAAAACATACACTAACCTTTGTTTGAAATCCAGATCCTCTCTCAACATTATTTCTTGCTATCATAGCAAGGTACAGCTAACTTCCAAATATGTCTCTGACAAAGCCCAGATCCAGTCTTCCAAAAGTAGACTGTTATTTCCCATATTGGATTGATTTCTAAACCAGTACATGATTGAGTCCTAATAGCTGGGCACCTTTAAGAAGTATACAAGAGACATAATTTCTCTTTTTGATTCTCTATCCCAAAAGGTCTAAAAACTTGGGGCAAGGAAGCTTGTCCCATCTGGGATATAGTCAAACAAAGGTGGGTCAGGAACATATGTCCAATACAGCTCCCCAGTCACCCTAGACAGGACACTCAGCAAGCTCACAGGTCGGCATCATTCTTTGTCTCAGCAACAGTATGTCTCACCAATCTTTTTAAAGTTTCATGGGCCTCTTCCACAATACCTTGTCCTTGGGGATTATACGAAATCCCTGTAATAAATTGTTGACAAAAAGTCTCAACTGCTCAACTACAATTGCCAGACTGATTATCTGTTTTTTTTTTTTAAATTGGATATTTTATTTATTTACCTTTCACTGTTATCTCCTCTCCCATTCCTCCCCTCCCAACCCCCTTATCCCATCCCCCTCCTCCTATTTCTATGAGGGTGTGCTCCCACCATTCTCCCATTCCTGTCTTAATGCTCTCGAATTCCCCAACACTAGGGAATCCAAACTTTCAGGCAGCAAGGCTCTCCACTTCCACTGATGCCTGATGAGGCCACCCTCAACTACCTATACAGGTGGAGCCATGAGTTTCTCCCTTACTGTTCTCAGGCTAGAGGTTTTAGAATGGCTACTCCAGCTTGTTTCTTAGGACCATTTGCTTGAAAAATTGTTTTCCAGCCTTTTACTCTAAGGTAGTGTCTGTCTATGTCACTGAGGTGGGTTTCCTGTATGCAGCAAAATGCTGGGTCCTGTTTATGTTTCCAGTGCGTTAGCCTATGTCTTTTTATTGGGAAATTGAGTCCATTGATGTTAAGAGATATTAAGGAGAGGAGATTGTTGCTTCCTGTTATTTTTGTTATTAGCGGTGGCTTTGTTTGTGTGGCTATCTTCTTTTGGATTTGTTGGAAGAGGATTACTTTCTTGCTCTTTCTAGGGTATAATTTCCCTCCTTGTATTGGAGCTTTCCTGCTATTATCCTTTGTAGCGCTGGGTTTGTGGAAAGATATTGTGTAAATTTGGTTTTGTCCTGGAATATCTTAGTTTCTCCATCTATGGTAATTGAGATGTTTGCTGGGTATAGTAGCCTGGGCTGGCATTTGTGTTCTCTTAGGGTCTGTATGACATCTATCCTGTATCTTCTCACTTTTACAGCATCTGGTGAGAAGTCTGGTATCATTCTGATGGGTCTGCCTTTATATGTTACTTTGTCTTTTTCCCTTACTGCATTTAATATTCTTTCTTTGTTTTGTGCATTTGGTGTTTACATTATTATGTGTTGGGAGATATTTCTTTTCTGGTCTAGTCTATTTGGAGTTCTGTAGGCTTCTTGTATATTTATGGGCATCTCATTCTTTAGGTTAGGGAAGTTTTCTTCTATAATTTTGTTGAAGATATTTATTGGCCCTTTAAGTTGGAAATCTTCACTCTCTTTTATACCTATTATCCTTAGGTTTGGTCTTCTCATTGTGTCCTGGATTTTCTGGATGTTTTGTGTTAAGAACTTTTTGCATTTTATGTTTTCTCTGACAGTTGTGTCAATATGTTCTATGGTATCTTCTGCACCTGAGATTCTCTCTTCTATCTCTTGTATTCTGTTGGTGATGCTTGTGTCTATGACTCCTGATTTCTTTCCTAGGTTTTCTATCTCCAGGGTCGTCTCCCTTTGTGATTTCTTGATTGTTTCTACTTCCATTTTTATGTCTTGGATGGTTTTGTTCAATTCCTTCACCTGTTTAGTTGTGTTCTCTTGTAATTCTTAAGGGATTTTTGTGTTTGCTCTTTAAGGGCTTCTACCTGTTTACCTGTGTTCTCCTCAAATTCTTTGAGAGTGTTATTTATCTTCTTCTTAAAGTTCTCTATCATCATTAGAAGTGATTTTAAATCTGAACCTTGCTTTCCTGGTGATATGGGAAATTCAGGACTTTCTAATGTGGAAGAACTAGGTTCTGATGATGCCAAGTACCCTGGGTTGCTGATGCTTATGTTTTTGCACTTGCCTTTTGCCATCTGGACCTCCTTAGTGCTACCTGCCCTGTCTCTGACTGAAGCCTGTCTTTCCTATTATCTTGGTTGTATCAGAACAGTGTGGGATGGGTTTTACTACTGGGGTTAGAGCTGAGGCCCCAGATCTACTCAGTGCTTGGGGACAGACAGGAAGGAACCAGTGCTTTGTACCAGGAATGAATTCCTGGGTCCCAGTGTGTTTCAGTTACTTTTTGATTGGGGCAGGTGTTGCTGTCTCTTTACCTAAGATACTACCCCGGTTAGAGCTTTTGGGAGCCCCACTTTCTCTGGGTTTTGTGAGATTGGGTGCAGAGTTGCTGCCTGGGATCTGCTCAGTGCTCGGGCCCAGATTGGAAGGAACCCACTTATGGGAATTCTTTAAAGAAAGTATGAACATTCCAGCATCCATGTCTTACCACAACTCGCACACACTGAAAAGTTCCATCTAGAAACATCAGAGGTAAGTAGGCAGGATGCCTGCATGGTTTCTGTTTATTAAACTCCTCTTAACCTTCTATTGAAAGCCTCTATGTCGACATAGAAACACATGCAAAATGGCAGTAGTGTTGAAAAGCAGAAGTAGTTGTCAGTGAGTTAGAGGCAACACTGATAAAATGAAGATGCTACAGTAGTGTCTAAGACCCAAGTAACAAGTTAGACTTTGGCAAGGCCCTGCTGTGTGTCTCCATTTGGTGGATGCAGAAGAGGAAGAGGAAGGTACCCTCACAGAGTTATCTTTTCCAAAGGTCAAGTGTTTTGTTCCACAACTCAACTCTTCCTATACTATTCTGTCATTCCTTCTCTTTCTGAGCTTCTTTGGGGCAATGATTGCCAGAACTTCCACAAGTCTAGCCCAGGCTAGAAAAAGCATCTATGCATTAAGATAGGCAGGCAGAGGAGGCAGAGAGAGGCAAAGGAAAGACAAGGGGATCACTGGAGACCCCAAACCCAACAGAGGCATCTTCATTGAATACATTTGAAATTGAAGAAAATTCCATCATGTGTAAAGCTTCAGAGGTTTTCAGGTCTTGAGGTTCTTGTAGTCAAAAATCATAACTGGCTCATGAATGAAAAAAGAAATAGAAAAATCTAGGCACTGTATGTGCATTTCAGATACAATAGAAAAGAATGAGTTTTTTTTTTTATCAGAAACATACATTTTAGAAAGCTACTTTTGTTCTCACAGTAATTTTAAAACAGTGAATTGTGAAAGAAAATGACAGAATGCCTGTAGTTCAGTATTATCTTTAGCTACATACTAAGTTTGAAGCTATCTTGGGCTATGTGAGAACCTATTTTACAAAAAGAAAAATAGAGAAAAAAGCTTCCCTTAACAATGTTAACATTCCCTATCGATGACATCTATATTCCATCTTATTGGTGATGTTCTTTGTGACCTAAAGATCCCCCACTGGAATGACCACCTCTTGAATTCCCCATGCTGGAAACATGCTCCAGCACATGGACATTTAAGGGACTAACAACATTCAAACTGTGGCAACACCCAGTGAGGGCAAGCAGGCAGAGGTGAAGATAGAGCTGCTGAGAGCTGAGTTAGCATTAAGCATCATAAGATGTGTAGAGAGCAGAAAATATAAAGCCGTGCAAGAGATTGACTTCCCAAATCTGTGATGTGGCGGGTGACCAGAAGAAGCTATTAAAGGGGATAAGTATAAGTGACACAAAGATAGATCTGCAGAAGAATAAGAAGACATGTGATTAACAGAGATGTGATATGACTGAACAAATATCGAAAATGTAATAAAAGAAATGTTTTCTGGGCTGGAGTGATGGCTCAGAGGTAAGAGCACTGATGGTTCTTCCAGAGGTCCTGAATTCTTAGCAACCACATGGTGGGTCACAATCATCTGTAATGGGATCCGATGCCCTCTTTCAGTGAAGATAGCAACAGTGTACTCACATATAGAAAATAAATAAATCTTTAAAAAAAGTATTTTCTGAGCAAAAGGGCTCAACAACTACCTGGAAATTTTAGAAGAAGAAAATATCTGGGCTTATCCTGAAAAACACTGTGGGAGGGAGGGAGGAGAGAAGAGGGGATCGAGGGAAGGAGAAGAAAGAAGGGATGTTACCTCTGCAGACACATAAAAAAGGACACTAAGTAACAGAGCAAAGCGGAATGTAGCTAATAATAAGATATGATCCCCAATTTGTAACTAATTTTCCTGCCAATAGAATAGAGAGAACATTTGTCTCCAGAAAGTATAATGATGAATATACCATTAGGTCAAGCCCGGGATTGGAAGTATAAAAATGGAAGCAAGCAGTATTCCTATCCTTCCTGCAATCAAGCAATACATCAAGCAATAGTAGGTATTGAGGAAGGTCAGGTTTCTGAGTTTTCCCTGTGTGCTAAAGGGACAATTGGAGGTCCATGTAAGGAGTAGGCCTATAGGAGTCAGAAGCCAGTGTGTACCACGGCAGGGCCACCACACATATCACAGGCCAGAAGACAGCATCTTTGGGTTTGGGAACTCCACCCTGTCTCTATGGGATGTGACCTCTAAAAGTTTGTGTATACTTAGCCTCCAGGAGTTCATGTGCCACAGTCTTCTGGCTAAGCCAGATGCCCTCCATTATGAGGCATTCTAGAGAGTTGATTGAGCAAGCCCATGGCTATGACCCTCTTGCTGTCAGAGTGTTCCTGGCCTAAGCACCCTCCCCCCTTCCACCACCACCACCACCCCCCCCCCCCCCCGCTCCTGTCACAGGGCATTGTAGGCTACAGATACAAAGTTAACACTAACTGAAGAAGGGAAGGCTGGGAGGTCCTGAAGAAGTGGAGATGCTTGAGCTATATCCTTAGTGGCGTATAAGATTTCACAGAGCTGAGAGAGAAGGTGAATGTATATTGGTGAGGTGTGGTGTAGCATGAAGAACCATACAAACCAGGGAAAGAATGTAGAGGTTTCTGGTAACAGGGAATTTGGTACTCAGAGAGTGGTGTAGAATTTGAAAAGCGGTACCCTGAGAAGGAACTGCTAATGTGGGCAGGAAGGTGGCTGCACAGACCAAGCTGATGCTCAAACTGATTTTATTGAAATGCAGATACACACAGGACTTTATAGTCCCTGCAACCACCTGTGTAATGGTAACAAGCTAATAATTGCTCTGAAAGTGTTCTGGAAATGTTGATGGTATGCTGTTCAGACAGCAAGCATGCATATAATTATAAAGTTCTTCAAGTTAGCAGTATAATAGAGCTGAGGGCAGGAGAGGATGGACTGGTCGGAGGAATGGCAGGCACCGTTTCTAGTCATAGTCTCAACAAACCGATTGTATTACCAGGCACAAAAGACAAGTGCTGAGAACAGAAGAGGGGAGAACAGAGCTTGGTGGCCAAGTTAACTTTCAGCCTAAAAGTAAAGATGAGCAGAACCAGGAACCAGCGCATCCCATGGGGCGGGCCTTTGCACAGAGAAGCTTGACTGAGCCTGCGGAACACAGAAAGGCAGGATGATGACAGCACATAGGGAGGTCTTCCCAGGGGTGGTGGCACTTGAGGTGGCCGTTGAAAGACGACTTGAGATAAAAGGCACCCAGGTGAACTAGTGCAGGAAGTGGCGGGCACAGTGCTTGGGCAGTTCGACGAGCAACTGCGAGTTTTTTTCAAACAATACACGGAGAACGGTTCTATAAATCCGAGAAGCTTTCACAGTTGGTCAAGCTGTATAATCACCTGGCTGCCCGCCAAAGGAAGCTGTGTGTGCATGCTTTTCAGCCCACTATGGGATTTAGTGGGGCGGCAAGTATCTATTGCGTGCCCATTATGTATCCCTGGCATCTGGGAAGAAAGGAGAAAAGAAAGCAGGCAGAAACTCAAATATTGTGGAAAATGGAGCATCTCGTGTTGAATGTGGGGTACAGCCATGGTTTCATGTGACTCGGCCATGAGCAGAGACAGTGTGGCTATTGTTGTGGTAGCCAGCGTTGCTGTCTCCTGACCGGTGTCCCTTGCCAGCCCACTCTTTGTGGCCCCGTGGATCTTACGGCTCCTTTGTATACGGCATCTTGATCGTAGTCGCATCTTCATATTGCCTTGGTATGGAATCCTCACCGTATCAAAAGGCACCAATTTTGTTTGTTTGTTTTCCGTTGCAGGTGTGGGCCTCCCAGTAAAGTAGCCAGAAGACACAGGTTTCCGTTTCTGCCATACGTTTTCCACACTCTGCTTGCTTCGGTGTACAAAGCTTGTACAAAAGTCCCCGTGGCACTTTTCTTGAGAATAGCCGTGTGAAAGAAGGGAAGCTGGTATCAGGGTCACGAGAAAACACTGGGAGAAGCTGCAAGCGAGCTTTTGACTTGATGTCCAGGAATGGTTTTTGTTGTTACATTAAATTTGGGTTGTGTTCTTCTCTGCTCTAGCCCTGGCTACTTCACCTCAAGCCATCCTGCTGCCCCAAACTCTTCCATTTGTTTTTAGACAAACACAGACTATTTGTCTCCTGCCATTACCTCAGACTACATCCTGTTTCATTCAGTTTATTGCCAGATTTCTCCGGAAAGTTATGTCTACTTCCTGTCGTCTATAGGATGACATATTGCTTCTATCATCATCATTAACCAAAAGGTAGACCCAAGAAAAGGTTCGTCTATGTCTCTCTTCTGGACTTTTATGTGAACAAGCAGTACCAGGTAAATGTTCTATGCTGGAGGTCTTAAGGAGAAGAGGTGACTATCTTGGAGGCATTATATACTGAGCTAGAATTCCAAACCCGATGGGGCAGCCTCGGGTTTGAACTGGAACTTCAGTTGTCATAAGTTCCAGCAGCAAGGTGAGGAAAATAGTTTGGATGGTGCTCCTTGAAGCATACAACAAGGACATATTAGAGTTTAAACGACCACTAAGTCCCTAATTCTTACCACCGTTAGTAAACTCTTCCCATAATACCTAAGGTCATAGAATATTCTACTGCAAGGTTTTAACTTTTAAAGGTAAATTGGCCAGAGACAGGTAAAACAGATATATCTTGAGAGAGTCATGTGCTGCGATGTATGCAGATTAAAGTAAAATGTTTCAAGAATCCACAGATAAATGCCATCACTAATCGCTGAAAACGGTACTCAGTATTCCAGGTCCTAAGGACAGTCACAAACCTGGATGTCTTCCAGACCCTCTGCACATATCCCTGTTTGTTTGTGTTTTGTGTCCTGGCTAAGGAAAGAGGCAAGTGATCTGAGTCCAGAAAGAAGCAGCAGGAGCCAACCAGGCTCATCTCCCCTAAGGAGTTCTATCAGACTAGAAGCCACAAAACGGTTGACGCCTACAGATCTCTCCAAGGCAAAGTAGCAGAACCAGCATCAAAGGAGGGGACCCTTGAAACATCAGAAGTCCTCTTTGTAGGGAAACACCCTTTCCCATCTTCCAAGAGGGAAAGGGAGGAAGGAGAAGGTTGCAGGGACAACCATCTCTTTCCTATGTTGTTCAGCTGTCTAATTCACTGCATCCTTAACTCTGGCTACCCTTGTCACCGTGAATACCTTTTGGCTGCCTCACTCCACCTGCACCTGAGGTTTCACGCTTAAGAATTACAGTTGCCAACTAACAAATATACAAGTCCGTACAGCAAGCCCAGATAACGTGAGTAATGGCAGAAGGAAGGGTGGATAATACAGTGTTCTTGGGCTGGCAAGGTAGCTCAGCAAGTGAAAGCACTAAACCTGGATGTCTGAGTTTGACCCCTAGATCTCATGACTGAAGGAGAGAGCTGACTCCCAAGGGTTGTCCTCTGTTCTCGACATATGCACACACCATACTTTGTAACACACACATCACACACACACCCCACATTTTATAAAACACATACACTACACTTTATCACAGACAGACAGACAGACAATGCTACTGTAATCCAATTAGGAGGGTTTCACTGATTTTCTTTGCAGTAGTAGAGTTTGCTGATGGGAATGTTAAAGAGTGTCTGAGAGAAAGGTGATACAGATGGAAACTGAGGACATAAATGAACCTATAAGACATTAAGTCATTTATGCTAAAACAAACATAATAAATAGTAGACATGTCACCAGGTGATTAAATTTCTTGAAGGCAGAGACCATATTTATTCTCTGTGTGTATGTGAATTTGTGTGTATTTTGGTACCTAGAAAAGCTTATGTTATATAAAGGTTCTTAATAGTTATTTTCTGATTACATGGATTGCTGATACAGCAATCTAATGGCTTAATTCTTATACGTTAGCTGTATCTGATTTATTTGATGTGGATTATTTTATTCTTATTCACTGGTCTATCTTATCATGGCTTGCTCTATCAATCTATCTATCTATCTATCTATCTATCTATCTATCTATCTATCTATCATCTATTTATTTATAGACATAATCTATGCAGTCCAGGTGGACTTTGAATTCTATGTGTACCTTGAACTTTTTCAGATCCTCTTGCTTAGACCTCCAGAGTGCTAAGATCACAGGCATGTGTACCAAACTCGGTCTTTATGCAGTGGCCAGGTGGCAGGAACTGAACCAAGGGCTTTGAGCATGCTAAGCAATCAAGTTACAACACTCGCCTCAATTTATTTGTTTATTTTTAATTGTCCATTCACATATTACACTAAATTGCTGCTGGTGGAGAATACCTTGGCTATTTGGTGCCTAGATCACCTTAATTTGACCTATTTCTTTCAGGAGAACTGAATAGGTTTTTTGTTTGTTTGTTTGTTTGTTGTTTGTTGTTTTTGTTTTTTTGGTTTGGTTTGGTTTGGTTTGGTTTTAGTTTTGAGACAGGGTTTCCCAGTGGAGCCTTGGCTGGGTAGACCAGGCTGGCCTTGAACTCAGAGATCTGCCTGCCTTTGCCTCCTGAGGGCTGAAATTAAAGGCATGTGACCCCATGCTTGACTTCTGAATACCATTTAAAAATGTCATCCTGTTCACCTTCAGAAGCAGGCAGAGGTAAGTGACCACACCTCAACCTCTGAGAGTGGGGTCCACTCACTCCAACCCAGCCAGCTCAGGGTTACTGCTTCTCCATGCTTGTTCCTGGCCCTCATATGGGGTGCCCCAAGGTCCCTGTCTTAGCCCTGTTACTTTTCTTTCATTCCACCCTCCTAAGTGATGTCACCTATTCCTGTGGTTTTAAACACCGTGTTTGCTCTATCTCTTCAGCCTCCATCTGCCCCAGATACTCATGTGTCCCTCCTGGACATTTTTATCTTTCAGGGGAAATGAAAAAAAATATTTTAATAAGTCTAAAATGAAGCTTCTGGTGTTCATGTCTCTTGTTACTATACACAAACAGTTCCGTTCCTGACTTTTCCTGGCAGGGGATGTTGTGCCAGGCAGTCTATACAAACACATATAGGTATATTGGGTGTTGTAGAAGTACCATTTGGGTGCTTAGCCCAAATGCCATTTGAGGTACCAACCCCTTGGCTTAGTCCACTTCCAATCCATGAGAAGTTATACTCATGGGCACTTGTTTGGCGTGACAGGAAGCCTGGTCTGTGTTGACTTGTCTCCAGTTCCACCTGAGCCCTCAAACCCTGAGCCAAGTGTTATCTTCTGTCAGTGAAATCCTTGAAACCAGAGACCACTCTTGGCCCTTGAAGACTGAATTTCTCTACCGAAGCAATCATACCTTCCAGACCAGGAAAACTGAGGTGTCCATGCTCTCTGACATAGTGGGTGTGTAGCCCGTTGTACTTGGAACACAATGAAAAGTGTCACAGTGACTTCCCCCTGCACACAGTGCCTCCTCTGTACCTATCCCAGCTCTCTCTCTGCCCTTTCCCTACCAGCAGGCTCATGTGGTACATACATATGCTGTATGCTGTCTTCCTCACTGTTCCGAACACATGACACGGGCTTCACTGTTATGTCCCAGAAACGGCGGCCACTCTATCTAATATGAAATAAAATAAAATAGAATATAAGTTTATATTATGTTAATATTATATAGTAATATAATCATATATTATAAAATTTATATGATATTATATTAAATTATATTATGTATATTTTTCCCCTGCCAACAACATTTCCTGTTTGCTCTGTTTTTGGGCTTGTCACATTATTTTTAATCTATCGATATATCTTGTGTATATACATATATCTCTATCTCTATGCATACCTGTTACTGAAAAGTAATAACTGTTTACCTTTTCCCCTAGGGTTTTACATTAAAAAGGAAAATTTCAGTCCCCTTTGTTCCCCTCTCTTGCATGCTACCCTCCTTCTTCACCCCATGAGCAACAGACATTGTGGGCTGCTTGTCCCCATTTCTTCCTTTCTTATTTTAACACATCCTTGACTTTGTTCAATTGTCCCTACACCTCCTGCTCCCACCTCTATGGCACTGGCAAAGGCCAAGTATAGTTTAATGGTAACCAATGAGGAATGAAGGCAGGAGACTTAGAGGCCGGTTTCTGTGGGCTCCACATAGCCAGGAACTCACACCTTCTTGTAAAGGTCCCTTTTCTTCTATCTGCCCTTGGAAGTTTGTCTTTAAAGAACTGGGTTGGTCTGGGACAGGCAGGCTATCTGGACATCTAATCCAATGCCAGAGGCATGCACTGACTGGTAACCTTGTTTGTTCTGTCTTTATCATCTATCTGCCAGCTGCTTATCTCTCGTAGCTACTTACTCTTGACTAAAAACAACCCCAACACTCTAGCCAGAAGGAAGCCAGACTTCATAAATGCCTCCACATGTCTTCTCCTAAACAACAAAGGAAAAAAAAAAAGATTTTTCCTGCTGTTGTTAATTATCTTTTTGGCTAGTGTCTTATTCTACCATGATATATATATATATATATATATATATATATATATATATATATATATATATTAATCATGGTTGGTTGTATGTGTGTCTAAAGCCAACATTGTGAAAGTCTTACCCAGGGACAAGTCTCCATTTGGATATGGTGTGTTTGGGATGATCTCTTGGACTGATTTCACCATTTTTCTTTCCTGCTTGTAGGTCCCAGCATGTTCACAGTCCTGACTTCTGTTACCGCAGCCATCAGCGGCCTCCTGGTGGGTTATGAACTTGGGCTCATCTCTGGAGCTCTTTTGCAGATCAGAATGCTATTAGCCCTGACCTGCCAGGAGCAGGAAATGGTTGTGAGCTCCCTCCTTATTGGGGCATTCCTTGCCTCTCTCAGTGGAGGTGTGCTGATAGACAGGTATGGAAGAAGGCTCACCATAATCCTGTCATCCTGTCTCCTAGGACTCGGAAGTTTAGTCTTGATAATGACTTTGTCCTACACACTTCTTATCATGGGGCGTGTTGCTATAGGGGTTTCCATCTCCCTGTCTTCCATTGCCACGTGTGTGTACATTGCAGAGATTGCCCCCCAACACAGAAGAGGACTTCTTGTGTCGCTGAACGAGCTGATGATTGTCACTGGTATCCTCTTTGCCTATATTTTAAATTATGCATTTGCCAACATCTCCAATGGTTGGAAGTATATGTTTGGCCTTGTGATTCCCTTGGGGGTTCTGCAAGCAATCGCAATGTACTTTCTTCCCCCAAGTCCTCGTTTCCTGGTGATGAAGGGACAAGAGGAGGCTGCGGGCAAGGTCCTTGGGAAGCTAAGGGTGATCTCAGACACCACTGAAGAACTCACTTTGATCAAATCTTCCTTGAAAGATGAGTATCAGTATAGGTTTTGGGATCTCTTTCGGTCCAAGGACAACATGAGGACCAGAATCCTGATAGGCCTGGCACTGGTATTTTTTGTCCAAACCACTGGCCAGCCAAACATACTATTCTATGCATCAACTGTCTTGAAGTCTGTTGGCTTCCAGAGCAATGAGGCAGCTAGCCTTGCCTCCACTGGAGTAGGAGTGGTCAAGGTGGTTAGCACCATCCCTGCCACCCTCCTTGTGGACCACGTTGGCAGCAAAACCTTCCTCTGCATTGGCTCCTCTGTGATGGCTGCTTCCCTATTGACCATGGGCATTGTGAATCTCAACATCAACATGAACTTCACTAACATCTGCAGAAGCCATAGTCCTCTTAACCAGTCCCTGGAGGAGCCCGTGTTCTATGCAACAGGAAACCTGTCGATCAGCAACAGCAGTCTCAGGGAGCAGATTAAAAGAATCACTCCCTACAGCAAGGGCTCATTTATGCCCATGGGGAATGACATGGAGTGGAAAGGGGAGATGACCTTCACATCTTTACCAAATGCTGGACTGAGCCAAACTGCACACCAAGGAGTCACAGACCCTGCAGTCGTCCCAGCTGCTTACAAATGGCTGTCCCTGGCCAGCTTGCTTGTTTATGTGGCTGCATTTTCAATTGGTCTGGGACCCAGTAAGTACCTCACTTCTTATTTCACTCTATTGCTTCTGATTGTTCTATATTGCCTGTCATCAGTTCAAACAATCTAGAGTCAGGTAAAGCCTTGTTAGATGCAAGTACAAGAAGCAAAATGAGTATACTGGTGGATGCCCAATGTTCTGCAAAGGTAGGAAATGTGCTTGTTGTGTATCTGCTTCTGGAAAGCACAAAGCCCATGTTTGTCTACAGGATCAGTTACTCATTGTTATCCACATCATATGAGCATACTTTAGCACAATTGACCAGGGGTGGATCAGACCTGGAAAGAGATTCATTGCTCAATGGCGTTAGATTGCTCATTGTATGAATACAACTTTATTGAGGTTGCGTTGCATTCTATGAATCTCTTTATGGATAGAAGGGGAACAAATGCAGTGTTTAGATTTTGTTAATGATTGATGCATTCGCTAATAATAAGAATGGAATTACGAGGTGGGAAGAATTATTTTTTTTCTTATTTGGGTAAGTTTGGTTTACTAGAGCAGTTTCCTCGGGGAATGTCATGCTCTTTCATTAAATGGGAGGATGAATGTGTGGTTGATCCCATCCAACACAATACAAGTTTGACAACTTACCAGGACCTACCTGCAAGCCTCTTTCATTTTCTAGTCTTGGTCTGTTCAAACACAGACACACTTGCTGAGGTAGACTGTCTCTGTTCTGCAGTCTTTTGTCTCACAAGACGTCTCAACCTTTTACAGGGAGGTTGTGAAGGATCGTTGGTACATGTCACTAGGGGAAGGGAAATACTTAAAGTCAAGAGTAACCCTCCTGCCCTCCTATTCCCATCTATCTCCTTGCCTCCCCCCTTTTCTCCTCCATCTTTCCACCCTCTTCCTCATTCCCTCCAGTTAGTAGAGTTATCTACAAGGATCAAGGTGACAAATTATCTCTAATAAAGGCTGGTCTCTTTCTGATCATCAGTCAGCCGAGGTGACCTATTGGGTCTCAGTTAATCAATACCCTTGACCACACTGCTTTAGCCTCTCCTGTTCCAATTCCACTACCACCTCATTATTTAAATTTTACACTTCTAAAATACCAGTTTCTAGATACTGATTTTTTTTTTCCAAATTCCAGATAGGTAGGGATCTGGTGGATCCTGTACTGTCTTCATTCACCCGAGATAAACCAGGACTAAGCAGCTGTAACTATGGTGGGTAGCCAGAGAAGGCCATCTTCTGGCACCATGGGTGGGTAGATTTCCCATATAATCTGTGAAGGGGAAGCTAGAGTAAATATCACTACACCCTAGACTCTGATTGGTCTATCTCAGCCTTGATCCCATTCATTAAGATGTTATCATAGAAAGGTGTTCACCCATGATACTGCTCTGGTTTTTTGAACTAATGACATTTGGTGAAGCATCAGTATAGATGTTATCGTATACCAAGGAATAACTTGGTATTGTCTATTAAACTTTGATGCATAAGCAAGAACAGTGAGACTTGTTCATCTGATAAACTGTGCACGGTCGTTATCTATCTACTGATTTTCTTTGCCAGCATTTTTTTTCCATGTCCATCATGAAACTAAAGATGTTTCTTTTATATAGCTATTTTTTGATCCAATCCTCTGAAACATCAAGGGCTACCTTAGTATCTGAGAAAAAGCATAAAACAGATGTGCCCTCCTTGTTTTAAAGTTGAGACCCTCTTCGGTTGAAAAAGTTGCTGTTATATGTGGTATACATCATAAGAGAGCCATTGACCTTGAACTTTTAGAACCAACCTATGTAGGGAACAGAGGAAGCCCCAAGTGAGTGAACTCCTATGAATGTGTACTTTGACATGAGCAAGGTCTGTCCAGGGCTCAGATATCAATGGCTCATGGCAAACTAGCAAGGCCGTTACCCATATGGGCCAGGCAATGCTTTCCTCAGAAGTTCAGTATGTATGTGTATGAACCCTTGCTTGGTATGTGCAATGCCTAGCAACCATAGATTTCTTCTCCCAGGTGTTTATAGCTTGAGACTGCCCACCTGCAGAGATTATCTACAGAGATGAGCTAACCCCATCCCATGTCCTGCACACAGCAAACACTTGAGGTTCTAGGTTGCCAGTGATTAGAGAACCCCTGTCTCTGCTCTCATCCCAGATTCATTGCACATGTTTCTGTGTATCTGTCTTTTCTTCATTTCCCTGCTGCCCCTAGCCAGCGTTCAGGGACTCAAACTGCTTAGGACCAGCACAAACCTATCCACTATTGGAGTCTTTTAACGTCACGTCACCCTTCTCTCTTTTGATTCTGGCTCGTCTTGGATGTAACACATTTTCTACTGCAGCTCATCATTTTCTATCTCAGTGCAACAGAACAGACTTCCCCTCTGTCGAGAATCCAGATCGATTCGGGAAACAACTAGTAGGTTCACTGCTTATGCTCCCTTAAAGGGTATTCTGCTCCTCTTCTTTTTAAATGTATCTTAAATTTAGTGTTGGGTATTGGGTATGAAGGATCAACCAGTCCAGAAGCTCATATGTTGAAGTGTTCGGTCTTCAGCTGGTGGATCCAGTTTCTTGTTGGTCTTGGTAGGTAAACATTATTGTATTTGAGAGCTTTTTGGCACTGTGATAGATTCTTTTTGCCTCATGGCGTCTCAGCTTTCAATCTACGATCATCATGTCCCTTTTGCCTTTGAGTCAATGGTGAGGCAGTACCTCACAGGATAGACAGTGCACAGCTGAGGAAAATGCTGCTCTTCATTGACATGAAGAGAAAGAGGGAGAGGAAGCAGGGATCCTAATCTCCCCTTCAAGGGCATACTGCTGAGGACTAGCCATTTTCCAATAGGTCTTACCTTCTAGAAGGGTCCATCACTTCCTAATAGCACCATAGGCTAGAAGCAAGCTCTTAATGTAAGGACCCTTAGGGGACACTCTAAACTGAGACAAGGCAGTTAACTATGTTTAGGTCAGTCCTCTCCTTGAAGATGCATTAGATGTAAAAGTGAATAAAAATAGTTAATACAGCACCCCACCCCTTTCTCCAAACTAGAGACACTGAAGGGACACTAGCCTGCCTCAGCACGTCAAACATGGCTCTCTCAGACCTTGTCCTTCTCCATCTCCCACACCTTTCTACAAACATTGCATTGCATTCCTAAACATTAAATTACATTCCTAAAACTAGCCCCTAAGGTCCATCTCCTTATTTGGCTATTTCTTCCTCCTAAGGCTGACTACCAAGGTCTAGCTATTGAAGTATTGAAGTCTAACAATTGAAAGCCCCCTTTGGCTGCCCTAACTAACCTGTCCAATCAAAATAATACACCTCATCCTAACATAGGGCTTTCCCCTTTTACCTTTATAAACTGCCATTTTCCTATGGGCCACGTCTGTCTCCTGTTTACCCAGAGGTCATCTTTGTCACCTCCCCCCACCCACCTTCCTGAGACAAATATCCCTTCTTCCTCTTCCTTGTTCCCTTCCCCTTCTCCCTAGTCCTCTATCTTTTGTCTTTGTCTCTTATTCCCTGGACTTTGTCCCTCTAGGACAAATAAATCTCCTTTTGCTGAGAACTTGGTCTTTGGGTGTCTTGAACAGATAGATACCATATCCCTTCAGGTCCAGTCTTTCTTTTCTGAAGTTCTGCCATAGGTAGTAAGTGTGTGGTTTTTCTAAGGCTAAGCTGCCAGGAGAGGGCGGGGGGGTGATTTTTTAAAAAGTCTTTGATGTACATTTCCCTGGATAACTGATTTTAATGCAATATTGAGTATGTACATCAGTTAGAATTCAGGCTCAGCCCTTATAATAAAGACCAAGATAAAAGATTAAGCAAGCCAGACATTTCTTTCTCTCTCTTTTTTTTTCTTTCCAGTTGGAGCTGTGTAGTTCTGTGTGCTGTGGTAGTGCCTCCAGGGAGCCCACAGCTTCTCCCATTTGGGGCCTCTTACCTACATCTGGGCTGAGCTTTGATATTGGCTCCTCCTTTGCCACAATGACTGTTTAAACACTAAGTTACATTCCACAGTGTTGTCACCCTTTACTAGTGCTAGTGACCCCTTTAGAGTAAACACAGTATGCACGGTGGAGAAGGGCCTGGGTTGTCTATGGTCATGAGGATGATAGCACTAGGGCAGGATCACTCCGGGTGATGAGCAGACAGAAGTTCTTTATATTTATTTTTTTTATACCTCACCACTCTGTGTGTGTGCATATGCATGCATGTGTGCATGTGTGTGAATGCGCACACGTGCATATGCTGGACCATGTGTGCCGAAGCATTCATGTAGAGGTCAGAGCACAACCTTGGATAGCCAACTTTACCATTTTTTTTTCTAAGACAGGGTTTCTCTGTATAGCCCTGGCTGTCCTGGAACTCACTCTGTAGACCAGGCTGGCCTCGAACTCAGAAATCCGCCTGCCTCTGCCTCCCAAGTGCTGGGATTAAAGGCGTGCGCCACCACCGCCCGGCCAACTTTACCATTTTTATTTGCACCAGAATCTCTTTGTTATTAAAGTCCTCTGATGCACCAGCATCTGGGGATTCTTTTCCTTGGCGATTCTTCACCTTGGATCTCACCGTATGAACACTGAGACTGTAGATACTCTACCTACTGAGCAATCTCCACAGCCTGTAATGGATTTCTTATGGGGGTCAGACATCACACAACTGGGAAAAGCAAAGGTTAGTAAGAGGAAAAGGAAAAGACTTAGTAATTGGGCTATGGAGTGAAGCTGGTAGAGACATGTATGGAAGGTTGTGGCCTGTTTAACTTAATTATGGCCTGGAATCTCTGCAGAGCAGAAAAGACACTGAAATCAGAGTAGACAGAAAGCAAAATCAGTTGAACTTGACATAGTAAACTAGGAGGGTGTGGGAAGAAACTTCAGCTTGCTCCCATATCTTCCCATCAGGTCTGAGGACACTGGCCATCTGCAGAAAAATGACCAGGTTTCCCCTGTGCTTGGCCTTGGGGAAGTTCTAAAAATAGATCTGGCCAAATTTTGTGTTCCCTACTACCTATGAGGGGACCCAGTTGTCGACAGCACGATGTCTAAGCCATGGTGATGTCAAGAGCCTGGGCTGCCGTTTAACCTTCATGCCCTTATTTTTCCCATGAAGTTCGCCACCCCTGCAGCTCCTCAGGGTTGATGTTTAGGACTTTTTTTCTTAGTTCAGTCAGTGACCAAACACTTGAGCTGTTCCTCAAAAGTGAATCCTGGATTTGCTTGTGTCTTTTCTATCTCTGCCATCCTAGCCTAACCTGATGTTATTCTTAGATACCGAGAGTCTCCCAATAATTTCATTACAGACCTTGCCTGTTGCTTTATATCATATTAGAGAAATCGACCACTTTCCAAGATGAAAAGAAGATGGTAGAGTATTTTTATTTACTTTTTTGAAGGAAAGGAAATAAGCTGTCAAGGATCCTGAGGTCTCAAAGGTTGAGGTCTATAGATCCAGACTCCTTTAACTGATCCTACACTTTCTACCCCATCCCTGAAAACTGAGCTTCTCAGGGCCTTCCATCACATCCCTGAAGGGTATCAGTGCATCTGTGTATAAGGGTATATCTACACTGGAGACTATAACGTGCTCTGGAGCCGTCCTTCACATAGAGTTACACTGAAACTCTGCATAGCATGCATGGTAGTGTTAGTGCAGGCATGGTGAGGGAGTGACTCCTTTCCGAGGGCTTCTTTCCCATTCCTCTCTACCCCAGCCATAAGCACAGAACACAGGTAACCCCTTGCCCCTCCACTTGATCCCAACCTTTCCTACCTCTGAGGCTTCGTGAACATTTCCTCTACGCATCCACTCAAATTTGTAAAAGGCCTCTGTTTGTATGAGTCGTGAATGCATGTCAAATGTAGAGTAACACAGTCTGGGATTTAAAGAGACTGAGTTAGAGACCAGAAACTCCAGGTTCTAATCCCAGCTCTCTAATTTATTGGCCATGTGACCAACAAGCTGCGTGTGTTCTCAGTTGTCTCTCCTCTATGAAATGGGCACAGTAATGCCTGTGACGTCTGTTGGAGAGAAGAGGTACATGCCAGTTGAGCCAATAGCGCTTTGGATGCTACTGTTACAGAGCACAGGGCCACCGTGAATGACTCAGTCTTTGACAGCTTGTATTGACAGGGCAACAGTGTAAGTCTTTGACTGACAGCTTGTATGGCTTCTGTTCATTCCTTTTGCTTTATTAATTAGAGCCCAGCTACTAGATCCTACATTCTTGCAACACAGCTTGTGTTTTTTTCTTTCTGTCCTTTTTTTTTTGTGATTATAATTATAATTCTGCTTATAAACCGTGCCAGGCTACATTCAGATTGTGAAGGGAGCTGGGGAAAGACTTTTAAACCAAGGAAGGAGCCCAGAGTCAGCTCAAAGTAGGTGGGCAAAGGACCCAGTAACTTGGGAATGCTACCCAGCCAAAGCAAGCCCGCTTGCTGCCAGACACCAGCATGAGGCTCTCTGTAGAACAATAAATACATCATTTGGGTACAACTTTTAAAAATTTATCTGGTTTTGCCTATAAGAAAAGAGGCCAGGAGACAATTATGCTCAGAACCAGCTGGTGGGAGGCAGCCAGGGCATGTCTTTGTTAAATCCTAAATAGCTGAACACAGAGTTCTGAAAGTCATTGTAGATTTTCTTGGACACCTTGGCTTGTTTTTTTTCCCCCCGAAATATGGAGGACAATATGGAGGAGTAAGTCTCTTCTAGAACTTTCAGGTCCAAGGTATTGCCACTGGGTGAGGAAGCTGAGGACTGAAGGCTCTTGGGATGTGGGAATGGGTTAACTTTCTCATCCCATGGTGTCTAACTCAGAATGGCCCTCCAAGGACTGGCTTGGGTGTTCCATGTGAGATTGCATCATGCCATGAGAGAGGCCAGCATCTGAATCAACCCACCTGACATGAACAGTCAACTCTCACCACTGCTTGGAGATAGAGATTTTCCTAGTGACTTTGGGATGAGCTAAAGAACTATTCTTTGTTTATTTTGCAAAGAGCCAGTCATGTCTGTATTTGTGCTGTAATTTCCTTTTCTCTCCTACTTTTTTCTCTCCTAATAAAAACATGCCATAGGGGATTCCATTTCAAGACTCAAAATCGTATTGTAGGGCCTTGGCATAAACTGCAAGAGCCAGTTAGAGCTTTAAAAATGTTATTAGGAGCAAGCCTTTCATACCAGATTTTAAGTGCATTATAAAACTTATTAGTCTGGTGCGATTATTGCTCAACTATGGAGGTTAGAGAGTTTATGGCTTGTAAAACAAACAAATCCTTTGTATAAGTAGAGGTATAAAGGGGAAAGGACTTGTTGTTCTAACAACATGGAAAGGAAGATTAAACCATCCTTATTAAATCTTCTTAAGTGTGAGTTGGCTCAGGGCGGCGTTCTTTAATTATATTAGATCATAGTGTGGCTTTCTTCTGTCAGGAAAACGTTTCTATTCTTAGGTTAAAGTGTATGCCCCAAGTCGGCTCACTGTCAGCTCAGAGTTTTCTAGCTGCAAAATAACAAGGTTGCCTTAGGATGCAGAATTTCTGAGGAGGGGACCTACATGTGGCATCAAGTAACATTATATACTTCCTTGTGTGTACTTAAAATGGCATTCTAAGGCATGCACTTCAGACTTCTGCTGAAGGGGTTCATAGGACTTAAGAGAAAAGGAGCCCTTGCTTACTTCTCTGTAACTAGTAGTAAGATTCTCATGTGGAACTAAATTGGGACATGATAAATAAATGGGGTCATTGTCATTATCCGTGGCATTTATTAAATAGTCAATTATTCACACCCCATCCTTTAACATAGGTTCAAAATGTTACCCTGACTCTATGGTGTGTATTCAAGGTGCTCTTGTCCATTTCAGCTCCTTTTAGTGACTGAGAATTTTTTTTAGCACATAATCACAGACTCCTGATACAGTGAGAACATCTACTTACTCCAATAAAGAGGAGCCAAGGCTCAGAGCTTGTTGTTATTATGTCATGAGTTCATCTGAGGTAACATTTGTGGAGAAATTCAGTTCTGCCTACAATACCCACTGTAACTTAGAAACAAATGTGTAGTTATTCTCTCTTTCCTCTTTTCTTCCTCTCTCTCTCTCTCTCTCTCTCTCTCTCTCTCTCCCTTCTTTCCTTCCTTCCTTCCTTCTTTCGTTTTTGGAGGACATCTTTGTAGTCTGTATTTACCACCATAAATCATCATATGAAGATACACAGCCAGCATACAGCATGACATATATAGAACAGTAGTGCATTGCTTTCAGGCCACACCTCATTCTATGTCATGGTGGTTGGTTGCCTCTCCTACACAGGTTTGGATCTCCTGTAATTATATCTTTTATATACATTTATACATTCAGTCCCTACTCCTCCATAGTTTTTTTCTTAACCCATTCCCCCTGGCTTTTCTCTAATAAGCTCAGCTGTCAAGGTTTCTGACAGATTTCACTCCTGTTCACTCTAGAGTGTCATCCAGGAGCTATGTGTGACTACTCTTTTCATGACTCTCAAATCCAAAGATTCCTATGTCCATAAATTAGTCATCCCTTCTTTCATTCATAAGTCCCTGCTTGCCAGGAGCAGATGTAAAGGATTTTTCTCCAGGTCATATATTAAGTTGGGTAATGAGGCTCAGGCTATCACTCTTAGACTATGTTTGTTTCACATATTCAAATGGAATATTACACCAAAAAAAAAAAAAAAATGACAGGTGACACTGAATGACAGTGACACTAGAGAATCTCTTCCTATGTTGTCTAACCACTCTGGAGCCCCATGCTGGCAGAAGAAGTGGATAAAAAATGCCAGGAAGAGAAGACTGAGGGAGAACATGGTGAACATGGTGGAAACTCTTCATTCATCTGTCCCCAGGTCAATTGCTCAGCATGACATATGTGGCACAGACATTCAGATGTGGATAGGAGAGACCACAGGGTGAATGCAGTTTGGGGGAAGAGCGGTGCTTGGTGGAGGTAAGAGTAGCAAAGAGACTGAAGGGCCAGAAGGAAGGGTTGCTTCAGGTAGGGATGTATTGGGGGTGGGGGGAGACTCTGTGCCTGTGTAATTGGGGTAAGTTTTGTACAGAGAAAGTAGTGAGAGTATCTGGAAGAGGGGAGTTTTCAGCAGGGATAAATGGTGGCAGGCCAAGTGTCTGAGGATAGACATGAGCAGGAGACATTAGGAGAATGTCAGAAAAGCTCACTGGGTCTGTCTGACACAGTGCTAAGATTTGGATGGGATTTTTGCCAGGGGCTTCCTGGCTTCAATCTCAGCTCCATAGTGTACGAGTTTGGACAATAAGTTCATCTCTTGACATTCTCAGTTGGTTAACCTGGATAATGGGCTGGTAGTATCTACCGCACTGTAACAACACAGTGAAAAGAAGCAGTCTGTACAACATGTCCTTTGTTTAGTCTCTGGTGCACAAGGTGGACTCAAATGGCATAAATGGTGTCAATTCTGGTCATGGTCTAGACATGAAACGTTCAGATACTCTCAACACTGATCCCCAAGGAGTTCTCATGGCTTGCTATTGTTCTACGACATCACTGTCAACTTCATTGACCTCTGAATTTCAGTTGGATGGACACTATAGAAATAGACCTCGACCAAGGATCTCCTCTCCCACCTATGCCCGACAAGGCCATCCTCCCCTACATATACAGCTGGAGTCATGGGTTCCTCCCTATATGCTCTCGGGCTGGTGGATTAGACCCTGGGAGCTCTGGTTGGTTGGTATTGTTGCTCTCCTCATGGGGTCACAAACCCTTTCATCTCCTTCAGTCTTCTCTCTAACTCCTCCACTGGGAACCCTTGATCAGATCAGTGGTTAGTTGTGAGCATCTGCCTCTGAATATGTCAGACTCTGGCAGACCTCTAAGGAGACAGCTGTATCAGGCTTTTGTCACCATGAAGGCTGGACACCGAGTAGGAGGGAATTTGAGGGTGGGGAGGTAGGAATGGGGGGGGTAGGTGGGGGTACATCCTCATAGAAGCAGGAGGAGGGAGATGGGATGGGGGTTCCTGGGTGGGAGGGGAATGGGATAAGGGGATAAAATCTGAAATGTAAATATAATATCCAATAAAAATATTTTTAAAAAGATCATGCTTTGCTTAGGAAAAAAAAAGAAGAAGAAGAAGAAAGAAAGAAATAGACCTGGAAGTGTGAATCACCTGTAGTCCAGGTTTCCTAGAAATCTAGACAGGTTTTTACAGAAAACAATGCCACGCTGGTGGGAGTAAAAGGTGTAAATCCAACTGAGGATCTATCTAAATGTTCAGCTATCTAAACTCGTGCAATCAATTCAGACTCTCAGTGTTTGTGGCCGTGATCAAGCCCTGTGCTGTGGGACTGATACACCCTGGTTTCCTGTGGCTGAGAGTCAGCCCTGGCATCTAGGAAAAGTAGTGGGGGAGTGGTGAGACTGTGTCTCACATGGAGTCCCTGTGCATTGGGTCAAAAATTCTACTTCACTAATCATACTCAGTTCAGGGTAAAGACAACTGATGCCCATGGAAGGTTACATTTAAATTCAAGGCCATTTTGAGGGTGCCAGACAAAATGCCGACTTCCAGGTGTTTCCATTTTGTTCTCCAAATATGAGACCTGGTTTCTCTTTTAAAAAGAGATTTGAGTTTAGCAGTATTATGGACTAATCATTCCTATTTCAAGTTTTTAAAATTAATGATTTATTTTATTTCTATTTTCATTTCTTTAAATTCTCTCTCTCTCTCTGTGTGATTATGTGACAGTCTAAACCTGGGACTTGGAAAGGTTATTTCTTTTTCCTTTTTTTTTTTTTTGTTTCCCTGATTAGTAATAGAGCTTGTAGACATATTTTCATCAATTATCTTAGCCTTAAAAATTCCACTGGATTCCTCCGGTGTGAATGGACAAGTACAGTTAATAACTATATGGAAGACATACCCGAGCCACAAGTAATTACAGTGTCAGTAACTGAATAAGAGCTGCGGTTTTCCTAACTTACAAGCTAACATGTTAGACCCCTTAGTCAGAACACAAGGCCATCTATTATTCATAGAACATCGAGGATATCAGCACTTATGGTAGATATCCAAGCTCTATGGGTCAACAGGATTATTTATAAAATTTCTGCACAGATGTTGGGTCACCTGAGAGAGGAACCCAGAACTTGGAAAACCCAAATCTTTTTTTTTTTTTTTTTTTAAAGAATGTATTTATTTATTTTGTGTAAGTACACTGTAGCTGTCTTCAGACACCCATATGAGGGCATCAGATCTCATTACGGATGGTTGTGAGCCACCATGTGGTTGCTGGGATTTGAACTCATGACCTCTGGAAGAGCAGTCAGTGCTCTTAACCACTGAGCCATCTCACCAGCCCTGAAAACCCAAATCTTGAATGATACAGACAATAAGCCAACCCGTGTGCTTCCCTGGAGGCATTAAAGTTACTTAACAATAATCAAAGCTTCCTCTTTCCTCAGAGGAGATAATTTCCACTGTGTTGTGTGTAATAGGCACCTTTAGTGGATGTGTAGCAAAGATCTGTCAGAACCACTGCTCCTGGACAAGAAGGAATGCCAGACACACATGGAGAACTCTTCCAGCTTACATGTATATCTAAAAACTCTGATGCCCTTTTTCTTGTCTCTCATGAGACAGAGTATTTGAGAGCTTCCAGCTTTTCCAGCCTAGCCTGGGTTTATTTCACCTTGCAGAGCTGATGCAGACCTTTGGAGGACAGGTATTAGCGGGGAGCAGGAGACTCATCTGCCATAACATTTAAACTTCGAGGTTGTATCCTGCCAACTCTGGCTCTCCAAAACCCACTGCTCATGTGATGCTTACACAGCTTACACTTATGACAATTCCAGGCATGTGAACAGCAGGTTCTAATTTGGAAGTTTACTTCACTGCTTCACGCCAAATCCATGCTGGGTTCAGAACAAAGGCTAACATTCCAGAAGTGCATCTTGGGTTTCATAAGAGATCTTGATCAGCTTTGCATTTCCTCCTGGGCCCCAGGCCCCTAGTGTTCAGAACCATCACCCTCAAAGGCTTTTCAAGTGTTCATCTCCTTCTACCAAACATAAAAATAGGACACATTACATAAATTATCTTTTTAAACAGTAGAATTTGAACATCAAATGTGGGCATTATATAACAATATTCACATAGTGGGTGCGTTAAGTGTTAACTCCCTTTAATACCTTAAAAACAGGTTTTTTTTTTCCCTTTCAGATCTGACCCACATCCACTCGGTTCTCTTTGCCTTTTCCTCCCCAGTTAGCTAGGCTGATTTGACTGAGTGACTTATTTCCATCTCCAGTGTTAATTTCAATGTGTGTCACACCTGCATAGTTGTCCACTATCTTTGTGTTCAGGTGCAGAGGCAAACTTAAAGAAACTTGGGCATGGGCTAATGAAGTCCTCTTTCCTCTTTAGAGTTAGATGATGCAGTTGTGAGTTCTCCGACTAGCAGGTGCAGAACTAAACACACAGAGGAATGGCACTATCTGTTCTGTGTCCCTCCACAACTGCTCACACAAGCTGTGTTTAGCTTCCAGTCAGCGCCCCCCGTTATAATCTTTTGTTCTGGAACACTGTAAATCCTGGATACCACAGACATTAAAGAAGCACACTGAGGTTTTAATGTGATCTTAATAAGCACAGACATTCATTGGTCATTTAGCTGTTTTCCAGAACACATTAAGAATTGTTCCAAAAAGCATTTGGAGCAATGAAAACCACAATAGTTTCCTAATCGTAGCATCAATAATGAAGGTGGCAGAGTACAGAATATTATGTCTGCATACATCAGTACTTCAAGTGCCACGTCACTCAGACTCAAACCAGAAAAGAGAAATTCCTTGCCCGTCGTCGTTGTTTTTATGTTTGTTTGCACGTGGAGTGCCATTTCAGTCTTATCAGGGTATGTGCATTATAGTCTATGAGGGTCCTCCAAAATGCTATAAAGGAAGTCACTTGTCAAAGATTCATCTTTGAGAGCAACATATTTCTTAATTTGTTGTCCTTTCTAAGCCAGATACAGTGGCACATGTTTGTCATCCCACCACTTGGAAAGTGCAGAAGGAGCAGGGGTGCAGGATCATCTACACCAGACTCTATCACAAAAACAAGAAGCATGAAACAGGGCCCAGGAGATGGCTCAGTGCATAAGAAGGCTTGCTCTGTCAACACAAGAACCTGGGTTTGAATCCCCAACATCCATGCCAAAAGACGACCATAGCTGAATGCATCGGTACTGTAAAGTCAGCACTGGTGTACAGAGACAGTTAGATCCTGTCTAGCCTAGAGCTGACTAGCCAGCTAGCCTAGACGGTTTAATCTGAAGAGATGGCATGTTGAAGCAGTCAAGTATGGAAGAAGACAACAAACACTGTGCTCTGGCTTCTGCTTTGTGTACATGTGGGTGGTGTACCCACTAACATACGTACACCACAAACACAGCACACACCATACAGAGTAAACAGTAAATTTAAATTGTTCCTTCCTATCTCTTTAGTCGGATACAGACTCTATTTAAAAGAAAGCTCTTTTATTACTTCATGAGAAGTATTGTTATCATACGTACAGTGAAGTATAAAAGCTGAAGAACACTGATAAAAAAAATTCAAGTAGGTGTTGAGAAATGACTCATGACTAAGATAATAGTCCTTTCATCTCCAATGATTTGCTTTCAGCAACAAAATAAAGGATGACCTAATCAAATCACACAAAAAACACCCGTTGTTAATTCAGAGAAGTGAGTGACATTGTTCACACTGACTTTCTTCCACTTGACACATATTTTATTATTTAGAATAGTAAATTCCATCCATTTCAAAGGTAGAAAAAATTGCATTACTCTATAAATTAAGTGACATTTGCCCACAGGAACCCAATAAGCAAGTGTTCCATCCATCTCTTGAAGGTACTTTTATGTTTGGTAATTTCTAAACATTTTGAGATGCTTCTCTCATTTTGTTCTCTTTTGTACCAATTATGGTGTTAATATATCCAGGGGGAAAAAATCTTAAGCTGTCTTTGGATATGTAAAATTAAACTGCAGTTTCAGTTTGTAACTTTGTCCACTGAGGTATGCAGGACTGGCACTTAAAGTCTTTCTGTCGGGCTTGTGTTATAGTCAGTAGGCTCAGTACGACGCTCAAGTGTAAAAGGGGGTATCCAATCAGGATGCCATTACGTTCTACTGGAAGCATCTGGAAGGCCAGGGCCTAGAAGCTGATTATGCTAGACAGTAGTATATCCTCTGCTATTATGCAAATTTATGATTAAAATGTTAATGTAAACTATAAGTAACAAAAATATATTTTTCAAACTTCAAATTACTTTTCGGGCTACAAGATTGAGAACAGTTGAAGCCCTATGGCACAGTGCTTTCCTATTCTCTTTTTGGTACCTGACCAAGAAAAAAAGGAGGTCTAGTTTTTATCTGGGCATGGTGGAGCACACCTTTAATTCCAGCACTTGGGAGGCAGAGGTAGATGACAGTTTTGATCTCAAACTGTCTATGTAGTGAGAAGAGTTACATGGCGAGACCCTGTCATGGTGGAGCACACCTTTAATTCCAGCACTTGGGAGGCAGAGGTAGATGACAATTTTGATCTCAAACTGTCTATGTAGTGAGAAGAGTTACATGGCGAGACCCTGTCTAAAAATAAAGAGGGATTCACTTTTAATTTAATTTAAATTTTTAAATTTTAAGTTAGGAGTAATTTTATTTAGCTAGTATCTGCCAACATGCCTTTCTGAAAAAAAATCATTCTGGTTGATTTTGATTAGGAGTCTTTATTTGGGAAACATAGGTGTTTTATTCCATTGCCTGTCTTGGCTTGTAATCTAAGCAGTTTAAGATAATATTCACGAATAAAGTATTTCTTTTAGAAAAGGCCATGAGTATCACAACTCGGGGAGACTGAGGGATGTGAGACTGCAAAGCCAACAATATGAAAGCTGCTTGTTCCTACTTGTGTTGGGGCTGGAGCTGATGACCTACCAGAGTCTGTTGTTAAAAGAGTAAATGTCTCAGCATTGAAGCATCTGGTTGGAAGAGCATCTGGGCAGCCTGCATCAGCTCCTGTTCACATTTTAACAGCTCTTTGCAGGAGAGCTTGGTGTGCTATGTACTGCTTGAAAAGGCAGCAAAGCCACGGGATCTGGATTTACTTCTGCCATGCTCAGGGATAGGTTCCTCGGCCAATCCAGCTGCTGAGCTCTGCTGAAATCCAGTGTGGAACTCCCTCTGCAGATGGTAGTTCTCTGGCAGGAGTTTCAAGACCGCAGTGAGTCTTTCAGACTCTGAGTTGACTCACCAGGTGGTTCAGAAAAAATGCATGCCAAATGACAAGTGTGCCCAGAGAGCTACAGGTTTTATATCCATAGGAAAAACTGGGACAGTGGGCCAGAATAAGTAGGAGGCCTGAAATGCTTAGGGTGACTTACATGGGACAAAACTGTTATTTCTATCATCCTTCCTAACCTGAGGCTGAGTCCTCACAGAGTGACATGAACGTATTCCTCCCCCATGGGCATTTTTATATCACTCTCCGTGGTTGTCAATATTGTGTCTGTAGACTTCTCTAAAACTGGCAAATTCTTATGAGACCCTGTTGATCTGATACCATTTGATATAGGCATGGCATAGCTGTGAGTGATTACTGTCTCTAGTTACCCGCCTACTCAGATTTCTACAGTCATTAGAGCCTAGAGTGACATTAGGGTCATTACAGACTCTGGCATTTACAGGAGCACAGCTTGCTAAAGTGGTCCTGTAACGGTAAGACAGGGGTTGAGTAACAGAGTCAAGGAGAGATGTTTTATGCCTGCTGAGTGGCAGTGGCAAGGTACACAGTTCTGTTGTGTTTGTGTGTTGTGAGTACTCTATAGAGCAAATAGGACATTGTATTTTCTGCTCGCCCATCGTGAGAGTATGGAAGAAGAAGGATGTTCAAAGAGAATTCCATTTCTTCCTGTGTCAGTGACAAAGAACCCTTCCATGTAGTAGTAGATTGATTTTCTTTGGAGAGAAAATGGGCCCTTGCCATAAAAAGAAAATATTCCACTTTTGTTTTTTTAAACAGAGATTGCTGTACTGGATCCCACATGGTGGGTCATGTGCCTGTGCTCTTTCCCTATATACTGAGGCCACACTCTTCTATTCCTTCTATTTTGGGCATGCATAGCATTTCCAGAGACGGTCAAGACTCATAGGACTCTTGCTCTATTTTGCTCCTGTCTGTCACAGGAAGCCATTCTTGCCATTGCATTCCAAATTTTATTTTGCTTTCCTGGGGTTTGAAAGCTTGTGATTTTATTGTTCCGTCATCACTATTAAAATAATATCCTCCATACTTTAATTTTTCAGGCTCTATATTGGGATGGTTAAGTATTCATTTGACAATTGCTACAGCACTCAATTTTGTCAGTATTTTTATCAGCCAAGATATTTTGGTTCCTGAGTTCTTCCCATTCAGTTTGAAGTGAAGTAGAAGCTTCAGTAAAGATGCTCTTTATTTTTGGAAATGTCAGGCACAGGGCTTGACTGACAAGTTCCCATCAGAACACACACTGAGGGAAGTCTATTTTTCAATCTTCAGTTCATTACTTGGGCTGGTTAAATGGCCCCAGGACTTGGCTCAGCTGCTGCACTGTTTGCGTAGTGTAGACTTTCTGAATGTCTTTTAGTTTTTTAAAAGACAAGTCTCAGCACTTCAGACTCAGCACTTACAACCTTCCACCAGTGCTGTGTACAACCACCTCCACCCACTTTGTTTTTATTTTTGAGGCAGAGGCCCATGTTTTCTAGGATGGCCTTGAACTCATTGATAGCTGAGTATCACCTTGAACTTCTGATTCACCTGCCTCTACCTGGCATTATAGACATGTGGCACCATGCCTGATGTCTTAGTTAGGTTTTTACTGCTGTGAACAGACACCATGACCAAGGCAAGTCTTACAAAGAACAACATTTAATTGGGGCTGGCTTACAGGTCAGAGACTCGGTCCAGTATCATCAAGGTAGGACCATGGCAGTATCCAGGCAGGCATGGTATAGGTGGAGCTGGGAGTTCTATATCTTCATCTGAAGGCTGCTAGTGGAAGACTGACTTCCAGGCAGCTAGGGTGAGGGTCTTAAGCCCATGCCCATAGAGACACACCTACTCCAACAAGGCCATTCCTCCTAATAGTGTCATTCCATGGGCCAAGCATATACAAACCATCACACCTGGTTTACATGGTAGTGTGGATCAAACCCAGGGCTTCTTGCATGCTAGGCAAGTATTCTACCAACTGCGCTAGATCATGTCTCCATCTGTCTTAGCAGCACCACCACTTCCCTATAACAACCAAATCAGCTCATTTTCATTTGAGGTCAATGTAGTTCTGAGGACCTCAACAACACTCAGCCACTAAATAACTCCATGAGGCCATCATGGTGGGAGGTAGAGATAAGGATGTTTTGAACAGGTGCTGAGATAGGGCTGGAGGTGGAATCATGAAGATCTGAGCCAATTCCTCTACAACAAAATGAAAAGATGTACCTTCCCTCCTACCTCCTTTTCTGTCTTCTAAAACCTAAGGCCAGCAAGGCCCCTCAGCTCAACTGATAGTTGTAATCGATATCCATGGTAAATAATGGTATGGAGAGAGATTGTTTAGCTTTAAAGACTGAAGTTAAGCTTAGAGTGGTGACACATAGCTATAACCTAGACACTCGGGATGCTTTAATCAAAGAACAGAGAAAATGATTCTACATAGTTTTATACTGTATTTACCTGGGACCAGTCTTTATTACAAGAATTTCCTTCCTTCAGCTTTTGTTGCAATCATTTTGCAGGTCTTCAGAGTAACTTGGTATAGATTTTCTTAGTTGCTTACCAGTTTTCACACAATTCTTTAAAAAGTAGATGGATTCCCCATAGGTCATGATTGTGATAAGAGAGGCAAATGGCTCAGTCGGAGACCTGCTGACTGCTCAGTCCTGAGCCATGCCGGTCATTTAGCTTCTTCCAGGCTATGATCATATGGTTAGAAACAGCATCTTTCCAATGCTACCCTCCATAGAGCCAGGGCTGGGCACTTCAGAAATCCTTCTTTCTGTCTCATCAGATCAGATCCCCTTATCTGTCAGGCTGCTGTGTCTGCCTCGCCACTGAGATGCAGGAACACCATTGGCATGTTACTCAGGGAAGGCAGAACATAGTCCAGAACAGGGGTCCCAGCCTGTGTTTTCCCTGGATAAGAAACAGCAGGGCCTGGGACATGTGATATGGTTCCCAATCTCCTGTGTACCCAGAAACTGCTGGGAATCACAGGAGTTGAGAACAGTGGTCTGTGAGTTCATGCTTCCTCTATGTGCCAGGCAGGAAGGGGATGGTTGGGCCCCAGAATCAAGCAGAATCTGATTTTTTCAGAGTGAGTGCAGAGAGTATAGAGAGGCTGGAAGAGAGAAGGCCTTCTCCTTCTCAGGGAGATTTAAGAGAGGCTCTTTACCACAAAGAATGCCCCCATCCTTGATGAAGGAGATGGTCTTTGTCCAAACTGCTCTATGTCCAAACTCTCAGTGGGACATCATGGTTCCACGTTCTAGGACAGGTGGAGTCTTGCCAGGAGCTGGTTCTAACACCTGGCATTCTTAATTATGAGATTTTCCAGGGTTTTGGAACCTGCTTTATTTAACCTTACCAGTTCCTCTGTCTGGTGGCATGGCCCACTGCCTTCATACTTACCTTCATGCTTCTTCATTCATAGTTATTGAGCCATTGCCAAGAAAACATGTTGACATGGAGAGGGAGTTCCAAAGCCTGGTCAGGGTTCAGTGCCCCACTTCAGTTAGGAGCTGTGTGACCTTGGCAAGTCATTAACTCCTCAGAGCCACAGTCTCTTTCTCTATGAATGGAAAAGAACAGTGGTTCGACCTGCCTGGGGTTGGCAAGGGTCAAATGAGAAGATGCAGAGGTGTTTGTCAAATCAGCTCATGGTTAAAACCCATTCCTGTTTGAGCAAATCAAATTTGTGTGCAGAAGTTAATTTGCCATCTTCTGCCCTTCCCAATCTAAGCAGAGCCCACAGTGCTCCCTGTCACTTGCAGATAAAAAAAAAAAAAAAAAGTCTTCTGATCAATTTGATAGCAAGAAGAGTCTCCTTCCAAAAATCTAGATGTCTAGTCTGGCATTACAATCAAATTTGAGAGCAATGTTTAATTGAGGACTTTTGTCTGTTCATCTTCCCCCAGGCTATGGAGTTGGAAAAAGGAGAGATGCTATTTTCAGGGCTGCCCTAAGGAAGTGAGAATCTGCCTTGACCTCCAGCCACAAAGCCAGGCAGGACTTGGAGAGGGACCATGCAGGGTCTCTTGGTGTCCAGGGTCTTCATTGATTTCTCTGTCTCATCATTTTCTCCTTTGTCCTAGTGCCTTGGCTGGTGCTCAGTGAGATCTTTCCTGGTGGAATTAGAGGCCGCGCCATGGCCCTGACTTCTAGCATGAACTGGGGCATCAACCTTCTCATCTCCTTGACATTTCTGACAGTGACTGGTAAGAACTCTTTTCCATTGATGTCCTCATAATCTCCATAAAACTGTTTATTGTGGAGAAATTTCAAATATTCCCAAAAGTAGAGAGATTGGTAACAAACCATTATGTAGCTATGTACCCAGCCTAAGCAGCCTTCAATCTTAATGCCTTTCTAACCCCATGCCTCCCACTTATCAAATTATTTTGAATCATGTCATATATATATATATATATATATATACATAGACATATATATACACACACACATATATACAAGTTATTATACACATATACATATATGTATGTGTACATATATGTATACACATATGTATATACGTGTATATATGTATGTGTACATATATGTATACACATATGTATATACGTGTATATATGTATGTATGTATATGTATATGTAATAATTTTTCCCAGTATATCTCTGTTTACATTCTACCAAGTACCTTATAGTTATTTTTTATTGCTTGAGTTATCTGTGAATATGTAGTTTACAGTTGAATTGTACTTCTCAGCATGCAGTTTTAGGGGAGAGACTACCTAGCTTGCTGCACAGATATTTGCAGGGTCTGGGTCTTGATAGATTTCTGTCTCATGTCCTTTGTGCTCCCTGTAAGTTCCTATGTGGATCTACATGGAGGCTTGGAAGGCCTTAGAGTTTCTACCAATTAGCACATTCCTGGCAAGTGACCTCAGGATGTCTTGTCACCCTCCCAATCAGCTGCCCAACTCCCACCCCAGGCCACCTTGAGCTCCTTGGATCTTCCCACCCATCCCCTCTGTTGTTCTTTCAGTCTGCCTATGCTGTTTGTTGTTGTTTTGTTATTTTATTTTCTTGGAATGCTTCTCTAAAGAGAGATTTCTTCTCACTGCCATTTGGCTACTCTGAATATGGATCTTATATAAGGCAAGATAAGTCCTTGAAACTTCTCGAATTAGTTCTCAAAATACTGAAGTAACAATGTGGTTCACCAGCACTGTTCAAAACTGAACACTGAGATTTTTTGAAATCTCTCTCTCTCTCTCTCTCTCTCTCTGTAAGAGAGAGAGAGAGAAAGAGAGAAAAAAAATCTGTTATTTAGTTATATATTAATATTAATATATATGAAAGAGAACAAATGACCTGAATTTTGCAGGAAGGCTGGCTGACTGGCTGCTATACTGGTTGAGCTAAGGATGAGGAGGATGGACCCTTGAATAGTTGTTTTAGCATGAATTTCCCCCCCCCCCCCAGTGGTAGTTGTGTTTCCAAGAACTGACTATGCCTATATAGTAGAGTCTGACCTTGAACTCACAGCAATCCTCTTATGTAAGCATCCTCCCTCAGCTGGGATTATAGGCACAAGCTACTACACATGACCAGATTCAATTAGTTTTTAAGAGCTGGACTGATCAAAAATATTAAGTTGATTTCTACTTGAAATGTCTAAAGATTTCTACGTATTTTCAAAGATTGGTCATGGATTTAAGATGTCTTTTCAGTCAGAGTGATTTAAGAGATATGAGTCTTTTTTTTACTTGGCAATAAGCCGTTGGGTAGCAAAGTCTGAGTGAGATGCACAAGCACACTGTTCTTAGGAAATGCGCATTGTACAGTGGGCTTTGAATTTAGTTTTGAGGACACTAGTCTGACTCACTGTGTGCCAAGCCTAGGACCAAGCAGAATATCCCAAAAGACAGATCTGCGGTCTGAATAAGGTAGATGGGTTGTGGCAATGAGATATTAGGTCTTGATCTCTCTGTTACTGCAAGTGTTCAAGCAGAATGAGGAACAAGTTTAATGAGATAGCCTTTTGGGCTTTACTAATTCCAACTAATTAAGTGTTTGATTAAGCAATCTACCTGGCATAAGGCACAGAGATAGGATTGATTAAAATGGTCAGAGAGCTGCATTGGCACTCAGAGGATGGTTCAGCAGTTAGGGGCATTTGCCATGCAATTAGGATGATCAGAACTTTCATTCCAGCATCTGCTTACCAAGCTGGGCACATGGCACACACCTGTAGCTCTAACACTGAGCCTGGCAGAAACTGGAGGATCGCTAGAGCTGGCTAGTTTCCATTCTAGTTGAGAAAACATGGATCTCACGTGTGGGAGAGACCCTGTCTCAAAGGAATATGCAAAGGCTAATAGAGGATTAGACCTGGTGTTTTCAGACCTCCATGTTTGCATGTGTGCACACAAACATATACACATGCACACATGCATATATATACACTCATACATATATACATACTTACACAATGCACATACACATATACCCACATACACTTGCACACATGTACATACATACATACACACACACACACATGCAGACACACACATACACACATGCATTCACACACATACACATATATACACATACACTTGTAGCATGCTGTTTTAAAAAATCCATGCTAAATCTGGCTAGGTGCCAGCATCTGCATTCATGCCTAGCTCCCACACCTAGTTTGGTGCCATGCCACACACTGTTCTGTCTGTCCTGGTCTGGTGGCAGTCTCTGTCTACTCCTAGCCCAGTGCAACAGCCTGAGAAAGTGATCACCACCGGCCTATTTATCCCAGCCAATGGCCATTGGCTCTATCTCTCCTGCGCTCTGAGATCACCACCCAAGCTCTTACCAGCCCACCACCCTGCTGCCAGCTCTGCTAGTGCCATGGCCGCCACATGGCTGCACCCTTTGCCAGTGGAAAACATCAGACAATCTTAATATTTAAAATCAACAGATGACACAACTGTTGGGCATGGAATCTATCATCCTAAAAAAAAAAAAAAAAAAAAAACAAAAAAAAACAAAAAAACAAACAAACAAACAAAAAAAACTCATCAGCTATTGTCTGTTGGAATTCTTCTGGTGGCAGAGGTCACCACTGGGTCTAACAATTCCTGGCCTACAACCTGTACCTTCTCATCCACCCGCAGTCTATTCCTCATTCTCATTCTCATCCTCTCTCCCTCTCTTCCTGTCCTGCCTGAAAAATCCCTCTTCCATATCTTCTCCCAGCAGTTGGCTTCTTGTCGTCTTTATTAGCCAATCAAATAATTGGGGGAATTCACCTACATACACTCATACACACACACACACACACACACACACACACACACACCCCCCCACACACACACACATACATACACACACATTCACACATAGCATACACACACACACACACACACACCTTTAAAAAGAAAGAAATGCCTTTGTCGTCTTCTTCCTGTTCCTTCCCACTTCATCTCAGACTTACCCATAGGTAGTTACTATGCTTAGATCTGTCAACACTGCAGTCAAAAATGGCTTTCATATGTAACACTCAGGTTGGTTTTCCTTTTGACCAACTGAGAGGTGTCAATGTAGCTCTCAAGGGTCATTTGCAAATCTTGCCCACAAGTGGTCTGAGCATGTGTGTACAAAGGGCCAGATACTTCTCCACTATTCCTTGTCATACAGAGCTTTTACTCTGGTCCAGGAACCAGAACAATGGACAAGCTCACACAAGTTTGAATATCTAGTGTAACATACCTTGAGCTTGGCTAATGGTTAGAAAGGAATTATATCTTTGTTCAGAAGTGGTCAAGAGAGCTTACAAGTGAAATCTGCCAAAACCTTGAGGATCTCAGTTTTTGCTAATGATGTCTTACCCAACAGATGTCCTTCATTGGCCCTGATCTCACATTGAAATTGTTATGGTTGTAAGACAGCTTTGTATGTTACCTGAGAAGGTTACTGGGGGAGGTATTATAAAACAAAATGAACCTGGCCATCTTCTGAATTTGTAAATCTTACTGCCGTGCACAAAGACACACATGGCTTCCTATAGGCTCTGAAAAGTGATGGTGACAAATGGGGTCAATGTAGCACAGAATACATTTCTAATCACTTTCTTTCATCCCTTATAGATCTTGTTGGCTTGCCATGGGTGTGCTTCATATACACAATCATGAGTCTGGCGTCCCTGGTCTTTGTTCTTCTGTTCATACCTGAGACTAAGGGATGCTCTTTGGAACAAATATCAGTGGAGCTAGCAAAGGCGTAAGTATTTGTATCATTGGTCTTTGATTAAAGTACAGTTTTTATATACAATGAAATGATGTGAAGTTATTTTTAGGATAGTCTCTTTGCTGTAAAACTGTCTACATAATCCTACTTCCCTGACCTTGTCCTTGATGTTTGTCAACTTTTGCTTATTGATATACAAGTCTTTTAAAACTCTATTCAGTGATGAGCAAGAATCCCAAGTTGGGCATAGTACTACAAACCCGTAGTCCAACACATCAAAAGTGAAGCCGAGGAGACTGAGTTCAAGGTGACCCTAGCTATACGTGTTAGGCCAGCTTCAAGACACCTCGCTTCAACCTTCCTCTGTCATCCGAGAAAGAAATCTTCCTTTCTAGCTCTTCACTCAGGAGGCCACCTTTGTTTGAGGTTCCAGGTAGATGCTGGGATACAATCCTTGTCCTGGGCTAGGACCATGGATAGCCTCAGTGCTTCATCTAAAACAGGCTCAAGGGTCTTTTGAGCCCAAACCCTTAAGGCTATGATTAGCAGAAGCACTCTTGGTGATAAGTGTCTATAATTCCTTACAATGTGGCACATTCAACTTAATTTTAGTAAAGGTGAGGAGTGTCTTACATGGTTAGGAATTTAGAATTAAGTTCTAGGCACTTAAGTGAATTATACATGGAGGGATGAGATAAATAATTTAACAGGCAAGTGGGCCATAAACAGCTTTCAGAGGCAGGACACCAAGTTCTAACTGATTAGACTTATGGCCCACGGGAAGCGGTGGCCACAGTCTAGGAATGAAGAGAAAGACGTACTTCTTAGGATTAAATTGGAAATGGGGTCATGCTTAGTCCTAGGCTTTACTACAAAGGAGAAAACCGTATTATATTTTTTAATAGGTTGTAAATTCTCTTTTAAAAATTATGCTCAGGCACTGGGGAGACATGTTTGGTGCCAGGGACACCCTAGGCTATAACAGTGTTATAACAGTGTTATAACACCCTATAACAGTGACACCCTAGGCTCCATCTGAGGGAAGCTTCAGGGTGACAGATGATCAGATAGCGGGAGTATGTGTGCAGACATAGGCTGGCCAGAGAGTCCTGTGTTAGTCTGGGCAGGAGTGAGTAGACTCCTGGAAAACTTGCACTTTGTGTTGATGAACCTTGGTGTGTTTGCAACCTAAAGATTTAAAAAAAAACAGTTTGCTTCAGTAAGCAAAACCTCAATTCAAATTGTAAGTTGACTATCAAGTTTGGGGTTACACTTTGCTGCATATCAGACCACTTTAAGAAAAGAAAATGGAAACGATTAATTTATAATGAAGCAAATGCAGTTGTCAGGAGGGCTGATTGATCAGTGAACTGCACATGGGGACTGGTCCTGAGCAGATAAACCCTTCTTCCTAGCTGTCTGACTGCATTTAGCACAGGTTTGCTTTTTGCTTGTTTAAAAGAGGGTCTCAAAACAGCCTGGCCTTGAACTTTCAGCCCCCATCCTCCACCTCTCAAAACAGAGCAAGTTTGTACTGAGGGTCCTGAGATGTCACTTTGTCTATAGCCTAACACAGTTCATGCAATGGGAGGAGGGAACAGTAAGGATTAAAATAAATGAACCACATACTGGCTACCCTCATCATGGCTTTGCCTACTACTTCAGTTATGATTTAACTCTTCTTCCCCAAGGCAACAGACAAGAAACAATCAAAGTCTGGTGAGGTAGCACATACTTTTAATTCTAGCACTTAGGAGGCAGGGGGAGGGGCAGAGGGGCAGAGGGGCAGAGGGGCAGAGGGGCAGGTCTCTGAGTTCCAGGCTAGCCAGGGTTACACAAAAAATTCTAGGCTGATCAGTGCTATATAGTGACCCTTTCCCCAATAAAGCACTAAAAATTAAGAAAACAACAAGAAACTCTTTCTACTTTAGGTGGTAAACAAGAAATTCGATCATTGTAGGGGACCATGTTGTTTGTGTACACAAAGATACACTGTTTTTGTTAGAAAACTTCATTGTATAAGGATTTTTTTTTTCCCCTAAAGAAGAGAATACCAGAGCTGAATCTGGAAAGTCATTTGGGTACAGAAGCGCTTGGGATCTGGGGTAGGGTCGTGCACAGGAATGTTGCACTCAGAGCTATGCTACGGAAGTAATATGCCTTTGAGACTGGGGGAATGACCTCAGAACAAGCGGGCCAGGCAGGGTCTCTATCTTAGTAAAGAATTTGGACTTTAAAGGCAGTAGTGGGTTTTTTCTTTTTTTGGTTTCTTTTTTGTAATGTGCAGTGTATGTGGAATATACACACGTGTTGTTGGAATACTTGTGGAATATACACACACGTGTTGGAATACTTGTGGAATGTGAGTACACATATGGAGGCAAAAGCTGGACTTTGCCACCTTCCTCTATTGAGCTCCACTGTATTCCTCTGAGCTAGGGTCTCTCAATGAACTTGATGTTCACTATTTTGGCTAAGCTGGACGGCCTGGATCCTTTCAGCTCCACCCCTCAGTGCTTGGGTTGCAGGCATGCTTAGCCATGCCTAACTTCTACATACATGCTGAAGATTTTAACTTGAGTACCCATGTTTGTACAGAAATGCTCTTTTCCACTGAGCCACCCCTCTAGCGGAAGTGTTTAAAATCAAAGGAGATGAAGTGGCCAGGGTTTAGAAGGAATGTTTTGGCAAAACTGGAAGGGTAGACAGAGAAGTGGCTGATGGGAGCTATTTGAGATGGCAGATGGGAAGATGGGAAGATGGGAAGATGGACATCATGCAGCAAGACAGCCCATGAAACTGGGACCTGGACAGGAAGGATGGATGAGGGAGAAGAGGCGATTAGAATTGCTCTCAGACTTCCAGAATCAATCCAGTATGCAATAGTGACATTCAGGGCAGCAAGATGTCGGGGAAGGGGGGCAGGTTTGGCAGAGGGTCTGGTGTGGAGGTTGGGGTTAGCCCTTGAGTTCCATCTGTACAGATCCCCTCTGTGGTGTTCATAAGACATGCAAGTGGAGGGAATGCAGGCATGCACAGGAATCTGGGACTTAGGAGAAACATCTCTCAAGATACAGATCCGGTAGTCAACACAGGGATGCAGGTACCTGGTACACGGGCAGCGGCAGGGTGAGAAACACTTGCAAACATTTGTCAGCTATCTAAGAAAAATATTAAGACTCATTGATGCAGAAGAGGCTGGCTTGAGCAGGCGAGACATCTGAGGCTTGCCTTTTGTTGTGTGCATGGTAAATCCAGTTTGTGTGTGTTTGCACTTTGAATTACCCAACTCCTAACTCAAGGCATAAAATATGTTTTAAAATTTTTTTAAAAAAAAAAAAAAAAAAAAGTCTTGTGAACAATAGTAAGTCTGTTAGGATTGAATTGCCAAATGAACTGTTACTTTCCGTTAACAGACAAAACCAAGGGCTTATAATTGATCACACTGTATTTCCTTCCAAAAGTCTAAGCTTTTAAAACTTAACTCATTAAGCAGCTTTCGGATAGGGTTGTCAAGCAAACCACAAATCCTAAGGACTTAAACAGAATTAAGAGATACCCAATCTTTCTGTTCAGTGGTCTTCAAGAATGCCCCTTAAGAGCATAGGATTTGGGTGTATCTAAAACTCAGCAAAACGTATTCAGCACTCTGGGAGGGGGAGAATAGTAAGAGACTACACTCCTGACTTACTGTCTGTGAGAACCACATTTGGTTTTTTTGAGTCATGCAGTTACTCAGAACCTCAGTCCAGGCACCGTCTGAGGCAGTCATGCGTTGAAAAGTAGGAGCAGACCGAAGTGAAGTTATCATGACCTCTCAACAGTACTGTGAGGGATAACAGGCAAGGACATGGGGGTCGGAGCAGAGAAGTTGGAAGGTGGTGGCCTGACAGGTCTGTGGCTTAAACACAGCGTTAGCAACAGCAGTACCTGTCGGGTGCGTGCTGCAGGGGAACCCCCAGATGGAGCTCTGAAAGGAAAAGAATTCTTTCAACTCGGCATCACACAATCCTAAAGAGCCAGAAACTTTTTTTTTTTTTTTCTCTGCTGGGTGCAGTAGGTTGAGAAATGCTTTAAAATGAAAATGTGTGAGCAGTTTGAGTTATGTAAACCTACAAACCTACAAGAAGTGTTTGAAGCATTTGTTAAGCAAGGGTCCCTGGAGACAAACACCAGAGACAGAAATTTTTGGTATGAGTAGATTATCACATTAACTAAGGGAATGTAGGGCAGTGGAAAGCCCATGGAACTTGCTAGTACATGGAAACTGAAGTCAAGCTGATGGAGGAGGGCTATTACCGAGCTGAAGGAGTCTTTTGGAATCTAGACGTTAATAAAACAAGTGAATCAACTTTGGTCACTATGGAAACCAGTCCTGGTGTGCAAATTCCAATAGAGTTTTCCTAAGGAGTAAGAAAGTTAACTATAACATCACATTAATTTAAAATTTGATAGTACACATTGCCTAATATTTCCTCTCTCCTATTTAGAGTTGATCTCCACCCCAGCCCCAGTTTTTACAAAGCTGAGAAAACAAATTTTCTTCCAAGGATGCTAAGTTCCTTATAAAATAAATAGTGACTCAGCTGAGAGCCAGGAAACATAGCTGCTATCGTGTAATTGGAAAGCGTTTTGTTTCTAGTATCTGCCTTGCCAACTGCAACCCCCCAATGGGATGCTTGCTATATTCAGTTTTTTCAACTGTGATTTTCGTTCCTTTTTTCCCCCAACTTAGGTGAAAACAAACCACCTAATGTTTTATAAAAGGTTTAGCGTTACTAAACCTTTAGGTTAGGTGTACTCTTAGCAGTTAATGTGATATGTCCATTCCTGTAGGCAAATGAGCTGTTTCTAAATACTGAGAGCTTGGGAGATGGCTCTGTCAGTTATGTGTGTGCCAGCAAACATGTTTGTCCCCAGCATCCATGAAAGGTGGGGTGGTAGCAGTGAATCCTGCAATCCTAGCATTGGGTAAGAGAAGACAGGAGGACAGGATCCCTGAAGCTTGCTGGCCAGCCAATCCAGCCAGATCTGTGAGTTCCAGGTTCAGTGAGAGGCCCTGGGTGTATGCGTGACATACCCAGTGTCTCCACAGAGCACACATACAAAAGTACACAGTAAATAAATGAACAAATACGTATTTGTTGAGCAACTTATTATGCATCAGACACTGGTGAAGATTCTGTAACCAAATTCTCAATGAGAAAAACCAAACAACAGTACTCTCAGGATAAGGAAAATATGCTGACTAGTGTTTGGGGTGAGGCAGGCTTCAGAAGGTTGTGCTAAGATAACCTTTAAGATATGACCCAGGAAGGTCGGGGTACAAAGAATGCAGGCAGAGAGCGGCTAGTCCAGAGGCTAACTCAGAAACAGGCTTAACTTGTTTCCGGAAGGGCAAGAACTCTTAAGAGGTCACAGTACCTGGGATTGATACAGCAGGCTGAGCGAGGAGTTGGTTGGCTTTAACTGCAGGGGGAGAGAACCAAACTTTTCAGCGTGGACAGTGACATGCCATGATTGGCATTCTAGGCCAGGTGGGTTATGAGCAGCCTGAGGCAGAGAATGCTCACAAGCACAGTGCTAGCCTCAGATGGCCCTATATGCCGCATGGCAGTCACAGATCTCCACTCTTCTGTCCTAGTGATTGTCCGGCTATGTGCTCACACCACCAGCCCTCCAGGATTGAGGGCCAGTTTTGTATTCCCGTGACATCAGCACCCTCATACCCCTTCCCTTCTCCCTTTTCCTGCTTACTCCTTCATTCTCTGTTTTTATCTTTGTACTTTTTAATCAACGTACATACAAACTTGCAGGGATTTCCCAACCTCACCCCCCCTTTATTTAAAGATATGGCTCCATGAATCCCTGGTTTGTCTGTAACTCATTACACGGTTGAGAATAACCCTGAATGTCAGACCCTCTGATTTTAAGTGTGTACTGCCACATCTGGTCTATACGGTGCTGGGGATTGAAGCCAGAGCTTCTTGAATGTTAGGCAAATAATCTGCCAACCAAGGTACATACTGCTTCTCCCTATCTTCTAAAAAAGGTATGTTGGTGCCGTTTTTCTTCCAAATGTGCCACTTCTTTCTTTATAGCTTTATTCTGCTCATTTCCCCTTCTCATCAGCCTGCTCCAGTGAGACCTCCATACACTTCCCTGAAATAGTCCTGATGCAGGGGCCAATTCTCAGTTCGTGTTTAGTGGAATATGTGATCCTTTCTGAATAGCTTTACCGCATATGGGGCCCTACGTTCTGGCTGTCTCATCTCTCCACACACCTGTCCTCACCTGGCTCCATGTCCTCTCTGTGGTGAGCTTGGACTTCCTCCTACGAATCTTCTCTCACACTCCTTGCCTCATCTGGGTCAATGTCATGCCCTCTGAACCATGTGTACCAGGAGCTGAAATTAATCCGTCTCCATCTTTCCTAACCTCAAGGCGTGCCTACTCATCATGCCTTGCTCACGATCTCCCTTCATGCGAAGAGACGAGCTAAGCATGCTGGTAAGCTCGCCCACTGGCTCCAGACCCACGTTTCTCATTTGATGTCAGTGTCTTCCTTTTCTTGGCTGCAGCTCAACTAGTTTTTCATCTCTCCCCTACACCCTGCCTCCATAGCAGGGTGTGCTGGTTCCGACTCCCTCTGGTATCCACTTCTTCCATGGCACTCTTGAGGTACCACGAACTCCTTTTTACTGTAGTGGTTACCTACCTGGTCCCTATTTCCCAACTTCCTCCCCTCCATTCTGTTCTTCTCAAAAGGTGACCACATTCATTCTTTTGTTCCAGTCCCCTGGGGCTCATGACATGGAGGAAAAGCAACATAGTTTATGCTTCCTACTTCTCCACTCAAGCCAGCAGCTGCCCTTCCTGTCCTTCCTGAGGCAGCCATCTGCCCTAGTGCCGCCTCCCTTTTTCCTGCCAACCTAGCTGCCATCACTGACTCCGGTCTACCATATTCCGGTTCTTAACAGCCGAGACATCTACTTGGCTTACTAGCTACCTCTCATTAGATTTAGTTCCTTGGGAGCAGGAATCTGTCAAGTAATGTGTTTTGCCTGTGCGAGTGTATATATGTACCACATAAATGCTTCGTGCCAGCAGAGGCTAGACGAAGGCTGGAGTTAAGGACACTTGTGACCTGCCAGGTATGTACTGGGAACCATGCAAAGGTTCTCTGCTATGACAACAGATGTTAATGGGTGGACCCCATGGGACAGGAATTTTACAGTTTGCTGCTGTTTCTCATCACAATCTCCTGGCTTGTAAAGCAGCTCAGTGTTGAATGCATTAACAAATGAGCAGAACTGGATACAGGAGTGAGGCGCGGTCAAGGTGACATCTAAGCTTTTGAGGCGCCAGGATACAGCAGCCTGAAGGGGCCGAGGCTTCAAGGCACAAGGGCAGCTAAAATAATTTTAGATGAATTATTTTGGAGGCGTTCATCAGACATTAGAGACACTAAGTAGGCAGCTGAATGTGAATGTTAAGTCCATAAGTCTTTATAGAGTTGAATGTTGGAAACCATTGGCCTTATGAAACCAGATGAGAGCATTCTTCAGAAGCAGAGGAGAATGAGGGCCAAGATTGGATCAAGCCCTCCATTAGGCCAATATTCAGAGATAAGAAGAAAGAGATCCCCAAGGACCGGGAGTTCAATGGTGAGGAAACCCAAAAGAACAAAATATTACCAAAGCCAAGAGGTGTTCCAAGGTGGTGTGGGCTGAAAGGTCAGGCATCACAGGCTTACGACTCCAGTAAGTTCAGGAGTAGGGGGCTGATGCTGTCTCAGTGGGGAGGGCATCTAGTTTTTCCATGGAGAACAAATGTACAGGGTGACCTTCACTGGTCCCTTATGTTCTCAAGTACTGTGCTCAACAGACCAGGTCTCCAGTCCTCCCCAGGGCTCTGAAGCCCTGTGTTTGCCACCTTGCCACCCACATCTTCACTTTCTGTCTTGCTTGGTTCAGATTCCTTCCTCCTTGACCCATCCTCCTGTCATTCAGGAAAACCTAACTCTCATTAACACCTCTCAGCTTATTTTATCCCTAATCTGGAGAGCAAATGCAGTATGACCAATCTCCTTCAAGGTTGGGGACACAAACCTGAATAGGGCTTTAGGATGCCCTGCCACCTGGCACAGTTCCCCGAGAGAGCAGACCTTTCCACTCTTTGAGATGACATTTTAACACCACCCCCCCCCACTTTCTGTTATGGCTCTCTTGGTCAATTCCTTCTGTGACAATCATGCTTTCTGTCTCCCCTGTACCTCATTACAAGCCACAGTCCCTCCAAGTACCGTGCTAATGTATTCTGGGATTCTGCACGAGGATTCCCAAGCTGACCTCCAGGAATTATGGATTGTTGAACAATATATAATCCCTACCACAAACCTCCCTCTGTCTCCTGTTCTGTTTTCTCATCAGTGGCTTTACAACACCAAATCACATGCTTTTGCACTTGTTTATGAAAGCACAAGTCCCCTGGAAGCCAGTCTTATCCAACTCTACCCGCATTGCCTACTGAGACCTATTTTGTTCCCCATGGAAGAGAGAGGTTCAAAGGCACTTCCTTCCTGATAAATAAAAGGGTACAGCATATTTTATGAGGATAGGGATAATTTATGCTGTGAAAGAGGGAACAGAAGGCGGAATATTGGCATAATTGGGAGCTAGAAAATGCAAGAAAGTGAGTCAGGATTAGGGGTGAAATCACTCCTTTCCTGCTGCTAATACATACTCTTGTAGTCTTGGTCTGTTCAGAGGGGTGCTGTGACCATGTTCTGAGAGGACAGTTGCCCCAGTTTACTCTCTGGAAGAGACTGAGCAAAAGCTGAGTGTGCGTATCACAGTTCTCAACACATGAAGGCTTCACAGTAAAAATGTTTTCCCATGAACTAAACCATGACAACCCCAGGGCAACTTTAAAAGGAATATGCTGCAGATTACTTTCAAATACTACATAAACGAAGAATGGCATTTTCATGAACACCTCTCTCTCTTTCAGGAACTACGTGAAAAACAACATTTGTTTTATGAGTCATCACCAGGAAGAATTAGTGCCAACACAGCTTCAAAAAAGAAAGCCCCAAGAGCAGCTCCCAGAGTGTAAGAAGCTGTGTGGAAGGGGACAGTCACAGCAGCCCTCGACAGAGACCTAAGGGGTTCCATCCATTGTGGCACAGCAGCAGGACTTACAGGAGTCTCTGCCATGGTTTCTCCTCACTGTCATGGAGAAGTTTTACACGGACACCCTGAATCTAGAAAGACCACAATTAATTCCTCTTCCCCAAAACAGACTTTTGCCAAAAGGTACATGAGGTACCAAAGCCCTGATGTCATCAGGTCAAGTAAAACAATACTGGCAGGTTCAACGCCTTCAACTTTTCCTCTACTTCAGCTCTGAAAAGACTATGTTCTAGTGATGAGGCCTGCCTCTGCCTTAGGCTGTCTAAGATGCCACTCAGCTTGATACTCTGACGTAGTCGTGTTCTGGTCAGGTACTTACCATGTTGTGTCTCTGAAGACACTCCTTGCTCCGGGTCTTCTGTCAACACACTGTGAATGATTTCACTGCATCTATGTTGTAGATTAGGATGGTGTCCTGGATAAGACTTCAGTTGTCACCCAAGTCCACCAGTACAAAGATTATGCAGCTTGTATATCACACATGAGACACTAGTCAATCAAAATGATTCTTTTGTAAGTCTTATGTCAATTTTAAAAACTCTAAGATAAAACCATTTTCCATCTTTTTTGTTTGTTTGTTTAAATGATTAGAAAGATCACCTTATAATTCCTGGGACCATATTTATTTAGAAACAGCTGTTAGTAAATATTAGAAAAGGGGTCCAACATAGTATTATTTATCCAGCTCTCTAAGCAGTTAGCTTTAAGTTATACAGTCAAATCTCTAAGAGTTGCCTCCTGAGAAGGCTTCTGTGGTAGCCTGTAGCAGCCCACAGCTTTCTGCACTTCTTCCCACTCCTCAGGAGTCACTCTACCTCAGGCACAGCAGATTGGCCCTCAGTGCTCGCCTCTGATGGATTCACACACGGGGAACAGCACTGACATCAGGATAGGTACCTTCCTTTCTGTGATAAGCAGAGATGTCGAGCCATGCCTGCAAGGTAGCTTTTACCCACAGGATGCGCGCTTCTCTGGCCTCTTATTTTTTCCACTTGAATGTTAAAATTTGACAAAGCATTTTACCAACAGAATTTGCATATGATAGAAAACAGGCCCAGACCCCTTAATTTGGGATTTTCTTCCTTTCACTACCAAATGGTCCCAGTCTGACAGAGTGCATGCCCACCACAGGCCTTGGCAGCAAAGAGCAGAGACAATGACAAGGAAGCAGCAGTGAGAAAGTAAGTAGTGCCTGAGCCTCAGGAGCACGGCAGGAGGCCTGGTTCTTAAAAGCAGCCTCTAAATTAACCAAGAAGTTGTAAGGGAGGGAGACTTAAGTCTTGATTATGTCATAGTGTATTTCACATCTAGTAAGCATGTGCACGGGTTTCCTTCGCTGAGGGAAGAGAGGGCAAGGTATGTTTTACAGAGCATCACTTCAAATTCATCACAGGTCTGGAATTATAGGCCACAGTTTTAAAAATACTCAAGGCAGGTTATCAAAGCAAGCTTTTTTTCTTTTGTCCCTCCAAGTTCTCAGATGAAGATATTTTAAAAATTGTTAAATGATTCAGTTTTACACATACATGGACACATACACTGGGCTATTTCTTTTGTGAACTCCTTGTGGATGGGCAAAAAGTAATAAGCAAATTTAGCTTAATACTAATAACTTCAAGGGAAGTGTTGTAAACCTTCTACTGTTCTCTTATCACAGTATGGAAACACTTGTGTTTTCAAGACAACTTTTTACCCAGTATTAGCCCCACCCTACCTTCCAGCACATGAAGCCTTTGGTTTCCAAAAATAAAAAGGGGGAATACTTAAAACTTGTATGTATATATTCACGGTTTTTATTTACATAAAAAATTTTACAGTACTTGTAGAAAACCAGGCGACACAAGACCACTCACTCCTTCCCGCTTTGTCCCAGGGACGGTGCCGGACAGTGCGCACACAGGTGAGCCCAGGCTCGGCCACGCTCGCTCCTCACACATGTCCCAAGAGCTTCGGCTCTGCCTGGCTTTCAGGTCACTCAACACTGAAACGGTTACAACCTCACATACATGTTTCTGAACACTGCAAATCAGGAGTTCACTGTTAAGCAAGTGGTAAACCCTCGGTTTTAAAATAGTCTACCTCTACCTCTGAATTTTTTATAACGTTACAGCAAAAACGAACAAACAACAACACCTCAAATATAAAAACAATTTACACAAAACTGAAGGCTTAAAAAAGTCACAATTGACTATGGGAAAAGCAAGTGTAAAAGCTCACCGTTGCTCGCACATTCTGAAGGGGCAGAGGGGCAGGGTATGAGAAGTCTTTAAGGAAACAAACTGAACATGGAAGCCTGCGTACTGTTCAGCCAGTGCTTAAGTTAGCCTTGTAAGGTTTGTAATATGTGGCACATGTCACAATCCTTTGCAAATGTTTCAAAAATACAATAGTAAGCCAGAGCTTCGTGGGAAATAGTTAGTTTGTACAGAGAATCTAAGTTTTGACTCCACTTGGCTTATTTGTAGGTAAAGCCACTCCTGACTACACTAAGCACCTGCGGGCCCTGCCTTTCCATCCAGAGCTCATGCATGGCTAAGAGCCCTGTCTCATAGAATGGAAGTTTAAGGGTGGCCTCTCTCAATCCTCCAGGTGTCACCCTTCACCTACACTAGTCAGACACGGGGAAGATGGAACCAAGCTTGCCAGCGGCTTTCTGGGTCAAGTCAAGCCGGAACCACACAGTGGCACAGTCACCGATCATGGGCACTTCTTGTTAAAACACAACGTCAATCAATTTCTGACAAGACTTTTAGCATAGCCTTGAGCACCAACCTAAGGGTAAAAAGAAGTTCAACTGCTTCCTCCATCTACAGCCAGGCTTTCCAGACTGACAAGGGTAACAGGGCTACTGTATATCCATCTAGACAGGAAAAAGGCCCCTCTTCAAAACTACAACTTCTTAGCTTTTAAAACACATTTAACATTTTCTACCATATTAAATTAGTAACACAAACATCATAGTTTATCTGTGAAGTTCTACCCTAGTTACCTAGAGCTTATTATACATGGTTTTTACTTCCAATCTACGAGGAAAAAAATTCTAATTGATATTTGGTAACAGGGCATAAAAAGATACTATATACATGTAGCATACACACACACACACACACACACACACACACACACACACACACACTCCAAAAAGAAGCCCACATACTTTAGCCAAAGTCTAAGCTGGCATAGATTTTAAAAATTTATGAATGCAGTTGTTTAAAAGAGAAAATGGTGAATTAAGTTACAGAATGGCTATGAAGAGAGATCTTTTCCAAACTTTTATTTGTGCACATTCAATTTAAAAAGATAACGTTTACAGGTTCTTTGGTGCCCATATTCAGCATACAAAAATGTAAAAGACTATTCACAAATCAAACACATTAGCTCCAACTGGAAAAATAATGACATCAATAAAACAACTGTAAGGTAGTGCACACTGTGACAGCGCTGCCTGCGGGGACATGGAGATTACTGCGGAAATAAATACAACGTCCTTTTGTAAAAGCAGCAATGTCATGTCTTGTAAACTTCCTTTTTATATTACAGCAAAGGTTGAAGTAAAATCCAAAGGGACTGGAGCTTACACTGTAGCCGTGAGTACGAGTCTGTCCTCAGTCACTGTTGGTCCAGTTTTCCTTGTGTTTTAAGTCCAATGTGCAGCAGGTTTCAAATGGTGCTCAGTTAGAGGCTCTAACCAACAAAGTTTGAGTTATAAAATCTCCTTCCTGCTTTCAAACACGAATGGGTAGATCTGCTCCACGGCAGTGGCCACAGCCTTTACATTAGGCCCTGTAATAAGGAGAATGAGAAGGGTTGAGAGGAGGCCAGCGAGGGCACTCTGACTTCCCAGAGCTAGTCTAGAAGCTGGTCTAGAAGCTCAGGCCTCTGTACACAATACTGCTGCACACTTACACAGTCCCGGACAGTCAGAGCAAGAACCCAGGCAGTACACTGTTTTAAAACACAAAGTTATGTGCTGTAGTTTCTGGCACTGGTATGAAGAACTGCTCTGTCACAGAGGGGTCCTACAGCCATCAGTACAGGGGGGAAGGACAGAATGTTTGCACAGTTGCCATCTTTGGGTCACTGTCATCAGATTAGACTTAGTCCCCCTGAGGGTCCAGCCAAGAGATATAATACTGCTGGCTACCCAAGCTCTGGCTCTTTCACTGTAGGGTCTGAAAAGTGCCTAGCTTCATGTCAGCACTGAGGTGACCACTGACCTCTGCTTATCTGATTCAGGATTCTGGGGGAGGCATCAGATAATGAGGCTATGCAATGTCATAATTAGTAACATGATCAAAAGGTACATGAAATGAAGAAATGTTTCTTAAATTTGTGAATAAAACTGTCTCACTAATAATATAATCACCCCTTGAAAAGTCATGAAAACTTAGATATCTGCTGCAAGCTTTCCTGGTATTGTACACACTGTATTCTGATCCATTCCTTTCTGGCTCACCACACTGTTACAGTGCTCTCCAGAACTATACAGTCATAGGACATTCCGCACATATGTATACATGGCATAGTAATCAATCAGGTTAAGTTTGGTAAGGTGTTTAACCAGTCCTCTATCAATTCAATAATTATATTAAAAAAAAAAAACAGTCAAACACAAAGTATGGTAATGAATCAGGTCAATTTTCTTAAGTTTGTTATGGTGTCTTGTTTATCATATATATTTACTGAGTTAAGTCAGAGTCTCACAATGTAGAGCAGGTTGGCGTCACAAAGATCTGTCTGCTTGAGTGCTGGGACTAAAGGCATGAGCTACCACACCCAGGATACATATGCACACACACTTCTTTAGGTTTACACTGTGTTACTCTGTATTTAGTATATCTGTATAGAGACTTAACTATACAGAAATCTAGGCTCAGAAGTTTAGAAGCATCTGAAATAAGAGAACAGTTTCTCTGCCTCATTTTTTAAGATACAGGCAGGAGCCTGGCAAATGGCTTTGAAAGGCCCCAGGAAGATGGGAAACACACAGCCTGAGGTAAACTCCAGGAAGATGGGAACACATAGCCTGAGGTAAACCCCAGGAAGATGGGGAACACATAGCCTGAGGTAAACCCCAGAAGATGGGGAACACATAGCCTGAGGTAAACCCCAGGAAGATGGGGAACACATAGCCTGAGGTAAACCCCAGAAGATGGGGAACACATAGCCTGGGGTAAACCCCAGGAAGATGGGGAACACATAGCCTGGGGTAAACCCCAGGAAGATGGGGAACACATAGCCTGAGGTAAACCCCAGGAAGATGGGGAACACATAGCCTGAGGTAAACCCCAGGAAGATGGGGAACACATAGCCTGAGGTAAACCCCAGGAAGATGGGGAACACATAGCCTGAGGTAAACCCCAGAAGATGGGGAACACATAGCCTGAGGTAAACCCCAGGAAGATGGGGAACACATAGCCTGAGGTAAACCCCAGAAGATGGGGAACACATAGCCTGGGGTAAACCCCAGGAAGATGGGGAACACATAGCCTGAGGTAAACCCCAGGAAGATGGGGAACACATAGCCTGAGGTAAACCCCAGGAAGATGGGGAACACATAGCCTGAGGTAAACCCCAGGAAGATGGGGAACACATAGCCTGAGGTAAACCCCAGGAAGATGGGGAACACATAGCCTGAGGTAAGCCTCAGGAAGATGGGGAACACATAGCCTGAGGTAAACCCCAGGAAGATGGGGAACACATAGCCTGAGGTAAACCCCAGGAAGATGGGGAACACATAGCCTGAGGTAAACCCCAGGAAGATGGGGAACACATAGCCTGAGGTAAACCCCAGGAAGATGGGGAACACATAGCCTGAGGTAAACCCCAGGAAGATGGGGAACACATAGCCTGAGGTAAGCCTCAGGAAGATGGGGAACACATAGCCTGAGGTAAACCCCAGGAAGATGGGGAACACATAGCCTGAGGTAAACCCCAGGAAGATGGGGAACACATAGCCTGAGGTAAACCCCAGGAAGATGGGGAACACATAGCCTGAGGTAAGCTGCAGCTCATTTGCTGTCTTCATTCACTGAGGATTACAAACAACAAGACTAGGAATCTATCTTAGCTCACATTAGTCTTCAGGTCCTGACTCCTAAAGCATGTCCAAGTATAATGTATTATCACAGTGTACTTAAACACAACCTGCAAGCAAATGCTTCCCTGGACATGGACACCCACTGAAGCCACCCCTTCCAAGTACCTGGAGGAGTCAAATGAGAAAATGAAACACATGGAGAACTTAACATCTTAACTTAATATCTATCTCCAGACCTTAAAAAATGAGTTTATCCTATGTAATTTAAATGTAATATTGTATAAGTTAAAAAAGTTATACTATGAAGATTATAGTGGGATATTCCTATTCAAAAGTCTATAAAGTACAGTTGTGTACCAGGTACACTGAGATTATGTGAGGTGAACACAACTATGAGAGCATGAAGAAGGAGCCTCCTGAGGATGATCATGAGAGCAGACACAAGACAAGCCTAGCATAGATCAGAAGTGGGTGATTCAATCCAGAACACCTGCAGATCCATGTCGTAGATTACCTGTCACTGTGATACTTCCTGTTGAAAATATCTGTAATGTAGCTCTTAGAGACTTTATCCGATAGCACACTGCAGGATGAAGTTCAGGTTCATAGCTATATAAAAACACAATTATGTTTCGTTATTTATACCGAATGGCAGCTTCAAAGTTTGTATGTTATCCCAAAAGACCTACCTGGCATGAGGTCTATTGTTCTTTGTGAATTCTGGCAAACGGATTTCAAAGGGCATGTTACAAACTGCCAAAACATTCACAACCTTAAAATCTGTAAAAATTACCTGTGGGAGAGAAGTTAAACAACATATATTATTTTGAAGCATTTGAAAGTCTCACTATGGCAATCTGTACTAATTACAAATTCTCTGTTAATATCATTATAAAATGGTATTTGCATAACTGAAACTGTATTTGTTGTCTTTTAAATTTTATGAAATTAATCTTAATGTTGAAAATGGAATATTTAAAACTGAGAAAAGAGCTAGAAAAGGAAAGGAATTAAAAGGAGTTCCAGAGTCAGAATGAAAAAGCTGTCATTTGAAGAATTAATACACAGAGTGAATGCTGGGTTCTTAAATTCATTTTAAAGGCATTCCTGTGTCCTTGTGGTGATCCAGTCAGAAGCTGTTGTTAACCAGTAGAGATTTCTCTAACCCTGGCAAGCTTATGCTAGGGCAAGCAGCTTTGATTGTTTTGACGTTAACAGGTGCTCCTGCTAACATCTTTTAAAACCATTTCTCCCTTCTCATTCTCTGCCCTCAAACCCCATGTGTGTGCGTCTGTGCAATGGGGGTCACACTTAGAGCCTGCCACATTCCAGGCAAGTCTCTCCCACTGTGCTATATATAATATACACTCCCAGTTAGACACGCCTCTGTAAAACACAGTTATAGTGAGAGCTACCCTCCAACCCAGGGCCGGCACAAAGCAGTAGAGCTACAAATGCTATGGTGCCACGTCACCATGCTCTGTGGTCCCTGCCCTCACTGGCAGTGCACTTCTGTCTACTTAATGCCTACCTACAGCCCTACTCAAGAGCACTTCTTCAAGGACATCTTACTGAATGTGACCTACCAAGGCCACTGTAAGTGGTAATTTTATTCACATTTTGATGGGGACAAAGTACTTGAAAGTTGACAAGCCAGTGACCGGCAGCTCTACATGTGAGAGGGTGCTGCCCAATATGTCTGCCTCAGGGCTCTATAGCTCGCTAACCATCCTGACCAGGTGTCTTGAGGCAATCAAGACATTTCCTGATGAATGCATGTGTGTGGTGAGGGAGGTAGAAAAGCTTGAGTTTACAGAGCATTATGTAAGTCTCTATGGTAGACGATTTAAGGAAAAAGTACCATCTTTTCTAAATCTCCAGAGCCATAATTTGTTACCAAATGTTCACACTGAAGGGCAAATATAGAGAATCTAGAAAAAAATCAGCAGAGAAGAATTCTTGTGATTTGTTTAGTCTATTGAACTTTTCAACTTATAAAATTAAACCCTTGAACATGTGCAGTATGCATATTTTTAGAAGATGTTACCTGAAAACCTAGTTTCTGCAGACTGCGGGCTAAACGTCTGGCACCAAATTTAGCTTCTTCTTCACTGTAGTTGAAGTAAAAAAGATGATTAGTGGCACAGAAAATACATTCTATACAAAAGCTGAGGCACTTTAAGTGCAGGAAAATGTCCTCTCGGGGAGCAGAGGACTCAGAGCCCAGCCTAGGCGGCACTCACCTTGTTGCTCCAGTGCAAATAATTTTTCCTGAGGACCAAATTGTAGCTGTAATTCTAGGTTTTCTAAGCTTCATTAACACTTTCTGGGGAAAAAAAACAAACAAACCAGAATTCTGTAATAAGCATTGGTCTTGACAAATAATAGCTCTGCCCTGTGTGCCCATGATATCTATCACCCACATGGTATGCAGGGTTGAGACACTACTCAGCCAGGAACCACCTTCAAGTCCAGGTCAATACTGAATACAATCAAAGTCTCAAGAATGACTTAGAGGTGTGCGAACAGACCTAAGAGAAGGTCTGTACACATCTCTCCCAGCAGAGGTCTTCCTTGCTCCATTATGTGCACATTATAAACTACAATACAACTAAGTCTGAGCAAGACTTAAATCTGCCAGGGAGTAAGATGACATTCAAACTAAAATAAGCTGTAAAATTTCAGACGAGAAACCGTAAAATGAAATCATCCGACACTTAGTTATTATTCGCCCACCTCAAGACTGTCGGCTTAAATTCTTATTTTGTTTTGCTTTTCTGATGGGGATTGTCTTTTTAGGTAGCCCAAGCTAGCCAACAGTGGATGATCCAACAGTCTGTGTGGAGACTATATTCATGTGTTTTGGCACCTGACTTTCTGTGTATTCTTTTTTTGTTAAGGGAAGATGTTATTACTAACACATTAAAAAAAAATCTTAATTGGCCAATGAGATTTTCTTTTTGTTGAATTTAATTCATTCTTAGTTTCTAGTTCTAAAAACTTGAGATAATTTACCTAGAGACACAGGCACTTAGTTTTTAGAATTTAAATTGAGCCTTCAAATTCATCCCTTAATTAAAAAAGTCTTTACTGTGTCTATGATATGTAGTGAACGTTCATGAGTCTGTGTGTGCAGGCATACGCTGTGGTGTGTATTACCCTGCCCTACACTGAGACAGTCTCTTCTGTGACGCACTGGCTGGGCCATGTACCCCCAAGGGATTCCATCTCTGCCTCTGTCTCCCACAGGAGAACAAGCAGCACTGCACCTGGTTTTTACATGGTTCTGGGTATCCCAACGCACCAAGTTTGTGCAAAAAGTGATTTACCCACCGAGCCACCTCCTGGCTGTCAGACCCTTCTAGTGCTCTGTCTCATAGGCAACTCATCCTCAGTGGACCGAAATCCTCAGCAGCCCTGCTATCTCCTTCCTCCCTGCTTCCACGTCAGTCTCCTCTCTCTCCTCAGCCTTCCCTCTGTTGGGCTGTGTATATGTGTACGTATGTAATGTCTGTTAGAGAAGGAATGATACTTGCTGTGCTGAGTTTGGCTTACTCCACTTAACAGGATGACCTTCACTGCATGCATTCTCCAGGAAATGACACGCTCATTGTACATGTGTGCACATTTCCTTTGTCCTCTCATCTCCTGATGGGCACCTAGCCTGACTCTGTAACAGCTGTTTTCAGAGGCTAAATTTATAATTCCATCACCAGTGTATAAGGATAAGGCTCCACCCCCTGCCGCTGTGGTGCTTTGAATGAGAATGGTCTCCACAGGCACACAGGTTTGAATACTTGTCCTCGGTTGGTGGCACAGTTTGGGAAGGAATAGGAGATGTGGCCTTGGAGGAGCTGTGTCACTGGGGTTTGAGGTTTCAGCAGCCCATGCCATTCCCAGTGTCAGTCTCTCTATGACCCTAACTCTGCCACATGCTTGTGGATCAAGATGCGAGCTCTCAGCCTCTGCTCCAGCCCCATGCCTGCCTGCCTGCTGCCATGCTCCCACCATAACCACCTGAAACTATAAGCCCACAATAAACTCTTCCTTCTTTAAGTGATAGAAAAGTAAATAAGACACCAACATCTGTTATTCCCTTTTCTCTATAAGCCATGTTGACTAGGGTGACCTGGAACACCGATATACTTTAATTTTGCATTTTCCACATTTCTAATGTTTTCTGGCTGCATTTTTCAACATGTACTTTATCAAAGCCAAATGCACACCTTCTGTCACTATAACGCTGACATCAAATCACTAAGATTTTGTTACTTAATAACACTAATGCTTTAAGTAGGTTAAATGGGTTTAAGAAAACAAACTCTTACATCTACGTTAAAACATGAATCACATTTTTTAGCAATTGATTATTAAAAATATAACTTAGCTAACTAAAAAGGAACAGGAAAATTTATATATAACAAAATTAAATTAGGGCTTGTACTGCTCTCAGTCCAAGCGTGGTTTTCCATCCTCCTACATTTCTCCCTCTCTCACTCCTCCTCTTCCCCTCCTTACTCCTCCTACCTTAGCTCCTCTTAACTTGTGGGGAAAATTTCCTGCTACAAGGGTATCTATCCACTGAGACTCAAAGTGCTGTCTCCAGAATTGCAGTCTCCATGAGAAGGCCACTTCTGCAGGACTCCATGTTGCATCAGTTACACCTAGCACAGTAAGGTGCTCACAACTTACCTGTACAGTACATACAGCACCACTAAAAGCATGTCAAATCAGGCTATAGAGTACACATACTGAAACTCAGATACTTACCCCAACATCACGCTTATAAATTACATTTGCTCCCTCCAAAGCAATCTTCCTTAAGTTCAAATGACATCTTGTTCTAAAAACACAGACTACATTTGTAATTAAAATGTCCAATGCAACATCACTGTCTGCATCCATTGGGGTAGTTTAGATACTTGGTTTCCCACCACGAAGATCACATCCTAGGAAAGAAAACAAAATAGTCACTGAACTTTTATGTTCTGCTATTTTTCACAAATAATCTTAAAATTAAAATATGTAAAAAGTATTTTCAAACATTATGAGAATAAAATCACGTCTCTTATCACAAAATGTCACAGTAGATGCAACAAAATTATCTTTAAATAACTTTCAATCCTTAAAACCCAGTAACTTTTACATGCAAGAGTCACACCCATGTTTCAGGTGTGCTATAGTTAAAGTAAGAAGTGACGCATATCACACTCAAGGACTGGAACTTGTGGTTCTGAGTCCTTGTAAGCACAATACAAAACCCTAGCATTTTATATAAGGATTCACTCTATGCTGATATCGTGGCCCATGCTGAGAATCCCTGCACACAGAAGGACTGCCCTAGGTTTAGGGCTAGCCTGGATTATATAGTGTGACCCTGTTTTAGAAAATTAAGAAATAAAAATTTCTAACTCCTGTATACAACCATACAGTATTTACAGTATTCAGTTCTATGTATTAACCATGCCCTAACCTGGCTGTTATTTTTGGCCTTTAATCTGCATACCTTTCCTTTTCTGTCCCATATGCACATTTGAACTCCTTTAATCCTTCACTTAAGGTTAATATATCCACATTTCTATGTAGAATTTTAATGGTTATAATTATAGCATCCCTTTTTTTGTACCATCCTATCTAATTTGAGTACCAAGATTATGCTAGTTTCAGAAAACTTAGGGTAGTTCTTATTGTTTTAAAATTCCCTGAAAGAGTTAAGTGGGAAGGAGTACTGAGAGGAAGAGATGGAACAAGGAGAGAAGATGAAGGAGAAGAGAAGCTAGGTGATGAGAGAAAGAGAGAGGGGGCATGGAGGCAGATGTTCACATGTCTCCACCAGTCAAAGATACTTTTTATATCTAGGTTGGGTATTGGGTTACACTTCTGATTGAGCATTACCAAACTTATAAATCCTTTGATTAACATTTTTAAAAAATTGTATAAAAGCAAAAAGGAAAGCGGGGGCATGGGACAGGGGTTTTCTAGGGAGGGAAAATGGGGAAAGGGGATGGCATCTTAAATGTAAATAAAATTTTAAAAAATTCCCTGAAAAACAATATATAAGAGCTTATTTTCAAAATATTTGAACTTGTTATTTGCTTGAGATTTTTGGAAAACAAATTCAATATTGTTAGTAGGTGTTTTTGGACAATGGACATTGTTTCCATATCTTTTACTGTTTGGTTTACAGAGCAATGGTTTTCCTGGGGTCTTACTGCATGGTCTAAGCTAGCTGCAGCAATGCCCACCCACCTCCCACTGCAGCTCACATGGCACTGAGATGAGAGGCCTTCCTTCCTGTGTTGGTTAAGCTGATCCTGGCTTTTTTATTTTTTTATTTTTGCCTATGCCTATTTTATCTCTTTGAGATTTGCTCAATTCATGTTTAAATTCTTACAATGAAAACTACTTAAGTTTGAATTCCTTTCTCTCTCTTTAAAAATAAACATCGAAGGCCATCATTACCTGCTGTTTCAGCGTTTCTCTACTTGGGCGTATGTTTTCATTGCCTATCAATTCTCGTGACATTTAAAATTCTGTTAGTTTTTCTTGGATGAGTTATTCAAAGTTTATAATTTTATAAACATGCTTTAAAAAAAAAAAAAACCTTACTAGTTAGTAGCTTAGGAAATGCTAACTTAAAAGACGGTTTTAGCTACAGTATAAACACAGTATAAATATCTTATAGATATAGAAACATTCTACAAAAGATATTATGTGTATGTGTGTGTGCATGTGCACGTGTGTGTCCTCTCAAAGGTCAATAGAGGCATCAGATCCCTTGAACCTAGAATTATGCATGGTTGTAAGCCACCACGTGGGTGCTTACATCTGAGCTCAGATCCTCTGCAAGAGCCATCTCTTCAGCACCAAGATACCCTTTTATGAATAGTACACAACACAAAAGCTTAGACAGAGGTTCGTGGTGCTAGTGTATAAAGTTACTCAGAGACTGTTCAATGGTTAAGAGCACTTGCTGCTCTTCCACAGGCATGAGTTCAGTTCTCAGTACCCACACTAGAAGGATCACCGACATCCTTACTCCAGCTTCAGGGGGGTCAATCCTCGCTGGCCTCTTTGGGCATCTATATGTGCAGCACATACACTTAACTAGTATGGAGGCCTGATATGAGTTTTTATTGGCACATATATATGATATATATCTATATATGTATTCATCATATATATGCATCAAAATGTTAACTTCTCTATTCAGAGAATCTAGATTTTGCTTTTGTTTGTTGAGACAGGCTTTCATGTAGCTTAGGCTGTATCTGAGGATGAACATCAACTTGTAATTTACCAACTAAGCTATACCCCAGCCCTGAATCTGAATTCTTAAATCAACAAATACATATTAAGTTTACTGTTAAAAAGTAAAGTTATTTCAACTTGCATACTCTCTGTCCAGGACTTATATTTTAAAATGGCTTAACTGTTTTGTCTCACTTTTAAGTAAATGCCTAGTCTGAGTTTGATTTCTCAAATATCTCTAAATAAAATGTTTAGAATGACAACTGTCTCGTTGTTCTGAAATGCTATGTTCCCAGCACTCTATAACATACATGTAGAAGCAGAAAGAGCCTCTTCTTTGCACAGAGACTGTGTGGATAACACAGCACCTATCTTTAGGTCTCAGGCCTTCTAGCCCAGTGCTTGGCATTCACTGCAAAGCCATAGCTTCAGCAACTGTAACCTTGGATCTCCTGCAGAACACTGCCCCCTCCTGGCTCTGATGACAAACTTCATCAGAAGCAACCACATCACATTTTCCACAAAGGATCACAATAAATGCTGTCATAAAAACAAAACACAAATAACCTTATCATCCAATGGAGGGCCCAAAAAACCAAACTACATAGATCTGCTTCGACACAGCAGAAGAGTCTTGCTCTTCTGTAAGAAGAGATTGTGTTACAGCTGCGAATGTTGGGAAGGGCTTCAAAGGCTTGACCACAAAGTTTGCATCCATAATTTGAGAACTGGCCAACTTAGGGCAAGTCTGGTAACAGACCAATTTACAACACGTCAGGCCCACGCAGTCCCAAGAGATCTCTCTCTTCTAAATGTCAGACAGAACAACACAGTTCAACACTAACACTGTATTCTCTATAAAGCAGCAGTGCTACATCTTGATTCCACCATGCTACCCAACAGTCAACACTCCTCTGAGAACAAGAATCTTGACTCCACCATGCTACCCAACAGTCAACACTCCTCTGAGAACAAGAATCTTGATTCCACCATGCTACCCAACAGTCAACACGCCTCTGAGAACAAGAATCTTGACTCCACCATGCTACCCAACAGTCAACACTCTGAGAACAAGAATCTTGACTCCACCATGCTACCCAACAGTCAACACGCCTCTGAGAACAAGAATCTTGATTCCACCATGCTACCCAGCAGTCAACACGCCTCTGAGAACAAGAATCTTGATTCCACCATGCTACCCAGCAGTCAACACGCCTCTGAGAACAAGAATCTTGATTCCACCATGCTACCCAACAGTCAACACGCCTCCGAGAACAAGAATCCTATTTAACCTTTTAGAGAACATTCTTTCTCATCTCTGAGATAAAGTATAAACTACACAAGAGGGCTTTGCTTTGGAGCTTGCATTAACTCTGTGGAGTGATCAGTCACCTAGCTTTCTACAAGTCTTCAGCTCCTCTTCTGTAAACTGGTGGTATCACATACACGGCCAAGGGAAGGTCAACTACTGTCATCAAGAAGATAGCAAGTAGCAGGTACCAAGGTTGTAGATGGCTTTACAGTTACATATGATAACTGAACACCACTAAATGAGTTAAACAGCAAACTCAAGTGCCATCACAACAGACAGAAAGAACCAGATCCTAACAGGTTAGACAGGGTCAACACACAATGCTCAATGGGCTAGAACCTGGGTAGTAAAACTTTTCCTGGGACTCAGCCATGTTGATGTTTCCATAGTGACTGCAGTGCAGGCGAGGGGTGCTGAGCAAGACCATGGAGGCCTGAACTGCTTACGATGTGCCTCTGAAAACGTGTGACCCCACTAAGGTACACCAAGAAAATATTTAATGCCAAAAGATACAAAACCCATTTTAAAAATTAAGATTAACAAGAAGTACCCATGAACAAGGTCTTTGACTAGACTCTTGTTTAACAATCCAGTATAAAAGGCATTTAAGGGCATTACCAATGATCTATGTGTATCTACTGGACTGGACATGCGGGAATTCCTGTGAATTTTGTTAGGGAGATAGTAAGAGTGGTGATCTAGAGACCTACGATAAATTTTTGAGATTTGCAGAGGTATTCAGGTATTGTCATATATCTATGATCAACTTGAACCTTAAAATACAAGAATCCTTCCCTATCAGAACCCAGTAGCAGATTTGTTGGTGTCCAGTGTCTCTCAATGTCTGAAATCTTGCCACACATATCTGCACAATCTAATGGGAAAAGATTAAGGCATGTAATATATACAAATTCAGGAATTATACACTAAGTTTCTATCTTAATTCTAGCGGCTCTTGTCAGCCTAGATATGCTCTCTCAAGGCTGAACTTCCTGCACTCCCTTTACCCGCCTCCTCTCCAAGGGTGGCAAGAGGATAAAGGAAGCACATTACTGCCGGGCCACAGTACATTGGCCTTAGTGAACAGGAAACTGTTAGCTGTCTGGCAGGTGCCATCCCATCACAAAGACATTTCTGTACTTGCCTCAATAGCATATACCCCAGGCTTAGATTTTACTTTTTTTCCAAGTATGTAAGAAAAGAATTTATAGCATGCTTGAACTCACACAAAAAGGATATGACATATTACATAAAGTACTGAATAAATGCTGAAACAAACATACCTCATTAAAAAAAATAATGTTCACTATACACATTTTTACCTATTAACTATACTACTTATTCTGAATAACCCATCTACTTGTAAACACAGCAACTGGAAGGCTGGAGCAAGAAAGAGATCTTTGCAGGTTCAAGGCCAACCACCACCACCACCACCACCCAGCCTGAAGACTGGTGGCATCCATGTAAATAATTTGCATTAAAATGACTATCATAATTTTTTAAAAAAACCTATTCTACAGAAAAGGCCAGAGACAGCTCAGTGGGTAAAGGCTCCTGTTGCCACCACACCTGACAACCTGAGTTCCATGGGATTCACATGATGGATGAAAAGAACTCCCCAAAACTTGTCTTCTGTCTGATCTCCACACACTTGATACAGCCATGTGAACATACACAGATAACAAATATAAATGAAATGAATTAAATGTAGTAATTCTACAGGGAGCTACAAAGACTATTTCTCTGGATTTTGGCAACTCTCTACTGAGCACACAAAACCATATAAAGTAAGTGTATCTAACACTTCAATGCTATCTTTAGGCAATGATGCCTAAAAGGCAGTCGGAGAAATGTAAATGCTGTTCATTTTCTGAATGAAACCACCGCTAGGGGATTCCTCTCTAGGTTGTGTAGCTGACTAGGAGCTGTGGCTTGCTGCCACTGCCCAGCACCAGGAGAGTGGATTTTATTACAACCACTGCTAGCCAGGGAAAGAAATTCCAATTTTGAGTATGTTTTCTTTTTTTTTCTTTTTTTTTTTGGTTTTTTTTTTTTTTTTTGGTTTTTCGAGACAGGGTTTCTCTGTGTAGCCCTGGCTGTCCTGGAACTCACTCTGTAGACCAGGCTGGCCTCGAACTCAGAAATCCACCTGCCTCTGCCTCCCAAGTGCTGGGATTAAAGGTGTGCGCCACCACTGCCCGGCTTGAGTATGTTTTCTATAAAATAGTTTTATACCTTCATAAATTGAACCACAGTAGACCAGGAGCCACCCACTTTTTACTAAATACAAATTTAAATTTTGGGGCTCAAACTTAAAGATATACCTGCTCCTTATTTTGGGTAGACAAAGTTTATTTTAGATATGTCCCTTAATATTTTAAGTAAACTCTAATGGTTTATTAATGGTTGGTTAATTATCAGCAGGATAGGATCCAGAGCCACCTAAAAGGCCTCCAAGCATGCCTGTGAGGGTCTCCTTGATTAGGTTAACCAAGGTGGTGGGAGGCAACATTCCCAGGCTGTACTCTGAACTCCTGACACAGGAGAGAGGAAGCTGAGCACAAGCACTTAACATTCTCTCATTTGGATGATGGCTGTCATGTGATCACCTGCCATAAGCTCCTGCAGCTGTGTCTTCTCTACCATGACAGATGACCGTAATCCTGAATTGTGAACCTAAATCAATCTTGTTGCCCTGAAGTTGACATTAGGGTATTTTTGTCACAGCAACAGAAAAGGAAGTAAGACACTGTCAGCCCCCAACTCTTTGTATATGTATATATATGTATTTTCACCCCCTTTTGAGACAAAGTCTCACTATATAGTCCTGGCTGTCTTGGAACTCATTCTGCAGACCATGCTGGCCTCAAACTCACAGTATCTACTTGCCTTTGCCTCCCAAGTGCTAGGATTAAAAGCATGTGCCATCACACACTGAAATATATGATTTTAAAGAAAGCATGTCAGTTCTGGTTACATAGGAAATATTCAATCACTGTTACATTTTCTTAGGCTGGTGGAGGTGATGTTAGGTCTCTGGCTAAGGCTCTCACTTCCTGACACCGAAAGAAAGGCCTTGGATCGCTCAGAACAATTTGTTTGGAACATTTTGAACTCCAAAACTTGTGAGACATTGAAGAGGAGATACAGAATGACACGGACGTCTAAGAGCTTAGCAGACTGCTCAGTAAAGCAATCTCTTATGATCCATATGATGGGGTAGAAGCAGAGGGGAGCTACTGAACAGGTGCCTCAGTGTCCCCATGTATAAAACACAGCGCAGGACCTATCAGAGTGCCAGGCCATGAAGTGAAATTCCATGTGACATGCTTGGCACTGTACTTATACATGGTAAGCATTTGGACTTAGCCATGCTCACTGTTACTATTATTATCTCCTTTCTTCCTCTTCCATGAGCAGAGAAATGTTCAAAAATGGAAAAGGTTTCTGGTGATTCATTACAGTCTTCAAGCTTTGGAACACAAGAATATTTCATGTGTCTTCAAATTTAAAAGCAAGAAGTAAAATAAAGCATACAATTTTATGTACCTGATCAATAAAATTAGTATGGTAGAAACATAAATTTAGCTACAAATTTAATAATAACTGCAGCCTTAAATAAGACTATTTATGGGAAAGAGATGGTTGGCTGAGAAGCAGCTGTGTGGGAGTGGGGTGGGGTGGGGGTAGGAGGTGGCGTGGGGGGTGTGGGGGGATGGTGGCTGGGGGAGAGCAGGACCAGCAATGACTGAGCAGGTACTGACTGCACAATACAAATTCGTTACTTTGTTCAACTTTACTCAGATCCCCACAGAAGCCAAAAAGCTAAATATACTACAAGTTTAGACATTCAGTTTGAAAAGTCAACTTTAAATACTCATTGCATTTTAGGGTGCTGCTTCTCTTGGCTGGGTTGTCTTCCATGGGTCTCTATTCTCACTGATTACAGACTATGGTTTGAAACACTGAGAAGGGTGGGGTGGCTCATGCCTGTAATTCCAGTAACCAGAAGGCTGAAGCTGGAGGGTTGCTTGGAGTTGAGGCCATCCTGGGCTACAAAGTGAGTTCCAGGTCATCCTAGGTTACAGAGTGACACCATGACTTTTTGTAGTATTGTCTCCTCGTTAAATCAGACATCCTATTGAAGTCTAATTCAGCCCCTGAGAAATTAAATTAAAAATCTCTGAATCTTAGACATGTCCACTCGTGTATGATATCCCAGAACTCTGAGGCTGAGGGTAAGGATTATCATTGGTTTAAGGCTAGCTTGAGCTCCACAGAGAGCTCCAGGTTAGCCTGGGCTCAAGTGAGACCCTGGCTGAAACCCACAGCACCACTCTCACAAAGCTTCAGAACCTTCTTTGATCCATCATTTTCTCTCTTATACTCAGCTAACTTCAAACATAGCTTTATTTTCTGTATCTGAAGCAAGAATTATTTTTAGGCTTTCTTGAACATCATTACGGCAAGAGCCCTCCTACTACAACTTTTCTGTTTGCCGTCTCCAGCATCTAGTCCATTTATCAAACAACTACTAGAATTATTTTTCTAACTGTGCTACATCCCTACTTTAAACAAACAAACAGACACACACCAACCTCTTGGCTCTCTTAGACAAACAAAACAGGATCTAATCTGCTTGGCTTGGAGTGTTTCCCATCCCCTATTTTCCTTTTATAGCTGAACTTACTTACAATACACCTTACACGTCTCCTTTATAGCATACTGCTCCCAAGGGCAGATCCCTTTCTGCCTGTCCCATTCTTTGAGCTAACAAACTCTCACTCTAACTGTACATTTACTATGTTACTGGAGTCAACCAAGCCCTGTGGGTCGGCAAGGCAGGAACCTCTTAGTAGTTCGTCTAGCAGTAAAAACAGATGGCAAATAAGCCAGCAACGAAATAATGAGAAACTGTGACCTGGAAATAAACAAGAGGAAAGAGAGGCGCAGGAGGACAATCCAGAGAAGTCATTTCAACTACCTTTAGAAATTAGAGTTTTTAGTCCACAGAATAGGAGGACACCCCAGAAACCGTCCGTGCTCTGTCTACTGGATAGCAAACACTACGCTCTCTTGAGAAACAGCTCAATCTAAATATTTTTAGCAATTGGATCAGCTACTTGGTAGCTGAGCTAAAAGAATATTTCTGGAACAAATCAAGGAATTGCTGGACAGATTATATTCAAGGTAGCAATAGGTAACAGAAATTAGGATTTAGACTTATTTATAGGTAACACTTTATTCATCATTTTCATTTTCCCAAAAATTACTTCATTCTTTGTCACCCAAGGAACCTAACTTGTGCAGCTTTTAAAGCTGTTAGATGGTTAAGCGTCATCACAGAATAGCTAACATGTCCAGTCTGTCAGGATGGTGTTCATTTCACAGATACGTTCTTATTCCTCTATTTACAAAGGGAGGCAAACAAACAAACCAACCCCATAAAACAGAAAACAAACAAACCAACAACAGTAGCAGCAACAACAAAAACAACACAAGACAAACTAAAAGTATAGTTCTTTTTTTTTTTTTTTTTTTTTTTTGGTTTTTCGAGACAGGGTTTCTCTGTGTAGCCTTGGCTGTCCTGGAACTCACTCTGTAGACCAGGCTGGCCTCGAACTCAGAAATCCGCCTGCCTCTGCCTCCCAAGTGCTAGGATTAAAGGTGTGCGCCACCACTGTCCAGCAAAAGTATAGTTTCAAAGCTAGACTTTGAGTCAGAGGATCACCAGATTGAGGCCAGTCAGGGATACACAGCAAGATCCCACCTCAACGCAAGACAGATATGTTTCGGACATCTGAAGCCTTCTAATTTTAACAAGAGAGAAATAAAAAAGCTGAAATAGAGGTGCATTTATGTGTATAGAGGGGAGGGACAGGGTTTCTCTGTATAACTGCCATGGCTGTCCAGGAACTCGATTTGTAGAACAGTCTAGCCTTGAACTCACAGAGATCCCCCTGCCTCCGCCTCCTCTGAGTGCTGGGATTAAAGGCATGAGCCATTGTGTTGAGCTAGAGACATACATTTTTAACATAAACACAACTAAGTAGTCACTTGCTGCTTCTCAGAGGTATGTTCTGAGACATACTCAGGCTGTGTGGTGCAGCCTCCACCTAGGCCTACAAATGTGTACAGTGTAATTCCCACTGTGCATTTCAGAGGCAATGAAAATATGATAATTATTTGTGCACCTAAATGAAGGTATAATAGAAACACAAAGTAACAGGAAATTTTCATATTCTTTATGATAAGGCAACCATCATCTATGTGGTCCTCCAGTGACCACGGCTTCACTGGATAGCATATGAAACTGCTCAAACAGGTCTGCACTGCAGTGAGTTTTTAGACTACTGCCAAGCTTTAATTTGTCATACTGTAACTCATGCTAGCAATATGTGCTAAGAGGATGGTCATATGGACTTTTTGTTTGTTTGAACACATGTTTTCATGTAGCTCAACATGGCCTCCAACTCACTATGCAGCTAACACATAGTGCTAGTATACTAGCATAAGCTAGTACAAACACCTTATACTCCAAATCTTCCTGCCTCTATCTCCCAATGCTATGACAGGCATCAACTAGCATGCCTGGCTCATCTAGGAATTTTTAATCTGTTATATCGTGTCAGATCTTTGTCCCTGTGCCACCATAACAGCACAGAACAGAGAGTACATTTCAGAGTAGCATACCATGTCTGCTGACTATGAACTGGTGACCATTTTCAACATGGCTGTGCTTCCATGACCTCCCAAGTGAAGATCCTGGGATGTGGCCAGGCCATGATCAACTAAAGGATGCCCAGGACTACGTCACCAGGCTGTCTGAAGTTAAAGGTGAGGAGATGCACAAGATGCACAGCATCGTAATCAAGCCAGTGACCACAGCTGTGGTGGCTCCAGAACAGTGTCTGAAAAGGGACGGGGCAAACCTTCTCCACCAAAGCTCCAAGTTCATTTGTGAGTTATCTGAGGCTCAGACTAACCTTAACCCATCTGCAGCCTGGGTTAGAGAGGAGCTTCATATCTTCCTATCTGTACAGCAGCATCTGCCTTCAAATAGTAAGGTGGAAAAACACCAGGAAAACCCTTCTCCAATCAGGCAGGCTTTATTGTAAAAAGCAGTACTGACATACTGCCGTCAGTCTCTTACACCACCCACCACTCCTTTCTTCCAGAATGGAGTCTCAATGTGTAGCCCTGGCCAGCCTGAAATTTACTATGGAGATGAGGCTGGCCTCAAACTCACAAGATCCACCTGCCTCTACCTCCACCACACTGAGATTAAAGCATGAGCCACCATGCCACACAGACCTGCTCTCTTAAAACTATTCTCACTGTCTTCAGAGTATCTGAAGTTAAAGAAGCTATAAACATACATTTGGGTTGGAGGGCAAAAAAGCCACAGTTACTTCTCCTTACATCTCCGTCTCTCTTTTGTTTTGCTGTCTTAAGATCTGGGATCAATGTGGCTTATGAAAAAAGGGTTAACAAAGTTTAATCATTACAAGACAGACTCTGACTAATCTACTTGCTCAACCAAATCAGCAGGATCTGCCAGGCTTCACTTTCTTTAATTAGGAAAACAAAAACAAGTCTTATCTCTGGATACAAGCATACTTGGAAAAGAACTACAGAACTTTACCTCTACGTAAGAGAAGACACCTTGCACCTGGGCATCAAACTTGGGCCTGACATATTTCAGGCAGTAACTTCCACTGAGTTGAATCTTCAGCTAATATACTTTGAATGATAGGATGGTATACATTTTATAAAATTATTATTTCAACAAGAAAATAGGACTTAAATATTAAGACAAAATAGAAGACAATACTTTGAACTCCACTTTCTTTTTGTGAAAAAACTTTCTTTTTGATACAGGGTTTTGTTCTGGCTGGACTAAAATTCACAGTGATCTGGTTACTGAGTACCCGGTACTGAGATTACAGGTATGCTCCACCAGGCTCAGCAAACTTTTTTTTTTTGTTTGTTTGTTTCAAGTGTTCAATTAAACTATAAGACTTGGACTTAACCTTATATTAGCTATCTTGATAGTCAACTATAATTATCAAACTATTTCCCAGGTTAAATAGTTTCAATATTTGGGTTGAGTCTTACCCAATAAACAAAGGTTTTCAATTCTAAAGCCCTTTTGTAATCCCTGGCACAGAGCAACTGCTTCAGCTCCTCCTGCAATTCTCAGAGAGCTACTACTTATTTTACAACAACTGTAGTGGCATGGAAAACTCAAAATGACTGATATGAGCACTAACAAATTTCAAGTTTATCATCAATTAAGGTATACAAGTAACTATGCTTTAAAAAAAAAAAAAAAAAAAAAAAAAAAAAAAAGGCCAGTTCTGCCAAATGAATCGATGGGGTCTGTTTCTTTCATTCAGAAGTACTACACAGCAAACAGTCAGGCCCACAGGGAAACAGCTTTTCAATAGCTGTAACCAGGAGCCAGACCAGGCTTTGTTGGTTTTCCTTTTCTAAGAAACATAGATGTCTGGCTTTACTTAGCCCATCTGCCATAAGTGATAACCAGATGCTCCTGTGACAATTAGAAATTTTCAAAAGCACTCCCCTACAGTAAAACCTAATAGCACAGATGAGTTCAATAGCCTGGGATCAAAGGGAATGTCAATAAAGTAACAGAGAGTCTGGGAACAAGAGAAAGGAGTGATCTGATGAACACGCATGCCACAGGGGACCAGTCCTCTCAGCACCTGCTCCTGCTCTGTCAGCCTCACATGACCCTTTAAGTTCAGATATTAACTCCACATTGTAGACAGTGATGTCACACCATTAACAAAAGCAGAACCCTGATGCTCAGCACAGGTGGCTGCTAAGTAGGCATCATCCATACCTTTAATACACCTGCTCTAACACCAAGAACATGTAACCACTCCTGATCAAGTTACTGCCTTACAACCAAGAGCTTCAAAGGTAGAAGGAAGGTTGACACTTTTGAAGCTAATTAATGTTTCACTTAGTAAAACATTCATCCAGGCCAATCTATATGCAAAGCTGTCTTTCTTGCTTGGCACCATTAGTACTGACCAACCGTGATAAAATGCTATCAGTAGCACATCATCTAATTTCTCCTTTTTTCCTCTCATCTTGTGTGTGCACATAAATGGGTTTGTGCCTGAATGTGCCTGAGTACGGGTGTGCACAGGGGTCAGGGGACAACCTCAGATCCAGTCCCCACCCTCTCTACCTTATGTAAGACAGGCTGTCTTGATTCACTGCTACTTCTGACATGCTTGGGGGACTCTTTAGTCTCTGCAACTCTTCTAGCCACAGGATCACAAGGATTACAGACAAACCACCTCCTCTGACTCCATGTGGATTCTGGGGATCTGAACTCAGGCCCTCACATTTGCATGCCAAGACCTTGTCCCAATGAGCTATCTCCCTAGGTCTCAGCACTTTCTAATGAATAAATACTTTACAGTTAAAATAAGCTATAGCTTATTTTGTACTGTATGGGAAGAGGTGTACTTTAAAGTTTTGGTGACCCCATTGGGAAGAGATCTAAACTGCCCAAGAAGACACTTTGATGTAATGTTTAAACATTTAAGAAGGTTCCTGGTAACATGCTTCCTTGCACAAACCCAGCCATTCAAGATAAATTATCTTCTGTGTTAACATTCAGTCATTCAAGACCAGGGGAGCAGAATTTCCTAAGTGGTACAACCACTTACCACTGATGACATACTTCTAGACCTTGCTTTTTCACAACTATAAAAACAACACATATTCCACATCCCTTCTAAAAAAAAAAAAAAAAACCAAAAACCAAAAACCCAGAATGTAAAAATCACATTTGTCTGTGTCCTGAAAGACCCCAGGTTGATCTCTACTTGTAGAACTCTTCTACAGTGGTACTCCTAAGATGCACACATCCCTGCATCTCCTGCTCACGTGGGAACAGTCAGCCCTTCTTTCTATTAAACCAGCCTTAATCATACCTCTGACCTGCTGGTGCCTATAGCTGCACCACTACACAGAGTAACAAACAGATGTGACACAGGAAGAATTAGGTGTCAGAAGGCTCTTCTCAGGGCTCAGGCCTCAGCACACAAGATAGGATCTCCTTCATCTCCATCCAGTAAACAAGTCAATCCTCAGAACACACACACAGAGGATATGAACACACAACATGGTGATGACTCATAGTGCTGACCTTCTAGAAGCTTCTTGTATCAGGCATGATAATACCTACCAGCCAACAATTATACTACCAGCACGTATCTAATACAATATCTGCCACTCAAATTCACATCCGTTATGTTTACCCATGTCTGTCATTTCTCTGTCAGCTACACATACACAAAAAGCACACTTCAAGTGGCACCAGTCAAAAAAGGTGTGAAGTAAAATGGACAGAAATTTCAGGAAAATTTTACAGCTCAAATGTCAGCTAAAAATCTTGACACTGAAGGCTTTAACTTGGAAACATGGTGAAAAGTTTCTAAACTGTTTCAAAATCAATATAACTTTTATTTTTCACAGTAATAATTTCATCACATAGTTGATGATGCAACAGAAAGAAATCAATCACCTAGGGTTGCTTACTTAGTGTTTAAAATGTTCTCATGTCTACTCAACTACATTATATAGAATTTGCTACCTTTTAAATAATGTCACATTTCTGATGAGAAATGGCAATTCAAAATATTCAGCTGTGTTTCATGTTGTACATTATAGCAAATTCTGCACATTCTTCTCAGATATACCCACAACATTTTTCATCAGATTATTTTCCACCTGAAGAAAAATGTGTGGAAGCCACTTCTGCACTTCCTTCAAAATTACAAAATGTAATTTTAGTCAAATATTCAGATACAAAATGGTAAGATAGGTGGTGAAAACAGCTTTAAACTAAGAATTACAAAAACCTTATGTTCCGTTTATAACACACAACAGGGTTATCCTCAAAAACAGTGACTGTCTATATAGTAAACAGTAGTACCACATGGGCTTCTGAACACACCATTGATGAAGAACTTAAATATGTTCACAAACTTTATTTCAATACAATCTTTTGAGTCAGAATGTACTTGAACCTTAGCAGTTATTCTGAAATATAAAGAACTTCTGACATGTCCACTTCAATTCTTCAAAAAAAGTTCCTATGAAAATGCAACTAAAGTACCATTAATGAAAAACATACATAAGCCCAGAGCATGTGCTGAATACTCCCTATGAAACAGAAAAAAAAAAAAAAAAAAGTATAAAAAAAGCACTTCCGATCAGGATACAATTAAGAAGAACATGCATGCCTTTAATCCCAGCACTTGGGAGGCAGAGGCAGGCGGATTTCTGAGTTCGAGGCCAGCCTGAACTACACAGAGAAACCTTGTCTCGAAAAACCAAAAAAAAAAAAAAAAAAAAAAAAAAAAAAGAACATGGCGTGATGGGGCCAATACCATGGAAAGCCTAAAGTGGACTAATAAAAGTTAGCTGCTAGATCTGAGCAGCATCTAGGGAGCACAAGAGACAGGTCTCAGCAGACAGTCCCGGTGAAGGAAGTCTAAAGGCAACACTGATGTGCAGGGAACTCCTTAAGACCCACACTGTGAAGAAGTTCCACTGCCCAGCTCTGCAGCCGACAGTGGACGATCCTCAAGAAGCCTCCACAGAATAGCCATATAAAAATAAGCAAAGACTCACCCTGGCTTCTAAAATACCAACTTTTTCATCTCAAGAGTTTTAAAACCTAATTTGATTTCCAATGCTCAAGACTCCAGTCCTTTTAAAGGTAAGCTGCTGATATCCTTGTCAACCTGGAAGTACTTCAGCTAACAACGCTGGACGCCAGAGTCCCAGTTAGAAGCTTAAAATGAAATACAGGACTTAAAAAAAAAAGTGTACCCTGCCTGGCTCCTCTTCAAGAAACCACACACCTCTGGGCACTTATTTTGGGAGCACAGAATGAATATACAAGAGGACTGGCAATAACAGTGACATCCTTTTGCTTAGGAGAAGCCAGGCTTAGCAACTGAACCTGTGGTGGGCATATTGCTAGATGATTATCAATGTTTCCATCATTAATCTTCAACTTTGTATGAAGAGCCTTGCTCCTACTGACCATAAAAATGTTATTACTGTAGAATGTAACCTTTCTGGACCATAGAGAAACGTCACTTACTGATGGGAAATTCAGTTTTGTTTTGTTTTCTGAGACAGATATCTAGCGCAGGAAGACCTGAAACTTACTATTATGTACCCTAAGCAGGCCCTGGACTCATATTCTCCTGCCTCAGGCTCCCAAATGTTGGGATCCCAGGCATGTGCCAACACACTCCACCTAATATGGTTTAGCAAAGTATAAAACAAGTGGTCTGTGACACAAGGCTGAAGAACACAAACTGATGAATATTTAACTGGGCATATCCAAACCCTAAATAATTCTTCCAACCAGACAGTGCTAAAAGTCACTTCTTGATTTGAATGGGCAGCTATTTTCTCAAACTTGGAAAGGGACTGCAAATTCTGGCTAGAAGATTGAATGCCCTCCTTACATTTCCCTTTTTCAATTACCTCAGGAAATCTGTTATGGCTTCACACACAAGCCACAATTCTAAGCCATTCTTCTTAACCATAAACACGCCAAGCCAAGTTCACACTAGTCACTGTCAGTCTCGCTCTGCAGGTGACAGATGCAGTAAAACTCACAGATGTGGACTGGCTGCAGCTTGACCCTCGGTGCAACGTGCACACTGGCAGAGCCTGCAGATGCACAGCTCAGCAAAGGGAGTGTTTTCTATTTCAGTCATTTCCCATTTTATATACTTCTAGGACCCGTCCAGGCGATTACGGAGCGATTACCGCCCCCACCCCCCACCCCCACCAACTCTCATCCCTGCTCAGCCCTATTCACAATTCATTTCTATCTTCCCGCGTTCCAGATCCTTCTTCCCGTAGCTTAATTCGGCTGCTACTATTATTATAGAGCAGGGCTCCCGGCAAGTGCCAGAAGCGAGAGGCACCGGCGCCGTTATTTGGGGAGCCTTCGAGCAGCTGCTCCAAGTTTTCCGAGAAGCCACGGACCCCCTCGCTTAGTGGCAAGGTCCCTCTTCCCCCCCAGGGGCGGGCTCCGGGACTCAGTCCATCCCTGCTCGTCTTCTTCGGCAGGCGTGCCCCACCCCCACCCCGTTATCCCTACTGGGATGCCCGAGCCGCTCGGCCCGTCCTCTACACTAGCTGGTGGCCGGCCCCGCAGCGCTCCCGTGCTCAGGTCCCCGCCCCGCACAGCTCCCCACAGCCCGGCGGGCGCGCAGACGCCCCGCGGCCGCTTCGGACCCCACGGACCCCCTGCCCCCCTCCCCGGACCGCCGACAGGGTTACCGTGGGAAGACGGGGCGGTCGTATAGGACACGGCGGCAGCGCTGCTGCTGGTTGCGTCGGACGCGGAGAAGAAGCTGGAGGACAAGGATGAAGATGAAACGGGTCCGCTCCCCAGTCTCCATGGAACTCCCGCCTAGGCCCGTTGCTAGGAGCCCCCCCAAGGCTCGAGCTCCGTTTCTCGCTTTGTTGTTCCGGGTACAGGGCGGCCGCCGCTTCCCCCGCGACAATAAATAGACTAGACGCGCGGGAGCATAGAGATGGCACGCGGCGGCTAGAGCGCCGCCGGACCCCCGGTGCTCCGGGTATCCGCGCTAGCCACTCACTTCCGGTTCTCGCTGCTCCCCTCGCAGCCCCGGCCCCTAGATTCTTCCTCCTTCCTGAAGCCGCTGGCGAAGTCCTCCTGCCCGTGGACGGGGCGAGGCGGAAGTGGCCAGAGGGTGCTGGGTACCCGGTCTGAGCTCGCCCTGGGAGGGTCCGAAGCCCCGTGCTCGTTTTCTGCTCATCGCTGGCGAGCAGCATAGCACAGATGGACTTTAATTTTCATTTAAACCAGAACTGTGCCTGGTACCCAACCGTTTGTACAGCTTAGTTAGCAGCCACTGGGCCCTAGTCCTGACCCGGGGGTGAAAGGGGTCCCAGTCTTACTCATCGAGGGCCGGGCGTGGCTGGAGCAGCGGGGCTGGCAGCGAGGCTACGCACACTCGCCGGTTTGAACGGCCGCACCGGGCCGAGTACGCCCTCGGGACGGCGTGGGCCGTGCTGCCCGCGTAGCGAGACTCATAACGGCCCGAGTGCCGCCGCGCGACCCGGCTCTTGCCCCTGCTGGCTCGCCCTGGACAGTCGGGGGGGAGGCCAGCGGGTTAAAAGGCCACGCAAACCGGTGGTTTTGCCTTTGACTAGGGCCACTTGGCCTTTTGAGAATGACTTGAGCTGACTTGGGAGAGTTTGGGAGTGCGCAACTAGTAGGGCCTTTGAAGTGTTTGAGGGGTAGCCAAGGATGCTACACGCACAGCACGCTCGAACGTTTTCAAGCTCTGCAGGACAGATTAGCTTTAGTTCTCATTCATTCTCTCTCTCTCTCTGCAGTATTAAATAAATGTACCTTGTGTAGGATAGAAGAAACAAGAAGCTGGATGAGAAAGTCATGCCTGTAGTGACTGATTTCGACAGATCTAGAAGGGATGGCACTGAGAGGAGGGGAAAAAAGAGGATGTTGAGGTCTGGCTACGCTGGGAGTGGGGGGTGGGTGGGGGGTGGTTATAGGAATAGGGCACAGCGAATACATCTAAGAGAAAGTGACAAGATAAAGTTGGAGGAGAACTAAGACCCAAAACCATCTGTGCTTTGCAGACAGGAGTTTTAATTCTCCTCCAAATGCTAGGGAGTTTGCGCTGGAGAAGGTTTACCAAGAAAATGAAAACCAGAAAACCTCTAGTTTTAAGGGCTACTGCCCCTGCTTAGAAGGCAATTTTACAACAATGGCGACTGATTCTAAGGTCTTTGTGATACTTTCCTTCAAAAAGCCCAGCAGGATACCAGGGGAGCCTAGTGCCTTGTACTTTGGGTTGCCTTTTGTTATAGCCAAGGAGCCTTTATTATAGAAGTGGATATAGTTCGCCTGCAAGTTCCGTTTGCAGTGGTGCTGATTCTGATTGTTAGCCTGATTAACCCTAGATAAGTAAAGCACACTTTTAAGTGTATTTTCGATAGCGCCTTTAGAGACAAATGGATTGCTCTCGTATGGCAGCATTATTACATGGAAATGAAAGGTAGGAGAGGCCTGCTGGGAAGAAGTAGGTCATGGGTGTGTCTTTTAGCTGACATTTCTTGCCCTGGCCTCTGCTTTCACTTTTCTTCCTGGAAGGGTGATGGGAACTCTTGCTCAATGCAAGCCTGGTCATGATAGACTGTCACCCATGAAACCCTCTTTTTTTTCCCCCTTTGGTTTTTCTCCCAGACAAAAGTACCTAATATGTCCATTTCCCACGAATGACTAGAATACTTCCATACTGTTTTCCTACCCCATTGATTGTTCTTCTGACCAAGACATTCCCTTCTAGTGAAAGAAATGGGACAGTACCATCTCTGCTCTTATAATGTACGCAGAAGACTGTTGCAAAGTTGTGGTCTGCAGCCTGTTGTAAGCTAAGCATCTTATTAACACTGTGGCACTGATACCTAATGTTGGGGGCCGACTTTTAGCAGAAAGCAGCTATCAGCTTTGCAGCCATCTTGAGCCATATACCCTGACATGAGACTTGGATTACAATAGCCTACAACAGCTGAGCACACTCCAATAATCTTGGTTTAGATACCTTGGGTGTGTGAGATTAAAGGTATGTAATTTAAGAGTTTGACTTAGAAGTGTAGAGATCAGATTTAGAGACAAGACCTAAGGGCATGATTAAAGGTGTGACCAAAAGGCATGGCTTAGAAGTGAGACATATAAAAGGCAGAGGCAGACGGAGAGAATCAGACATTAGGGAGACACAGAAGAGAGAAAGAGACACTTCAGAGAGTACAACTTGTAGTAGGAATTAGGCAGTAGGTAGCAGGCACTTGGAAGAAGTAACATGGAACTTGGAGGCACTAGGGACTAGGAACTAGGAACTAGGAACTCAAGACTTGGGACATGGACTAGGAAGAGAGACTGAAGAATAAACGGGATTGAAACACACTCTGTCTGGTCTCCCTCACCCTCTCTCTTGCTGACCCGACCCGACCCGACCCGCGGACTGGATCGGCAGCTTGGGCTGGAATACAGTGGTCGCCCCAAGTGGGCCAGCTTAGGCCTCAACATTTTTTGGCCACCCGAACGTGGGGCTAGTGCGGCTCCCAACAACCTAAAGAGGTGGAGTCTTAGTTGTCTTAACTGCAAAGTGTCAGTTCTGAACCTTCTTAATGCTGAAACCCTTTAATACAGTTCCTCATGTTGTGGCGACCCCCAACTATAGAATTATTTAAATTGCTACTGCATAACTAGTTTTGCTACTCTTATGAATCAATGTAAACACCCCCCCCCAGAGGTTTGCCAAAGGGGATGTGGCCCACAGATTGAGAACCACTACTGTCAGTCAAGGACTGATGGGCAGTGACACCCTATTCATCCCAGACCAGACAGACTAGTGAGCTTCATTGGTGAGAATCTGCAAGTGCAAATGTATCATAGAAGCCATGACTGACTGACTGGTGGGGATTAGAGTCACCTAGGAGACAGACATCTGTGCACAACTGTGAGGTAGTTTCTAAGATTGGGTTAACTGAGATGGGACAGAAAATGTGGGTTGACACCATTCTACATGATGGCAACCCAGGCTGAAGAAATGGGAGAGAACTGGCCAGGCACTAGCGTTCATCATTCTGTGCTTCCCTCCCAACTGTGGATTTAAAGCGACTAGCTGCCTCATGCTTCTGTCAAATGCCTTCCCACTGTTATAGGATGTGCCCTCAAACACCTAAATAAACAGCCCAAATAAACCCTTTTTTCCTCCCTTTTGTTGTAATTTTGTTGCATCCTTGAGAAGAGTAATTAGTACACAGGCTAAAATAACTACAAGCTATTCGAGTCAACAATGAAATAAGACTGAAATATAAAGGGACATGTTGAACTTTTTAATAATATAGTTTTTATGTATAAAAGCACATACACAGTGTTCTAGTAGCTTAAAAAAACCTACAAAAATGTACCCTTTACTACAGACATTTTAAGACAACAGCCAACTGTCACAGAAAGCCTGACTCTAAGAAACTTAGATTTTCAGATGAAGCTATGGAATGTGCTGGCTCCTCTAGCCTCCTGAACTCCTGCAAAAGATGGGCAATAGGATGGAAGTCATGTTGCATCATAGGTACAGTTATTTCTGCCAGTCGCTAGCCATCCTGTGCCGGTGAAGCTCTACTATGCCAGTTAGAGCAACTAGGCTTTTTGTCTCACACCAAGTTAATGCAAGCAGTATGAACCTAGAGACCAGGGAGCCTTTGGTGTCAGAGCTGCCTCATTCCTCGGGGGTTCTCCTTGATGTGTTCTGATATGCCCCATTACCATAACAGCAGTCCTCCCATTACACCAGCTGAGTGGTAGACAGCTTAAAAGATAGCATGATGCTATAACCTAGCTTCATAACACCAGTTTACTGTCTACAGCCTAACTCCCAGACAGACTTCATGACAAGAGCCACTGAATAAGGTGTCTGAAGCTGACAGAGTAGCTAGGCCAATTTCCAAGAGATAGAAAGTGGAAGGGGAAGATTCATACTCAAATTCATGTCTCTGTAAGATTTCCCCAACAAGCTGACAGAGTTCCTCAGATGACATTAACTGACGGCCTAGGAAAGATCTAAGGCATTTCCAGAAAGTCCTCAGCAGGGCAAGAGATGCCTAAGATGATCTGTTTTCAAGAGCAATGTCCCCATGCTTCAGACCTGGCAGAAAGATGAGTTGGATTACTTTTTTGCTGCACCTTTAAGGCAGACTCTGATACAAGAGAAACTTGGGTGCTGTCAAAGGGCAGCCCTTATTCCATTTCTCTTGTTGAGCAAAGTATGGTGGATGCTCGTTACCATCACAAGCTGCTTTTCCTTGTCTTGTTTTCCTTTTTTAGCAGTCTTACAAATGATGAACCCATGTTCATCATTTGGCCACAGTCAGACCTGATCAAAATAACATTGTTCAAAGATTCCTGAATTTGGGGTTTAATGGGTTTTTCACTGCCAAGGATGGATTGATTGCATGTTTGTGGTAGTATTCAGGGTAGCTGATTGATATCCAGCAGGACAGCATTGGTGAGAGCACACACACACACACACCCCTTCACCATGCACTGAGAAGACAACTTCATGAGTTATTTTCCTCCACCGTGTGGGTCCTTGGGATTGGATCCAGGTTGTCAGGTTTGTTAATACGTGTTTTTACCCATAGAGCATCTGATTAGTCCAGGAAGATATTTTTATTGGAATTTTATTTTTTAGTTTGTGGAACTCTTCTATTGGGAAAATGTTCACGTTTTGTTTCTTTTGGGGACTTCTTACTTCTGGGCCCCAGCTTAACAGTCAGTAAGAACATCTCTAATTGACAGAGAAGTGGGTTTCTGACCTGAGCTGGCCAACTACATAGAACCTGTGTAGGCCTGGCTGTCTTAGAACTCACTGTGTAGACCAGGCTGGCCTTGAACTTAGAGGTCCACTTGTCTCTGTCTCCTGAGTGCTGGGATTAAACATGTGCATAACCACTGATCAGCCTCTGAATTTTATATTCATTTTTATTCCTATTTGGTGAAGATGAATCTAGACCCTACAATTCGCTTTTTGTGCTTGTTATCACAAGGTTGGATCTCTGTTAGTTGATAAAGCTGCAAATACTGAAATAAAGTTTTCTTTTTACAGTATGTTCTCCCATAAGCTCCTATAGCTTAGGTGGCCTTGTTAGAATCCACCTTCTGCAGCACAGGTGGCTTTGACAGCCCTTTGTATGGGTCTGACAGACAGTAGTGAAGTCTCACAGAGCCTAAAGTAGGAGAATCACTTGAGTCTAGGATTCAGGGCTAGACTAACATAGCAAGATCTTGTCTAGAAAAGCAACAAACAAACAAACCCCATGACTAACAGATAACTGGAATGTGCTAAAACTAGTTGCTAATGATTCGTCTAAAAGATCAACGATTTGGAAGGAACGAGATGAGATTGGGAAACATGACAAGGAAGCCTGTTAAGAGGTATATGGAAGTTTCCTGAATGGGTACACACTGTAAAATACTTATATTCTTACTGAATAAATACTATGAGCATCCTGTGCAGAAGAGACTGTTAATAATCAGGCAAACACACTAGAGCACAGTAGCCAGACAATGGTCAGTGTCTTTGTCCAGCCATCTTACTGCTGAACCACTGGACCTTTAAGCAGAACAGCCATGGTAGTCAGGATGGAGGCCATACATGCGCTCAGCAGCACGGACTTTCCCTTAGCAGGGGTCACCTTGGCAACACTACTGCCAAGTGCTTAATCTGTCAAGAGCAGAGAACAGCATCGAGTCTCTAATATGGCACCATTCCCAGGTGCCATGAGCTGGCCATCTGGTGGCAGGTTGATTACACTGGATATCTTCCATCGTGGAAGAAACAAAGATTCACCCTGATTGGGAGTGATCATACATTCTGGAAACGGTTTGGCTTTTTCTGCATGCAAGGTTTCTGCCAGCTCCACTGACTGTGAACTCACAAAATACCTTATCTGCCATCAGTGCATCCTAGTCGACACTGCCTCTGATCAGAGAGCTCCTTTCACAGCAAGGGGATTAATTGGCTTGGCCACCCACACCACTGGGAAGCATCTGGCTTCAATGGATGGTGAAATGACTTATGAAAAACTTAGTTATGATCCCAGCTGGAGACGACGGTACCTTGGAAAATGAGATTCTCCTTTCAGTTCAGGCTGTGTCACACCGTCTCTCATAAAAAGCAATGTTTGAATCAAGATGTGGCAGCGACAGTGGTTTATCTTACAGTGTCATCTAACAAGCTCCTCATTTTCTTCTTTGCCTGGGAACCTTGGCTGCTGTGGGTTCCGAAAAGAGGCCCAAGGGGAGACTGCTTCTGTCAGATGAGGTAACACTGATTACAAGAGACAGGAAGACTACCACCTGGGTATTTTGGGTTCTTTACACAATGAACAGAAAAGGAAAAACAGGAACTAATCTACTAGATGATGTGATTTATCCCAATTTCAAAGAGGAAGTTTGCTTGGTTCTATGCGGTAGAGGCAAGAAGATACTCCAGGGCATTATATTAGTGTCACCAATTAATACTGGAGTCAATGAAAATGACAACAGCTAAAGTAAAACACAAGGTGTCTGAGGACATCACCTTCCACAAATGGTTTGTGCCACTTCACCAGGAAAACAGGGTAAGTCCTGGCTGAGAGCAGGAGAAATACAGAATAGTCAGAAGAAAAAGCATGAATATAGGCTGAGCTGTAGAAAGAAAGGCAGAGGTGTTCTCAATAATCTGGTGGTGGTTTTCTCTTGTGTGTCTGTTTGTACATCCCAAAAATTGTCTTTGTCTTACCCCTCTATGTTCAAGCTTCTCACTGTACTAGTTTCTCTGTGGTCAATATAGCAAAGCACCACGAAGTCAGTGGTTTAGAAAACAGGGAGAAAGCACATTCTCCTGATTCTGGAAGCCAGAGGCCTGGAATCAGGGTGTCAGGTTGACTCCTTTCACAAGGAGTTGGGGAGGATGTGTTATGGGCCACTTGGCAGCCCTTGGCATTCCCTGGCTTGGGATAGACCACTCTCATCTCATCCCTCCATCTCTGCATCTGTTTTTTTTTTTTTTTTTTTCATTCCTTCCTTTCAGAACGTTTTCCTTTGAAGACACCTCATTGGCTTGAGGACCTACCCATTACTCCAGGCTGATCTTAAATCAAGATTTCATTCCAGTTTCAAGGTTCCTGTTTCCAAACAAGGTTCTAGTTACAGGTTCTCTGGGTTAGGAGAGCTTTATTTATGCGCTTTATTTGTTTATTGAGGTTTCATGCACATTTGATTTAGCTGTGGATGGTTTCTTCAGGAATGAACACAAGCATCACCAGAATTAATTCTCTTTTTGTGTTTTCTAAGACATGATCTTATATAGCCCAGGCTGGCCTCACATTCTCTATGGAGCCAAGGATAACCTACAATTGCTGATCCTCCTCTTGCTGCCTCCCAGTGATGGGGTTATACTTATTAACTATCATATCTGATTTTCAATTCTTATGTTTTTATTATGTTAATTTAATTGGATCTCATAAGGGCAACAAAGTAAGTATTTGTTGTTAAGCCAGAATGTGCACTTGAGCATTTTTACAAATTAAATGTATAACCAAAATAAAGTTAAGGATAAATGCCAAAATTTCTTTCTTTCTTTTTTTCCCCTTTGACAGGGTCTCTGGCTGTCCTAGAACTCACAATGTAGACCAGGCTGGCCTCAAACTCAGATATCCACCTGCCTCTGTCTCCCAAGTGCTGGGATTAAAGATGTGCACATTACGTTTGGCTCCAAAATTACTTTCAAATGCATAAAAAATTATTTTGAAAATGCATTTTACCCTCTAGTGGTTGGAAAATTACCCATGGTATTTCTAAACTGGAAACTTTGATCACACATCTTTACCAATGCTATTAAGTTGGAGGAAATGGATGGAGGTTGATCTGAGAAGAGTCCTTAGGCTTGTACTGTTTGGAAGAAGGTTAATTTTAGTTTTAGTTTTTTTTTTTTAAGTGAATTCAAACCATCTCTACCCATAAGAGAAAAAAATCATGTATAGATTCCCTTTTAGTAGAAGGAGGGGAAAAACCCCCCACTACCACCAAACCAAAGAATAAGAAATGTACAGAAGCCATGAGTGGTAAAACAAACAGGGAGTGAAAAATCACACATAGAAAGTACGAGGAAAGTGGAAACAAGTTCTACACTCCTGTATTATAAAGTGAGAACATGGTCCTGCACCACTGGGGTGGGGATAATCATCATGAACTTAAATAATTCAGCTCGACTCTATAACTATTATTTAAATTCTTTACATTTATTTATTGTGTATTCATGTGTATATCTACACTCATACCAGTGTGTGTGTGCACATGTGTGCACTGAGCACGTGTGCTTGTGTGCAATCATACATTTATATAAATGTGTGTATGTCGTTACCCATGTCCGACCCGTGGAATAAGGCAACGGCAATCGTGTTCTTCTTCAAGTGGTTTATTCAGCTATCGCTGTACAGCAAGCTTCTTCTCTCTCTTCTCTCTCCTCCCCGTGCATCCCCTTAAAAACTTTTCCTTGTTCCAATCAGCGATTGCCACTATGTCACTACTAATTGGCCACTCTCAATGACGAGAGGTAAGGCGATTGGGTAACCACACCTCTCAGCGCATACAACTCCATATATGGAGTTGTCTTTCCTCTCAAGCAATGCCTATGCCAAGCGCCACCTTGTAATGGTGAGAGCGGAGCCGCTTCCCATATGTGTACATGTACAATCATACATTTATACATGTCTGTGAGAGTGTATGTGTATGTGAATATGTACACTTATACATTTATACATGTGAGTGTGTGTGTATGATCATACATTTATACAAGTGTATGTGTGTATATAATCATACATTTGAAACTACTTGTGCCATAACACATGTGTGGAAGTCAGAGGACAACCTGCAGGCATTAGTTCTCTCTTTGATAGAAGGGCTTCTGGGGAATCAAACTCTGGGGGTCAACCTTGGTGGCAGGTGACTTTACCTGCTAAGCCAGCTCATGAGATGAAAACAGATTGTTCCTGTGGATTAGATAAATAAATCAATAAAACCTTCTTCAAAAGGTTTATTATATTCAAGAACAGAAATGTGTAAGGCAGTAGAGACAATTCACCCAATAAAGCCACAAGTACAAGGACCTAAGGCTGAACCCCAGCTCCATGTTAAAAGTCAGGCATATGACCACACCTGGGACTCCCAGGCTGGGTATGCAGAGAATGGGAGATCCAAACATGGTTTCTGTGCCAGTCAGCTTTGCCTAATTGGCAAGCTCGAGGCCACTGAGAGATCTCGCCTTATAAAACAGTACCTGGAGAGAGGTTGTCCTCTGGCTGCCATACAAGCACACACACACACACACACACACACACACACACACACACCCCTACAGTCACAGCACAGAAGAATATAAAGATGAAGAAATTGAAAAAAGTCAGGAATAGTGACACACTTGCAGTCCAGCTACTTGGGAGGCGGAGACGTGAGAATCACTTAAGACTAAGATTTGAGATCAAGTGTATCATGGGAGGGGGGAAGTCTAGGGAAATTCTAGCAGGAAATCTCCTCCCCAAGACCTAGAGAGATGAGTTGGTATAAAAGACCCCCAAGATGGGAGACCCTCACTCAAGTCTCTCGGGATGTCACAGCCACCTAATAATTCACAAGATACCAATCTAGATGCAATCAGCAAGAGGTATATTTCAGGATCAACCGGCTGATGGTCAATCCATAACTCATGCAGGAGCAGAGGAATTGACAAGACAGCCTGGCTAGGGGAGGTCTTATATAGGGCAACCCACAAATGGAGGGGTAGGGGTAACTAAAGAAACATAACATAAAAACAGTGGAAAGTCTCAAGAAGTCCCAATCCATAATTTAGTCAGGCTCATGTGGAAAACATCTTGTACACTTATCTTTTGTAAGACTGTAACCTTGCCCAACCATTTATCTTGTGGTCAGCTAGTTCCTGGGACCACCCAGATGACTTGCATCTTTCTTTGTGGTCAGGAATGTGTCAGGAAAGGCTTTGGGCCTTTCCACCCGCAGGTGGGTTCCCTTCCCTGATGTCTGAGGAATGTTAATCAGCCTCTACCTTCCTCTCCTGAATGTTAATCCAGCAAGTGTCCTCTGACTCAGGAGTAATGTACTCCTCCCAGAATGTAGAATGTATCTCGGGGCAGTGAAGACCTAAAATCTCACATTTAGTTCTGCTTTCTTTGTGGAACTAGTGAACCAGATGGCCTGCATTTTTTTGGCTCAGGTTTAGGGGTCATAAAAACTTTCTATACTTTTCATAAGTTTTCTATATCTTTCATTACACTTGCTGCTCTTTTAGAGGATCAGGTTTGGTTCTCAGTACCCACATGGCAGCCCACAATCATCTGTAACTAGAAAATCCAATGCTCTCTTCTGGCCTCTAAAGCCCCTGCACACATGTGGTACACAGACATGCATGCAGGCAGAACACTAATGCACATGAAATTAAAAAATAAAATTAGTAGCCATATGAACTTCCGACAAAATAACAAAAATTAATATATAAAAACATGAAAAATTGAAAAGCTATTATCCGAGTGGACTGGAATAAAATGTAGTTAAAAAGTTAACTTGCTATTTATTTTATAAAAGCAAAGTAAAAAAAGATAACTCTTAGATAGTAGAAAAATATGGACCAAAGATAAACTATGAAATAGTAAAACAAAAAGAAGATTCTGTTTTTTTTTTTTTTTGTTTTTTTTTTTTTTATAAAAAGCAATATGTTACTGTAATATTTAATGTGGCAGCACCTTAAATCTTGTTGTTATGGGGCCACCATCTTCCCAACTAGGCAAGACCTTGTAAGGCCTCCACGAAGGGAGGACCTTACCCAAGCCTCAGGAATTTGCAGCCACCCATTAACTCACAAGACACCAAACTTGATGCAATCAGCAATGCAAGAGGTATATTTCGATCAACATGTTGAGGTCAAGACCCATGATCCACACAGGGGCAGTGGGGTTTGACCCCGGGGCTTTGGAGACAGAGATAATTTAAAGCCAAAAATCACAACTCAGTGGGGAAACCACAACCCAGGGGGAGTGAAGGAGGGTTATTGGAGAGTACCTGTGGAAAGTGCCAGCCCATTATTCAGTTTGTGACAGGGTCCAAGGAACAGTCATGGGGAACATTTTATATGGGCTATTCTCTAAGAGCCTATGCATAATCAACCATCTATCTTGTGGTCAGCCAAGTTCCTGAAACACAGAGCTCACGACCAAGCTGACCTGCACTCTTGGTTCTGCTCTGTCTGTTAGGAGTTTTTGAAAATTTTTAACCCTTTTAACCTGAGGCCATGAGCGGCGGTGTGCTCCCACCGCTACTCAACTCTGACCGCAGTTCATACTGGTCCAAAAGCACTGGCCCTGCCACTCACAAGATGCCATCGTGGGAGACGGCTCACACAATTAGATGGCCCACACAATTACTGGTGTTACCCAATTAACTAACCTAGACATAAGTTGTTACCCAGGACAGTCCTAGACCCGTGGTTCTCTATGGCTCCTATATCCTGCCTCTCCTCTGCTTTCTTAGCTCCTCCTCTTCCTCTCCTTACTCCTCCCACATTAGCTCCTCCCAAATTACTGAGTTTCTTGTAAACTATAGTGGGAGAAATATTCTGCTACATATCACCCTTCTTGTCAGAATAAAAAAAAAACTTTCTCTCAAAATATAATTAGAGCACAACGATACCAATTTGTAACACTAAGGTTCAAGATAGACCTAATACCCAGTCCAATATATTGTCAATAAAAAGACTATTGTCATATATTTTAACTTAAAAGACTATAGTTCTGTACCTAACTTATGTCTTGGCTTTAGAATGAGTGCCATCTGAAAACCATCTTCTCAAATCTGTTCTCTCAAGTAAATAACCTGGGTTGGTTATGAGACTATAAGTCTTCAACCCCGCCTGAAATCCAGAATGACTGAATTAACTAAAAATATGGGAAACACAAAGCATAGCTTCTAAAACATGGCCAATTATATAGACCGCTGATCACCGGGACAGTTCCTATACTTCAAAACGTGGGGCATCTGGTCTTCAGCCTTCCAGCCCAGGATCATCTGACAGACCTAGTAATGCAGAATTTTTGAGGGCTGATCACTCTGTCTTGGCAGATATAATCAGTCGACTATTCTGCAAGTGTGTCCTTTTTCTGGACAGTATATTGTTTGTAGATGAAAAGAGGCAAGTCTTGCCTAGTGGCTGTCTCACCACAACTGGAGTAGCTCCAAAGATACTCAATTTCTTCTTAGAATCCAATACAAGGAAGCTGTCAGGAGCAGACAGGTCTCTAATCAAATGAACAGTAATACAGAAATGTTTGTAATGTCAATTCTGTGGCCTTCTGACATTTTTGAAAACCACTATTTATGTAAAGCAATCTGGACTATTGTCCATTACTACCTTTCAGCTATTTCTAAATAAAATATGGAAAACACGCTAACAACAAATTCAGAGTCATGAATTCGTTATTAGGCCCTTAACTCACAGCCTAACCATCTCAGATCAGTTTTAAAAAATTAAAAAAGGAGTGGGTCTAAGCCCTGTACCCACCAATTTCGAATTAATAGAAGAAAATATACTAATGAAACCTTTGAATTTGAAATCAAAATAATTTTTGTACTATCTAAGAAATTATAACTTTAGCTTAGTAACAATTATACAGATTTACAGATTTCTACCCATAGGTTATGGCTATGTAATCAATTCTAGCTATTCCTCCAAGTTCCAATAAAACCATTACTTTCCCCTAGAAAGACAGCCTAATATTAACTGCCTCAGTCTCCAAGCCCAGGGAATTGGGGCACTGACTCTTCATTAACTTATTCAAGCTTAATACAGGTGTTAAGATATTAGAAGAGGGCAGGGGGAAGGATACATAGATAAGCCTCTGACATCTGTGTCTTCACTGTATCCAGCTGGAATTCCAGGACATCAGAGGTTCAAGCAGGTCTGCTCAGCTTGCTTGATGAGTAGCTACACCAAGGCTGTGTATTCTGCAATATACAATTCTCAAGACAAATTTTAGAATCAAGATAATTTTTTGTTTGAATCTCTGGAATCTAGTCTTCTGGCGGCCTGCCTCTGTCATGTCTAATCCATATAATTCTGGGAGATAGAAATACCTTAATCATCTCTTCTGAAAACACACAGACAAAACTTTTTTCCCAAAATAGAATATCTTTGAGCCAGTAACCAGAAAAACCTTTATCTTGACCTCTTTCCCAGAGGAAAAAATATAACCACAAAACGGAAAATCACACCCATTTTGAAAATTAAATCAATCTAAGACAAATGAAGTAAGTACTGTATGTGCCTATTCTTAGAACTTTCTTATTTTACCAAGTACGAAATGAACTCAGAAATCCCATGGGGCCCATGTTAGACAGAATCCGAGTCTCCTGTGAGGCAATATAACTTTTATCTTTATATCTTTCTGTTCTGCCCTCTGCCTAGAACAGCTTTTTATTTATACCATCTATCTATTTGGCTCTCTATCTAGAGAGCCTCTAGTTATACACTGCACTCTCTATTCTAGAGTCAGTGGCAATTTTCCCTATCTTAGTTCTGGACCAGAAACTAGATTCCCCACATGATTCAGACAAATCTGTTTATAAATCTTTCCTAAAAACAAAATAATCCCTATACTGTAACTTTATACTTAAATCAGTAACTGCTCCACAATGGAGGCTTATTTATTTAGCTCTCTTGGCTCAGAGCAGCTAATAATGTGTACCTGTCTGTCTGTGACTCTGTGCCTAGAGCCACAGATAAATTTTCCCTACCTATCTTTGTTCCAAACCACAGGTGAGATTCCCCACAAGAATTGGACAAAAGTGTTTCTGAATCTATCTTACAAACAAATAATCTTAATTTTAAATCACAGTTCAAATTTCTCTGCCCTAAAAGTAAGCTACTTCCTTCTTTTCCTAACAAAAAGCAAGCTGCCTTTTCCCACAGCAGGGGACCTCAGCCTGTAGTTTATTTGTTCACAGTTCCTGCTCTAGGGATCATGTGACTTATCTTAGCACTCACTTTTTGTTTTGTGTTTTTTTTTTTTTTTTTTAAATAAAAATACAACTTTTACTCTTAGGTGAAATGTACTTAAATGTTTAGTGAATTCGTCCTGAATATTGGTGCAACACTTGTTAAAGTTAACATTTAATAACTGCCACACCTAATCTGGCTTGTTCTTAAGGAGCCACCATTTTTTGAGCATCAGTGGGAACACTGCTGCTTGGCTCAGGCCCATTTTGATTTCCTCCTTAAACACAATTATCCAGAGATTGTACAAAGTAGGAGGCCAAACCTAAGGGCTTTCTGACCCTGGATGGGACATAAAAAAAAGCTACATCCTGAGGTAAGAATAGACTGAGCAAACTTCTGCTTCTTGTTTCTAGAACCTTGGAGGGCAGGAACTCTTTTTTTAACTCTTAGTAAACTCATAATAAATCAATTTCACTTTTAACCAAGGCATTTATCTGGATACTTTCTGTGCCCTTCCCCCAGCCTGCCAGGCTGGGCAGGCCAGAAGAGCTGTTTACCTCAATAGACGAAACAACAATAGGACTTGGGAGACACTACATTGCAGGCCTTGGCACCCTGTAGTCTGCAACCGGAGCTAAGAAGAATGGATCTCCTGCTGAGCTTGCCTTTACACCACCTTCAGGCTACTATCTCCTCACCCAGCCCCTGGGCTGAACCAAGAAGAGATTCTGGGGGGGTGGGGCTTCCCCTTTCTATGTAAAAGCAAAATATTAAACTTTGGGCCTTGATCAGAATATGTTGTCTTGGCCCCATGCTTCTCTTGCCCTCCATTCCCCTTTCATTCCCAGCCTTCCTCTCAAGTGAACCTGGCTTCAGAATGGCACCCAACGTGGGGCTCGAACCCATGACCCTGAGATTGGCTACAACTTTCATTACTTTCCTGCAAGCTTTTCTTCCACCTGGTCATTAAACGCATCTGTTGTATGTTGATTAAAGTTGGTGAACTCAGATTTCTCTGCAGGAAGGTAGATTTCTATTAGACTTTAAGTGTCTCCTATGAAGGCATTTTTAAGTACTACTATTCATGTGTAAATAGTCAGATTTCAATGGACAACTGAAGATACAACATGAACAAGAACCAATAGAAGTGACAACTGAGGGCAGAGAAGATGGCTCAGAGAGTAACATGCTTGCCACACAAGCATAAGACCTGTGTGTGGATCTGTAACATCTACCTTAAAATGCTGAGTGAGATAGCACAGATTTACAACTCCAGTTCTTAGACAGGCAATGTAGGTGGAATCCAGAGTATTGCTGCCCAGAAAGTCTAGTGGAAACAACAAGGTCTAGTTTCAGCAAGAGACTGTCTAAAAAAAGAAGCTGGAGATTGATAAAAGAAGGTCGTCTCAGATCAAACTCCAGCCTTTGTGTGCACATACAAGAATGAGAATGTTTATCATGTACACAGGCACAGATGAGAACACCTCTCCCCCCCATACATGTATTAATCAACATACAACAGACGTGTTTAATGACCAGGTGGAAGAAAAGCTGGCACAGAAACAATAAAAGTATCCAGATTTAACGCCTTGGTTAAAAGTGAAACTGATTAAATATGATTAAGAAAAAGACAACAAGATAAAATCCAACTACGTGCAGTTTACATCTAAATCGTAAGGCCATAAAGATTGAAAGCAAAGTATGAAGCAAGAGAACCCTTGGTATTAACCAAGACCAAATTAAAGTAGCGAGAAGTAAGACAGTTCTTAGAGCAGAGAGCAGTATCAGAGATCACGAGAGCCATGTCAGAGCAGTAAAACAGCAGTTCACCGCAGAGAAGTTAACAGGGCCCAAAGTTAGTTTGACAAAATAACTATTAAATTTACAAACAGAGACCACTGAAAACCACGAGCATAATGCAGAGATATGTGGACCGCAAGTGGTGGTTTGAATATGCTTGGCCCATGGGAAGTGGCACTATTAGAGGCGTGGCCTTTCTGGAGGAAGTGTGCTGCTGTGGAGATGAGGATTTCAGCACATTTGTGTGCCCAAGTCTGGCCAGTGTGATCGAGACCCTCCTCCAGGTTGCCTGCAGAAGACAGTCTGTTTCTGGCCGCTTTCAGATCAAGATATAGAAACTTCCACTCCTCCAGCACCATGTCTGCTTGCATGCTGCCATGCTTCCCACCATGATGATAATGAACTAAGCCTCTGAAATTGTAAGCCAGCCCCAATTAAATGTTTTCCTTTATAAAAATTGCTGTGGTCACAGTGTCTCCTTACAGCAATGGCAACCCTAACTAAGACACCACATAAAACCTACAAGCTAAAGTTGAGGGAACATTGAAGTGGAGAGGGCAGAAAGACTGTATGATGTCTGATGTGATATGGAGCCTCCTGAAAATGACAAGAAGCAAGACCTATGATTCCTCAGTAGCTTGTGTGCCCAAACATAACCTGAACAGGAGTATCAATAGAAATGCTAACTAGCAAGGAGAAGTCTCACAGGACCCACCCCAAGACAAAGAATTACAGGCAACTAATGACTACTGGGTCAGGAAGACTGAGCCTCTCCCAAGGAGTAGCTCCCTAATTTGGTTATCTAATACAAAGTGGTCAGCCTTGAAATCATATACTCTCAAGCTACCCTAAACATACTCAGAAGCTTGGGTTTATATATTTATGCATACATAACATATTAAATATAATGTTATATATTAAATATAATATGTATTAATTATTAAATATAATTATTATAATAATTAAATATATATTATATAATTAATATAATATATAAAATTTAAATATAATTAAATATAATGTATAACTGTTATATCCATAAAACATATAACATACACTATATAATATATACTTATATAGTCATTAATTTATTAACATTAATGATTAATATTCATTATAGAATATATATTAATAGGTTAAAATAATTAATACTTAATACAATTAAATATTAATTTAACATTAATACATTAAATACACAAATGTATGTCACTGAATATTTTATATATGTATATGTACATATGTATATATAAGGTATATCTATACAACTTTATATTACATATGTAGATTTCCAAAGATTTATAAATATATTTATTTTATTATATATATTACATACATACATTATATAAAATGTATAATTACTTCTGTATTAGTCGGGGTTCTCTGGAGCCACAGAACTTATGGGTATTCTCTATATAGTAAGGGAATTTGTTGATGACTTACAGTCTGTAGTCCAACTCCCCAACAATGGGCAGCAGCAGCTGTGAATGGAAGTCCAAGGATCTAGCAGTTGCTCAGTCCTCCAAGGCAAGCAGGTGAAGAAGTGAGCCTTCCTTCTCCCAATGTCCTTCTGTAGGTCTCCAGCAGAAGGTGTGGCCCAAATTAAAGGTGTGTACCACCACACCTGGGTCTGGGACTTGCTTTGTCCCAGATGACTTTGAACTTAAGAGATCTCCTTACCTTGATCTCCTGGGATTCATAGCCACTATGCCTCAAGATCTCCATGCCAAGATCCAGGTCAGAAACTTGTATCTCCCAGCCTCAAGATCAGGATCACAGGTGAGCCTTCCAATTCTGGATTGAAGTTCATTCCAGATATAGTCAAGGTGACAACCAGGAATAGCCACTACAACATATTACTTTCTATTATATGTATATATTTATATATTATATGATATATGTAATAATACTTTATATAAAATATATAATTTAAATATTTATCATATTATATTAATCATATATTGATTATAATATATTATATATTATTATAGAAATAGTAATAAATGTAAAAGAGGCCGTTTATTTGAGAAGGAGTCAGTGGGATACACAGAAGGGGCTGGAGGGAAGAAAGGAAAGAGGGAAAGTGATATAATTATATTTCAATTTACATGTCTTTAATAAATAAAAAGTAGCATTCCATTTATAGCTCTGTACTTAACTGAGATTAACTGAACAAAAGACAGAAAAATATTATAATTAATTACAAATGATTACAATTAAGACAATGTAGTCATTAAAAATAAAAACGCTGGGCTGAAGAGATGGCTCAGTGGTTAAGAGCACTGACTGCTCTTCCAGAGGTCCTGAGTTCAATTCCCAGCAACTACATGGCGGCTCACAACCATCTGTAATGGGATCCGATGCCCTCTTCTGGTGTGTCTGAAGACAGCTACAGTGTACCCACATGCATAAAATAAATAAAAATAAAAATGGCATAAATATTTCTAAATGTCAATTAACTTGAAAATGTAGCACACAAGGATAAATTTCTAGGAAACCCTTCCTTATAATTAAGATAATAAATCAATTTTCAAAACATTTTCTACAAAGAAAATTCCAGGTTCACATGGTACTTGTGGGCAGTTTTATCAATGATTCAAAGAAGAAAAATAATTGCAACCTATATAATATATTCTGAAGAGTTGAAAAATAAGGAATACTTACAGATTCATTTTATGAAGCTAGAATTATTTAATAAAAAGTTTAATAATATCACAGTAGGTAAATCCCTTTTATATCGAAAGAATAATAATTTCCTAGACTGAAGTATGGCATTTCATAAAAGTTAAACATGACTGCTGTTTGAAACAAAAGCATTCTGAAAGGAGAGCTCATTTTCCTACTTTCCTACTTCCTAAATTTGTAGATTTCTACAAATCTACAGATTTGTAGAAAATATTTGCAATTCTTGTATTGATGGAGAATTCTAAGAGCTACCTCAGTAAAGCAGTGAAGGGAAGTTGTGAGAGACATGGAAAGTTAACACTGAGAAAAGATACGCACTCACTGGTAGGCAAAGAGACACAGATCAGGAAAGCTGCCATATCCTTCCAGAATGTTTAAACTGTACAGCACCATCAAGGGTTAACACGGACAGGTAAAGGCTGAATCTCTTATGCACTCCAGAGGGAATATAAGGGACAAGAAAGCATTCGTCAGCACGGTAGAAAAAATCCGACAGTCTGTTCTACTCTTAGAATGAGAACATCCTTCAGACATGCCGGTGCAGCTTTGGTTTGTAATGGCACACATTTAAGAAACAGCCCACCAGGTGAGTGGGTACAAGAACACGGCTGTACCACCATAAAACGGACTCCTCTTCAGAAGTTAAAAAAAAGAATAGATTGTTGATAAAAGCAACGACAATGGCAAATCTCAAGATAACAGTGGTTAATGTAAGAAAAAAAAAATCAGGCAAAACTCAGAACATAGTAATTGACAGCATTTACATAAAGTTCCAAGAAATGCAAATAATTTATGGGGACAGAAAATAGATTAGGGATTCCTTAGGAATGACAGACAAAGGTGGGAAGAAAATAGTATATCTTTTTTTTTTTTTTTTTTTTTTTTTTCTCGACAAGACTTCACTGTGTAGCTCTGGCTGTCCTGGAACTCACTCTGTAGACTAGGCTGGTCTCAAATTCAGCGATCTGCCTGCCTCTGGACTGCTGGGTTTAAAGGCGTGAGACATTGGTGCATGGCAACCAATATCTCACGAGTCTACACACATCAAAATTCACAAAGGAAGGAAAGTTGTACTTAAACTTTGATTTCCTTCCAACTGGCTCTTTACAGGAGAATTTAGAAGCCAGTACAGAATGAAAAACAGCAAAGATTTTTATTCACTGTCCAAACTGACGTATAGTTTATTACAATCCCAGTTTGGAACCCAATGTGACTTTAGACTTGGCAAGCACTCCCAGAGAACTAGGCTGGACACTTTGTAAACATTCTTTACAAAGCTGCATCATCAGACACCCTGGCTAGACAAAGCTGAATCAGAAGCCAACCATCAGGCTCACTCTCACATAGGAGCAGCCCATCAGGTGCTATGATGTCATTCCAGCAGACACTGCAGTATATCTATACAGGAGATAAAGTAACACACCTACTTCATTCCATGTGGAAAAGTTCAACTTGAGAACAATTCAAAACTAGATTTGATGTTGAAGACAAACCTTTCAAATTTAAAAAAGAAAGAAAGAAAAAGAAAACTAGATCTGTTTTAGGGTGGGGTATATTTTTAAACAAGTTACAAAGCTAATCCTAAAATAATTAAGTTACTAAAGGTTAAAAATAAAGCCCTTAGTTCATGTAAAAAAATGGACACAGATAGGCTACAATCTATAAAACTTAAGTTGCTGTTTACATTAATGTCAAAGGATTTGTCTAGTTTTCCAGTTTTTATAAACATTCACAAATCAACAAGAAAAAGGCAACCGACCCACCAACCCACCAACCAAATAATCAACTCACAACCCACCAGCCAACTCATCACAACCCACCAACCAACTCACCAACCCACTCACCCACCAAATAACCAACCCACCCCACCCACCCACCCGCCAACCAAACCTAGTAGAAAGAAAAAGATTTGGAGGCATTATACAGAAGAAACATGAAAGAGTTGAGCATGGTGACTTAGGGGAGGCAGAGATACAGAGGGAAGGAAGGGAGAGACATGGGGGGGGGGGGAAGAGACACAGAAGGAGGGGAGGGAGGAACACAGAGGCAGGGAGGGAAGGACATGGGGGAGGGAGAGACACAGAGGCAGGGAGGGAGAGACACAGAAGTGTTAGGCCATAAGAACCTCGCCCCAAGATGATGATGGCCACCAGAGGGCCGAGTGATAAACAAGTCCTTATTAGGTGTGAAGGCTGTGCTTCAAGGTGGCCTGATCTTACACAAGCATCATGAGCCTATGGAGAGATGATACGTGGCATGAGTTCATGGGCTCCTGGCAGGGTTTATAAGCTGTGCCCGGGAAGGGATCTCGGGCTCGCCATCTTGACTACCAACTGCTAAGCATCCTGAGTAAACTGCTGTGAGAAGGAACCGGTTGTTCCGTGTCTTAATTCCTGCTGGTCAGGGTTGGTGCTGAACATTTGGTGGCCCGGTACGGGGACATTAAAGTCCCGGGGTTCCAGAACTCTCAGCAGACAGGGCGGTCGACCGCTAAGTGCCCGGTGAATGGGGCCAAGATTCTAAAAAGGTTCTCGGAAGGAGACAAGTGAAACCGCGGTAAAGCGGCTTTAAAGGTCTGCAGTTTGCAGCAAGCAGGAAAAGAAGGAAAGTGAAAGCCCCAGTAAGCGGGACTCTGTGAAGGATACCGTGGGAATTGGAAGCGGCTATCCTCACTCCTGCGCTGGAGAACCAGTCAACTGACGGAGCTGGCTGAATTCGGAAGTGAAACAAAGGTGACTGCATAGTAACAAAAATGGGGCAAAAAATAAGTGTCAAGAGAGCCAAACAGATAAATAGATGAAGGTTATAGTAACGAAAATGGGGCAAGAAATAAGTGAGTAAAAACAGATGAAAAGGGCTTTAAAGACACAAGGAATAAATAGAAGGCTGCTCTAGGCAGAGAGCTAAGCAGAATGATAATGTTAATTGATTTAACTTTTAAAATGGGTGTGATTCTGAGTTATATAGTTATATTTTTCTGGATAAAAACTCAATGTAAAGGTTTTTCTGGTTACTGGCTTAAGGAAAGGCTGATTTGGAAAAAAAGGTTTTTCTATGAGTTTTCTGAAGAGGTTATTAAGGTAGTAGTTATGTCTTCCAGAAGTATATGGATCAGACATGACAGAGGTAGACCTCCAGAACACTAGATTCCAGAGAATCAAACAAAATAATCATCTTGATACTAAAATTTGTTTTCAGATTTATATATTACAGAATACACAGCTTTGGTGAATGAATCTTCTTATCACCTGCATGTTCACTGATGCCCTGGACTTCCAGTTGGATGTAGTTAAGACAGACTTCAGATGCTTATCAATTTACCCTTCCCCTCATCCCTCTTCTAATATCTCAGTGCCCATATTCAGCTTGAAGAAGTTAACGAAGAGTCGGCACCCCAATTCCCTGGACTTGGGGACTGAGATTTCATCGTTCACAGTGAATTCCACCTGGATTAATCTTATGCTGGCTGAGGGACTGTCTTCATGGATTTGACAAGCAATGCATCACCTGAAGGAGTGGGCGGGCATAGGGGCGTTGGCTATAGTCTTGTTAGGTGTCTCGGTTCTCTGCCTCTATTGCCTCTGCCGTATGGCTCAAGCCCGAAAGAGAGATCTTGCCATGATAGCACAAGCTTTTTATGCCGTTGAGATTGGCGCATCTCCCCAAGCATGGCTTGCTAGCCTGAAAGAATAGTCACAAGTTGGGCGAGGCACCGCACTGTGCCAGATTTCCTGATTATCTTGGCACAGGGAGGTATACCTGTATGCATATGGGTTTTGCATTCCCTTGATCCCATCCTGGCGAAAAAGGAGTGTGGGATGGGTCTACCATCACTCTGGGAGGTGATCCCGAAGGGAGGGTAGTACAATCTTCCCCTGTAAATACTTTAATTGCTGGGTACAGGTCAATGTTTTCTGTGACGTTTTTCGATTTAAACAAAAAGGGGGAACTGTTAGGCTCCATAAGAACCTTGCCCCAAGATGGCGATGGCCACCAGAGGGCCGAGTGATAAACAAGTCCTTATTAGGTGTGAAGGCTGTGCTTCAAGGTGGCCTGATCTTATGCAAGCATCATGAGCCTATGGAGAGATGATACGTGGCATGAGTTCATGGGCTCCTGGCAGAGTTTATAAGCTGCGCCTGGGAAAGGATCTCGGTCTCGCCATCTTGACTACCAACTGCTAAGCATCCTGAGTAAACTGCTGTGAGAAGGAACCGGTTGTTCCTCTGTGTCTTAATTCCTGCTGGTCAGGGTTGGCTCGAGACACACAGAAGGAGGGGAGGGAGGAACACAGAGGCAGGGAGGGAGAGACATGGGGGGAGGGAGAGACACAGGAGGAGAGGGAGGAACACAGAGGCAGGGAGGGAGAGACACAGAAGGAGAGGAGGGAGGAACACAGAGGCAGGGAGGGAGAGACACAGAGGCAGGGAGGGAGAGACATGGAGGGGAGGGAGGAACACAGAAGGAGAGAAGAGAGAGACACAGAGGCAGGGAGGGAGAGACATGGAGGGGAGGGAGAGACACGGAGGCAGGGAGGGAGAGGCAGAAAAGGAGAGGAGGGAGAGACACAGAGGGAGGAGCAGAGGAAGAAAAGAGACAGAAGCATCAGGAATTGAAGACCAGCCTCAGTTATATAGCCATAGCAAGTTAGAAGCTAGCCTGGGCTACAAGTGGCCCTATTTTAAGAAGGAAAAGAAAGAAGAAGGTGGAGGAAGAGGATCAGGAGTATCAATGTATGACTAAATGGATCTATGGGAAACACTTGGTCTTTAATCTCCTTAGGAGCTACGAGGGTAACTCTTCTGTGGAGACCTGTAGGCTGCCAACCTTATGTGGCTGAATAAAACAGCACCACAGAGTTGACACGGCTGACTAAAACAACGCTGCACCACGTCAGCTCTGTGGGCCAAGGGTGCACATTTGCGCGCGCCAGCCGCTCTGAGGCAGCGATCCAAGATGGCGCCTGCCTAGGCTCTGGTAGGAACTACCAGAGGCCTGCGCATGTGCAGTTCAATTTGGATCCAGCCCCTCCCGAAAGGGGCATGCAAATGAGGTACCACTAGGGTACCATGAACCTGGCCAATCACCCCCTCCCGGGCGGGGCATGCTAATGAGTATGCTAATGAGTCATTGCAAATTGACCAATCGGGCACCTCCATGCGCTTTGCCACGCCCAGGGCTGGGGGTATATAAGCAGCCTATTCTGGGCATTCGAGTCAGTCTCTCCCAAGAAATCTAAAAGAGCACTTCCAATAACGGCTGTTGAGAAGAATCCGGTTTGTCGCGTCTTCCTTGCTGGACAAGCGGGGCGCGACAGAGACCTAACATACGAAAACATTCATAGCGACATTGTTAATAACAGCAAAAAGAAGGAACAACCCAGAAGTTTCTTCAAAGTATTTGAAATAATAGTATTTATTAAAAGATGTATTATACAACAGTAGAAACTGAATAAAGCAAAGTTTAAACAGAAAAACATGAGTTAATTTTAAGTTTATTATTGACTCTCAGGAGCAACTTAAGGACCACACCAGCCTAAAGGAAATCAAGCCTGGGCATTATAAAACAGTTACTTTGAAGCATGGCTGACCTCTCAAAGTCTAATAAGATGATTCTTTTTAAAGCACTGGCTCAGTCAGTGTCATTTGCAGGGAAGCATACGGACCCGAGTTCAGTCCCTGGAGTTCACATAAAAGCAGTTTGCACTATAATCCCAGCCTTGTGGATATGGAAACAGAATCTCTGAAGCTCAGTGTCCAGCCAGTCCAGCTGAATCAGTGACCTCAATGTTCAGCTAGGACCCTGTCTCAAAATAACATCAGAGCAGAGGGACAGCTCAGTGGGTACAAGATCTTGCTTCAGAGACCTGGCAGGCAGGCTGACACAGACTCCCGAACTCACACAAAAGCCATATGCATCGGTGTACATCAGGAATCCCAGCACTCCTGTGGTGAAATGGGAGGCAGAGACAGAACAGGCTAGCGAGCTTGAGGGTGCTGCAGAGAAGCAGACACAAGGTCGGGGAGAAAACAGACTGCTGGACATTTGTCCTGATGTCCACATGCACCTCAGATGAATGAGCTCACACATGTACATATACACACACATACACACAGCAATGATTAATTCAAAAATAAGACATAACAAAGTGGGCTGGTAAGATAACTTAGCTGGCGAAGGCACCTCCTGTTAAGACTGCTAGATGACCTGGTAGGAGGAGAGAACCAACTCTGATCCTTGCAAGTTGCCCTCTGACCTCCACACTCCCGCAGTGGCACATGCTGAGCCACACACAAAATAAGTAACGAGAAAGTAATCTAAGTAGAAGCAGTGGAGAGTAATTGAGAAACACACCTGACTTTGGCCTCTGCCCTCCACATTTACACAAATGCATAAGTTTGTGTGTGCGCATGTGGGTGCATGTGCATGCATGCATGTCTGTATGTGGTGTGTATGCACCGTGAACAAGAGTGTGTAGAGTTTACCTTTGTTAGGGTACAGACAGAATGGAACAGGAGCCAGGCACTTCTAGCCTCTGAGCTTGCATTATTGGTTAAGCCTGCACTAGGAGTGTTTATTGACATAAAAATCCCTTTATTTTTTCATGTTGCTTCTAGAAGTTTTAGCTAATACAGAGAGACAAGGAGAAAAAGCAATAAAGACAGACCAAAGTGAGTTTCATTATTTATTTATTTATTTATTTACTGGTTTGGTTTTTGGCACATGATGGTACTATCTGGAAAACACAACACAACTCCAACTTTTTATTTAAAAATTAAAAATTTTTAAACTTAAAACTGTTCATGAAGGAGCTGGAGAGAGAACCCGGTGTTAAGGGCCCTGGCTACTCTTATGGAGGATTGGGGTTCTATTCCTAGGACCTACAGGCATCTCAGAATCATCTTTTAACTCGTTGCACGGGTTCTGGCGTCGCCTTCTGGCTGCTGCAGGAATTGCATGCATGCAGTGCATCTACATGCAGGCTGAACATCCATATAGATAATAATATTAATTCCTAAAAATCCATGGCAACTGATAAGACACTAGTGAAGGCATGAATTCTTGGTAGTAATCTCTCCCACTTGTTACTGACTTTGTGCCAGAAACTGTGCTCAGTGCTTTACATTCACATCTCAATTAAGCTCTAGAATTCTGTGTGTCAGGCTTTCTCCACAGGAATGAGGAAACAGCTCTTGTGGAGAACGACTCTTGACTGGCTGGACCAGGTTTGAAACTTGTTTTGTCTGACTCATATAGCTCATGCCCAGAAATACTGTTGTCTTATCTCCAAACAAATATCGACCTAAGATTTTTTTTTTTCCAAAACAAAGATAAACAGTGACCAGGAAAGTTGTTCAGGGAGAATGTGGCTTCCTTCAGTGGTGGGTATTGTTCAAGTAGGACATCACCTGTCTTAGTTAAAAGTACATGTGGTTCAGATGGACCAAATGCACACACAAAGTGAATGAGAGTATGTATCTTGAACAAGTCCGCAGCAGACAAAAGAAAGCTGTCTTTGGGGCCGGAGAAGTGGCTCAGCAGTTAAGCATGCTCACTGCTCTTACAGAGGACCAGGTTCAGTTCTCAGTGCCCACAAGCAGCCCCTAGCCTATGATGCCAGTTTCAGGGAACCCAGCTTCACGGACACTGCATTCTGTAGGCAAAACCCGTATACACATAAAGTAAACATAAATTAATCTTTTAAAAAATTACTACCTTTAAAAATCCATCTTTCATTTGCTCTTTCTTTTAAAACACCATTTAGATTGCTTGCTACCTTTCTGTCAATATCATTCACTTACACTATAATTGTAATTAATAATTAAAAGTACCTTTATTGGATGGGTGTGGTCTTACTGTTGTGAAGAGACACCATGACCATAGCAACTCTTATAAAGGAAAGCATTTAACAGGGGCTGGCTTACAGTCTCAGAGGTTTATTCCAGTATCATCATGGCCTGAAGCATGATGACATGCAGGCACACATGATGCAGCAGCAGGAGACTGTGCCACACTGGGCATAGCTTGAGCTCCTCAAAGACCATCCCCACAGGACACACGTCTTCCAGCAAGGCCACACAGCCTAATAGTGCTACTCCCTGTGAGCTCATGAGGGCCATTTTCTTTTACTATCACGGGTGGGTTTTTGTATTTCTCCTGCAAGAAGCTGTTAATGTTGCTTCTATTAGGAGCTGGTTCTGTCTCAATTCCTCTCAGTTGGTAGTTGAATACCGAAAGATAGATTTTGAATCACCTCTTAGGATGTGGACATTGAATACATTACTAGTGCGTAGAATCTAGTTTATTTTTTAACTTCTGTTCATTTGGTCTTGGAGACCCTTGCACCGTCACAAACGTTTTCTGAACTTACTTATCTTTACAACTTCCATTTGGAAATACTGGGAACAGCTTCAATCTCTCTTGCCTACCTCTGCCAATCTCTCATTACTCTGGAGGGTGCTGGGTGAGCCCAAGTGTAGGAGGCTCACATATTAGGATGAGAGGAGACTTCAGAGGCCAATGAGCCTCCTTCTGCTTTCTTATGAGCTCCTTTCAGGATGCTGGTCCAGTATGTTGGCTTTTTTCTTTTCAAATCTGCAAACTCAGAGACAATGCAGAACCCTGCAGCAGACCGTGGGACTCGAGGAACAAGGCTGCCCTCGTGTGGTGTGAAATGTGAACCGAAGAGGGATTTACCCAGAGAAACTTGAGAAATAGGAAGTTATAAAAGGTGAGCTTCCTTCAATTGTAATATCATTTGCAAATTATTTGTAATTGGTATCAGGCCCTGATAACTACATGCAGAATCTACTTTAGATGACACCAGAAACTTACAGCACAACCACAAGGTGTAACCATGGAATAGCCTGAAATTCCAGGAAGAGAAGAGAAGAAGAAGAAGGAAGAGAAGAGGTGGACAGGTATTTTGGTCTACAGAAGTCCCCTCTCCCTCATATAGTCTTATATAAGAACAGGCATAGATGTGCATAATTTTGTTAAGTAACAGAATGTTATAGGAATTCTTGGAAGTCATGGTTTTTTTTTTTCAAAAATAATATAGAATATAGTAATTGTGGATTGAAATAAGCATAAAAGTATTATATCCTCACGCAGACCCTGCCTCCAGTAGCTGTGTGAGTTCTGCTCTGGTTTCAGTGTAGCAGACTAAGGTCTATTTTTGTTTATGTTTGTTACTTTTTGTTAGTTATGTTTTGAGACACAGTTTCACTACTTGGCTCAGGTTGTTCTTAGACTCTGAGCTGCCTAAACCTCCAGAGAGCTGGGATTACAAAGGTACATGTGGCTCAAGCGCAAAGTGAAGTCAAGAGAAATCCATTTCATAAACGTAGATTCTAGGCATGTAATGGTTCTAGCAAGTTGGTTCAGGCCAAGGAGCACACAATGGGAGAAAGAAAAAAGCTTGCCTAAAAGTATAGGAGATGATATTTCCATCTCGGACTATTGCAGATAGCTGATAGAAGGCATACACATGTCTGCCCACCTTCACTGGAATCTGAGAGGATGGATAGAGGACACTCTACCAGTGGCTGCTCTCTGGGAAGCAAAAGGTTAGAAGTAAGCTTCCCTGTCCCCACAGGACCCCAGTTACCTCAGTACCTATATAGAGACTGAAAATAGACACTCTGTATGTTAGGTTTTTTAAAATATAAAATATGGAATAGTCAAAAAACAAGAAAATTGGTATCACAAACAAGGAAGAGAGGTTAGCCGGAGAGCTTCAGGCTCCTGGCACTACCAAGAAACTAAATAATCCCTGGCTTCTGACCCATTTGGATTTATAATCTATAGCTACCACTTAGGTAATCACCTTAGTCACATTATTTAACGGCTTTAATCTTTAGTTTCTAATCTTGAACATGAAATCTCAATGCCTAGGTTGTGTCAAAGATTTCTTTTCTTTTTTCTTTCTTTTTTTTTTTTTTTTTTGAGTGGGTGCAGCGGACGTTTATTGATGGTATTTCAGAGAGTAGGGAGGGCTCCCTAGGCCCCTCCTGTTGTTGTGGGGGTCTGGAAAGGGAATTGTGAGGAAATGCTCAGTGTGGGGGACAGGGACTCCTCAGCAACCGAGGGCCTCTCTCTTGCTCTCAGTGTCCTTGCTGTGGTGGGTGGTCCAGGGTTTCTTACTCTTTGGAGGCCATGTAGGCCCTGAGGTCCACGACCCTGTTGTTGTAGCCGTATTCATTGTCATACCAGGAAATGAGCTTTACAAAGCTGTCACTGAGAGCAACACCAGCCCCAGCATCAAAGGTGGAAGAGTGGGAGTTGCTGTTGAAGTCACAGGAGACAACCTGGTCCTCAGTGTAGCCCAGGATGCCCTTCAGTGGGCCCTCAGATACCTGCTTCACTACCTTCTTGATATCATCATACTTGGCAGGTTTCTCCAGGTGGCATGTCAGATCCACAACAGATACATTAGGGGTAGAAACATGGGAGGCCATGCCAGTGAGCTTCCTGTTCAGCTCTGGGATGACCTTGCCCACAGCCTTGGCAGCATCAGTGGATGCAGGGATGATGTTCTGGGCAGCCCCACGGCCATCACGCCACAGCTTTCCAGAGGGGCCATCCACAGTCTTCTGAGTGGCAGTGATGGCATGGACTGTGGTCATGAGCCCTTCCATGCTGCCAAAGTTGTCATGGATGACCTTGGCCAGGGGGGCTAAGCAGTTGGTGGTGCAGGATGCATTGCTGACAATCTTGAGTGACTTGTCGTATTTCTCATGATTCACACCCATCACGAACATGGGGGCATCAGCAGAAGGGGAGGAGATAATGACCCTTTTGGCCCCACCCTTCAAGTGGGCCCCGGCCTTCTCCATGGTGGTGAAGACGCCAGTGGACTCTACGACGTACTCAGCACCAGCATGACCCCATTTGATGTTAGCGGGATCTCGCTCCTGGAAGATGGTGATTGGCTTCCCGTTGATGACAAGCTTCCCATTCTCAGCCTTGACTATGCTGTTGAATTTGCCATGGGTGGAGTCATACTGGAACATGTAGACCATGTAGCTGAGGTCAATGAAGGGATCGTTGATGGCAACAATCTCCACTTTGCCAGATGCAGAGCAGAAGGCAGCCCTGGTAACCAGGCGCCCAATACAGCCAAATTCGTTCACACCAACCTTCACCATTTTGTCTACGGGACAAGGCTGGCACTGCACAAGAAGATGCGGTAATCTCCGGAACAGGGAGGAGCAGAGAGCTGTGTCAAAGATTTCATCAGAGGACGCAGGGTAATTAGCACTTGCCTAGCTCTCACTCAGGGATTCCATAAATATTAGGACAATAGAATCGTCCAAGAGCAGTAGAAATGTGCGTATACCTAGACTTTCTGTGCCCACAATGAAGCTACTGTATTCACAATGAAAAACAGCTTTCTTGAATTTTTAAGGTATTTTCAGGAGAGATGTTATTTAACGTGTAATAGTTTTCTAAAGGCAGTACCTTAGCGGGGGTACCTGGAATATAAAACATAGCAAAAGCTTACTCTCGAGATGAGAAACCCAGCCTTTGAGTCTTAATAGTGCACTGGTTTTACAAAAATCTCTTGGATCCAAGATTCACTCTTTCAGATGCATCACAGGCTAGCTAGATGTCTTTGAACTTCAGTTTCTCTACACAAGAATAATAGCTACAATTCATATATTGCTACAAATATATCACATTGCCTATGATGCTGGGGATAATACGTAAATACCTATGTCAGAGAAAACCTCAATCAATACGTTTTTGTACTCTTGAAATTCCTTTGATGATGGTGGTGATGGCAATGGAAACGTCCAGAGAAATCCTGAGATTTAGGAACCTGATAGTGAGTTTACAAGGCCATTTTGTCTTCTGAGTAGAAAATTAAGGACCCAGAGTCGGAGTGGAAAATTAAGGACCCAGTGTCGGAGTGGTTCGGTTACCAGATTGATACTTCAATCTGGGGCAGATCCCCAAAGTGGGGCTGTCTGTCCTGCAGCTCCGTGCTACACTTTGTCAGTAGAGGGCGCCAAAGGTACACCACAGGAGAGAGTGGCTTTCTAACGGGGCCCACAAGCTTGTTTGCCAACCCTTGCAAGTCAAGCTTGCTCAGAAGATGGGGATAGAGCTCAGAGGTAGAGCTTACCATTCACAGGGTCCCACATTCTAGCCTCCAGCAGAAACAACAAGAAAAAGTCACCCAGAGTTCACTGCTCCCTCTCCCGTTCTGTCTACAGCCGACTCGAAGGAGGTTGTGGTGAAGTAGCTCTCTGGCTTGAAGATCCTACACCAGGAAGCAATGAATGCATCCACTCCCACAATGATTGAGAGGTACACAACCCACTGCAATCATCTTCCCTTGTTCCAGGGCATTTGGGAATATAGTCCAAAGGGAGAAAGTGGGACACTGAGCCCCCAAGTTCTTCAGTGCCCTGTGTGCAGCAGCTCCTGGTAATGACTAAGAACTCTCCAATATTCCAGACAAGAGCCTCTCTCCCTAGTGTTTAGCCTTCAATTCCACAACTGAAGAACCTTTCCTGGGACCATATTTCCTCTACTGCCTACATCATCCTGGGACACTCTGAATGCTTATTGAAGATTTTTGTTCCTTTGTATAAAGCACATCCTTGCTGTCAATCTATCCTTGGGTTGACTCTCTAGTCTGGGCAGAACATACTATAATGAATGGAAAGTTCTGGGTGGGCAAGGTGGCTCAACAGGTAAAGGAGCTTGCCAACAAGCCTGATGACCAAGTTTGACCAGAATGCCTACAGTGCAAGTAGAGAACAGACTCTGGAAACTATGCGTTCACACATATACACAGACACAGAATGAATTAATAAGTGGGAAAAGATTTAAAATAGAAAATAATTTATAGTCAATATGAACTCCATGCTGACATAATCCAAGTACTCTTTACTCTCAGTCTCCTGTCTCCTGATTAAGTGGGATTTAGTGGGGGAGCTTATCCTTAATCCCCTAAACGAATGTCTGCAAGCCCTACCAGTTCCATGATAAGTCTGAGACACTAGATGATCCTCTGAGCTTTAGAATAATTCAGTAATGGGAAAGGGAAGTGGAAAGAGAAGATGGCTATATAAAAGTAATGCATGGGAAGATCGTTGTAGGTGCCAAGTGAGTGGTTATGAGAAGTGACCCAGACAAAGCTGGGTTTGCAGTGTGTGCTTGCTCTGGAAAAGCCCAACTGTAGGTATCAGTAGACATTCTGCACCATATCGTATGCTAAACCGCAGATCTGCTGGAAGAGAATCAAGAGCACACAAGTGGCTTCCTCGTCTCTCCCTTCCTTTTCCTCTTCCTTTACCCCTATGCCTGCCGGTTTAAATAGGAAAGGATGGGTCTAGACCTAAAAAGCAATAGCAAGATTATACAAGAACAAGGATTTATGGTAATTTGGTTGCATGATTGCTGGATCTGCCATTACTCATAGCCATGCTATCTCTAAAAAGTACTGTCATGTGTCCCTGGCAGATATGAGACATCACATTAGGAGACCACTTTAGTCAAAGTGGATTGAGCCCACAGTGATTTTATGCTGTCCACCTCCAAGATGCTCTGAGCATGATCTTGGTGCAGCATCTTCATTCCTACCTGCAACATCCCTACCCTACAAAGGCACCCCCCTCTGTAGGAATAACACTGACACTCTCTGAGGACCCTCACCCATGTGACAGTGCTCTCTCTTTTTGCTCTGTGATGAGGGTGGGTCTTGCTCACAGTTCAGCCCCAACCACATAATATCTTCTTTTAAAAGCCTCTCCTCAAACACTTCACATCTTCCATACTTTCCCAACCTTCTATAGTCTGGCTTAGAAAGGTTGAAAGGGTCCAATCAGTTTGGGGACCACTTTCTTCGTAAATACTTCCTAAGGGTCTGAGCTTTGAGTCCAGCATCTGTCATCACCATTTCAGCAGAAACTACAGTGTGAACATTCTTTAACACAAAAACTACTTTCAGTGAAAAACTTTCAGAGTTCTTTGATAGAGCACAAAGGAAGTCCGTGCTAAAAATGTTGAATTAACATTTACATATAAATATGTATATTTTATAAGGATATATATTTAAACACTTAGAACTACGTACATTTATGAACTGGATATGTGTGTCTGTGTTTTTATTGTAAGATTTTTTTTTTTGGCTTTTAAGACAGGGTTTCTCTGTGTAACAGAGTCCTGGGTGTTCTGGACTCACTTCACAGACTAGGCTGGCCTCAGACTCACAGAGATTCACCTGCCTGTACCTCTTGAGTGCTGGGATTAAAGGGGTGCACCATCACACAGGCCGATTCTAAAATGATTTTAAAACAGCCTTAAGAGACTTGGTATATTGATTTCCTACTGCTGCTAAAACAAACCTAGTGGCTTAGATGGACATAAATCTTGCAGTTCCAGAGGCTATATCAAGCGTCGGTGGGATGACCATCCTTCTGGCAGCTCTAGGGAAGAGTGAGTTCCTACGCTGGTCCTGAAGGCTGCCAGCATCATTTTCGATGTTTCACATTCCTCTGTGGGGTGGCTTTTGTACCTTTCAGTGGCTGCGTGCACAAGTTACTCTCATAACCATTCACAAAGACTCTTGTTTGCCCTCTTCCGGGGGGAAGGGCCTTTGTGACTTCATTAGTCCCAAGTTAGCTGTAGCTGATGAGTGGGCTTAATTCTCTTTCATTGTGTATAGTTCTCCAGGGTTAACCATAGAAGCAAAACGGGCAGGAGACACATCTCAAGAGATTTGATGGGGAACATCGGCTGACATGGTTGTCAGGACCAGCAAGCACAGAGAAGGGCAGTAAGTTGCCTGTTGGGCAAAGTTTTATACAGGTGTGGCTGGAGGATAGAGTCAGTAGGGGGCAGTGTGGTAACAAATGAGAGCTCCGACTGTGAAGCCCAGGAATAGGGTCTGAACCCCGATCATCTTCCCTCTCTTCTTCTCTGCCTCCCTACCTTTATCTTTCTCTCTTCTCTTCTTCTTGAAAGGGTCTCCTGTAAGCCTCAAACTCTGAACTTGTTACGAAGCCGAGGATAACTTTGGACTCCCAATCTTTCTATGTTCACTTATAAGGTTCTGGAATGAACAAGCACCTCAACATCATTGTTGTTACCTGCTTTCTTGAGACAAAGTTTCTTGGTGTAGCCCTGACTATTCTAGAACTTGTTCTGTAGAACAGGCTGGCCTCCGACTCAGAGATCTATCTGCCTCTGCATCCCGAGTGCTGGGATATTCAGTGTACGCCACCACTGCCTTATTCATTTTTACTTTTGTAAACCGAAGAGATTTGTTTTCCAGATTGAAAATTGTAATTTATATCCGACTTTTGTTGATATTTTATACAATTCCATTTAGAAGCAATTGGTTCAGTATTTGCACGTGCCGACTTCATAGCTCCTTCAGACCATGTACCACCCAAGTAACAAGAATGGGCTGCACTAGCCAGGCCATGGGGCGTCTCCTCTGCATTCATGCTTGGATAGCAACCCAGTTTTTTCTTGGGAATCTGGACAAAGTGCTGTTGCTAATGTGGGGATACTTGTTTGCTTATGAATGCTATTGGAATTTGGAACAGTTCATTCATTATGTGTTTTTTGTTCTTTTTTACATATCCTATTTCACCACAAATTCTTCCTGTTTGTTATATGTATTGATTATCTGCTCTCCATTTTTTTTTTGCCACTAAGTAACATTCTATACTATATGGACCTGGCAGAGTCTGCTCCACCATTACTCATTAGTTAAAAGATGCCCAAGATGTTTCTATTTGGAAGTTATAATGGATAAGTTGTTGCAGACATTTAGGTGTAGTATGCATGTGTGCGTGTGTGCGTGTGCGCGTGTTGTGTGTTGTATGTGTTAATGCAAGGGTTTTTCCCTCTGCAAAGGTCTGAAAATATGTAGTAGTTGTGTGTTTCATTTGTTAAAACGTACTTATTATGTATACAATGTTCTGCCTGCAAGGCCAGAAGAGGCCATCAGATCTCATTATAGATGGCTGGGAGCCACCATGTGGTTCCTTGGAACTGAACTCAGGACCTCTGGAAGAGCAGCTGGGACTGTTAACCACTGAGTCATCTTTCCAGCCCTGTGTGTTTCATTTTTAACTAACAAATAAGCTGTTTCTCAGAGTAGCTGAACCATTTCCCATTCCTTTCAGCAAAGTGTAAATGATCCAGCCCCTCTGTATGCTCAAAAGCACTTGATATTCCTTCACTCATTTTGCTTTGGTTCTTCTGAGAAGTATATAATAGTTCACTGTGGTTTAATACTTCACACTTTCCAAATGGCTATCAATGTTTAACTTTTCTCTTGCCATGATTATTTTCTATTTGTACTCTTCTTTGGTAAATGGGTCTTCATGCTTTGTCTCACTGAATTGTTTGCCTATTTGCTATGCAGCTATGTGCATGCACATATGTGTGCACATGTGTATTTGTGCATGTGTATGTGTGTACATGTGAACAACAAATCTATATCTCACAGATCTAGATTCTGTCAGAAATCAAGGCACTGGCAGGGTTGGTGTCTGGTGAGGGGATGCTTTCTAGTTTGCAAATGGCTGTCTTCCTTTGACAGGCTGCTCTTGAAAGTTCTCTTAAAAAGACACTCTCCTGGTTAACTTTAGTTGTCAACTTGACCACTTGGGTTATCTGAGGGTCTCTCCCAGTGTGGGTGACACCATCCCTGGGTAGGTGGAATGGAACTGTATAAAAACAGTAGATGAACATAACCCTAGGAGCAACTGGCATTTCTTCATAGCTTCTGTGTCAGTTCCTGCCTCTTGGTCCTACCTTGAGCTCCTGCCCTGGTTCCCCTCAATGATGGGCTAAAATAAACCCTTTTCTTCTCCAAAGTTGCTTTTGGTCATGACGTTTATCGCAGCAACAGGAAGCAAACTAGAGAAGACAGTAATTCCACCCAAGGAGACTCTGCCCTCATGACATAATCATTTCCCCCAATCTATACCTTGTAAACACTACCACAATGAGGACTGGTTCCAACATCTGCCTTTGGAGGGCAATAAATATTTAGAATATAGAAAATATCAAGTCTAAAAATCCTCTAGATTTCTTAGAGTTCACAGGTTTTGTCTTATGCTTTGTCTTCTATAAGTTTTATGTTACAGGTAAGTTCATTCTTCATGTTGAACTTATTTTTGTATAAGGGCACCATCCACTGAAGGGAAAAACCATGTTTGTTCTACTAAATTGTTTTGGGATTTTATGTACTGATAGAAATTAGTTACTAATATTCCTGTGAGTTTACTTTTGGGATCTATATTCTTTTCCAGTGACCTATGCATCTCTTTGCTAGTTCACACTGTCTGGGTTACTGTCATGTGTGTAAGGTTTTCACACTCTCTGGGTTACTGTAATCAATGCAAGTCATTTAATCTATGGGTTACTGTCATGTAAATTGTTTACACTATTGTATTACTTTAATATATACTTAATATATGTAAGTCATTCACACTCTCTCGGTTACTGTCATGTGTGTAAAGTTTTCACACTCTTGGATAACTCATGTATGTAAGTTGTTCACACTGTGGGTCACTCCCATATGTGTAAAGTTTTCACAGTCTTGGGTTATGGTCACATGTGTAAGGCATTCCCACTTGGTTTTTGTCATGTGTGTAAGTAGTTCACACTCTCTGGGTTACCGTCATGTGTATAAGTAGTTCACACTCTTGGGGTTATTGTTATACATGCAAGGCATTTAAACTGTCTGGGTTACTGTCACATATGTAAGTTGCTCACACCCTAGTGTCACTGTCACATATGTAAGTCATTCACACTCTCTGAATGACTGTAATAATAAGAGGTAAAATAAAGCATGGTATACTTAATTTATATTAGTATTTTATTTATGTTCCTGGGGGAAATCAATGAAGTATCAGAAAAAAAAAAACCTCACAGAATTGACTGTAGCTTGGAACAAATTCATGGAGTCATATAGGAGAGAAGATGTAATTTTTTTTTTTTAAAAAATAATACTTCTGAAGAAGAAAATTCATATTAATTCTAGACATTGTCGACTCAGTGAGGAAAATAACTTGAAAGGGCTAGGTATCCTGTAACTGACCTGTTGAGACCTGGCCCCCTCCTTTGCCTCATTCCCTGGGAACTCTGCAGGTCCTCATGGGACCCAGCCTTCCCCTCTTACCCCATCCTCTTCCTGTCAGCTGCCAGTACCTCCAATAGCAGCAGACTTTACCTGGGAAGGGCAGGCTTGGGAATCAGGTATGCCATCTTCACATTCATTTCTTTTCTTCACTGCAAATTCTCCAGTCTCTTCTCCCAGCCAATACAGACCTACTGGCTGGCTAGAAGGGCTTGCCCTCCCTTGCCTCAACTCCCTCAGGATGCCACTGAGTCTGGTGGCAGATCCAACTTTCTTCTTTCCTTGGACTCTGTCAGCCTTCCTCTTCTTGCCAAACCTCACTCCTTCCAGACAGTCCCTAGTAACACTTTCTTCTTGGGATCCCTTCAACTGGGAGGGACTCAGAAACACTTCTACCAGGAACTCATAGCCACAACAGTCCTCTGAGATCCAGAGAGGGCAAAACCAAAATTAAACAAAACAAAACAAAACAACAAATAAACATGTAACCCCCCTCTTCCCCACAAAACAAGGAATGGAACACACACCCAGCAAAGACAAGAGCAGCTATAAACTCCTAGAATTACGATAGTGCCAAACGCGGACTCCTAGACACCTGAGTAAAAATGTACCCAGTAACAGCCAAGAGCGTCTGTCTCCACCACAACCCAGCAGCATTAAACAGCAGGCCACGAGAAGCCTAGAGCTGAAGTAAAAGACAAAGACTTCAAAATCGCTTTTATGAATATGTTCAAGGAAGGGCCTAAAAGGGGATGGGAATGAATCTGTTAAAAACAGAGTCCCTGAGAACACAAATGCTGGACATGATGGAGACAGTTAAGGCATGACAACAGAAAGAGAAAACCAGGAGGAAAAGTTCAGGGCCCTGGCTGGGGAAGCAAGCTGCATATTTTCACCTACTGCTCCTCTCCTCCAATCCAGCCTCCCCCACACATCTCTAGTTCTGCAGACACCCTGCTGAGGCCTCTTTCCCTCCTGCCCCCATCTCCAGTGGCTCAGTCACACAGACCCTCCCCTAACGCCCTTCCCCAACTCCAGCAGGCAATGCCTGGGAACCAACAAGCTACTCTAGCCAGAGAAGCAAGAAGGCTAAGTGCAGATCTTTCCTTCTTCTGCTCCTCCATGTTTGGTCTCCCAGTCTCATGCCCAGCTCCTCAGCAAGCTTTCCTCTGTGCCTCTCCTCACTCTCTGCCCTTGTTTCCAGGGAACTAAGCAGATACTTGTGGAACATCATGCTTTCCTCCCTTTGTGGACACTCAGCTCCTTCTCTGGTCCATTTCCATACTCAAGTGGCAGTTCCCAATTTCTAGGTGCACATTTTAACTGGAATCTTCAGAGGCCACACCCATCAGGATCCCAGAAGTATTTCTTAGCAGGCAACACCCACCAACCAATCTCTCTAAAGACCCAGAGAGAGAGCAACAGAAACTGAAGAACAAAACACTCAACCCAACGAAAACAAGACTAGATATCAGCACCTAGAATTACAATCATCTCAAACCCAGATGCCTAAACACCAGTACAAAAAATACAGTCATTAACAGGCAGGGCAGTATGTCTCCATTAGAGTTAGTCAGGGTTCTCTAGAGTCATAGAGTTTATGGACTGGATCTACCTATCTATGAATCAATCTATCCATCCATCCATCTATCTATCTATCTATCTATCTATCTATCTATCTATCTATCTATCTATCTATCTATCTATCTATCTATCTATCTGGAATTTACTGGAATGATTTATATCCTGTAGTCCAACTAACCCAACAATAGCTAGCTGTGAATAGGAAATCCAAGAATCTAGTAGTTGTTCAGTCCCACGAGGCTGGGTGTTTCAGCTGGTCTTCTGTATAAACTGGATTTTTTAAAACCTACTTTTAATTAGGGGTTTCAAACACTTCAAGCCCCCTTTCTAGTTCACCATCCAAATGTAGAAGAAAAAAGATGGTAAACAGGACAAGGGGATAGGGACCTGTTTAGAAGTCGTTTTTTGGGGGTAATTCCAATTTCTGTTGTCAGGATACCAGCAGTCCAGTTCAGCAGTGTTAGGATACCAAACACAAATCACAATCCAGAAGAAACCTCCAGGCCTCTGCTACATTGGCATAAGTCAATGGAACTAGCCAGGATGCCAGGAGATGCTCTTTGCCATGCCTCTCTCAATGAAGTAAAGAGCACTGAAGCCTAGTGTTGCCAGGCTAGATATGCAATTGGACCATCCCTGTCCACTGAGTCCTGTTTACACTCTCTCCAAACACCATGTGTTCTCCCATGGGTCTTGTCTCAGCAAAATACCACGTTGAGTCTGCATCACATGACATAACCAGAAATTTCCACTTTAATAATTTATATATTGCTGCTCTTTGATAATAATCACTGCTGTGCACATCCTACTTTATGACTTGGCAGGTTCAATAATACCTAGCTCATGACGGCCTGCTCAGGTCAGTCACATGGTAACTTGGTGGCCCATGGTCAAACACTCATTTTCCACTAAGGCCCAATAGCAGACCAAGAGTTGTCTTTCAAAGGGAGAATAGTTATCTGCAGAAGATGGTAGAGCCTTGCTCCAAAATCCCAAAGGTCTCTTCTGTGGTTCACCTATAGGGGCCTGTCAAAGGCTCCAAACAACATCTCTGCCACTGACACTTCAAGTACTATCTGGTCTGCTGGTTTATGTGGTCCAAGTGGTAGATAGGCCTGTACAGCAGCCTGGACCTGTTGTAGAGCCTTCTCCTGTTCCAGGCCCCACACAAAGCTGGCAGCTTTCTGAGTCACTTGGTATATGGAGCAGAGTAACACACCCAAATGAGGAATGTGTTGTCTCCAGAATCCAAATAGACCCACTAAGCTTTGTGTTTCCTTCTTGGTGGTAGGAGGGGCTGGGAGCAATAACTTATCCTTAATCTTAGAAGAAATATCTCTGCATGCACCACACCACTGGACTCCAAACAATTTCCCAGAGGTAGAAGGTTCTTGACTTTTGGTTGGATTTATTCCCCATCCTCTAATACACATATGGTGGTTGCTACTTCCTGCTCACGTAGTCCAATCAGCATAATGTAGTCAATATAGTGCATCAATGTGGTATTTTGTGGAAGAGGCAGACTATCAAAATCCCTTTTAATAAGTTATGACATAGGGCAGGAGAGTTAATATATCCTTGAGGCAACAGTAAAAGTATACTGTTGGCCTTCCCAACTCAAGGCAAATTGCCTCTGGTGATTTTTATGGACAGGTATCCAGGAAAAGGTATTTTCTTGATCAATGCCATGCACTAGGAGATGTGTTAATTTGCTCAAGTGAGGACACCACACATCTGGAACAGAAGCTGCATTCGGAATTACTACCTGATTTGTTTTCCATAGTCAACTGTCATTCTCCATGGATCCATCTGTCTTTTGCACTGGCCAGTTTGGAGAGTTAAAAGGAGAGATGGTGGGAACCACCACCCCTGCATCTTTCAAGTCCTTGATGATGGCACTAATTTCTGCAATTCCTCCAGAAATATGACACTGTTTTTGATTCACTATTTTCTTTGGCAGAGGCAACTCTAAAGGCTTCCATTTAGCCTTTCCAACTATAACAGCCTTCACTCCACAGGTCAGGGAACCAATGTGAGAATTCTGACAACCTCTAAGTATATTTATTCCACTTATACATTCTGGAAACTGGGGAAATAACCATTAATCACCTGGCTTCCTCAAAGCCCTACTTAAACTGGATGGACACAATGTTTCTTGAGATCTCATCAGAATCAGCATCAATTCAGAACCAGTATCCGATAGACGAGGGGGAAGTCTGATTATTTCCTTTCTCCCTAGTGTGCAGTTAACCTTTGTAAAAGGCTGTAGGTCTTTTTGGGAAAGGACTGGAGAAAGCCTAACTGCAAAACTTCTAGCTGTCTTACCAAGATCCTTCTTTAGGGGAACCTGGCCAGGCCAACTCTTCTTCTTCTTCTTCTTCTTCTTCTTCTTCTTCTTCTTCTTCTTCTTCTTCTTCTTCTTCTTCTTCTTCTTCTTCTTTTTTTTTTTTTTTGGTTTTTTGAGACAGGGTTTCTCTGTATAGCCTTGGCTGTTCTGGAACTCACTCGGTAGACCAGGCTGGCCTCGAACTCAGAAATCCGCCTGCCTCTGCCTCCCAAGTGCTGGGATTAAAGGCGTGCGCCACCACTGCCCAGCCTGGCCAACTCTTCGTTCAAGGGGTTCTAGGTCTGCAAACTGACTCAAGTCTGGAAATTGATTCACTAGCCAAGATTGCCTTTTGCTGAGATCTAATGTCACAATTTTTCTGCTTATACAGATCAAACAGAAATGCAGTGAGCTTCTTATCTATTTCATGCCTGGAAACATTAATTAGCCAGCATTAAAGGTCCGTAGGAGTCATGCCGTTATAAAATTCATCTTGTCTGTGCTCACCATTATGTGTCATTATGAACATTGCTTTGTCTACACCATCCTTTATAGTAATTATGATCACCTTGTCTCTGGTGATTCAATGCTGCTACCTTGGAGTCCAATTAAACCCATTGCATTTAATTCATCTAATTGAACAGCAGCATCTCCAACCCTAAGATCTGGCACAAGAAAAAGGGCAACAAACGAAACTCTTCAAATGTGCTGTGACCCTCTCACTATTTTGCATCTTATAGGAGTCATGAAGGGCATACCTTCTGGCCTTTTTCATTGTGGAGGATTAGGTTTTACACAGTGTAACCACTCTAGTATTGCAATTTCCCTGAGCCTTAAAGTCCCCTAATCAACTCTAAGTCAAGGAATATCAGGCATCTCCAACTCCTTTTCAGTAGGCCATCTTTTGATAAATGCTGCAGCCAACCAATCAAACAAACTTCTGACACTTTTTTTTTTTTAAACCATGTGAGCTTCCACATTAAACTTAGAATCTTTACTCAGAGGGCCCATGTCAATAAACTCAGCCTGATCCAGGTTTATGCTCATTTCACCAATATCCCACACCCTTAAATTTTATTCCTTCACACATTCTCCAGACTTCTGTTTGAATGAATTTGCAAACTCATTAAGCTCCTTAGTAGTGAATCACACTTCCTCATGAACTACACTTTCTATCTCTACTCTAGGAAATTGCTCTGCCTTGAGTCTGGCTTTAGGTCTAGAGGTAACTATTAGCGGGTCTTGTGGAACATCAGTATTGTCTTGCCTGGCATTTTCTTCAGAGAAAATCATTATTGCTGGTTATCAGGCAGTGAAGGATTAGTTTCCTCAGGTGAAAAGGGCAATATTTCAAGGGCTAAGGCTGAGGGTATTACTTACTCACGTGAGGTAAACCCTAGAGAATCTGAGAATTCAATGTTCTCAGCTTCCATAGGGTACTCCCACACATCCCCATCCCAAGTTATAGGATCCCATTCCTTGCCAATTAAATACCCTTATTTTAACTGCTGACACGCTCTGAGGCTTCGACTTAAATTTTTGCTGTAATTCAGTCAATCTTATAATGAGAGCTTCAGTTTGATTTCCCACAACTTGAGCTCTCTGGCTGCTGGAGAGAAGATGCTTTTCAAGGGCACAGATAGAAACCTTTAGATTGTTTATCTGCATCTGAAGCCAGTCAGTCTTATCATGCAGCTCACTCCCTTCCTTTATCAATTTATACAGAGAAACTAAGAGCAATGAGCCAGAAAGAAAAATTATTTCCCTTATTTCCCCCCAAACTGTTAAAAGTTTCATATACCAGGTCACCTAATCCGTTGCCAGTCACAATTGATGAATCAGTATAATCAAAGGCATTTACCTCTGCAAGTTTGTAATATACAAACCATATACACCCATCATGGGTGTTCAATACTCTCTGAGTTTGCAGAAGGGAGTGAGTGACTGGAGAGGTTTCAGCAGCTGAAGGTCTTGGTGAATTTGAAAGTGCTGTTGAATTTTAAAGCCTAATACAGATATTTAACAGATCTATCCTTATACTTCTGTTCCTCTAAAACCACTGCTGGTACCAAAATCTGTGTTAGTCAGGGTTCTCTAGAGTCACAGAACTTATGGAATATATATATATATATATATATATATATATATATATATATATACACACATATATTGTTCAAATGATTTACAGGCTACAGTCAAACTAATCTAACAATGGCCAGCTGTGAATAGAAAGTCCAAGAATCTAGTAGTTGCTCAGTCCCACGAGACTGGGTGTTTCAGCTGCTCTTCTGTATGAGCTAGAAACCAGAAGAAGTGAGCTTCAGTGGATGCGCTGGCAAAGTGCAAGCAGTCAAAGAAGAACAAACAAGTGCTTCCTTCTTCCATTGTCCTTATATAGGCCTTCAGCTGAAGGTGTGACCCAGATTAAAGGTGTTCCTCAGGATCTGGATTAAAGATGTGTGCTCATATGGATCAAATTTGAGTCATCATCCCACTTCAAGATATAGATAGAAAAAAAAACCTGTGTCTTTCAGCCTCAATATCCAGATCACAGGTCTGCCCTTCATTTATGGATTGCAGTTCATTCTAGATATAGTCAAGTTGACAACCCAGATTAGCCATCCCAGGAACTTAAAATAGAGTATAGAATAGAACACCTTAAAGAGGAAATGAATGAGTCCCTTAAAGAAATCTATAAAAATATGGTGGAAGGAAGTGAATAAAACAAGTCAAGATCTGAAAGCAGAAATAGAATCAACATAGAAAATCCAAACTGAGGGAATTAAGAAAAAATGTTAGAAACTCAAACAGGAACCTCAGAGGCAAGCCTAAATCACTTTCATATAAGGCATGAAAGAGACTCTCAGGCACTGAAGAAAAGATAGAAGGAATGGATATTCTAGTCAAACAAAATGTTAAATCTAAAATACTCCTCCTGGTATAAAACATCCAGGAAATGTGCAACATTATACAAAGAGCAAATCTAGAAATAATAAGAATAGAGGCAGAAAAAGTAACAGGCACAGAAAATATTTTCAACAAAGTCATAGAATAAAATTTCCCCAACCCAAAGAAGGAAATGACAATCAAGGTACAAGAAACACCTTTTTGGCTGGGGCAGACACCTAACTGGTCTGCTCCCATGAAGACAGCATATACTGAGCCATTCTAGAGGAGCCACTGCACTCAGAGCAGCAGGATTTCAGCATCCCAAAAGCAGCCCAAGTCCCAGGAGTTCTTCCACCCAGGAGCTCAGGATCATAAGACCACAGAGACATCTGGACTCTGAGGAGTTCTGACACAAGCAAGATAACTGGGAAGACAAACTACAGCCAGACACAGTGAGTACAGGTAACACTAGAGCTAACCAGATGGTGAAAGGCAAGCTCAAGAACAGAAGCAACAGAAACCAAAGTTACTTGGCATCATCAGAACCCAGTTCTCCCACCACAGCAAGCCCTGGACACCCTATCACACTGGAAAAGCAGGATTCAGAATTAAAATCACTTCTCATGATGATGATGATAGAGGACTTTAAGAAGGACATAAACAACTCCCTTAAAGAAGTACAGGAGAACACAGATAAATAGGTAGAAGCCCTTAAAGAGGAAACACAAACATCCCTTAAAGAATTGCAAGAAAACACAACCAAACAAGTGAGGGAATTAAACAAAACCATCCAGGATCTAAAAATGGAAGTAGAAACAATAAACAAATCTCAAAGGGAGACTACCTTGGAGATAGAAAACCTAGGAAAGAGATCAGGAGTCATAGACACAGGCATCACCAACAGAATACAAGAGATAGAAGAAATAGAATCCCATGTGTAGAAGATACCATGGAAAACATTGACACAACTGTCAAAGAAAATGCAAAGTGCAAAAAGCTCCTAACCCAAATGTAGGCGGAGCTAAGGTGGGAGAAGTAAGGAGAGGAAGAAGAGGTGTAAAGAGAGGAGGAGGAGAAGGAAGAGGAGAAGCTAGAGAGAGACGGAGAACGAGAGAGGGGGACATGGAGGCTGATGTTCACTTGTCTGTAGCAGTCAAAGGTAGATGGTATATCTAGGTTGGGTATTGGGCTACACTTCTGATTGTATGGCCATCTTGTTATTGATCATTACCAAATATATAAGCATTTGGATAATCTAAGCATTAGAGTCTCATCTGTACCGAGCCCATGTGGTTGGTGGGATAGTCTAGGCAATGCCCAGCCTTGCAGAGACAGTGTGGAAGACTGGCAGATCCATCTCCCATGCTGGCGTCTCATGGGTGGCAGGGTTGGTGTCTCTGGCTGGCCGTTTCTAGCTGTAGCATGCATGTGGCCTCTGGCCAGGTGGTTGAGCTAAGTAGAGCCACTGCAGTCTAGATAGTCAGATTGACAAGCGGCAGCATTTTAAGATAAATACTACAATACCCAAAACATCCATGAAATCCAGGACACAATGAGAAGACCAAACCTAAGGATAATAGGTATAGAAGAGAGTGAAGATTCTCAATTCGAAGGGCCAATAAATATCTTCAACAAAATTATAGAGGAAAACTTTCCTAATGTAAAGAAAGAGATGTCCATAAACATACAAGAAACCTATAGAACTCCAAATAGACTAGACCAGAAAAGAAATTCCTCCTGTCACATAATAACCAAAACATCAAATGCATGAAACAAAGAAAAAATACTAAAAGCCATAAGGGAAAAAGGTCAAGTAACATATAAAGGCAGACCTATAAGAATTACACCAGATTTCTCACCAGAGACTATAAAAGCCAGAAGATCCTGGACTGATATCATACAGACCCTAAGAGAACACAAATGCCAGCCCAGACTACTATACCCAGTAAAACTCTCAATCACTATTGATGGAGAAACCAAGATATTCCATGACAAAACCAAATTTACACAATATCTTCCCACAAATCCAGCCCTACAAAGGATAATTGATGGAAAACTCCAACACAAGGAGGGAAACTACAACCTAGAAAAAGTAAGAAAGTAATCTTCCAACAACTCCAAAAGAAGATAGCCACACAAACATAATTCCACCTCTAATAACAAAAATAACAGGAAGCAACAATCATCTTTCCTTAATATCTCTTAACATCAATGGACTCAATTCCCCAATAAAAAGACATAGACTATCAGACCAGATACATAAACAGCACCCAGCATTTTGCTGCATACAGGAAACACAGCTCAGTGACAAAGACAGACACTACCACAAAGTAAAAGGATGGAAAACAATTTTCCAAGCAAATGGTCCCAAGAAACAAACTGGAGCAGACATTCTAATATCAAATAAAATTGACTTTCAACCAAAAGTAATCAAAAAAGATAAGGAAGGACACTTCATACTCATCAAAGGAAAAATCTACCAAGATGAACTCTCAATTCTGAACATCTATGCTCCAAATGCAAGGGCACCCACATACATAAAAGAAACTTTACTAACGCTCAAAGCACACATTGCACCTCATACAAAAATGGGGAATTTCAATACCCCACTTTCAACAATGGACAGATCATGGAAACAGAAACTAAACAGAGACACAATGAAATTAACAGAAGTTATGAACCACATGGATTTAACAGATATCTATAGAACATCTCATCCTAAAACAAAAGAACATACCTTTTCCTCAGCACCTCATGGTATCTTCTCCAAAATAGACCATATAATTGGTGACAAAGCAAGCCTCAACAGATATAAAAAGACTGAAATAATCCCTTGCATCCTATCAGATCACCACATACTAAGGCTGGTCATTAATAATGACAAAAAGCAATGGAAATCCCACATACATGTGGAATCTGAACAATGCTTATTCAATGATGACTTGGTCAAGGAAGAGATAAAGAAATTAAAGACTTTTTAGAATTTAATGAAAATGTGGACACATCATACCAAAACTTGTGGGGCTCCATGAAAGAGGTGCTAAGAAGAAAACTCATAGTTCTAAGTGCCTACAAAAAAAAAACAAAATAAAACAAACAAACAAACAAACAAAAAACTGGACTTGACAGCACACCTGAAAGCCCTAGAACAAAAAGAAGCAAATATATCCAAGAGGAGTAGACAGCAAAAAATAACTCAGGGCTGAAATCAACCAAGTAGAAACAAAAAGAACTATACAACAAAACCAGGAGTTGGTTCATTGAGAAAATCAACAAGAGAGATAAACCCTTAGCCAGACTAACCTGAGGGCACAGAGACAGTATCCAAATTAATAAAATCAGAACTGAAATGGGAGACATAACAACAGAAACTGAGGAAATTTAAAATAATAATCATATCCTACTACAAAAGCCTATTCTCAACAAAACTGGAAAATCTGGATAAAATGAACAATTTTCTAGACAGATACCAGGTACCAAAGTTAAATCAGGAGCAGATAAATCATCTAAACAGTCCCCAAACCCCTAAAGAAATAGAAGCAGTCATTAACAGTCTCCCCACCAAAAAAGGCTTAGGACCAGATGGATTTAGTGCAGAATTCTATCAGGCTTTCCAAGAAGACCTAATACCAATTATCTTCATACTATTCCACAAAATAGAAACAAAAAGAATACTACTGAATTCGTTCTATGCAGCCACAATTACACTCATATCTAAACCACACAAAGACACAACAAAGAAAGAGAACTTCAGACCAATCTCCCTTATGAATATCGATGCAAAAATTCTCAATAAAATTCTCCCAAACCGAATCTAAGAACACATCAGAATAATCATCTATCATGATCAAGTAGGCTTTATCCCAGAAATGCAGAGATGGTTCAATATTTAGAAATCCATCAATGTAATCCACTACATAAACAAACTCAAAGAAAGAAACCACATGATCATCTCACTAGATGCTGAGAAAGCATTTGACAAAATTCATCATCCCTTCATGGTAAAAGTCTTGGAAAGATCAGAAATTCAAGGCCCATACCTAAACATAGTAAAAGCAATATATAGCAAGCCAGTAGCCAACATCAAACTAAATAGAGAGAAACTTGAAGCAATCCCACTAAGATCAGGGACTAGACAAGGCTGCCCACTCTCACCCTACCTATTCAATATAGTACTGGAAGTCCTAGCTAGAGCAATTAGACAACAAAAGGAAGTCAAAGGGATACAGATAGGAAAGGAAGAAGTCAAAATTTCACTATTTGCAGATGATATGCTAGTATACTTAAGTGACCCTAAAACATCCATCAGAGAACTCCTAAACTTGATAAACAACTTCAGCAAAGTGGCTGGATATAAAATCAACAAACAAATCGAAAGATAAACCAGCTGAGAAAGAAATTAGGGCAATGATACCCTTCACAATAGTCACTAATAATATAAAATACCTTGGTGTGAATCTAACCAAACAAGTGAAAGATCTGTATTACAAGAACTTCAAGTCTCTGAAGAAAGAAATCGAAGAAGATCTCAGAAGATGAAAGATCTCTCTCATGCTCCTGGTTTGGCACGATTAATATAGTAAAAATAGCCATCTTGCCAAAAGCAATCTATATAATCAATGCAATCCCCATCAAAACTCCAAATCAATTCTTCATAGAGATAGAAAGAGCAATTTGCAAATTCATTTGGAATAACAAAAACAAACAAACAAACAAACAAACAGAATATCGAGAACTATTCTCAACAATAAAAGAACTTTTGGGGGAATCACCATCCCTGACCTCAAACTGTACTACAGAACAATAGTGATTAAAGACTACATGGTATTGGTACGGAGACAGGCAGGAAGATCAATGGAATAGAATTGAAGACCCAAAAATGAACCCACACACCTTGATCATTGATAAAGGAGCTAAAACCATCCAGTGGAAAAAAGAGCATTTTCAGCAAACGGTGCTGGTTCAACTGGAGGTCAGCATGTAAAGAATGCAAATTGATCCATTTTTATCTCCTTGTACAAAGCTCAAGTTCAAGTGGATGATAAAGAACCTTCATATAAAACCAGATACACAGAAACTAATAGAAGAGAAGGGCGGCGGGGTGGGGGTGGGGGGAAGACCCTGGAATACCTAGGCACAGGGTAAAAGTTTCAGAACAGTACACCAATGGCTTGGCTCTAAGATCAAGAATTGACAAATGAGACCTCATAAAATTGCAAAGCTTCTGTAAGGCAAAGGACACTGTCAATAGGACAAAATGGCAACGAACAAATTGGGAAAAGATCTTTACCAATTCTACATCCAATAGAGGGCTAATATCTAAAATATACAAAGAACTCAAGAAATTAGACTCCAGACAACCAAATAACCCTATTAAAAAATGGAGTACAGAGCTAAACAAAGAATTCTCAACTGAGGAAACTTGAATGGCCAAGAAGCACCTAAAGAAAAGTTCAATATCCTTAGTCATCAGTGAAATGCAAATCAAAACAACCCTGAGATTCCACTTCACATCAGTCAGAATGGCTAAGATCAAAACCTGAGGTGATAGCAGATGCTGGCGAGGATGTGGAGAAAGAGGAACACTCCTCCATTGTTGGTGGAATTGCAAGCTGGTACAACCACTCTGGAAATCAGTCTGGCAGTTCCTCAGAAAATTGGACATAGCATTACCTGAGGACCCAGCTATACCACTCCTGGGCATATACCTAGAAGATGCTCCAACATATAACAAGGACATATGCTCCACTATGTTCATAGAAGCTTTATTTATAATAGCCCGAAGCTAAAAAGAACCCAGATGTCCTTCAACAGAGTAATGGATACAGAAAATGTGGTACATTTGCACAATGGAATATTACTCAGCTATTAAAAACAATGAATTCTAGAAATTCTTAGGTAAATAGATGGAACTACAAAATATCATCCTGAGTAAGGTAACCCAATCACAAAAGAACACACATGGCATGCACTCACTGATAATTGGATATTAGCTCAAAAGCTGGAAATAGATATTTCCATAAGATACAACTCACAGACTACATGAAGCTCATGAACAAGGAAGACCAAAGTGTGTGTGCTTTGGCCCTTCTTAGAAGGGGTAACAAAATACACATGGGAGCAAATATAGAGACAAAGCGTGTGACAGAAACTGATGAAGGGGCCATCCAAAGACTGTTCCACTTGGGTATCCATCCCTTGTACAGTCACCAAAGACAGACGCTTATGTGAATGCCAGGAAGTACAAGCTGACAGGAGCCTAATATAGCTGTCTCCTTAGAGGTCTGCCAGAGCCTGAAATATACAGAGGCGGATGCTCACAACTAACCATTGAGCTGATCATGGGGTTCCCAATGGAGGAGTTAGAGAGAGACTGAAGGAGCTGAAAGGGTTTGTAGCCCCATGGAGACAGCAACAATACCAACCAACCAGAGCTCCTAGGGCCTAAACCACCAGCCTGGCAGCACATAGGGAGGGTCCCATGGCTCCAGCTGTGTATGTAGGGTAGGATGGCATTGTTGGGCATAGGTGGGAGAGAACTCCTTGGTCCAGTGAAGGATGGATGCCCCAGTGTAGGGGAATTAGTGGGTGGGAAGATGGGAGTTGGAGGGTGGGTTGGGGCACATCCTCATAGAAGCAGGAGGAAGGGGCATGGGATAGAGGTTTCCTGGGTGGGTGGGGGGAATGGGGAAAGGGGATTACAACTGAAATATAAATAAAATATCTAATAAAAATATATACATATAAACATATAAAAAGATATAAGAACACCAAGTAGACTAAACCAGAACAGAAAATCCCATTGGTGCATAATATCCAAAACACTAAATGTATAGAACAAAAAAAGAATGTTAAAAGCTGCAAGGAAAAAGACCAAGTAACATATAAAGGTAGACCTGTTAGAATCATACCTTACTTCCCAGTGTAGATTCTAAAAATTAGAAAGGTCTAGCACATGTTCTTCAGAATCTAAGAGACCACAGACACCAGCCTATCCCAGACTAGGTAGTCCTAACTGAGCAAAATTTCAATCACAATGTACGAAGAAAATCAGATATTCCACAACAATACCAAATTTAAGCAGTATCTATCTACAAATCCTGCTCTACAGCAGGCTCTAGAAGAAAACTTTGACTTAAAAAGGTATCTACAATCTCAGACAAAACTACCTAATTAAAAGTGGGTAAACACACACACACACACACACACACACACACACACACACACACACATGCACACACACCTGCTTGATACTGCCACTGCCACCACCACCACAACAATGACAGAAAAGTAGGAATCAATGATGATTGGTTATTGCTATATCCCAATGTCACTATATCTCAATATCAATTCTCTAATCAAAATGACTAACAGAATGGATGCAAAACCAGGACCAATCCTTCAGCTACATTCAAGAAACACATCTCACCATCAAGGATCAACATTATATCAAGGTAAAAGGCTGGAAAAAGATATTCCAATGAAACAGATTTCAAACCAAAACTAATCCGAAGAGATGGAGAAGGATACCAAACATTAAAAAAAAAAACAAAACAAAACAAAAAAAAAACAAAAAAACAAAACTCCAAAACATCAAAAGGACATTTTAATTCTTAACATCTCTGCCCCAAACACTAGGACACCTAACTCACACAGTGATATTAGGGTGTTGACGTCTCCCGCTCTCACCAATAGACAGATAATAAAACAAAAACTAAACAGAAATGCTGTTGCTAACTGAGTTTATAAACCAAATGGACCTAACAGATACTTCCAGAACAATTTGCCAAAACACACACAAAAAATACCTTCTTCTCAGTACCTCATGGAACTATCTTCAAAATTGACTACATCCTCAGACACAAAGCAAGTCTATACAGATAAGAAAAGTTATATAATACATCCTTGTAGCAGGATACTTATTTTGCTACATTGTATTCACAATGGAGCTTGGTGATTAGGCAGTAGAAGAGGAGGTGGAGCTGGGAGAAAAAGAGAGGAAGAAGAGGGGAGAAAAAGAGGAAGGGGAGGAGAGAAGGAGCAGCCATGGAGAACTGGTCAAAAGCTGTCCTGGGTAGCAACTTCTATCAACAAGTTAGATATTGGGTAACAACTCTAATTGTCTAGGCATCTTGTTGATTGAGCATTTCCAAATATATAAATCCTTTAGATAATCATTAAGCTTTAAGAGTCTCATTTATATCAGGTACTGAGAGGATGGCAGATATTGCCTGGGGTTCAGCTGAGCTTTGTGGATGCAGCGTGGTGGATTGGCAGAGCCATCCCCCACACTGATGTCTCATGGGTGCCAGGGCCTGCACATCTAGCTAGCTGGAGCCCCCGTCAGAGCTGAGGAGCAGTGGGGACATGGTGGCTGCCTGGGAACAAGCTGGACCGGGCACTGTTTTCTAAATATCACCACTACACATCCTATCATGGATAGCAACAACAGCGGGAAGCTTACAAACTCATGGGCATTGAGTCACACACTACTAAATAAAAAATGAGTCAAGAAAGAAATTAAAGACTTCCCAAAATTGAAATGAATACACAACATATCAAACTTATAAGACTCATTGTGTGTTACTATGAAAGCCTGTGCTCAACAAAATGGATGATTTTCTACACAGATACCACGTACTAAAGTTAAATCAAGATCAGGTAAACTATAATTCTTTAAGGGATTTTTGTATTTCTTCTTTAAGGGCTTTTACCTGTTTACCTGTGTTCTCCTGAATTTCTTTAAGGGAGTTATTTATGTCCTTCTTAAATCATAAAATGTAATTTTAAGTCTAAATCTTGCTTTTCCAGTGTGTTGGGAAAACTGGGTTCTGATGATGCCAAGTAGCCTTGGTTTCTGTTGCTTAGGTTCTTTCACTCTAGTCTTTCTGATCGTCTAGCTGTCTCTGGTGTTAGTTGGTCTTGCTGTCACTGACTGGTACTTGTCCCTCCTGTGAGCCTGTGAGCCTGTGAGCCTGTGAGCCTGTGAGCCTGTGAGCCTGTGAGCCTGTGAGCCTGTGATCATAGGAGTGGCAGCACTCCTGGTAGACCAGTTCTCTCTGGGTAGGATTTAGGTGTGGAGAGTTGTGTCACAGGGTTAGCTCTGGAGCACTGATAGAAACCAGAAGGATCCTGTCCCTGGCTGCTTCATAGTTCTTGTGCCCTGTGGTCTCCTGGCAGGTCCTTCTTTGGCCAGTTATTGGTGCAAAAGTGATGGTCTCACCTGTGAACTTAGGACTGACAATACTCCTGGGAGACCAGCTCTCTCCTGGCAGAATTTGGGTACAGAAAGCTGTGGCTCATCCTTAGCTCCAGGGTGCAGATCAAAACCTATGTAAACTATCTAAACAATCCTATAACCCCTAAGGAAATACAAATAGTCATTAAAAACCTCCCAAACAAAAAAGGCCGAGGATCAGAATAGTTTTAGTACAGAATTTGATCAGATTTTCAAAGATGAGCTAATACCAATACTCTTCATATTATTCCACAAAAAAAAGAAACAGAAGGAATACTACCTAGCTCATTTTATGAAGTCACAGTTATTCTAATACATAAATCACACAAAGACCCAACAAAAAAAAAAAGAGAGAACTTCAGACCAATTTAGCTTATGGACATTGACACAAAATTATTCAATAAAATTCTAGCAAACTGAATCCAAGAACACATCAAAAACATCAACTCACCATGATCAAGTAGGCTTCATCCCAGGGCTGCAGGGATGTTTCAATATACAAAAATCTATCAATGTAATCTACCATATAAACAAACTAAAGGAAAAAACCCACATGATCATTTCGTTAGATGCTGAAAACTTTCTTAGCAAAATCCAACACCCCTTCATGTTAAAGTCTTAGAGAGATCAGGAATTCAACAAGTAAATGGAGAGAAACTTGAAACAATTCCAGTAAAATCAGGGACTAGACAAAGCTGCCTACTCTGTATCTATTTAATACAGTGCTTGAATTTCTAGCTAGAGCAATGAGACAACAAAACGGCAAAGGAAGAAGTCAAGATATCACTATTTGAGGGTGATATGATAGTATATATAAGCAACCCCAAAAATTCTAGCAGAGATCTCCTACAGCTGATAAACAACTTCAGCAAAGTTAGATGGATATAAAACTAACTCAGTGGCCTTCCTTTATACAAATGATAAGTGGGCAGAGAAAGAAACTAGGGAAAAACACCCTTTACAATAGCCATAAATAATATAAAATATTTTGGTGTAACTCTAACCAAGAAGTGAAAGACCTATATGACAAGAACTTCAAATCCCTAAAAAGTGAAATTGAAGAAGACCTCAGAAGATGGAAAGATCTCCCATGCTCATGGATGAGCAGGATTAACTTAATGAAAATGGCCATCGTACCAAAAGCAACCTACAGATTCAATGCAATACTCATCAAAATACCAACACAAGTTTTTAAAGACATTGAAAGAGCAATTTTCAACTTCATATGGAAAAACAAAACAAAAAACAAAACAAAACAAAACAAAACAAAACAAAACAAAACAAAACAAAAAAAACCAGAATAGCCAAAACCAATTCTGAACAATAAAAGAACTTCTGGAGGAATCACCACCCCTGACCTCAAGCTGTACTACAGAGCAAAAGTTATAAAAACTGTATGGTATAGGTACAGAGACAGACAGGTTGATCAATGGAATAGAATAGAAGACCCAGAAATAAACCACACACCTATGAACACTTGATTTTTGACAAAAAAGCCAAAACCATACAGTGAACAAAAGAAGCATCTTCAATAAATGGTGCTGGTCTACCTGGAAGTCTGCATGCAGAACAGTGCAAATAGATCCATATTTATCACCCTGCACAAAGCTCAAGTCCAAGTGAATCAAGGACTTGGATGGACTGAACCTAACAGAAGAAAACCTGAGAAATAGCCTTGAGCCCATTGGCACAGGAGAAAATTTCCTGAACAGAACACCCATGGCTCAGGTTCTAAGATCAACAATTGATAAATGGGACCTCTTGAAACTGAAAAGCTTCTGTAAGGCAAAGAACACTTTCAACAGGACAAAGCAGCAATCTTCAGATTGGAAAAAGATCTTCATTAACCCTACATCTGACAGAAGGCTAAAATCCAAAATATATCAAGAATTTAAGAAGTTAGACTCTAGAGAACCAAACAACCTAATTAAAAATGGGGTACAGAGCTAAATAGACAATTCTTAACAGAGGAATCTCAAATGGCTGAGGAGCACTTAAAGAAATGTTCAACATCCTTAGTCATTAGGGAAATGCAAATCAAAATACCCCTGAGATTCTACCCTACATCAATCAGAATGGCTAAAATAAAAAACTCAAGCAACAGCATGTGCTGGTGAGGATGTGGAGAAAACGGAACACTCCTCCCTTTCGGGTGGAATTGCAAACTTGTACAACTAGTCTAGAAATCTGGCAGTTCCTCTGAAAATTGGAAATAGCTCCACCTGAAGATCCAGCTATACTGCTCCTGGGCATATACCCAGAAGATCACCAAATCTCAAGGGCACATGCTCTACTATGTTTATAGCAGCCTTATTTGTAATAGCTAGGAACTGGAAGCAACCCAGATGTCTCACAACTGAAGAATGGATGCAGAAAATGTGGTTCATTTATACAATGGGATATTATTCAGCTATTAAAAACAAGGATATCATGAATTTTGCAGGCAAATGGATGGAACTAGAAAATATCATCCTGAGTGAGGTAACCCAGACCCAAAAGAACATGCTTGGTATGCCTAACTTTTTTTGGAATCTAGCTTTTTAAAATTCTTTATATATTTTGGATATTAGCCTTCTGTCAGATGTAGGGTTAATGCAGATCTTTTTCCAATCTGTAGGTTGCTGTTTTGTCCTATTGATAGTGTCCTTTGCCTTACAGAAGCCTTTCAATTTCATGAGGTGTCCCATTTGTCAATTGTTGATCTTAGAACCTGAGCCATCGGTGTTCTGTTCAGAAAGTTTTCTCCTGTGCCAATGGGCTCAAGGCTCTTTCCCATGTCTTCTCTTATTAGGTTCAGTGTATCCAGTTTTATGTTGAGGTCTTTAACAAAGAAGTTAAACGAGAAGGAGAGCCCAAGTAAAGATGCTTAAATCCCACTTTGACAGGGAAACAAAATAGTCATGGGAGGCAGAGGGAAGGAGCAATCTGGGTGGGAGAGGGGAAAAGAAGGGGGATGGGGGGGGCAGGATCAGGTATAGGGAGAGACAGGAGAGAATCCAAGAGGGCCAGGAAAATGAATATAGAAATATGCACTCACCCAAGGGGGTGGGGGATAATCTTTAAGAAGTTCCAGAGAGGGGCTGGAGAGATGGCTCATGGGTAAGAGCACTGACTGCTCTTCCAGAGGTCTTGAGTTCAATTCCCAGCAACCACATAGTGGCTCACAACCATCTGTAATGGGATCTGATGCCCTCTTCTGGTGTGTCTGAAGACAGTGACAATGTACTCACATACATAAAATAAATAAATCTAAAAAATATATATAAAATAAATAATTAAAAAAAAACCCAAAGTTCTATAGACCAGGGATGATGGGTGAGGCTGCCAGGACTCAATGCAGGTAGCCTTAGCTGAATTGCCCAACAGTAGGAATATGGAACCTGAAGAGATCCCCTTCAGTAGTCAGATAGGACCCCCAGTGGAGGGATGGAGACATCAAACTACATACAAAATTTTGACCCAAAACGCTCCTGTCTAAAAGAAATGTAGGAACAAAAATGGACCAGAGACTGAAGGAATGGCCAACCAGGATCCATCCCATGGGTGGTCACCAAACCCTGACAATATTACTTATGTTATTCTGTGCTTGCAAATAGCCTTGCATGGCTGTCCTCTGAGAGGCATTACCAGCAGCTGACTGAGAGAGGTGCAGATACTTACAGATAAGCATTTGACTGAAGTCTGGGACCCCTATGGAAGAGTTAGGGAAAGGACTGAAGGAACTGAAGTGGATTACAACCCCATAGGAAGACCAACAGTGTCAACTAACCTCGACCCCTGGGAGCACCTTGAGACTAAACCACCAACCAAAGGTCATCCATGGGCTGGTCTGAGGCCCCTGGCACCTGTGTAGCAGAGGGCTACTTTGTCTGGCCTCAGTGGGAAAGGATTGCCTAATTGTGTAGAGACTTGATGCCTTAGGATTGGGGGATACCTAGGGAGTGGACCCTCTCATAGGTGGAGGGGATAGGGGATGGGGGAAGAACTCTGTGAGGAGGTGCTAGGAAGAGGGCAGCATTTGGGATATAAATAAATAATTAATAAAAACTCAAACACAAAACAAAACAATCATCCCATCTGGAACCCACTGCTGCTGATAATCACTTTCAGTGAAGTAGCTGATACAAAATTAATACACAAAAATCAGTAGCCCTCCTTTATACAAATGACAAATAGACTGAGAAAGAAACCAGGAAAACAACACCTTTCACAATATCCTCAAATAATTTATCTAGGGGTAACTCTAACCAAGCCAGTGAAAGACTTGTATGGGGTAATGGTTTAGGAGGTTTCACAGTGACCCTTAATAAAAATTTCCTATTCTGGTTTTGTCTTTATGGTGTCTGACTATCTGACATCCTTTGGCCACACTATGGGGTCTTCCTTGTAAATATTTTCCTAGTCCTTTCCCAGGAATATATCCTTGCTTTTTCATACCCTGAACTGGTTGGGTTGTGAGAACAGCTCCCATGTTGTTAAGTACATCTCAACCCCATAAATTAACGGGGAGATGTTCCAAGACAAATGGTTGAAACCATCCTTCATGTCCTTCCTCATCTTGCCATTTTAAGCTCTTACTACTCTTGAGGGGTGCGGCAGCTGTGTCCACTTCCTGAAAGGTGGAAGAGGACCTATCCAGGTGCCACCTACTAGGCCAAGATGTTTTAGATATCACAGGAGTATCTGCACCAGTATCCAGAATTCTTAGCATAGGCTTTCCATCAACCCAAAGGGTAAGAGTAGGGTGATCCTTGAGGGTAGAAACCCAGAAGGCGGCAGTCCCTGTGGATCCAAATCCTTCATCATCTCTAGTATCCTTAATTTTAGCATGTTTAGTGGGTAACTGCGGCAAGAGAACTAGCTGAGCAATTCTATCTCCCTGGGAAATAACTACAACTCCCTTATCCATAGTAACCATAATTTTAATCTCTCCAGTAAAATCTGAGTCTATCACTTCTGGAAGGATCCTAATTCCCTTCAACAAGGCACTGCTGTGTCCTAGGAGAAGGCCTACACTCCCTGAAGGGATGGGGCCATACACTTCAGTACCTAATATTTGAGGGTTCATTTGAGGTGTCAATACTGCTCTGGTGGAGGAGTGGAGGTCCAATCCTGTGCTTCCTGGGGTACCTCTGACACGGTCTTTGACATATAGGGGTTGTTTTGAGGCACAAACCGAACTGGAGTAGGAGTAATAGTGGTATTCATGGCTCCGTACACTTTGGTCTGTGGGCCCTGGAGCGGGCCCCTCTGCCCGTTTCCTGAAGTGGTGAGAGGGCGGCCATCAGCGTCTGATTTTGACCTGCATTCATTACCCCAATGATGGCCTTTTCAACAATGAGAGCACAGGCCAGGACCCATAATCCCCCTGTTCCCTGGACAATCCCTCTTAAAATGCCCACCTCCAAAGCAAGTTTTATTTTTGCTAGATCCTTTTTTTGCATGGCAGCTGCGAGTACTTGTCCCATAACAAAATTTCCATCAATTTCCTTGCAAACTCTAATGTAATCATTTAAGGTTTTTGATCTATGTGGTCTAATGGCATCTCTACTCCACTTATTAGCATTTTCGAAGGCTAATTGTTTTACTACAGGCATGGCGGTATCAGCATCCCCAACTATTCTGCTAACTGGAGTACTTTATTCACAAATTTTTCGAAGGGCTCATAGGGTTCTTGGACCACCTTGGATAGTTGACCTCTAGCTGCCTTATTAGGCAAGGCTTTCCAGGCTCTAATGGCTGTAGTGACAATTTGGGCATAAACAGCAGAATCATAATGAATCTGGTGATGGAGACCAGCGTATTGTCCTGATCCGGTTAGCATTTCCAGGTTTCTCTGGGGCTGCCCTGCCTGTGCATTTAATGTTGCTAAGCTAATGCATTGCCCTGATATTCTCCCCTCCACAGTAAATAGTCTACCCCAATCATGCTGCACGGCATAGTTGTTACCAATCTCCTGGTGTTAAATTAAAGGTGCTATAGGACTCAAAAATTGCCAAAATAAAGGGTGCCAAGGCCCCACAGGAGGAAACTGCTTCTTTAAGGCTCTTTAATTCCTTAAAAGACAAAGGCACATGCTGCATAAGGCATTTGCCCATGGTTATTGGGGTGAGAGATTTCCACTACAGGGTAAGCATAATTGGAACCTGCTTTAGAAAAAATATCACATCCTTCCGCTACCCACCAATCCTTCAGGGAGCATTTATCATCTGCTGGAGGAGCAGTGGCCTCCATAGAGTCCACAAAAGGGTTTTTACTAGGTGGTTGCTCTTCTTTCCAATCCGCTCCCTTTTGGACCTTGCATTTCTTTAATCTTTTCTTTAAATTCGCTATTTCCTTTTCTAAAGTCTCTTCCTCATCCTCAGAGCTGGAGCTATTCTCTGCCTCATACAAAGATTTCTTACCTGCATCATCCTGTGCCAATATTCGTAGGAAGGAACTCATGGTCCCCATGACGCGATCAAAACTCACACTCATGTAGTGCTACTTTCAGTTTGATTCCGTGCCACTTCTCCAATACATTCCACTCATTGCACTGGCTGGCCAGCTTCTTCCAGGAACAATCCCACCAGGTTCTCCTCTCTTTCCTGATCTCGGTGGGACCTCCACTTGACAGCTCCTGTGTTGCCACAGAACTGAGCTCGGTCATAGACCTGGGGGATTAAAGAAAGGCTTAGACTTGGGTCATCCATTATAAGAGAATGCCAATGCCTTTACTGGGCAGGTTCAATACCCAAGCCAGGGAAGGAAAAACACAAACTCAGGGAAAAAAACAGGAACTCAACTGGGGGGGGGGGGCAATAGGATATCAAGTGTAAATTCCCTTCCTGAGGCACCATGCCTTAATCAGGATGTTTTGATCTTAGAGGAACCTCAGGATGTTACTTAGTAGACAGCAGCACATGGAAAGTCTCAGCCAGGGCATGGCAGCCCTTCGGGGTCCTACAGATCTCATGGAGGTATTTCCTTAACTGAGGCTCATTTCTCTCTGATAACTCTAACTTGTGTCAAATTGACATGAAAAACCAGACAGTATGTGGAATAAGAGTATGTGGGGGCAGGGACCCTCAGTATTCTACATGCATAAGTGTGAGTTCCTATGTAACTTTGGGAATCCAACTTATCCATTTCTAGTGAAAATGAAATTGTGTACGGCCATTATGAAAATTAATGTGGCCATTCCTCAGGATGATGGGAATCAACCTACCTAAAGATCCACCTATACTACTATTGAACATACACCCAAAGGCTGCTTCATCCTACCACAGAGACACTTGCCCCACCATGTACATAGCTGCTCTATGCATAATACCCAGAAATTGAAAATGACCTCAATGTTCTTCAACAAAAGAACAATGGGTAAAGAAACTGTACATTTAAGCAACAGAGTGTTATTTAGACATTAAAAAAAAGAGTGATGACATCTTAAAATTGGTAGGTAAATAAATGGAATTAGAAAAAAAATTATCCTGAGTGAGGGATCTCAGGCACAGAAAGAGAAACACAGTATGTATTCACTTATATGTGGCTGTTAGCTGTTTGGTCAATGGTAACCAAGCTATAATCCATGGAACCACAGAGGTTCTGTGTGAAGTAAGACTAGGGGTGGGAGCAGATAGATTTCCTAGGAGACTGAATAGAATAGGTAGTCCTGGATGGATGGGGCAGGGACTGGAACAGGGGGATCAAGTTGGAAAAGAGGGGATTGGGAAATGAGGGAGAGAATATGGGAAGAGATGGTTAGATATAAGGGGCATTTGAGAAGCTGTATGGAAACCAAACACGGTGGAAGTGTTCATATTTACATATACATATTCATACACATATACCTCATACACACACACTTATATATACACACACATGCACACACAAAAGAAGGCAATATAAATGAAATTGAAAAATAATAGGGAAGAGTCCCAAATGGCTGTCTCTTGTCACCAAATGAAGCTTTTGGTATTAGGATTGTGTTGCATCTAACTGAGTTGTTGACCAAAGGGAGCCTCCAAACAACTCAGGCTGTGGCCAAGACGGTTGGCTATTCCCCTCAAACTGATGACAAGACCCCACTGTTGAAGACAACACCTACATAGCTCATTGTACATGAAGATGCTGTGGATTTGGTTTATCGTTTGTATCATGTTAATTGGATTCCCGAAATTACACAGGAATTCACACTTCTGCGTGTAGAACACTGAAGGTCCCTGCCCCCAGTTGGCTTTGATTGGTAAATAAAGTTTCCAGCTGCCAATGGCTGGGCAGAAAGACAGAGGCATGACTTTTAGAATTTTCCAGGCCAAAAAGAGAGAGAGAGAGAGAGAGAGAGAGAGAGAGAGAGAGAGAGAGAGAGAGAGAAGTAAAAGAAAGAAGAAGGTGCAATGCCAGGGAAGGAGAAAGTACTCCAGGCCTGGGAAGTGTAAGACAGACAGGGAGATTGCCCAACATGTAAGAGTTGGGGATAGGGGCCCAGGAGGGCTGCAGGCCTGAGTCTAGGATAGCAAAGATTGAATATGGATTTTAGTAAGTAATAATTCAGGAGTATCGGAGGTGGGCACTAACAATATGGAAATAACAAAATGGGAGTGGCCCAGACATTGAGGAGATTAAGGCATATTAAAATAGAAGGCTGGGTGTGTGTGTCTTTCATTCAGGAATCCAGAGTGTTAGGGTGGGTAGTGAGAAACATGGGCTCAGCTGCCAGGGAGGCTAGGATGGATTAATCAACTACCACTAAATGGAGATGTTGAGCTGGTGCCTCAATAGGGCCTTTATTCCTATGTGGTAGCATCTTTGTTGGAGGAAGGCACCCTGCATGGTTCCATAAGAAAAGTGTAAGCATCAGCCCAGCCACAAACCGTTTGATCTACAATCATGTGCTACCTGCAAGACATGCTAGGGTAATGGAGGCACAAAGCTTGTGGGAGTGACCAACCAACCAACCAACCAACCAACCAACCAATATATTCCGACTGAGGTATACCAGACACAGCTGGACAGATAGCTTAGCGTTTTAAGAGTAGAGGACCCAGGTTTGGTTCCTAGCACCCACATCAGGTGACTAGTAACGACTCTTAAATTCATTTTGGAGGATCTGGTATCCTCAGACCTCCAAGAATACGTTCATGCATAAGGTACACATAAACTCACACAGGTACACATGAATACATATAAATAATAAAAATAAACCAATGAAATCCTGAGAGAGAGAATAAATACTTATGCCTGTTTCAAAAATTCACATTCAAGGTGTACGTAGCAGATGGCAAAGTCTACAATGGAATCTTGTAGTATTGAGGCCACAGACAGCAATGCAAACAAACTTGGATGATCTAAGATAATTAGAAGGAGACGGTTAGCTAGCACAGAAAATGGGGTTGTAGAGAAGGAGATGTTGAAGATTGGCAGAGGGAGCAGAGCTCCAAAGAGGGCTTGAACCTTCTAACTGTTCACTTCCCTAAGACCTGATTTCTGCTTTGCCATGAGATGCTGACCAGAAATTGCTGGCATCATCTGCGAAGTACTTCATTTCCTTTTGATATGAATCAGCTCTGGAGAACCAAATGACCCCCGCAGATCCGAAACTTTCCTAGGTTTAGAAATGTCTTGGGTTCCTTGTTGGAGAAAGCAATTGTGTGGCATAATAAATGTAAATAGGTATTTTTGTCATTGTTGTGGTTCCTGGTCTAACAGCTTTAAGACTCTTGAAACTTCTTGGGCAGTACTTTATTTTTTTTTTAAGGCAGAGTCTCCAAACAGATTGGTCTCTAACTCATCATGTAGCCAAAGGTGGCCCTTGAACTTCTGATTCTCCTGCCTCTCCCTACAGAGTAAGTAAGGCATGGCTTCCAGCAACTGTACCTAGCTATGTCTTTTTGTATGTTGGTAAAATGACTTGTAGCTAGAGTCCTTCAGAAACTTTAGGGTAGCTTCTGGTTGTTTGTCTGATGTGCTAGTCTTGGAGTCGGGGTTAAGAACTCTTCCTATCCTGCCCTCCTACCCCTCTGCCCCAGGAAAGGGTTGGAGACTGCGCTCATCATCATTGGCCAATTACTTAATCAATCTTAGTTACACACCTTCAAAAAATCTCTAAGATTATAGACCTGGGAAGATTCCAGAGCAGGGAACACTGTTATGTAGTATACTCAAACTCCATGTAGACAGACACTCTTACACCCAGGACCTCTCCCTTGTACCTCACCTGGGTTTTCACCTGCAACCTTTATAGTAAATTAGTTAGACAAAAGCAAATGGTGTCCTGCATAAGAGAACCATTATGGCAAATTCTCAAGTCTGAGGAAGGGGTTATGGGAAACTTTGGTTTACAGACTGTGAGTCAGAGATTTGGCATCTGAAATGGAAAAAAAAAAAAAAAAAAAAAAAAAAAAAAAAAAAAAAGTGGGACTCGTGGGGTCTGATGCTGACTTTAGGATGATGGTGTGAAACTTAAAATTACTGAACATTCACTCAATTCAGAGTCTGAAATATTAGTTTATCACACACTTGGTGTCAGGAGGATTATGAGTATATAGAAGAATTTTTTTTTTGGAAGAAAAAGTTGTAAAGCAAAGGGTTTTGTGCCGGGGATGAATGCTTGAAAAAAAGATTTAAGGGTAGCAGAAGCTTTGGATATTCACAGAAGCCACAGAAGAATAAGAAGAAGGAGAAGGAGAAGGAGAAGGAGAAGGAGAAGGAGAAGGAGAAGGAGAAGGAGAAGGAGAAGGAGAAGGAGCAGGAGAAAAGAAGGAGAAGGAGAAGGAGAAGGAGAAGGAGAAGGAGAAGGAGAAGGAGAAGGAGAAGGAGAAGGAGAAGGAGAAGGAGAAGAGAAGGAGAAGAGAAGGAGAAGGAGAAGAAGAGGAGGAGAAGAAGAGGAGGAGGAGGAGGAGGAGGAGGAAGAGGAGGAAGAGGAGGAAGAAGAAGAAGAAGAAGAAGAAGAAGAAGAAGAAGAAGAAGAAGAAGAAGAAGAAGAAGAAGAAGAAGAAGAAGGAGAAGAAAACTATAGATGAGATTCTTTAGTAAATGACCAGATGTGTCTAGAGGGGGCTTGCTTCTCAATGACTACAGAATGCTGAGAGATGCACACTTCAAAGTCACCATGCTTATTGTGGCCTCACAGTACATAGTGTTATAAAGTACTGTGGACCAGTGTCTCTGGTTAATACTCTTTCAACATGCTTGCTTTCACTACGGATTTAGTTTTTTTTTTTTGTTTTTTTTTTTTTTTTTTTTTTTTTTTTTTATGGAACAAGTGACTGTTAATAATGAAGCACTGTACTACATTACCAAATTCTAAATTAAAATGTGAATATATTTGAGCCAGTCTTTGATTAGAGGTGCAGCATGATATTTATTAACAGACACCCATGTCTCCAAGAAGCACACCCTTTGAGCGATTACCTGTGCATGGCACTATGCTAAGTGCTGGGAGAAGGCAGGAGACCAGCCATGTACAGTCAGTCCCTGCTCTCACAGAACTAGTAGAGA